>NC_138759.1:51361733-51961733 GCF_965113315.1 Podarcis vaucheri | reverse complement strand
CCAACAAGCCTTCGATGCTCTGGCGGAGAGATCTCAAGCAGGGGAGAAAACCTTCAAGTTGTGCTCTCTCCTTATGGGCTCAATCCCTTTGGAAAGGAGAAGCCACTATGACCCTTCCACTGGGCATTTGCACGGTTTGATGGACTTTGGTGCTGGTAAATATGATGCGGATGAGGTTTCGGCAGCCGGAGAAGCCCTCCTGTTTGTGGCTGTTGGATTCCAAGGCCAGTGGATAGTGCCTGTTGGCTACTTCCTCCTTGCCACCCTTAGAGGGGACATACAAGCCCAGCTCCTATGCCACTGTATCCTCAAACTGTACGACATTGGCGTGCAGGTGGTCTCTGTGACGTCTGATGCCACAGCTCCCAATATCGAGACAGCCAGGCGGCTGGGAGTGGTGGTGGACGGCCTCTTTGTCAAGTCCACATTTTTCCATCCAGCTACTCCTACGCTGGAAATAGCATACTACTTTGATCCCAGCCATTTGTTGACGCTGATCCACCGCTTGCTACAAGCCGCCGGCAGCCTCCAGGTGAGTGGCAAGGCGGTCTGCTGGGATTACCTCCTGCATCTCGGGGCTCTGCAGGAAGAAGTGGTGCTCCGGGCGGCATGCCAGGCCGGAGCGATCAGCCCGCAGAAACAGCAAGTGTGGGGAAATGGGGCCACGCAGTTGTTCAGCGAGGGCACGGTTCAGGCCTTGCATTTTGCAGCGAGGCTCGGCCTGCCTCAATTTCAGGGTCATGAAGCCACCGCCCACTTTATCGGGCTGCTGAGTGCCATTTTTGACGCGTGCAGCAGCTGCGGCATCTATGGGAAAGGTTTCAAGGCACCCCTCTCCCGAGCTAGTGCCAGTGCCCTCAACAACCTCTGCAACGAGTATGAGAACCTGCTTCGCAAACTCCGCACTGCCACCGGGGAGCTGGTAGGGCTGAGCAGGCATCGATGGGGCTTCATTGGCTTCCTGGTGAACCTGCGCAGCTTTCAGTGGCTGGCGCAGACCCATCTACAGGCAGAAGACGAGCCCACTACTTCTTTGATGTCCTGTTGGTGGAGCCTGGACCCTCTGGAGTGGTGCAGGGGAGCCATACAGCAAGCCCGTGGGCACAAAGGTGTTGGCCCCGCATGGACCTTCCAGCAGGCATACAGGCTTGTCTTGAACAGAACTCTTTCTGGTCTGGGCCTCGACCCACCAAACCTGCTTGACATATCCTTACGCAGAAGAACTAACCTCCAGTTGCAGGCTTCCTGGCCTCTGGCTCGCGGGCAGATCTGGCACTGGCCTCGGGGCACTGGGCCCCCACGAGAGACACAGGGCATAGCCCCAGCTTTTCTGGCAGAGTTGGAGGAAGACGCCATTGCCTGCATTTCCTGGGTTGTTTTGGGGAAGCTGCTGCCCCTCCTCTCCTGCGCCGAATGCCGCGCTGCCCTCTTGTGCCCTTGTAAGGGTGTCCCTGCGGGCAGTGCCCTGCTGTGCGTGGAGAGCAAGGGAAGAAAGTACCTCCCAGCAGAGTCCGTACAAAAGGTGATCCGCCGAGCAAAGCAGGTTGTTGGCCTGCCTTCCTTGTTCCTTGGAGACTCCAGCCACCGCGGGTTCTTGGCGCGGCAGCTGGCCATCTTGGCAGATGTGAGTGAGGAGCCCAGTCTGTTCTCATCCCTGGGCAACCACCTCTTTGAGAGCAACGCTGTGGTTTCCAACCATTACGTCACTCTGCTGCAGGAGCTTGTGCGAACCTTCTTGGAACTGTGGCTTGAGGCAGGGCAAGGGCAGTTGTCCATGCCACCGACTCATGAATGTAGCAGCTCTTTGAAAGTGGCTAATGGTAAGCACAAGACAGGGAATGCGAATGGCCCCAGCAGGGACTGGCCTCAGCAAACGCGTGGACTTATGGAATGGTACATGCCTATTTGAAGGTGGTGGGAAGCTGAATGCTTATGTTTACATGGCCTTGTAAGAGAAGTGGTAGCTTATGATATGCTGCAAGCTGGTAGAAAATTACGAGACTGCTTTGCACTTGGCTTTTTTATTGGAGCAGACACAGGCAGGGAGGTCCATGCGGAACTGACACGCAGGAAGGTCATTCTAACTTTTCACATGAAAGTGATGTGTGTGTGCCTTTGAGAAGCATTTTTGCAGGGCTTACAGCATGGGGATCACAGAATTGTAGAATTGGAAGATACCCCAAGGATCATCTAGTCTAACCCCCCGCAGTGTAGGAATATTGGTATCCTATTTACGTTGGCAAAGCTGGTCCTTATAAAGTTGTTTCCCCGAGTGGATATTGGAACTTCGCTTACAGACTTATCATGGCTTCCTTTGTTGTGCAGTCCCAGCTCTGGAGTTTTAAGAACCATATGCCTTTTTTCCAACTAGTCCCCCCAATTGGGACTTCCCCCTCCCCCATCGCTTTTGTTACCAACCCCACTCTGGTCTGTAGAAGCAAAGCTGAGGCAGCAGCCCAGATTAGAACATAACTCTTGACCTTTGGCTATCAAGAAGCAAAGTCCAGCACCAAGTGGCTGAAGCCTTGGGCCAGGTCAATAAACAGCACAGGAATGAGAGCGATTACTTGTTGCAACAGCTGCACTCCATATTTCAACAGACTTGCACCTGTTGCAAAACTTCAACCCCAAGGCAAAGCACGTTTGTTACATAAAAGACACCAACTACAGCAAGTGATCTTTGCAACTTCTTGCAAGATTGCTGAGGACCCGACCCAAAGTGGTCCACTGCCTAACAGTGGTGCTCTGTAAAAATAGCTCCATGGGGCATGTGAAGAAGTGAGACGAAGGCAGTTCTTAGCAGTCAGTCTATTATAGGCTGAAATGCTATGCTGTTCATCCTGTGCAAACCTTCCTTGGGTGGTTCTGAACACCACTAGCACCTCCTCTCACAACTATCCTGATGTAGCGCAAAGGAGCCCCACATGTATAGTTGATGTACATCTGTTACCACAAACATAATGCCTATTTGAGTGCTTTCCATCTAATCAATGTGACTATACTGAAGGATACTATGGTTTGTCCTGTAACAGTAATATCAGATCCTAGTTGCGCTTCTTAACAGCATAGTTTTCAATACCTTGCTTCCATATGAAGTCAGTACTGCAAACTATCAACAGATTCAGCAGTTGGGATAGGAGCTTATGTAATATAGTTGCTAGACAGGTAGTTGGGGTGCAATTGAGATGGCTAGTTTGATGCTTGCCTAGGAATAAGCTGTCGGAGAGTTGCCATTCCACAGTTGGCTTCTAACTATCCTTTAATGTTCGTTTTTAGAGCAACTGCTACTTATTCAGCTGGCAGACAATAGGCTTGTTGGAATCGCTGCGCAGAAGAGGAAAGGAGTTTGGGTGCTTTGCATTTTACGGGGCGTTTTCCACCTTCTATTCCATTATAACACACAGGATTCAGAAAATTTTATATACCTTTATTAGAAAAAAAATCATCACCATAATTCTAGATGTTTAAAAGGAAGCATTGGTTACAATAAGAGTGTCCTCAGAAAGTTCCAGATTGTTTTCATGGTTTTTGATGCAAGTTGGAGGCCACTGATTTGGTGACCTCTGGAGAAAATGCTTGCAGGGTGCACACCTTAAGGGGGAAGGGAGGAAGCAATCATGAAATGACTTTCTCAACATAATTAGCAGGATATAGTCCAACCTGACCAGTCTGAAGCCGGCCTTTGCACCAGCCCTGTTCATCCTCTTCACTGATCTTCATGAGCTCTTCACCTAGAGGAAGAAAAATCTCAGAATGAATAACAAGGCAAGGTTTCATTGGTTTAGATATTCACTAAAATGATATGAGACTTGCTTTCTTTTCCCTTCTGGTTTCCAGAGATGCTGGCAATGCACACATATGGAAGTGAAACTAAGGTTGAGATACCATGCACACTTATTTAATAACAATTCCACTGAAATCTGTGTGTCTCATTTCCAAACGAGTTTAGGGTCAGTGTTAGCCTTCATTCTCCATACAACTATATTATAGTGGCCTACTGGAACAAAGCCATTATTGTACAGAGAAGCACCTTAAAAGCTCTTGGGCATTAGCAGCCAGAAGATGCTTCCTAGACAGTGATACCCTCTCCAGCTGCCCATGTCATCTCAATTGACTCATGCTGAATGGTCAACTACCATGCAAAATTCACACATTTGTGAAGTTAAAGACCACCTGAAAGGGGTGTAACCATCCAGAGAATGCCTTTTTAAAAAACGCATCGGCACTTGCTCCAACTTTCTATTTAAGGAGAACAATTTAAAATATCATTTCCAGAAACAAAAGGAAAATAGTGCATCAGTTCAACTGACTCGGTGAAATAACAAATTGTCTGCATTAACTATACAATTGCATGTTATTGAAGTATTTAGATGGGGAAGATGCACCAATAGGTTTTAAAAAGAGGAGTGACCCAGTTCCCATAAGCCCTTGGGTATACACTACGACCCTGGCAAAGCAAAAAGAAAAACTGATGAATTGTTCTTTGACAGAGATCAATAAATTCAGCTCACATGCAGTAAGCTAGACAAACCACAGCAAACCAAGTATAGAAAGCTCAGCGTCCCTATCTTCATAGACATATTTTTTAAACTTTTTACGTTTTTACTGCTGTAAACTGCTTTGATAGAGTGGTATACAACTATTTTATAAATAAATAAGACAACATGACAGGCAGAAGCAAACCAGGATGGTGCCTGGAAGGATTTTTCACAAATGATAAACCAAAAAGCAGTTTGGATCTACTTCTTATACTTATTTCATGCTACAGATATTCTTGTAGTACTCCTGTTTTGATTAGTTACTACAGGCAGATCAAGCAAAGTAAGTTGGTACTAGAATATTTAATAATGATAACTCAGCAATGCATGTTTCATGCAAACCCAAGTGCTGGGTTTTGAAAGATTTTAGTACCTGTAAAAAAGAAAAATAATCACATTTCTACAAATACATTTTTAAAGCATGAATGAAATCCCCAAGATGCAGATGGCCCCTATTCCTATGTGCTTCCCAGTAGATCAGGCTGGTGGATATAAAAACTATTTTAGTGTGGAATCGGATGATCACTAACCATAAAGCATCTATTTAAGTTTATTGTGTTGTGGCTCTGGCCATGTGGCAAGCCACTAGCCCCAGAGCACGGCTAGCATTACCATGCACACAACCATCTGGAGAAACAGGTGTGTGATAATGTTCATTTTACGTCACTGGTGACAAGAGATGACTGCCTCTCCATCTGGGCTGGCAGATAGTGCTGAAAGTTTATGTTAAATCACTGCTCAGTTCCAGCATTTGCCAGCTTCTCGTGAAAGACTCCTGCTCCCAAGTTCCCCTTCATGTGTTATTTCTCAATATGCAGCTCTGCTTTCACCGCCACTGAGCAAGGGAACACAGTCCTGGTATATTGAAGCGTATTTGGCATGGAAAATAAATGGAACACAAATGGCCAGGCCCAGCTACATACAGGAAGTCTCGGGAATAGCAGCATCTCTTATTGCCAAGCATTGGAGATCCCTGGATGCTAACTCAGCAGCGGAATATTCAAGCGTGGAACTTGGCGCTAATGGAAAAATTGACTCACGAGTTACATGCCAGAAGAAATGAACCACCAACCAACAAGTTTTATGATTATCTGGTCATGTTTTATTTCAGATATTGAGACAAAAGAACAAGATTTCTGTCCACCTGGAACGCAAAGACTTCTATGGAAAGACAATTTGGGATGAGAATTGCTCACATCAGATTAGGGGAATCTAGGGAGGGTAGGACTCTTCTCTTCCCTATCTTCTGCCACTATATTCCTGTATCTACAAAACTTAATAAAAGCATTTTTAAAGAAAGAATAGCAACTTGAAGCAATTGCCATCTTCCTGCAGAGTCTCATACCACAGAGCCCACATTGGGAGCAAGTCCATGCCTTTTCCTGTCCCTTTGGAAGAACTTTGAAGTAATTTATCTATCCTCCGTCTTTCCCAGTAGTTAAAAAGTGCCCCACTGGTTCTTTCTCTCTCTGCAATTTCTTAGCATGCTGCTGACCCCTTTCATAAATGGCTTGGTTTATTATAGGATTCTCTCAGAAAACTCAAGTGTTTGTTTGGCAAATGGCGTCCTGGGGCCATCCAGGTCCCACTGGAAAGTTTCCACCCATACCGCAAAAGCACACTAGCAAGCAAGTTAGAAGATTAGTGCATTTGTACCTGCTTTAAAGCTCAGCTCATCAGCCTCTTGTCCTGCGTAATCATACAGTGCTCGCACCCGCACGCCTGGTACCTTTATGTCGTCCTCATGCCCATTGACTTCTGGGCGCTTCTTGGGAGTGTCCTCATCTGACCACTCTGAGATTTCTTCTTTCCCTCCACTGTGCAAGGGGATAGTGTAAGAGGAAGAATGGGAAAGAAAGGTCATTTAAAACCCAAAGCTCCTTCTTTATTTAAAGCGTCCCATTTCCAAATCATGCATCTTTCTAGGAGAAGAACAAATAAGAGGAAGATGCAAAACATGGAAAGCAAAGAAGTCACCATTAGCCGGGGGGGGGGGAGTGGGGGGAGAGAAAGAATGAGAATGAGCAGAATAGCAGGTCTTCAAAAACACAATCTTTCCAGTAACCTTGACCAGTTATGGAAATAACTACATTAAAAGCCCTAAGTGACTACAATCAGGGTAGACAGAAGGTGGTCTATTTGAAGAAAGCTAAAAAGGTGTCTATTTGGGAGAAATTGAAAAAGAATGTGCTAACACTGCCCATCTCCTTAACTAGAAAGTATTAAGAAGCTACAGCAAAGGAGAAGCAAGGAAACAGGTACCCTAAGTAGTCTTAAGTTTCATACTAACTTCATACAGGCCGAGGCCTTCAGGGTATCATAGAAGTGACTGTTTTGCTCCTCCTGGTATGAATACCTGTGGATTGGCAAACAAGCCTTTTTAAATTGAGAAAAGGGCAAGGTTATGCTGCAGAATAGCTACAGCTGGTGATATTCGTGTTAACAAAAGCAGACTCTACATTGCAGTAAAGGTTATGATAGGAATTTATTATTTCCTGTACTTCTCTTGTCTTTTCCTTCTTTGTAATCTTGTGCCAACAGCCACTGGACCAGCATGCTCAGTATGCCATCTGGTCAGGTTTTGGATGCACAGTACCCAGCTACGAAAGCCAGAATGTTTGCTATTTACTAACTTCACTGTAGAACTAACATGAACTGTGTTTGAGTAAGAAGGGCCTGTCTAGCTGACATCTCTCTTCATAGTGAACAGATGCAAATCAAGAATCCAGAACTGCCTTTGTTGCAGCTGGAGGAATAGTCTTCTTTCCCTGAGATCAGCAACAGCTGGAGAGGAAAATTCTGCCAGCGTCCTCACTCTGAGACTAATGGGTGGAACAAGCAGAGGCAGAACTACATCAGGGCAGGACACAGGAGAGGCACAGTGCCAGTCATAGCTTCTGCCCTTCCAGCAGGCCTAACAACAGCCCTGCATTCTATTAGACTATGACATTTATCTCAAAATTTGCAAGGGCCTAGCCTCTGTATGCTCTTGTTAATGGGAATTCATATTCTCAAAGGGAAGCAGAAGGTATTGCTATACCCATTTTTGGTGAGTCAGCCATCCTGCAATAACATTGCCCTCTCTGCTTTCCAACCCAAGTGTTACAGGTTGCAACTTGCCTTTGCTTTGTCGGTGTAGGGGTCTGTTTCACACCATCACCTGCAGGCACAATGCTAGTCAAAGTCACATCTTCACCGCTTTTCCCGCTTTTTTCCTTCTTGCTGATTGGCCTCTGTGTCTCCAAAGACCATTCCTAGAGGGGAGAAAGTTATCAGTCCCTAGTTCCAAAAATGTTTCAGAAGATTAATTGAATGCTTCCTCTTCCCCCCCAATCCAACACAGACAATGGACATCCTTTATGTGGAGGGGAATTTATTGCTTATTTGCAGAACAAGGTCCCAGGTTTGATCCCAGACAACTCCACTAAAAATGGATCAGGTTACACCCTGGAGTGCAGTGTAGTCAATATTTGGTTAGATTGACAAATACTCTGGGCTGGTAGCTTTGCATGTTCCTATCATGCCAGGTATATTACGCATCTCATTTCTATTCCATAGAGAAATAGTGGCGAGTGCTAATTTCAGCAGGATGATACAAGACACGACTTGCTTTACAACCTAAAGGGGGCAAGTTCCCTAGTATTTCCCACCAGAGAGAGATGGCTTACCTCAAACTGAGGCCAGTTCATAGCCATGCCTGGTCCATGGGTTTGACGCCACCACTTCAGGTCCTCTTGGTCATCTGCAGCCATTATTCCCTGATACAAATCCCGGTAAAGTGCATGGAAGCTGCAGGCATGAAGAAACACACAACAGGCATAAGGGACTCTGTTTGGAAAGCTACATAGACATGTAGGAAAGGACAAACAAGAAATATGTTCCTATAGTAACAGGAGATGTAGCCCTTCAAGGGGGGAGAAAACCTTAAATAGTTCTCATCCCATAGAATGCAGTAAGGGCAGAGAAGCCCTCTTTTACACACACACACACACACACACACACACACACACCTGTCATTGGTAGACAGGTTCAGATGGTTGTGCAGATCCAGGAACATCTCTTTGAAGAAGCACAGCCGTTTGCATTCTGCTTCCTGACAGCCCTCAAAGACCTGTTCCATGTCCTCCATATACCGAGGGTTGTAGCGATTGAGCTCATCCAGCATCTTCTCATACTGATCCTTGCACTGCAGGGAACCAAAACAAAACATTTGTGAGCTGTCGACTGCCTATAATGCTCAGGACCAAGGTGGGACCCATGTTTCTTGCAGGTTACTCTTTTAGTTTCACCAGTTGAATGAGAGTATAGTAATTGACTTATACAGCTCTCTTCCATGAGCACCATTCAGTTTAGGGGCTCAACAGTGACTTGATGCTTTCTGAGTTCTCTGTCTGGTTAGCGGGCAGCCAATATTGCAGCCCAGGGCAATGGCCCATCTGCTTAAAGGACTATCCATTGAAACACTGGGCTGCCTCTCCACCCACAGAATTTAGTCAGCGACAAAGATCCAAAATCAAGCTTGTTTCTTTTATTTAATTTTTAAAACTGCCATGCCACTTTTCTGGTTGGTTACCTAACAGGGTGGTTTACAAACAGTAAAATGCTTTTCAAAACACACCAAACAATTATACAACTATAAAATCACATTGTATTCAAACATGAAAATAAGACAAAACCAGCAATTGCTGCCATCGCCTTTCAATCTCTAAAGGTCATTCTAAAAAAGCTTTGAAAAGTCTTCTTAAGAGAGATCTGTGACAGAGTTTGCCTAACTACTCCCTGGCACTGTTCCACAGGCAGGTGGACCACCACAGAAAAGGCCCTGATTTTTGTTCCTGCTTTTAGGACTCTCCCTCATCTTAAGAGAGTCAATGGCCAAAGTACCACCTTCCAACATTACCTACCTTCTCTGCTTCTTGAGCACACTTCTCGACACGCTCCTGCAGTTTACGCATCTGCTCCTGCGATACAGAGGAATCGGCTTTGGCATGATTCTCGCGTGTCTGTGCCGTCTTTTCCTCCTTACGAGAACTATGGTAATTCTTTTTTGAAGTTTCCACCTAACAGAGATGTCATATGGAATAATGTATCAGCAGTGTTATTTCCCATCACATACAGAGACAAGCAGCTGTATTCAAGAGGAAGTGGCAGGAAAGCAGCAAAGTATAATTTACATCTCAACACTGCCTGGCCTATGACCAGCAACATGAAGCTGGACAATAGGCTGACTGAGCTGTTTTGCCATCTGTTAAGTCCCAGACCATAAAGCTGATTAATCAAATAATTCCAAGGGTGCCTATCGAGATGTTTGATATTCTGTTTATTCCCCCATCTCCTGCTTGCAACTTCTTACTCACATCCTTCAATTTTTTCACCCAGGGCTTCTGGGCCTTGCGGAATCCATCCTCTGCTTCCTTTGTCTCCTTGAAGCCACCAATCATCTGTTTATGGTAGGCTTCCTTCTGCCAGGCCTTAATCTTGTCCGAGTCTTCAGCAGCTAGGCGGTTCCGTACTTCCAGATGGATCTCACTAAGTTTGTCTGCAGCTGTCAGGAATGCATGCCAGGCTTTTTCCAGTGTGCCATATTGAGGGCCTAGATGAACCAACAAAGATGACATGGCAATGTAATTATGCAAGTACAGAAGGAACCAGGTTTGGAAGCCAGGCTTTGTTTGTTACCAAAGTCATCTATCTCAAAAGTACATTTACTGCTCAAAAAGAAAGAGCTGCGTGGGAGGAACACATATTGATAGTAGTGTGAGACAGTGCATTTGCTGCCTACAGAAAGTTTGCTGAGCTCAACCCTAGGTAACTGCAACTAGAGTGTGTGCCAACAAACTTCTGCTCAGTCTCTGTTGCATAAAGACTTGATTTACTTCCCATCTTTATAATCCAAGAAATGATCATCCAGAGTTGTACTGGCAGTCCTCCAATCTGCACCCAAGTCTCTCATCGCCTACTTTTTACCATCACACATAGCCTTCCCAGTACACTGTGCCAGGTTACTTTTTGCTCCTCCTACAAGTCTTTCTGTTGACCAGATTCTGTGGGCTGATGAATTCTTCTGACCTGTGTTGCACTTAGCGCTCAATTAATGGGACAGTAGCTGAAAGCCATGAAAGTGGAATTGTCTTCCCCTCAAAATTTATCCTATAGACGAGGGATGGGGAATCGTTTTGGCCCAGTAGGTTATCCATGCCCCCACTCTGCAAGCCAATTTTGACTGGTGGGTGGATCAACCCGTCTGTGAGGCAGCTGCCCCACTCACCTGTCAAAGTATCTTGTGAACCACAGCACAAGGGGTGTTGCCAACCCTATGCTTGGCAAAGTACCGAGTTTAAGGCTTGCAATGTTGCCTCCTTCAGGGATCAGCTACATGGGCCATGCAGACACTCAAGCAGGTTTGAACTCAAGTGTCCAACAGCTAAAGGGAAGTGACTTCAACCATGCTTTCTGCAGATATCACCTGCATGATTGAGTTCTCCACAGGGAACTTGGTCCCACAGCTGATCCAGTTGTGTCTCTATCTGCCCCACACCTGATGTCACATATGGGGCAGGTGAGTGTGGTTTGGGGAACATGACCTCGAGGACCAAATCTGGCCAGTGGGCTGCAGAGACCTCACCCCTGCCATAGACTTTCTGAGGGCATTCCCACAAAACTAAAACCCTTCATCAGCTTTACTTGTTTTAACAAAGCCATTTCTTGTATAATTAATTTGAGCAGATTCCTCCATAACAACAGTAGTAGAAAATGGAACAAATAACACATTTATTTTCTTTTATTTAAAAAAATATTTTAACCACACAATAACCCAACAAATAAATAGTTAAATATTTGCTGGGTAGGTAAATAAAAAAGGGGGAAATATAGAGCATACCAGCCAGATGTCAATTAGACTATGTTATGTCTTTAATACTAGAAAAATGTTTATACCGACACTTAGAAGAACAAACATGAAAACCAAAAGGTTTTTCCCATAATACACTTCAAACTAAATCTAATCCTTTACTATATCCTTGCTACATCTGGAAAGGTTTCTGTCCTCTCTCTCTCCCCTTGTTATTTTTTAAAAAACAAAAAACATCCTTAAACATTCTTCATTCCTCTCCAAATTTATAAACTTTTTGTTTTCCCTGCCTAACCCCAAGATACGATGTTATCTTGCTCATGGTTGCCAGGTCAGCACCTCTATTTCATTAACTCTTAGTTGAGGGGGCAAGCCAACTCGAAGTGTTGGGGTCTCCGTTCACAGGACTTCATAGTGCCCTCCTACTCCTGCTCCTCCCTAAAGAGACAGGAGTTCCATCTTGAGTGATGTGCTTTCTGTACCGTACCCTTCTCCACAGCAGTCCTCCATTTGCGGGACCAGTCTGTTAGCTGCTGTGCATAGCTCTTCTCAATTTTGGCCCTCTCCTGGAAGCAGGAGACAAGGTCATTACACAGCCGGCTGCCATCATCCACCCGCTTCACTGTCCGCTTGTAGTTGCCAGGCTGAAATTAGATTAACACCATCAGTCATTCTTGCACACATCTCAGATATATCTTTAGGCAGAACAGGCAAGCCTTTTGAAGGCTTCTGAGCTCTAGGTTCACTCCCATCCCAGGACCCCACCCAAATTCTCAGCTGGAGCAAGCAAGGCGGGGCGGTAACTGGCTTTTCTGTTATGGACACATTCCAGGGACTATTATTATTATTATTATTCAGCACTAAGGATTGTGGAACCATTTAAAAAAGGGGCATCCAATGACAACTTGTCCTGGGTTTGCTGTCTCTACATCTCTGTCAGGAGGTACTAAAATCAAGGTTGATTTAGTATTTCTTAGCACATCCTATGTGACTCTAGACAAAGGGGAACCCTTTTATTTCCATCTTGCTCTCTCTTACCTCCCAGAAACTGCCACTGGGTGCCTCCCCACCAGTATCATCTTCTGATGACATCACTCTGGTTTCCTTGCAGCAGAGAATTTTTGCAGATTTTGGAGCAGCTGGGAAGAAAAGCAAAATAACTGTATATGTAGCAGAACATGGCAATTCCAATGAGACACTGAAAAGTAGAGTGTCATCCAAACCCAAACAGGCTAGCCCCATTATATAGGGATGTTGGTCACTATCTACAGGGACAAGAATGAGGTAGGCCTTCTGGTTCCTTGTGGGGGAATCTTCACATACAAGTACCACTAGTAGCACAAAGTACTTACAGGACAAGTCTTTTCCGTAATGCTGGGAGGAGTTGGGTTAGGGCCAGACTGGGACATGCCCAAGTGTACAAAGGCACATTCACCCCAGCTGCCTACTTTTCCAATTCAGTTCACACTCAGGAGTGCAGGAGGCATCTCTGGTAAGGGATCTCTCTCCCAGGGGAGAAATCTGGAAGCTGCTCCTGCAACAGCTGAATCCAGAGGAAGACTGTATATAGATTTTTAAGGGACTAGATGTGTCATTTCAGTACACCCAAGCCCCTATGTAATATTCAGAATTACTACATTGCCTACAAAAAGCTAATGTCATCAGTCAATCTCCAAGGTTCTGCAGACTGCCTTGATTCTTACGGTATTATCAAAGGACTTTTGTTTGTTCCCTTTCTGGAAGGAAAAGAACTTACCAAGCTGTTTAACAGAACAAAATAATATTGTCAGTGCTTGAGCTCTTGGGTTTAAGCAGACCATAGTTATATCTTACCACCACAAGAGTGGCAACACTGTAGTGCATTTGCTCACTTTTCACCCTAGCAGCCTCCAGTGGCAGACCTTGGGCTCTCAAATTTTAGTGGCACCTGGCACCCCCACCTCTTGTGCTCTGTCCTATAGCATTGTTCTGGTGCACTGGTCACGCTACCCTAAAACCACTTCCTCGGTCTCACTTTCCTAGATATTCACTCGGCAATATACACATGCTTATCTAGTCACTACAATTCTAGTAAGACTGTGTCAGTGGTCTCAGCTGGCATGCATGTAATGTATACAGCAAAAATAGAGGTTCCCAGCCTGACAGCCTGTTTTGGTGACAGGAGGATTCCATTATCATAGCTCACTATAAAGGTTAGCTCATGGTTAATGACTGATGGACATATTTGACTGTTGCTCATTGCCTCTTGCACATTCCTTGCTATAAAAAGCTCCCCCACACCCTGGAAAGGTATCCAACTTGCTCCCATGGCAAGGCAGAGCTCCCATGGCACAAAGGACTGGGTTTCATCCTCCCTTCAAACGCTTGTGGCAATAGTTTCCATGATACTGAATGCTCCGAGAGATCCTTAAGAGAAAAACTGGCACCCAAACAGAAGGAGATTAAGCCACTGCTATGTTGCCACATTGGCCCTCTCCTGTTACGTGGGAAAGTGTTTTTAAAATGCATGCTCCTGGTTTAGGTACTGAAAACTCTAACAGCCCTAGCTCACCTGACCACCAAGTTAAATCAGCTACCAAGCAAGCCCAAAGACTCCGTCCCAACAAACTAGGCTCACTTTCCCTCACACACGTTTTAAGAGTCCCAGTTTCGTTACAGATTTACATACCCAAACAGAAGGCTGCCAGATACACCAAGGGATGGAAGGGACGTCTCTAGGTTCTTAAAGTGCTTGCTTAGTACACTGGAAAAAGTGGAGTCAACGCAGCTTTGTAGCCAATTCTCACTGGCCTGACTCAAATACAGCTACTGCATCTGACAACTAAGAAAACCCTCTCACCCAGAGTGTACTTCTCAGTTTCAGCAGAATCTAGGGAGGGGCACCCTCAAATATAGCAACAGGAGCAGCTACCCCCTGCAATCCAAGGTGTCACTCTCTAGCAAATATACTGGAAATATGCCAAGTCCTACTGTAAAAAGATATTACCCCAGAGTTTAGAAGTACCAGGGTGGTATGAAAAGGCCCAGTCAGGACAGCTGTACAAAGCAACAGCTCCTCACCAACCGGAAGGAGCCAACACAAACATGGATCTCCTGTCCAGGCAGCACTGGCCCACAGCCCAGCTCTCCCACCTGCCCCAATTAATCTGCCTGACTTCCTCCTCTGGGCATCCTACAGCCAAGATAAAAATGATGCTTATTTATGGTTTTCAAAGATGCATCTCATTTTTAAATAAAAACAACACTCATTGAACAATAAATAGCCTTTGGACAATCAAAATTCAGCTTCCACATAATTTGAGTCAACAAGTGATTTCTTCTATCTGAAAGGCTAGGAAATGAAGTTTACCCAGCTGGATTTGCTCCGACTGGGCCCCAAGCAATGCTGCAAACTTCTGCAGGCAGAATGTATATTGACTTATGCACAGCACCATGTGGGGATGCTCATACAGGGACCACTTAAGTTATTAAACGCATCAACACAACTGCTGATTCCTTGCGAGCTAAACTAGGGAGAGCCCAGAGTGTAATATTTAAGAAGTCAAGTTACTGTAGGAGTGACCTATGGGGGTCATTTTGTTTTTACTTTAAGAACTTGTTTGGGAAAGGTTAACTCCTCTACAGTGGATTGAGTTTCTCTAACTATAGTAATTATGCCCCTCCAAAACCCTCCTCCCTCTCAAATTATAAGCACTTTCTCTCTGTCTGTGAGTTTCTTTTGTTTTTTGAACATACAAACTCTAGGTCCAAGGCTACCATTCTGTAACACCAAAGTCACAAGAAACATAGTCCAGAATCTGCAGCTCAGGGGTTATTTAAATGACTTTAAGATGCCAAATCAAACAAATTAAAGCATCTAGTTCTTCAGTTTCTAGAGTGAAAGCTGAGAATGTTTGTGTTGGGAGGCAAACACAGAACAAGCCAGAATTTAAGGGGGGGGAATTCCTCATTACTTGAATTATTTGACCTATAGCTTTGAAACATATGGACTGTTGTCATCACATGCCCACACATTCCAAGAAGCCTGGCTATAAATTATCCACCTGTATAGGTTTACTGAAAACAGAACCTCTCCCTGTGCACCACCCTTCACCCAGGTGGTGCCTGAGCACTTGAGTGGAAGTTTAAGAAAAGTGCAACCATCTGAAGCTTTTCCACCAACAGGACCACTCGGTGCCTCTGTGGTTGGCAGCAGCACACACCAACAGACAAGCTGCCCACGGGGTATCCAACCTATTGTGACCAGATAAAAGCTAATGTATTTTATTACCCTATGTTACATCCAAACACGCAGCACATCAGCAAGTAGAGGTAATCTTTACGGGACTTGGGGCTCAAAGTCCAATGAGGTTTGTCAGCTGGGATAATCTCATGTTCCAGTGTTTCCAAACTGGAGTAAGGGGTCCAGCCTGACATGGTTCTACTTGGGACCTGCAGGACCCTCTACCTACTCATTACTTACTTTCTTTTCATACTTCAGGAATATTTTCTCATTCACTCCATTGAAACCACATTACCCACAGTCATTATTATACTATTAATATTAATTATTCTGCAAATAAACAAGAATAAAGCCAGCTTTCAGTAGACCTCTGGGAAAGCGGATTCCAAGACAAGAAACCTTTCCAGGTCCCCGCTGTGTTCTCTATCTTCCCTGCCACCTTGTGTCACAAGAAGACCTGCTTACAATACTAGCCAGGATGTGAGCACAAGTGACTGAGCAACAGCCACCAAGAGCTAATGACAAACTTGGTGGTGAGGAGCAGAGACTGTTCTGTATCAACTTCAATTAGTAATAATCTTAGTTTAAATTTTACAACGTATTATTGAGACTTAATATAATATAATCAAACCAACAAAGGTACATTGCACGCAATACAAATCAGACACCAATAACAAAGAAAACAAAAAGCAAGAAACATATCATCATTCAGTAAAGAAAAAAGCAAAGCAACAGGAAATACCTGTACTGCTTAGATTAAATTTTAAGATTTGCATTGCCGCCACCTGCAGTTAATCCATTGGGCCTTTAAAATGACACATAAAGAAACACTAGTACTCACATTTTTGGAGTGACCCAAAGTTCACTTTGTGGGCTGCAGCTATGGCACAGTAAAGCTTTTAAACACAGTATGCTTTTTGAAGAGGAGCTTGATAAGCTAGTATTCAACAAAGGAGCTGTTGCTCTTGTGCTGAACAGCAGCAAGTAAATCCTATGCATGCACACTTGTGCAATGGGTGTTTTTCCTTGTCCAGGGGGCACTCCCTAAGGAAGAGTCACCTGGTTGAGAAAGCAGCCAGGAACAAGCATTTCCCGGCCTCTCCCTTGGAATCTATGCCTATTTCAAATGCCTGATCCAGTTTCAGAGAAGATTTAGCCAAGTGTTCCAGTCCCACAAGTGACACATCTTCCAAGCAGGAGATGACATTTATTTCCACACCAGAAACCTTGGCAAAACAGCGAGGCAGAGAAGAGTCAACCTAAGGGATTTCAGGACACTCAGCTTCTTAAATCTCCCAGCAGTTAATAACTGCATATGGAACCATATTGGATGCCTCCAATGTAAACAGACCAGTTTGCCAGATCAAAGACTCAACACTCCTCTGTGCTCCTGATAGTCGGTAATATGGGCCCAATATATTTCTGTACCTCAAAAATCTGTACTAGACTTTATATGCTTAGCCAGCCTGTCTCCAAAGCTATGACTTCGTAGATGTTTCTCTAACATTAAGCATATAATTTTCTTAGTTTCAGGATACTGTAATTCGTATTGCCAACAGATACCAATTTATTCAGAATGCAGTCCACAGCAGTTCTACAGACAACCATACATTTTATTTTGCCTTCAATCCAAGGGGGGAACAAGATAGATGTTGCTCAATTGAGAAATTAGAGCTCTCCAGCTTCCGCCTTTCTTTCATTATCTCTGAAAGTGAACAAATGTGCCACATCTAACGGAAAAGACACCATTAATTCATTAATGCAGAAATAGGTGAGAGAATAAATCCTCAGCTTTCTCTAAGCACCTAAATAGTACCATTTTATAGCATATGTGCTCACAGCTAAATATTTGCTTGTTACCACCCTCATCAGCTGAAGGTGGGGTATTTTTAACTTTAATATGTAATGGTATCACTTCTCCTGACTCATCTCCAGATGAATCAGCTGTATTACAGTACTGCAGTACTTTCAAAGCATTTTGCCATTTGTGTCATGTACATTTCTAACCTCAATGTCAACTTACTTATGAAAACCAGATCACTTCCAGCTCAATAAATTTAACCAATCTGCTCCCTCCCGTCTCTATGTTGAAGGAGTGAGTTCATTCCTAAACCATCCCGCCGAGGACAGGATCCATTCATTTCTAGACAAGCCTCGAAGAGCTTGGCTGTCCTGCTTTCCTATTTGGCAGCTTACATCAGAGTCAGATAGTTTCCCCAATATTTAAACCTTTCTTGTTATAATGCAGCCTCCCCCAATCTGGTGCCTTCCAGATATTTTTGACTACTGGGCACTGGGTTGGGGAAAAGCTACTGTAGCACAACAAACACAGTGAGGCTTTTCTCTAATTGATAAATTGCAAATGATTCATACATTCTTCAACCTCTTCCTAAAACAACTGAACCAAAGACATAACTGGATAAATAGCAAAAGCTGCATGTATTCCTCATGTTTCCCTTAGAATTCCTGTTATTTGCCATGGCATTCTCATTGATTACAAGTGCTTTTATGAACAATGATGACACAATCTGTGTACTGTGCCCTAGCCAAGGAACAAGAGGAGCCAAGTAGAGCAGAAAAATTGTGCATTAACCAAAAAACAAAACACCAAACCATGGGGCAAAATTTATAATTTTCAACCCATTGCACATGGATATTTCATTTTTAACATATTTACAGACTTAAAATAGTTTGTGGAACTATATTTAATGTGTTTTATTTACACTAGGAATCACTGCAAAAAAAAGAAAGAAAAAAGAAAAGAAAATATTGGCCACCAAGTCCTATTTACAGTTTGGAGAGTTTGATGACTTGTTTCACTGTGAAGATTCGTGGTTCTTTTCAGTGCAGAGGATTATTATTTTTTTACCTATTTCCGTAATGTAGAAATTGCTCTAGGTTTAGTAGCACTCAATATTTGCTTCAGGCATGTACCCAAGCAAGTTTCCCAGTCAGACTACCAGACAACTCTGTTTATTATTATTAACATACAGAACATACATTTTTACCCTTTAGTTGTGCCCGATGTACTCGGGGAACAACTGAATGTGTTCCAGCACTTCAAAGCACCAGCCAGGTGAACACTGCCTGATATAATAATCCCTATACAGTGGTACCTGGGGTTAAGTACTTAATTCATTCCGGAGGTCCGTTCTTAACCTGAAACTGTTCTTAATCTGAAGCACCACTTCAGCTAATGGAGCCTCCTGCTGCCGCTGCGCCATCGGAGCACAATTTCTGTTCTCATCTTGAAGCAAAGTTCTTAACCCAAGGTAATATTTCTGGGTTAGCGGAGTCTGTAACCTGAAGTGTTATGTAACTCGAGGTACCACTGTATTTTGGAGGGGGGGACTTCTAAGCTATTATATCAGAACAAAACTCTTTTAAAAAAAACTTTGTGAAGACAAAGATACATTTATTGGGATTCATTAATATGAAGGGCTGTGTAGCTATTACAAAATGGAGCAAAAGGATAGGAAAGGGGGGGTATTTACTCCAACTCCATTTTTCTGTTACTCACTGTAATCAGTTCCTCTGCTTTGATGATGGAGAGATTCATTGTTCACACTTCTGCTGGTATCAACTAGTTTACTCAATTACTTCCTCCAAGAAGAAAATCCAAAACAACATGAAAGGCAAAGTTCAGAGCCATCCAGAGGTAGAACCCTAGAGACCAACAGCTGTACACCAGCCTATTCTGCAGAATTTAGAGGCCTCTTTGGTTGGGGAGGGGAAAAGGAGTGCAGGGATAGATATGCCTAGGAACAGCAGATGGAAGAGTTGAGTCGGGAGGGCCCACCATCCATGAAAAACCTGAAACCGACAAGGGGACAAATAGAAGATACTTTCACCCCAGTATGGCTCCCCTTTATCACATACACAGCCCAACAAGACAACGACAAGAATCCACCAACAGCAACCTGATTCAAAAAAACACCTACCCACCCCACTCACACATGAAAACAAAGTTCAACACAGCCAATCACAAACAAGGAACCACACCCTAGGCCAACCCCAACCTCTCTCACCAGCAAAGAAACAAAAGCGAACAGTAAAGAAAACCCGCACAAGCGACTCTGACACAAAACCCATCACACATACATTAAGAAAAATAGAAACACTGCCTCCCAACCCCACCCCCACTCGCCTTTCCCCCCTCCATTCCCCCCCCCTTCTTCCTAATGTAACCCTAATGTCTCAACAGATGAAACTGACCTATGGAAAATGTAACTTGAAAAAAGAGACATTGCGCATACCTTTGTAAACCAAGAAAACTTTAATAACTTTTTTTTAAAAAGAAGAAAGAATAGATATTATGATATTGATTCAAATTTGTTGAAAGTGAAAGTACAGAATGGAGTTTAAAACCTATGAATTTAGATGCGCTCAGACATGTTACCAGAACGTTTTTATGAGCGTTGATTTACAAAAATTGGCATGATTCATAACAAATAGTTACGAATTTGCTGTGTTTTATTATTTTCCTTAATAAATAGTAAATTATGGAAAACAACAACCTTGATGACGACATTTTCCTCAGCATGGAAAGGAGACAAGATTTAACTGATTTATCAGCTCTCTCAACATTGAACAAAATGTACCATTTAGTCCTCAAATAGAAACAACATTCGAAGGATGGTTAGTGCCAATGGAATGGAAGTAACTACTCTGAAAATCCCAAGTACAGTACTTAGAGCTACATTCTAAAAAGTATAATTATGGCTCTCTTTCAAAGCGTAGCCTCTGTAAGCCTCTGGAGGTGCCCTTCCAACTCACTGTACTTTCCCCCAATTAGGTCCTAAAGCTTTTAACTTTCCAGCTGTGCAACATGGACATCTTTAAAAGACATCTGATGGCAGCCCTATTTAGGGAAGTTTTTAATATTTAATGCTGTATTGTTTTTAACACTCGATTGGAAGCCGCCCAGAGTGGCTGGGGAAACTCAGCCAGATGGGCGGGGTATAAATAATAATAATAATAATAATAATAATAATAATAATAATCTCTGTATGTTTTATATCTGGATCTTCCTACTGATTGATGAGAAGTTGCCAGTAACACCTTTTCACTCTTCCGCAGTCTATGCCTCTAACCACGTATGATGCCACTTTCTTCCTTATGATCTGTCCTGGGCTAGAGTGAGATGCCACCAACCAGATCTGCTTAGCCCATGCTTCATATGGGAATTTTGCTTTAGAAAAGCCTTTGCTGACTTCCAAATGTTTCGTGCTCTCCAGCTCCCACCAACCACAGCTGCTTTAAAGGTTTGGCACATCATAAAACCAGAGTCTGATCTAATAACGTTATCTATTTACCCTCTCATGCCGATCAGCAGAACCAAGGGGTTCTGGACCACTTCAAGCTGCATGTGGGATGTGCTTGCCTGACTCTTCCCCCATTTAAAACAAAAACAAAACCAACTTAAAAGTGACCATCTGAGAAAGTTAAGCTAGACAGTTTTTCCAGACGTGCCAATTTATTTTTTTCACATATTGAAAAAAGACTGTTTGAAGCCATACAACAGCTCACAGAAACAAGATGACATTATAGCACAATTATGTTCCTCGCCACATTGCCAAAGCTTTAATGTTTAGGAATGCAGGATGCAACTGTGTTATTTCCCCCCAACAAGACACTGTTCCAATGTCCCTTTCAAAACAATGGGCATGAGGAACTAACTGTGGTACATCCCTGTTGGAAAAAAGGAAGTTAGCTGGCAATTCTTAAAACTGGTCCACTGCTGATTTCCACTTGGTTCCAGTAGTAATTGTGCCTGCGTAATGCACACAATACTGTGCAAAATAATGCTTCCTCCTCATTACTTTGTTTTATTACAAATATTTACATTATTTTTTAACAGAAGATAGTGTTATACGAAAAAAAGAATCTTGGTGTGGGATGTATACTCCCTTCTTGGCCATGCAGCTTCTGTCACAATATTCTAGAGCTGCAAAACAAAGTTTGCACTATATGCATTAAATTGTCATCACTGTATTGACATTTTCTGAAAAGCGCTGAGCTCATGGGCTCAAGTGGAAGGATGTTGCTAGCATTAGCCGGGTTTACAACCCAAACCCTTTAGACTGATAGCTGGTTTCTGAGAATGTAATTACCACCCTATAGGCACATTCCTCAGAATGTTTCTTCACCCAGTTAGTATTGCTGGCAAATTGTTTCTCTCCATACACCCTCGCACACCCTGCCCATTTCTACATGGAGAATCATGATCTCACTCCAGAAGAAGAGCCCTAGTCTGCATTCTGTAAAATTAGAGTCTTTTAATCCCAGGTTTTCTGTTTCAGATACTATCTCTGCAGCCCTCTGTCAGACATATTATAAGCACAGGCGAGACTTATCAAGATGCTTCCAGTTTGGGGTCACTAAGTCTGTTCTCCACCACAACTAACTCCATTTAGATGTTGGCAAAAGCACACAGCAAATATACAGAGAGCAATTTCTGTATAAAGTTATACATAGCAGGTCATGTGATTTAGTAGAACCAGCCATAAAGGTAAAGGTAAAGGTACCCCTGCCCGAACGGGCCAGTCTTGCCAGACTCTGGGGTTTGTGCGCCCATCTCACATCTATTGGCCGGGGGCCAGCGCTGTCCGGAGACACTTCCGGGTCACGTGGCCAGCGTGACAACGCTGCTCTGGCGAGCCAGAGCCGCACACGGAACGCCGTTTACCTTCCCGCTGGTAAGCGGTACCTATTTATCTACTTGCCCCCGGGGGTGCTTTCGAACTGCTAGGTTGGCAGGCGCTGGGACCGAGCAGCGGGAGCGCACCCCGCCGCGGGGATTCGAACCGCCGACCTTTCGATCGGCAAGCCCTAGGCGCTGAGGCTTTAGCCCACAGCGCCACCCGCGTCCCTGATGAACCAGCCATAGTCTTCAGCAATTGCCTTATCCAGGTGTAGACATCTGCCAAGGACTTCAGCCTAGAAAAACTAGTCATTTGAAGAAATCCTGAGCAGCAAAGAAGAGAACACACACTGATAAAGGGGAAAAGGCTGGGGACAAAAACAGAAACAACTTGAAAACACAGGTGTATGCTTTCCCTTAGATGTTTGCCATGCCACCTTGTACTGCGGATTACTTCCTACTCTTTATCAAGGTACATAGAAAGAACTCCTCCTCTAAGCTCAACAATGCCAATGTTGGGTTGCACTGTTGTTTCGCAGTCCCTACTCCCAAGCACAGGCAGTAAAAAGACAAGCTCACAAGAAGTGTGTGCAACAAAATGGGCAGGAGCATCATAGAAGAAATTAGTTTAGACTTTGAGCAAAGTCCACTTGATAGTTAACCACTTTAAAAAGTTGATCAGGATGAGAGGAGACTAGACAAACTGCATACTATGCATTCCTCTAGAGCTGGTAATTCAGCTGTTAAGATTCACCAATAAAACTTTATTTTTTGTAGGATTCCAATTGTAGCCAAACAAGTACACTTAAACCTGAAGCAAAACCTGTTTAAACCAGGATCAATCAATGTTTAATTTTGAAATAGGTCATGGTGGCTACAACGCACATCAAAGCTGACGAAACCACTTCAAAACACCATCTTTATGTCCCTCGGTTTTTATTCAATCTTACCGGGGAGTGGAGCGAGGAAGGAATGGGCATTGGCAAAAGGCTGTTTGATGCAATGGTTAAAGAAAAAGCAGCTACCATTGGGCTATAAACACTTGTGATTAAACAAAACATTTTCCACTATGGACTTCAGATATACAATATTGGGGGTCTGATATGTCAGGCTCTTCTGCTATAAACAGCTATATAAGTGACTTGTTATGACAGTGGACCTTCTTAAAAATCTAACATTAACCATATAATTGATTATTCAAGTCAAGCTTAGGGAAAATCCAAACACATCAGGAACTAAGGAAGAGATGCTCTGAAACCAGAGAACCAATGAGTGTGCAGACATGCCTTAGAACCAGTATCAGACATGCTGAGGCACACACTTTTACACTGTGCAAGGTTAAGAGCATACGCAATGAGCTTGATCTCTAGTCCAATGCTCAGCCCCACTATTAATTCACTGCTTGGCCTTAGTAAGAGCTTCTCTCTCAGCTTCATCTTTCTCACCCGTTTCTAATAATGGGAGCAGAGTAATACTGGCCTGCCAGGTTTATTTTGAGGATTACCAAGGTAAACTGCTGGATGGGACAAACACTAAGTGGCCTGAAAAGTAGCAAATCCCATCAATCTCTACAGCCCTAGGTGATACACAACAAATCAGTTAAGGAGTTTAACCCTAGGCCATGGGTAGGCAAACTAAGGCCCAGGGTCCGGATCCGGCCCAATCGCCTTCTAAATCTGGTCCGCGGATCAGCGTGTTTTTACATGAGTAGACTGTGTGCTTTTATTTAAAATGCATCTCTGGGTTATTTGTGGGGCATAGAAATTCATTCATTTTCCCCCCTCCAAAATATAGTCCAGCCCCCTGCTGAAAAAGTTTGCTGACCCCTGCCCTAGGCTTATTATCTGCTAGAGGGCATCTGAAAACAGAAGATAGATATAGATAGATAGATGATAGACAACCTTTCTTACATTCTCATTTTTGTGTGACCTTAAGATATTTACCAAGCCTATTCCCAGAATGGCTTTTTCAGACCTTCTTCAGACAGAACTTGTCTTAACTTGTGATAAAGTTAGTTACGTAAAAGGTTACCAACCGATCAGAGCAGTTCATTTGCATCATCAAGGCACGTTACAGAAGCAACAGTGAACACTACAACATTGTAAATAAAAAGAAAAACACTTTTTAAGTCAATCCCATATATTTTCTAGTATAGTTCTGATGTCAGTGATTTAAACCTACCCTATGCTAGTCTACTGATATGACAGCTCAGTACTAGCAAGCAGAAACTGGCCCTGTAATTGACTAGAAACTACTGTGTAGGAGGCATTGTGTGGTCAATACTGTGTTCAGCTACCTCTTTTGAAGGCTGTGGATTATGCGAGGCAAGTGCTGACACAGATGACTAGAGAGAGATGTGGGCAGCTTGCCAGTATTCTGACCTCTCCCTTCTTTACACCACATATAGCAATCCATACCCATGTAACGTCAGTGTAAAGGTTAGAGAAGGGAAGGCCAACTTCTATAGTCTCAGAAGTCACTATACTCTCCAGATGGTGGGCTGGGGCCCGAAATTTATTTGGCAGGTTAGCCTGGACATTTTATCAGTACAGTCATACCTCGGGTTGAAGCAGCTTCGGGATAAGTATTTTCGGGTTGCACGCTGCGGCAACCCGGAAGTAACGGAGCGTGTTACTTCCAGGTTTCGCAGCTCGCGAATGCGCAGACGGTCAAAATGACATCACGCGCATGCGCACAAGCAGCAAATCGCGACCCGCGCAGGTTGCATTCGCTTCTGGATGCGAACAGGGCTCCGGAACGGATCCTGCTCGCATCCAGAGGTACCACTGCATTCAGGTCCTGCGGCATCATCTAACAGTAAGGGCTCCAAAGTCATAGCGCACATGGCCGAAAACTGCATCTCTCTTTAGCTTTTGTATTTATAGCAGTATGACATCTTGCAACTTTTGAAAACTGTTTCCTTTTCAAAAGGAAAACTTTAGAAAATATGTTACTATTATCATGATTGAAATTTAATAGGGGCCTGGAAAAAAGTTAATTTCAGGACTGGAGGTCACTCACAGGTCACCAGCTGGCCATCCTTGTTTTACAGCAGCGATGGGGAACCTGTGGCCCACAGCTCCCACCAGCCAGCATGGCCCATGGTCAGGCATGTTGGGGGATGGAGTCCAATATCATCAGGAGGACCACAGAGTGCTCATCTTGGTTTTAAAGGAAGCACAGCCACTTGAGAAGCAAACTTCTCAACCGTATAAGCAACAAGCATATCTGTTCCAGTTCAGTCTAAATTTGAAATTCTTTATTTTCTGTCCCCAAAAAAGAAATTAAAAGTATTTCACAGAATATCCAGTCTCAGGATCTGGAATCCTGCAATACAGCATCTCAATAATACCTTTCTTTGGAAAACAGAATAGGTTTTTTAACTGATAATCTACGAAGCTCAACCCATACAACGTATAACTGAGAATGCAGTTTAAGAATCAAACAGAAGAATGAAAATCCTGTATAGCTTCACTATACTCATTCAACTCAACATTTTGCTCTTGAATGAAGCAGCTACCATGTCTAGTTATTTATACCATTGTAAATATACCTACAGAAAGTTGTTACGGATTTTCAAACATTAAACGTTAGCAGCAGGCAATAAGAACATCAGTATGAGCAATTCAACTGAGTTCCATAGGACAGACCACTGTTTTTAGCTTTCCCATATAGTTATAGCAAGGCCTTCACCTTTAAGGTGGATTTTACTGAAGCCTCTATAAAGCTTTGTAAACAAAGTAGTAGCTGCTGCCCTAAGACATCTTTGCTGTTCTGTATGGTTCCCAATAGCTGACTTTGTACTTCAGCTTTTACCCAACTGATACATATCCATCTCAACAGAAGACATAGACTAATACTGTACTATCATATTATGTTGCTAACATATTAATGCCAGATCCTGGTCAGAAAGAGCTTGAGTTTTCTTGCCTTCCAACATCCATCTCTGTCTAAATGCAGAAATGTTTTTGTTATGCAGGAAGAATATTCTGTGTTGTATGAACAAACTCAGCATGGAGAATACTAGGCAGGCTACCTCTAGAGTTCATCAGGAAGTTGGAAGTAATGCAATTAGTGCCTTGGGCATGTTTAGTTCAAGTCTAGAAGAATGTTGCTTTAATGACAGGCAGCACCAATCAGTTCAGTTTTATTTAAAGCACCCAAAAGTTTTTTTTAATGGGAAAAAAAGTCACAGCAGATTTGCAGAATGAGGCTAGCGCCTTGGTTCATCTAACACTACATGTTTAGCCTGGAGCATCTGAGGTACAATTCACAAGCGAAGCAGCACCCCACAAATGGACCATAATCCCCAGCTATCCTGTTAAAAAATAAAGCACTTGTTTAGTCAGGTTTGCTCCCATATTTCAGTGTTTGCAAGCAATGAATGAAATAACAATGACTGATATTCAAAGAAGCAGAGCTACTCAGTTCAACAAAGAGAAGTCTGGAGAAGGAACTTCCTTTTTTGGTCTTTCCTGGTGGAGAAGTGACTGCTGTCCCACATTATTATCATTCAGGATTTTTGTGTGGCTGTGAACAGGCACTAATATGTCTACTAAAAACAAAAATGTAGCAATAGAGTTCATGATCTTTCAACTCTTACCTCATACCAAAGAAAAGTGATCCCACAAGTTTGCAATGTGTTGTGGGAAGAGTATCATTATTATACCTATATACAGTGGTGCCTCGCAAGACGAAAAGAATCCGTTCTGTGATTCTCTTCGTCTAGCGGTTTTTTCGTCTTGCGAAGCAAGCCCATTGACGGATTAGCGGATTAGCGCTATTAGCGGCTTATCTGCTGATTGGATCAGCTGATAAGCGGCTTAGCGGCTTAGAAAAAGGGGGGGGAAGGAAAAAAAACCAGCAGGAACTCGCAAGACATTGTCGTCTTGCGAAGCAAGCCCATAGGAAATTTGTTTTGCGAAGCACCTCCAAAACGGAAAACCCTTTCATCTAGCAGGTTTTCCGTCTTGCGAGGCATTCGTCTTGTGGGGCACCACTGTAATAATGTGGAAATATGGCTGAGAGAGCATGGGCTACGCTAGCTTGCCAAATGTGTCCCTGTAGAATAGTCCAGTGTCATCACCCTACCATACTGAATGTGTGGGATTTTTTTTGTAGGCAGTAGTGGCCAGGATTTGATTGATTTCATTTATTATTTTTCTATGCCACATTTCATTCAAATGAATTGCAAAGGGGCTTACAAATGATAAATAACACTAACAAAATAAAACAATAGAGCATCACAAATACAGCACAAATCATATAAAATAATTGGGTGGCAGTAAGGCCGAGAACCACCCTCCTGTCACTAGCATTCCAACAGCTTCCCTGGGCAGCTTCCCTTGCCCATTTTCCCTCCTCACTCACTGAAGCCAAAAGCCACCATTCCAAATGGGCAATAGAGCATTCCATTCAGCAGGAATGGATAAGGTAAGCTTATCTTCTCCAGCGAGAAAAAGTCTTTTAGGAAAGGAGTTCAGTAGCGAGAGGAGGAATGCCATAAGGATACACGTTTACAATGCTAAAGCAGAACAGATTTACAATATTGTACTTCAACAGGATAGTTTAGTCACAGTTTCCTTCAAACATATTAATCAGTACAGGCCACACGTACGTTTCTCACTATTGACACACAGATCAAGCAGTTGATTACTTTCGTACTTGGATACTCAGTGCACAAAGTATGTGCACAGCATAAGCTATGAAATGCACACAAATACACAATATGGCATTTTGGTCTAGAAGATGTCCCGGTTGTGGGATGACAACCCCCCACAAGGGGCATATTACAGCATCAGGAAGCTCCTTGTTGGGGGTCACCTCTCTTTACATAGGGTGTTTTGGGGGTAGGTGCTTTTCCTCCTCCTACATTACTATTCTGTGCTGTTGTTTTGTTCACTTTGTCATTGGCTAGTTTGTTGTTTTATATTCTGGTTTTAATATATATTTGTCCCTGTTTTAATTGTGTTATTTTTGTAACTCACCCTGGGACCATTCAGTGAAGAGCAGGGCACAAATAATAAACAAATACATGCATAGTAACTAGCAAAAAATAATGCCTCTTTATCTTAAACCTTGTGAACTCATCTCTACACATATATGCTCCATTCCTAAATGCCGCTATACATGTTATGACTTCTTTTTGAGCTTCTAGGGCTTCCATGGTCTCCCAGGTCAGGAACTGACCCATTTGCTATACAAGGCAGTGAAACGTGCCCTCCGCCAGGATGTTTTTCTTCAGCTAATCAAACTATGTTTCAAGCTGGCATATGAAGATAAAGGAATTCAACCCTTATTTCAATTAAACCTGGTAAATGGGCCTAAAATGTTAGGTCCCCTGACAGGAGGGCAAGAGGAGAGATCTGCTTTAGGATGGTGTATTCAGCCTGCTTTAAAGATTTACAGATCTGCTGGGGTGATGCTAAGTGATAAAACCAGTGGTTGGCGTCTGTTTGAGCACGAGGCCCCAAACATGCAAAGTTTTAAGATATCAGTTACTTGATTACATATGCTAACAGTGCAAAGAAGCACCAAAGACTGACCTAGAACTGAGTAGCACAGTTTATCATGCCAAAAGCTACCTTGTACCTCTGGAAATGGCCTAGTATAGTTGTCTCATTTTCCCTTATTCCAGCTGTTTCCAGGATGAGTTTATTACATCAATTTATATCGAACAAGTATTGCAGTTAAGGTGTAGGGAACAGAGACAAACTACTAGTTAACTTTGCAGCATCCTACAATCCACAAAGTTTTTGTGCCTATTCTAGTTTCCCCCATACACCGGGTTTAGGGCAAGCAGCAACAAGGTTCTGCAGAGAGTAAAAGTCAGGCTGGTGGAAACAGAGGAGCAATCTTATACCTCACAGTACCTGGGGTCCTACACAGTACCTGGGGTCTGGTTTGAGAAGAAGCAAGGCTCATGTGTTTGGCATGCTGAAGGGATTATTTTGTATGAAGAAGACTATTTCAAAAAATAAAATAGCCAAAACTGATGGCAGACTGACAGTTATAGTACATTTCACACATTTCTACTTCCTAACTGGTGACTATGTGTGTCAACTTAAGCAGCCCTTAAGTTTCTTCAACAGCCAGAACTGTCAGAAGACCCAGAGGCAAAACAAACCTCCCCTGAGCCACAATGCATCTAACTCTGTAATGCAGTAGCAGAAATTCCATTCTTGCTCCACCTAGCAATCGGCTCACACCTAGAAACAGTTCTATCCAGCATTTGTTTAACGCTCTGCTTCATAATTGCAAATCCTCTTAATGTTATTCAAGGTAAAGTTTAGTGGAATGAACATACGCCTTTTAAAGCAAGGTTTTAACTCTTTAATACTATGGGAGGCATTTGAGAGTTATATTATTAACCATCGGTAAAAACCTCACACATTTCCATGCAAATAGGTTCATGGCTGACTTTACTATCCCAGGTATTTGTGATTTTTGGAAGCCACCTGCTGTATGAGAAATCCAGAAGGGCAAATTTGAAGCTGCATGTGGCTTTCCCCCTCCTCCTTTTGACCAGCCCTTCAAATAAATAGATCGTGTTAAGTGCAACAAGTAGGGAAATTTAGCTGGCACAGAAAGCTGTTATACTGGTTCACAGTTTGTACAGCTTGCAAGCTCCTCTGACATTTCCTTTGAGGAGCTTCTGACCTCTTCCATGACCAAGAAAGGACAAACCACAGATGGTCTTTTCTCTCTTGCTACAACAGAAATCCAGTATTAAGTTCCCTGTACAAGAATATCAGCACAGCATATTAACTTCTTTCCTTCATGGACAGAGTTACCCAAAATAAAAATAAAAATATCTGTGGAGCCAGGTAACAAGATCACACAGGTTCAGAGAGCAACCCCTGGTGTCTGCATGTCCATTCCTCAGTCGCCAACAAAATGCCACTCAACCGTACAGAGATAATATCCTCAGCATCTATAAGGGGACCTTCCCTTCCACTTTTTCCTCCCAGCACAAAACTGCAGTAATACTGCAGCTGTTTGCATCTCACCTTCTGCTGGCAAGGCTTGCTACTTCCATTTTAATTCTGTAGTGTACAAGCTATACAGCTTGAAACTGTCCCACCCCTTCTTTCCAGTCCGAATTCCCAAAGCTTTAAATACTAAATTAGTTTAAAAATCCAATCTATATATTACAAACAACTAAATTTTAAACTACAATATAAGCTAGCCAATAATATAATATAAATGGCTCTACTCAGAGTATGACTTAGTTTGATATCACCAATTGTGTAGTATACTCTTATTTGGCACCCCACTTTTTAAACAAATCAAATTCCGATCGGCCCAGAACTGTAATATTCAGTCATCTCCTGCAGGAGGAAATTTCATTTTGATGGCTAAGCAGAAGCGTTTTTACCCAGCCCTTCAAACATCAAGTTGTAGATGGCGGAGGGGGGAATTATAAGTGTGGAGGGAAGGATCCTAGTGGCTTTTACTCTCTTTGGCAGCCCCTCTTGCTAAACTCCCCTGCACGGCCTGTGGCTTCCAGTTTCATTGTGGGAAGCAGCTCGCACCAGATCCTCCTTCACAAAGGAGCTCTGTCATCTTATCTCCCGCGCCCGAGCCCAGTTCCGCACCAATCAGACGAGGGTGCTCCCTAGCAGAGGGGTTCCCACCCGAAAGTTATCGGCCTTAGCGATGACAGGAAAGGGGGGGAGGAGGAGGGAGAGGACCACAAGTATGAAACAAACCTGTCCAGAACGCTGCCAAATCCTTAGTTCCTAATGTTTAAAACTGAAGAAGTTGGCGAGCGCGTCTGTCCCCCTCCCACCCGTTATAAGAAACCCATGTCTCCCCGCCCCCCACTCCCCCTCTCCTTCACCGGAGAGATCTTGGAAGTGGGTGCGGCGGCGGCAGTTTTGCCCCGGACAAGGGCCACGACCTACCTGCCCCCGCGCAATCCAGCGGAAAGAATGTCCGCAGAGAGCAACGTGGGAGACCCGGAGCGCACTCGCGCCCCGCCGCCTCCGTACGCGCAGCAGCCCTGACTAGGGGAGAGGAGGAGGGGAGCGAGGACGACGGCAGTGGAAAGAGGGCGAGAGCAGCCCCGGGCGCCCGCCAGCCGTCCTGAGAGGAAAATAAAGACGACTCAGTTATCCTCCCCCCCCCCTCCCTCGAGAGTCGCTGCTGCGTTACCTTCTCGAAGCTGCCGCAGCTGCTGCCTCGAGGAGGACAATCGCTCTCTGTCTGGCGAGGCGAAAGGGCTCGGAGCGCCTTTTCCACGACGCAGAGCAGGAGGTCGAGCGCAGCAAAAAGGGAACAGGGATCCTGTGGCTCCTTGCTCGGGAGCAGCTCCAAGAAAGGAACTTACCACCTCGGTCCCACCCTCCCAAAACGGGGGGGACGGACCCAAAAAGAATCTCCCTTTCTTTTCCCTGCTAGAAGAATGGGCTCTTGTTGGAGACGCTGCGAGTAGTCCAGCCCCCGAGCAGAGCCCGCAGGGAGAGGAGGTTACTAGGAGACTTACCTCTCCAAGTGGCTGCTCCGGAGACTCCCGCTCGCAGAGGAGTCCTGAGGCTCGCCGGGATCAACCAGCGAAACGTCCGAGGGGGGAAAGGCTGGACACGTTCCTCGTCAAGCCCACCCTGCCCGGATCAATCCGCCTCTCGCTCCTCTCCCGCGGCGCAAACTCTCGCTCTCGTTCGCTCCGTCGCCCCTCCCCCTATTTCAAGCGGCCGGACGGACAGCGAAGCGTTTGGGGAGGGGGGAGGCCGGCCCGCCTCCCGGGCGGTAGGCGGACCCACGCAGCCCCCCGGAGACCTCCGAAGGGGAGCGCGGCGCGACTCCCGCGCAAAGAGGCCTGGGCTGCGGGCGGGCGAGCGAGGAGCGCGAGCTCGCTGGGCAAGAAAAAGAAGGCTCCCTCCACCCTCCTGCCTCGGGCCGAGAGGGAGGGAGCTTCTGATCCAATTATCCCGCTGTCGTCGTGGGGATGAAGGGAGGCCCTGCCCAGCAGCAACAGGAGAGGCTGAGCTGGCCACATTTAAAGCGGCGGGGTGGGGGAATGGGGTGGTGATATTCGCATAACCGCAGCCGGGGCTCAGCTTCCGAAGGAGCCGGGTTTCAGTCGGGACAGGCGAGGGAAAGTGGGAGCGCCTCTGCACATGTGGAGAGTGCGTGACTCTGGCGCAGCCCTCACGCGAGCAGGGATTCCAACCGGTGCGGTTTGCAGGCCCTGTCGCTCCTCTTTCCTTTTAAGCCGCTGAGCACAGCTCAGGGTGAAGCAACAAGCAGGCACCGAGGAGGCTCCGGGGATATCGAGGCGGAGGGTTTTCTGCCATGGGGCAAAAAGGGAACAGACAGCTGCACTCGCAAAGCCTGTCGAAGGGCTGTAGGGCTCTGCCAAAAGAGGAGAAAGCAGTGATTCACCCGGGCGTCCTCCTTCCCAGATTGCTTTTTAGTGGTTTGCTGGGCTCGGCACTGCAGTGAGGAAACTCCTTGACGAGGCTGCTGGCGCTGCGCTCTTAGAACAGCCAACTCACCTTTTCTGCTGCCCCACTTCTCCCTTGGGCACAAACAGCCAGTTTGTTGGCTTCCAGGAACAGAGCACTGAGATGTTTGTCTGAAGAGAAACCAGAAGTCTTAAATAGGAAGCTGCCATTAGCCTTTCTACCCCAGTGCTGTTTACACAGACTGCCAGCAGCTCTCGGGTTTCCAGCTGGGATCTTCCCTTGCCTTCATCTTTTTCATGTGCTCTATCACTGGGCTACAGCCCTTCCCCACTCACCCTTTCTGAAGGCCATGGTGTCTTACTATGCTTAAAAAGATGCCTTATTGACAGTGCTTTTTTCTTTAGGGGTACTCTCATTTTCCTACTCATATTGAAATACTGCCCCTCAATGAGGCCAAACCTAGATTCACAAAGTGTTTAGGGGTGTGTGTACCCCTGCGGCGCCCCAGAAAAAAAACCACTGCTTATTGATGCAGTAAAAGACATGTTCTTATTGCCAAGTTTCTCCTTTCCCTCATCCCCTAATTTGGTTCAGGGTTTTTTGTTTTGTTTTTAACAACCCATTTTCTCTTCCCCTTCTCTCTTTTTAACACCACCTCCAGTTTTCAGTTCCTACCTTTTACAGCCTTTGGGATCTTTGAAAAGTGGAGCTGCATTCTCCACCTTCCTTAAACCAGTTTAGCTATGACTCAACATTTGAGACAAGGTTTTGCATTACATGCATGGGAACATTTTCCTTTTCCAGTCTACTTTCTGTTTATGCTAGCCTTAACAATCTAGAACTTCTGTTATTGCAAAGGGTATAGGTTTGGATTTATTACTATTGTTTTGTTAGGTGGAAGAAGGCTACTGCCCACATAGAGTCTCAGTTTCTAAAATAAAACTTGCCAGAACTACTTTCTATCTGGAGCTTACACCCTGGACATTTTTTTCCTAATCACATATGGGTGAGAACCATTGGTTGGTTACATGGTGATAAGTGAAAAGACTGCACACACATTGCATCAGGAAAACAAGTTGCTGAACATCGATGGCAACTGGAACTTCCCTGCAGTATGTTATAGGTATTACACATTTTGGAACATAGATGCTAAGTTTTCAGAATGGAAAAAATACAACTTCAGTCATGTATCCCAGTCCTAAAAATGATTACTCTGAAACATGTTCTATTAAACTCAGTAGGATGTAATCCTAAATGCATATCACTGTCACCTAAAACGTAACTTGTGCAACAGCCTTTAAAGTCACCACACTTAGTTTATGTTGCTCCATCTGTTTCAGAAAAACAACAGATAATAACTCAGACTCCAGATAACTGACTCAGACAAAGGCTAGTGGCCCCCATTAAGGTATCTCTCTGTTTAGATCTCATTAAAATACCTCATTACAGTCATACCTCAGCTCCCGAACGCCTTGGGAGCCGAACGTTTTGGCTCCCAAACAATCGAAAACTGGAAGTGAGTGTTCCGGTTTTCTAATGTTCTTTCAGAAGCTGAACATCCAACAGGGCTTCTGCAGCTTCCGATTGGCTGAAGGAGCTTCCTGCAGCCAATCAGAAGCCACGCTTTGGAAGTTGAATGTTTCAGAAGTTGAACGGACTTTGGGAACAGATTCCGTTCGACTTCCGAGGTACGGCTGGAACCTGATCCAGATTAGGTCTCAGACTTGTAGTCCATATTCTTGAGTAAACCACATATTTAAAAACATTAATTTCAGCCTTGCTCTGGAGCAGGAGGGGTAACCTTTGACCCTCCAGCTGTTGCCGAACTAGAACTCTCATTGGCCCTAGAAAGCATAGCCAGGGATGATGGAAATTGATAAAAATCCTTTGTCTTTTAAACCCTCTAAAACTACCGGTAAATTCTGTTGATCTCTCACAATAGTCTGTGCAGTATGCTGACAGTAGTGGATTTTTCTCCCTCATTTCCTTGGAAAGAGATTCTGCTGTGACAGACTTATATGCAAACTTTGTCTTATAATTACTTTGATAACACTATTACAGGACCTAATAATGCCACCCACAACATGCAGGGTTCATTCACATGCTCATCTTCCAATGTGATTTACTGCATCACCAGCCAGTGATGCCCTTGGGCATTCAACATAGGACAAACAGGCCAGTCTCTATGTAGCCATGGAACAAATGAAGTTCAAAGGGAGACTTGCTGAATTACAATAGATAAGAATTTCAATGCTATCACTTGTGGATTGAACCAAGCCAAAGGATTTTTAGCACATTATATGTATTAATTGGCTTACCAATGCTAGGATGTCTGTGCCATCAAGAATTGTTTTGTGAATTATTGCTGTTAAGTATGTAATTGTACTTTTCTGCATTTCATTTCCTCTGACCTCACTTTTTACAATATCCTTTCCCCCCCCCCAAAAAAAGTGTATATATACTTACAACTCAGAATAAAACTTCATGCATATGATGAACGCTCTGTCACAAGAGACTAGGGCCCTGCGGGACCTGACATCTTTCCGCAGGGCCTGCAAGACAGAGCTGTTCCACCAGGCCTTTGGTCAGGGTTGACTCCCTCCTCTGGCAATCTGCACAGAATTTTGCTTAACGGTTGCCATCAATTTGATTTTAATTAATTTTTATAATGGAATGTTTTTAGAATGTTGTATTATTTGATTATTTGATTGTTGTTAGCCGCCCTGAGCCCGGCTTCGGCTGGGGAGGGTGGGATATAAATAAAATTTATTATTATTATTATATTATGAAAATGGACTGTAGTGCCCAAAGGCTTGCCTCATAAGAAATGTGTTTGTCTTTAAGGTGCCAGAAGACATTTCACTGGTTTTTCCACAAAAGACAGGTAACATGGCCAGGTATCTGGGTGTTGTTGTTGTTGTTGTTGTTCTTTTCTAAACACATAACTCTCTTAATATTTAATGAGTCAGTTCAATTTTTCATCTTTCATAAATATTTACACTGCATCCTAAAGTTGAAATAAGGACACTTGAAATGGAACATAGAGGGCGAGTCTTTTAAAAGAGGCCCCATGGAACATGTGTACTCTGTATCCACGGGGCCTCTTTTAAAGGACTCACCCTGTACAACAAAATGTTGCCTTGTATCTGCAGACTGACAGGAATGCTTCCATCCTTCCAGCCACTGCTGGAAGAGAAGACGTGTAATGCTGTTCAGAGTTTGCAGGAAGGGACAGAAAAAAGAGAAAAGTCTTAAGACGCTATTTCCCCCCCCCCCAGCCTACCTGCCTGAAACCTTAAGTCTTAAGGCGCTATTCCCCCCCAAAACCTACCTGCCTGAAACCTTTTCCCATGCTATTTATAATGTTCAAAGGTCTCAGGTTCAGCACTGACATCCAGCTCTGAACCTAAACACATTATTGATGCATAAAGGTAAAGCTTCCGAAGAGTGTGAAAAGAAAATATTTCTTCCTTCCTGAAACTTCCCATACAGAGTGTGGGTGGGCAGCTTTGAACTCCATGGAACACAGCCTCAGCTTCCTAATTCCTCTCTCCAGGATACTGTGCATCAGGACCAGGGAACATGCAGCTCTACAGATGCTGGACTCCAACTTAATAATAATCCCTAACAATTGGTCCTGCTAGCTGGGACTGATAGGAGTTCCAACAACGTATGGAAGGTCACAGGTTCTCTGTCCCTGCTTTAAGATCTCAGGCCAAATAAGTCTTCTTGCTCAATTTCCCTTCTCCCCCGTACCAAACTGACACCCCCAACAGTTGTCCTCAGTATTTTGTAGAAACAGATTAGCACGGGTCCTTATCAGCCTGCTTTGGTTATTTATTTATTTACACACTGTTATACTTCCACATAGCTGGGTGAGTCTGCTTTGGATGTAGGATCCGCTATCTTCTCTGTGGGTGGCATCCATTTGCTTCAAAACCAATAAAAACAGGGCCACCCAGGTTCAGCGCACCAGGTCTTTCATTATATGTTTGCACTTTATTATACTCCGCTTTTCCTCCAAGAATCTCAGAGTGGCTTACACATGATTCCCAGGTGGTTTCCCATCAAAGCACTGCTCAGGGCAAGATCCTTCCCCCTTCAGTACAGCGGCTCAGCTGTAATATTCTGTCTACAAACAATTGTCTAGATTAAAATCCATCTTAAAAACAAACAAACCCACAATCACCTTGGGAGTTAGCAGAAATGAGCCAAGTGTGCTTGCTCAGAAAGGTTAGTTCCTGGTCTTCTGGTATGCAAAACTGAGGCAATGGTTGTGTTGAATTACAAGGAAGGGTGGCAGCAAGGGAGGCAGTGGCCCTGATCCAACTAAAGTGTGTTGCAGACACCGATGATCAGCTAATTGTTGGCACAGGGGAAATCGCTTCCTTGCACAGCACTGAATATCACACAGGCTGCTGAACCTCTGTGCCTACTCAAGCCTTTTTTTTATCCCAGCATGCATTTTAAATTTATTATAGTTTCAAATTATTTGTATTGCTTCTCTTGTATTTCTGTAAACTGCTTAGAGGCTATTGCAGTTAAGTGGTATATCAATTATTAAAATAAATAAATAGATGGATAAATGAAATAGAATGAATGAAATAGACCTGTGCACAGGGCTTCCCCACTCTCACCCACCAGCTGATTGTTGGCAGCAGACAAGTGTTGTGCACACTTCACAGGCAAAGTGACATCTAGTGATTATTAGGTGGGTAGATCCACTTGTCAAACTTGGCCTGGGGGTGGGTGGGGGTGGGCAAGGGGAGATGGCCTGTTGGCCAGATCCAGACCCCTATTCTAATGCTACATCCACTTGTGGCATTATTTTTAACATAATTATAAGACTGCAGTTCTGTGCGCATTTACTTGGAAGTAAATCTCATTGAACAAAGTGAGACTTCTTTTTCAATATGATCTTTGTTGTATTTTTTAATATAAAAAAAGGAACAATACAAATATTAGAAAGTATGAAAAAATACTGCTGTCTAAAGAAAATAAAATCAATGAGACTTCTGGGTGTGCATCAGCTTAAGTTTGAAGGAACATACAGTATGTTTTATGCTTTCAAATATGAAGCAAAGGCAAATTAGTATGACAAAAATCCCAATTAGTCCATGGCAAAGCATTCCCTTTAGCTGTTGATTTATATATCCTTCTCAAGCTGGTGAAGTAACTGATGTCTCAGGGTTTATGAATAGGATGTAAAAGGAAACATCTATATATATATATATATATATATATATATATATATATATATATATATATATTTGACAATTTGCTGTTACTGAATGACCATTGACAATGGATGGGAATCCATAGGTCTCTGAAAAGAAGACAATGAGAGCAATGAATAATCCGGAACAGCAGCATAGACTATTCCAGAAAAAGTAGCTTGTAAACTGCATCCAATGTGTGCCTTTTAATTTACTCAAATGAGGTTTGACTGTGAATACAATTAGAGCTGAAATAATGAATTGATTAATTTGGCTTTTTAATCAATTGCAGCATCAATAATAGATTAAAATATGCCTGATGCAATTTGCATTTGATTGTTCTTTCCCTCTCTCATTTGGCAGCTCTTGATTGCTCTTTCCTTCCTGGCAGAGTACTGCCATTTGTCCATCATTTTGCTTTCCTAATAATGAATCTGTGCTGGAAGTCCTTTTCCTTTTGACATTGACAAAATGCATGAAAGATTGCTGCTAATTTAAAATTATTATACATGTAAAAAAATAATCCTAGGTGACTTCTGCATGTTTTAAGGTACAGAATGAAATGAAACTTAATTTTAATGAGCTACCAAACTATGTGTGCTTAGGATCCCTGGCCACACATAAAAAATTTGCATACATATGCAGGGAGTGTACAGATGGTTTGGTGAATGTATACAAGCCAGAAAGAGGGTTTCAGGCTGATATCCCTGCCTAATGGGCACATGATTTAGTTAGTGGTCAATAACCTGAAGTATAGGAAGGGGCTGCCAGCAACACAATCTCACAGTACAACAGCCACCTAAGAGAAGCATAGAAAAGCTTCCATCTTCATGAGAACCAGAGTACTGAGCTACATAATCAGAAACATTTGATGCAATTCTTAACTTGACCATATAGCTTCAGACTGTAGGATGAGGAATCACATTCGAGTGGTTCCTGCCTAAAATCTGTAATGTTATTTATTTAATAAAGAACATTATACCTCGATTGTAAGAAAATACACCTTCAAAATTGTTTATAAAAAGAATAAAACAATGGAATTACCAGTGAAAAAGTTAAAAATAGCTATTTAAAACATTGCAAAAACAATAAGTAGCAAATGTTGTATTTGAGATACCATTCTTGTCACACCTTCCTAACATGCCCCCCCCCATGCATGGGATTTCTTAAATGGGGAAACATTCATATATGAATCCATGCTAGCTTGGAACTTTCCATGATTCCCAGCTTTTTATGCACTACTGAACCATGTCCACGAGTGTCGTCCAGCAGGAGAATAAACAATGTCACAAATGTAGCACACTACATTCATGGATTTCTTTCCCTTTTGGGGATTTATCTCCCAACCTCTACTTTCCCATTAGCTGTTTCCAAGTGCCAGGGGTGCCAACCTGAATAAAATATTGGGGGGGGTGTCCCTAGGTAAACCCCACCAGCATAATCAATCACATGACACAGTGCACTCACACCATTTGAATGGCAATGCCGATCAATTTTTTTGGGGGGGAGAGGGCGAAGACCCCCTCGGCCCTTAGGAGTTGGCTCCTATGCTAACTTCTACCGGGGCTCGAGTATAGTTTAGGCCAAACTTGTTTGTGCACTTGAGCTGCCAGTGGTTATGGCCGTGGCACTCTGCACACGCTCAGATAAACTACGTATTTTCTTTTCCCCCTGAGGATGCTTCCCGGCGGCACTTAAAGAAGCAATCACCCTCCTATACTGCATCTCTCTTCCTACGATTTAAAGAACAAATAAATCGGGCGCCAGGGCCAAATTCTGGTGCAATCAGGGCCAGATTAAGGTTTAATTAGGCCCAAAGCTACTGAAGGTAATGGGCCCCTTTATATGTACAGCTGTCCTTTGTCAACAACAAATTGCCGCTGTTTTTTGTGTTGAATATATGCTATATGGTGATTTATGGACCTAATAGGTATCTAAAGCCATTTGCACATAACAAAAAGGAGCCTACACAACACAAAACACTGTTGCTGTAAATAGGTTTTATTTGTTTTCTATCTTATATTTCGGAAATGTACATCGTTTTTTCCCCTTTAATTTTTTTTTTGGGGGGGGCTCTAAGAGAGTGCGGCCCTAAGCTATAGCTTTGTTTAGGTTATACGTAAACATAAGGCCGCGGGGAGAGCTCTTTCTCGGTGCAGCTGCAGACCATTTCGTGGCGCCTCCTTCCGGCGAGAGGAAAGAGAAAGCGCCCAGCCGAGGGAGGCTGCCTGCTCGCTTGCCAGCCACACGGTTCCCACTCCGAAGCCACGCCGGAACCCGACTAATTTCCCGCGTAAAGCTCTTCTCGGTTCCCTCCTTCCTTCCTTCCTTTACCCCCCCCCTCAGGTTATGAAACCGGCGAGGAGGCGGCTCCTTCTTCCCGCGCCTTTTGTCCACCCACTCCTCAGCCGCCTCGTTAGCAAGGAGCGTGCGGTCAAGGGAGTTCAGGTGAGGGGGCGCCCTTGGCTACCGCTTTCCCTTTGCACCCCTTGCAACTTGTGGCGGAAGCTCCCGCGCTCGGGAGGCGCTTTTCCCCCCTCGGAGGATACACAGCCCTCCCCTTCGCTTGCATTCCCTGCTTCTCGCTATCTGACGCCAAGGACCTCCTTCTTTGCTTCAGGCTCCGCCTTGCTGCCCCCAACCTTATTTCAAAGTTCCCTCACGCCTGAAAGGCGGTGGGCTTTTTCCGTTTTGGTCCAGGGCGGGGAGGGCGGGCGGGTCTATTTAGGCAGCCTTGTACTATTTGGCCCGCCTCTGGTATGCTAATAATATTCAACTTACATAAAACGGAAAGTTGTTTCACGTGCTGTATTTGAGGGAGAGAGAGGAGGAGTAGCCCCCCTGCAGTATTTCCTTCTACGATGGTTTCTTGAATTTATTCCTTTCTTTTCTGATCATTGCACTTAGCTATTGCTCCAGACTGGTGAAAATATTTTATGTGTTAAGATCAGTGGTGTAGTATTTCAGGGTTGCAGGGGTCGAAGACCCGTTAATTTTTTTTGCATGCAGGAAGGTCCCTGTCTCCAGCGTCCTACAGCTGCCCCGTCAGCATGAAAGGGGAGCTTTTTAGCCACTGAATAATGCCCCAAAGTATCATCATTGTTATTATTATTAAGGACACTGACAGCACAAGGTGTTAAACAGGGATTTTGTTCTGAGGGTCTCATATTCAAATACACACTGCCACACACTAGCTATGCCACAACTCCTTCTACTTATCTATCTTGATAATAAACATGTGGTAACATAAGTTGCTTTGTCATTAAATATCATATGGCCATTAGGAAACTATTATAAATGTATTTGGAAAGAGCAGGAAGTGGCATAATTTGTCTAGAAACCATTGGCTACATTTGCTTCCAGTGCCTTTTGAATACAGGTTGACCCAGGACCGCTAACAGATGGGTAAAAGGAGTAGGATTTGGGGGACCCAAGACCAGCAGGAAACCCGCTCCCAATTTTTCACTTTCATTTTTTATAAAAAAGTAAACCACTTGACCATTCCTGAAGAAAGTTAGGGCACAAAACATGGAGGTAGCTTCAATGCTTTGGCACTCCGCAGGCAGTACCATTGTTAAGGACTGTCCCTAAGCAATCAGACGAATGAATGATGACCTCCTCCTCCCCACTTGGGACTTGGGAGAAGCCCCTCAGAGCAGCAGGGGGGAAAAACAGGAGAAGCTGGATTGAGGATACTGGAGTATGTTTGTCAAAGTGTTTTTGCTATTTCACATTATTTCACCCCCCAGGCATGTTGCCTTTACAGAATAATATATAGTCAGTTCGTTTTAGTATGCTTTATTCAAAATTAAATGAGGTTTTATTCCTGCTGAGAATAATTGATATGAACGCAGTCCCACCCCACTCTGATTTTTCATCTCCCCCTGCTTACAACCACTACCGGTCTGCTTCTCATTACTGGGCTGTTGTTTATTTACCCTAGCATTTGGCATCTGAGATGTGTGTGTGTTTCAAGTTACCAACCTTTTCCTGTGACTATTTGTTTGACCTGTTTTTAACACTGAATTTTAAATTGTTGTAACCCACTCTGGGAGCTGTTGATGAAGGGCAGGTAATAAATTTAATAATAATTCAAAAAAATAATAATTGTGAAATGCAACTGTAGAATAATTAAACAGCTTTTGACTGCTTCAAGTTAAAATATCTATAGACTGTACACAAGAATATTATTTTATGGAGGTTGATTGCATGGTTTAACTGCGCTGCATAATGACGTACTTTATCTGTTCCGAATCTCTGTCTTGTCTGGATTAAGCTTCAGTCTGTTTTGCCCTCATCCAGTCAATTACTAACGTCTGATGTTTCAGAGATTGAACAACTTCAATTATGGCAATTTCATGGCAATTCATTGTTTTCTGATATTCCTTGCTCTTATCCTCTTAAGATCAAGGGAAGGGAGAATAATACCTATACAGTACTAAGCGAGCAATCCTTAGTTTCTGGGGAAAAATGAAATTGACTGAGGGGGTTGTTGGATCCTGCAGAAAGGAAAGTCAGTGTGGTATAGTGGTTAAGAGCGGTGGACTCATAATCTGGTGAACCAGATTATCTCTTCCTGCTCCTCCACATTCAGCTGCTGGGTGACCTTGGGCTAGTCACACTTCCTCAGAACCACCTCAGAACTTTTGCATGCTATCTGGAGTTCCATGATGGAAGAAAACTAGGATATAAATGTAAAAAGAGAATGCATAATAAGAAAGTATTGGTGAGGATTTATGAAATGGTGGGGCTTGAAATCTCATGTTACATTTGCTGTTTACTTCCATTTTAAGCTACTTTAAAAATGTATGCTACTTTTCTTAAGAATCTAAAGAGTTCTTCTATGACTATATCCCCCACTCTGTTGGTCTTTCTCAGTGATTTACCAGAATGGCCCCTGGGAAGCAGTCAAGGGACAAGAAACTACAAAAGTCTCCTGAGTGTCCATCAGAAAAAGAGGCAAAAACAACTGGGAAAAGGAAGCGAGACACCAGAGAGCTGGAAAATGAGCCATATGCAAATAAATTACTTGTGAAAAAAGCCCCCAAGATTCTGGAGAAAATGGGTAAGGCCTTAAAACATACATTTCTCATATGTGTCAATGTAATGCTAATGCAATTTGATTCTGTTGGTATTGTTTGTTCTGATAGTTGCTATTGCTAACAGACCATGGGTACATGTAATTTGATCTCTTCATATTTAATCTTTTCCCCTGTCATTTTTCCTGCAAGCCTTTTGCTTCTCTCTAGGCCAAAATAGTAATAATGAAATCAGCTCTAAATGCAGTTTGTTTTGGTGGTTTGCCACTTAACTAACAAAGGTAATTTAATCCCCACATAGTAAAATTGGGAGAGTTTTAAAAGTTTGCTTTGTACAGCAATGTGAAGCAGAAATCAAATTCTTTGTCGCTTCATGTGGGGCTGCTCAGTTGTAACACTTTTTGAGTTCTGGTAATTATTTAATTTGGTCCTGCAAACTTCATTATATTTCAGATATATGCATGTTTTACAATTGCATTCCTGCTATTTGGAATTTACCACTGGGCCCTGAGTCATGTGTGCTCCAGGGTCAGAGAAATGAATGGTGCTTCAGTGCTGGAAGGAGAAGCTGTTCCTTTCCATACAACAGTGAATGAATGATTTACACTCCCTTTCCTTATTTGAACTAGTAATGCATTGATGTGAACACAAAGACAAGTACAGGAACATTTGGTCAACTTTCCTTGAGACTTATTTATCCCATTCAGCAGTCCAGTATATTTTGCCTTTCCAATTTATCTGGTAAAAGCACTTTAATCTATCTTTTCCATATCTCCCTTTATGGACTTATTTTAACACTTCACTTAGTTTTTGTTTGAATGTTATTTTACGAGTGTTGTTCAAAAAACTGCACTGGCTTTAAAAAGAAGATGAAGCTTTGTACAACCCGAAAAATGTTAGAAAATAAAGCCTCTTAAAGAAATAATCTTCATGATATAAGCAGGTCCAAATATAACTCTCTGTGTTAAAAGTCTTTTGACATTAGAAGTCTCTCAATAGTGCAGATAAGGCTAGAAGTGTAAAAGCATTGGACACATGCATGTTCAAAATTGGGCTGTACTGCTCTCACTAGATTCTTTAGGAAACAGGATTAGGGTTAAGGCAATACTGACAGGAGCACAAGCAGAAGTGGTATCCAAGGTTATGGTCCAAGTAATCAGGGCCTAAAACAAGAAGCCTAGCGAGAGGCAAGCTCGGGATAGTCTGAGGTCATCTTCAAATTTAATCCATGGGCAAACAAAGGCATGGCAGGTGACAGGTCTGAGGTCAGGCTTAGGCTAGTCAGTCAGCCAAATCTGTCACAGTTCTGGCACAAAAGCATTGTTCCAGCAGTTCTTCCAGCCAAGTATGGGGTTTTTTTTTGAGCTGGAAGTGCTGGACTCACACCCTAAATCCAGATGACTCCTATCAGCTGCCTTCATCCAGAAGTCTCATCGGCCCCTGTGGAGTGCTTGTCTGCAGACAGGCCCTTCTATTGAGGTGGATCTTGTCTAGCATTTAGGTGCCATCTCTTCTCCAGACTCAGGACTTTGCACACACAACCCCAGAAGCTGAACTCACTTGTGGTGTGGATGGCCTCACCTCAGCATGAGTCTGATCCCAGGCTTGTAGTAGTGCTGGGGTCTACAGGTTGTCCTCTGATGAGGAGTCTCCCAGCTGAGGAATGACAGAGACCCAATATTGTATGTGGCAATAATGAGACTGCATCTTTTGAAATCTGAGTCTGCCCCATTCATGCGGTGGAAAGGGCCAGTAGAGTGTGGAATGTTTAAACCCTTTTCAGGCACTCTCATGCTCCACTGTTTAAAGCAGAGCTTTCCACTTTCCATGTTGGTGACACACTTTTTAGGCATGCATCAACTTGCAACACAGTAATTCAGCTTTACTAGGAAACCAGAGGTTAAACCCTTTCCGGGAAGAGTGCAGGAAGTGTTCACGCGACACACCTACAAAGTGCACACTACGGTGTCACAGCACACAGTTTGGAAATCTCTGGTTTAAAGTAAGACTGACTATAAGAAAAGTACTTGCCAGGGATGGGGGAGCACTCAACACCTCTGTTTGTGCCCCCTTTTATGTATGCTACTATGACATTTTATGTCATGCTACTATTACCAGGCCAGTTAAAATCAGTGGGGAGTTTTGCTGTTATTTGAATGGGGGTTGCATCCTTAATATTCTCACCTTTTGGTTGACTAAGGAAACACTTTTGTTTTATTATGGACCCTTCCTTGCAAAAATACATGTTTCAAGAGTTTCATTTGATCTGCTTCTACCTCATGATGAGGACTGTTGTCGTCTGACTCCTAAGAAATTGCAATATGCCGTATTCCTTTGCTTTGGGGGTGATTAGATATGTTGCAGTCAGATTCTGTGTTGCTGTAGATGCCTCTGGTAATTAAACACAAAACACAGAACCAATGTTCGAAAACAAATCCCAAGCTGAGTTGCTCAGCAAAATTCTCCCTGGACAACAGTGTTTTTAGACTTTTCCATGAAGAGTCAGCAGGTTTGTTTGTTGAGAACAGCCTGCCAATAGCTCTGCACATTTTCTGTAGGCTACAGAACAAACCTGGAATATTCTGTTTCTGCAGGAACTCCGGGGGGCTTGGCTGGGGTTTATGTACTCATTCTTTTGGAAGTATCTGGAATATTGTGCTTTTATCCTAAACTGGGCCGATATTTATTTTCTTCCACTGTGCTTTAAGAATGATGTCTCCAGCTACCTTAGTTTTTAGCTCATTTTTAACCTGGTAGAGCTATACTGACTGCTAACCTATTTCAGTTCAGAAAGGGGGCAAAATACAGCCTCTGTTTTTTTCAGGCCTGTTGCAGCCATTGTTATTTCCTTGCATAGTCTTCTCATTGCCCTCTGCTATTTTGGTGTTTTTTTTTGCTTAACACCCAGCCAACTGAAGAGTTGGAGTAGCTCAGAAACTTAAACCACTCAACATTATACGCCCACCTAACCAGTGGTTGCCAAAGTTTGCTGCTCCTAGTCTAGTGTAGTGAGAGTTAACCTGCAATGCTATTCATACTTAACCAGAGAGTAAGCCTCATTGAGCCCAGTGGAGTACTTTGCATGTAGTAGTTTAGCATTAAATGTGTAAGAAGCTGGAATCAGTCCAACCCAAACTTGGGCTTGTATACGCCCTACCTCCTTCAACATGTTCAGCAAGAGACTTCAGCAGTGTTTTATTTTGCTTTCACAGAATCCTGGCTTGTTATTACAATTAAACCAGAGACTGCAGTTTAAAATAGGCTCTGGTTAATTTAACAAGCCAGCCTTATCACTCATGATTTGAAGTGGCTTGTTTTGAAAACTGATTAGAATTTGTTTTAAAGTATTTTTTTTTGTTTCATTGCACCTGGCTCCAGTTTGGGGTATGTGTCCATTTTTTTTTATAAAAAAAACCTGAAATCTGTCCTAAGTGAGCATGTAAGTAGGTAGTAATATAACTTTTGCTTTTGTCTGGCAGGAGAAGCTTTCCATGGATCCATGGTCAGAAAAACAGGAGTGTTCTTCCATCAGCGAGAGACACAGAAGAACATTGTCCATTATCTACATCAGAATATGCTGGGTGGTGCTATTGGGACACAGCTCAGAAAGGTAGGTGTTTTTCCTTACAAACTGGCCGAACACCTGAGGTTCCTGCAGTTTCTATTTCTATCTAAATGCATACTCTGCATAGTAGTGTGGAGGAGAAAAGAGTTACAGTTCTTTTATTATTGGCTGTTTGACCCATGTTTATGTTCCCTCCTCTATAGTATGCATAATGCAGCCATGTGTAGATCTTTCCTTTTTAAAAATCCACCTGACTGCATGACACTCTGGTTGCATTTGCACATAATGCTAAATGATGGTTTAGCTAGAATGAGCTTGAGAAAGACTGACTCTCCATCCACCTCCTCCTGTGCAATTGGGAGAGGGATACTGGCAGAGTATAGTTCCACTTTTAAAGTATATTGGCTTAGCATTATTTTTGAACCAGGAATCCTGGTTTAAAACAAAACTCTAGTAAGTTTCATAACAAGTCAACTCGAAACCATGGATTATGAAGCTGGCCTGTTTTGATAGGCTAACTGGAGTTTCTATAAAAACAACATCCTTGGTCCAATTGTAACTAAGCTGGGATTCTTTAAAAGCTAAAGTAAATCCTGCTGATTTAGCCATGCAGGAGGCGGTGAGGAGAAGGGGGGAGTTTGTGACTGTAGTGCTTTGCTCAGGCTCATAGCATTAAGGCTATGATGAGATGCAACGCTAAACCATGGCTATCTACAAACTTTTCCTTTGCTCCACCACATCAAATGTAAGCCTTTAATTCTGGAAATGCATAGTACCATTTCTTTTCACTCTTGCCCCTGTATGGACAGGATAATAATTTCTCATTGTCGTGTTGCTTATCTTCTCACCATATTCCTTTTCCCCTTATCATTTCTGGAGAAAACCCAGCTGGGGAGGGGAACAATTTAAAGTAGAAAAAACGAGTAGATAAAGAGTTCCACAGCTCCTCTTGTTGTACCTCTGGTGAAGCTTGCATCATCTAGATGCAGAAATGCATGTTGACAACATTATGACATCATTATGACATCAGCTGATTGACAGCTCATTGACTCACCTATCAAAGTTAGCCTGCAGGGTGTGGGGAGATGAAGATCTGGCCAAAAAGCTTCCTGATCCACACCTGATCTACAGGTTGTTTTTTGTTAAAAAAGAAAATTAGAGGGAAGATACATATGGATGCATGTAGTGTAGTATGGTCCACAGTTGAACCTGTTAGCAGTATACAGTAGTTGGAAGAGTAGCACAGACTTGAGTTTATGGGAATTGCAGGGCTTATCTCTCTCTCTCTCTCTCTCTCTCTCTCTCTCTCATTGTCTTTGTAACAGTGTCTTCAGGTGCCCTTTGTACGTTCCCTCTATTCGTACCGCCTGTTCCGCACAGCAAGTCCCTTTGACAGGAGGGTTACATGCTTGGAATGGCACCCAACACACCCCAGCACAGTTGCTGTGGGCTCCAAAGGTGGAGACATCATCCTTTGGGACTATGAAATGCTTAATAAAAGCTGCTTCATAAAAGGGGTAAGTCATTGTGAAGATCGAATGCAGTGTCTATGCAAGCTCTGTGTTAGAGCGGTATGTAGATTAATGATGAAGGCTTCTAGTTAGAACTCCATTGCACTGGATAAATCTGTGTTGTAATTTCCCAGCTTTCTATGCAAGGGAATGATCTGGCTATATATTTGAGTTAGATAATTTTTACTCTGAAATAGAAAATACATACATATTTGGAGAGGTTTTTTATTTGTCTTAACTCTTTACTTCAGCTTCATGCTTTGTTAGATGTGAAAGTACTTCATTGAGTTGAAGGAATGAGGTCCCCGCAAATGAAATAATATTTTCCATCGGCCTTGCTTTGAATTGTTAATAATTCCTTGGCAAAATACACTTGTGTTTATCTGTGGAGTGAACTTCATCTTTTCTAAAGGGTGAGCAAACCCAGAGGCAGAAAATAGCTTCCTTGAGAATTCCAAGTCTTCTCCAAGGATACTGAGCTGCTATAATTTGTATATCTGTCTGTATTCAAGCAAATATTTTTTAAAATAATATCGTCTTAGGCATTCCAAAGAAAAGCTCACAAAAGCCTAAGACGAATACTCTGGGCAGAAACATGACATTGGACTTTCCTTTGCACCTTTATCAAACAAAAATAAGGGCGAGTATTATGGCAACAATGAATATGGAAGTTTCAGAGTTCCCAAGCTGTTGTTTATCATCCAGAACAGCTTTCCTGGCATCACCTCCATGTTGCATTTTATCCTCCCAAATCCTCACAAGAAGGTAATAATTCAGCCCTGAAATTGAGCTCCTGAAACTCTTCATATATAGTACCCTCCCGCCATTGGGACATTACTTGTCTGCAGTCTTATCCTTTATCCCTTTCCCTGCTCCCACCTCTGGTACCCTTAGGTTCAGTCCTTTAGCAACTGTTCACAGAACAACCCATTCTTGTAAAGAGGTTGAGTAGGTGACTTTCAACAGTTTAGTTCATGGTGGCAACCTTGAGAAGAAGCTGAGCCAAGCCACTCAAGATGTAGACGGTGCCAGGAGTTCTGCAGGCTTGCTCTTCAACATGGCAGTTATTTAACAGAAATGGTATTGGCCAGAGGAAACTTCTCCTCTATGAGGATATTTGTTCAGCTTGGCTAATGCCACATAAAGATGAATGCTGCCTTGTACTGGTGTTAGATGAGATAACAAGAGGGACTTTCCTTCTTCCTCATCTCTGAGTGGCTTTCTGTTTTTATTCATCCCGTTCATTATAGATGAGAACTGGAGGGGCCATCACAGGAATGAAGTTTAACCCTTTTAACCCTAGTGAGCTGTACACTTCATCAGTTGCTGGAACTACTGCCCTGCGGGATTTTAATGGAAATACAATTCGAGTCTTCACCAGTACCGACAACTGGGAGTAAGATGTGATAAAAGTTTTTCCCACCTCTCACTGCTTCTAGTATTAGAAGGCAACAAAACAGAGGAAGTGGTGCAATTTCGGCATGGGTCGGCCCTCACCCTGGTCTTACCAGAGTTATTCACTCAGAGTGTGAATGATTTGCTCTTCTTGAATCGCTACTATTTGCTTTAATCATGTACTTTATCTTCTAGCCCCCTGAAACTGGGCCTTAAGGCAGGTTACATAAGTAAAAAAACAATGTGGAGCAAAACAGTGTACAATTTGATATCGCTATGGAAAACATAGTGAATCATTTTGCAGAAGCCTATCTCTTTGCCTAAAGGGTTCTTTCTCATTTGGCAGAGATATATTTCCCAAATATGCATCAGATTGAATTTATGGCCTTAAGTGTACATGATCTGTCTGTAAATGTGACATATACCTGCGCAATAACAAACATACTGTAATGAATAGATAGATAAAGAGCCATAACAGAACAAATTTGTGTTGGAAATGTGGTAGGGGATTGGTAGTTTGGGAACTCCCCTGTGCACGTGACAAAGGAGTGGAAATTATTTTATTGTGTTCCTAAGCTTGTTTGAATTATATTTACAAATGAAACATACACATTCAATATTACAATTTACATTTATTCTGGGCCACCAGTGTTTCGGACTATGAGCAAACACAAAAAAGAGCCTTGTAGCACCTTTAAGAAGTGCATCTGATGAAGTGGGCTCTTCACAAACTTTCTTGCCGCAATAGGTCTGTTGAATATTGTGGCATCCACCTGTGTTGCCAGCTGTGAATAAGCGATGCTGTTAACAGAGATCTCTAGGCTGCTTTTTATTTTGACACTTGAGGAAAGCCTTCAATGACAATAGACTGAGATACATTAGGATTTATTTTCTTCTTCTTTTTCATCCTTATTTTGTCAGCATCTTGTGATACCATATCCCTTGTTTTTGGGTTCATTTTGAATGCTTACCAGTTTCACATTTTTTGTTCTTAAGCTATCTTAGGATCTTTTGAAACTTCATTGAGCACTTTATTTGATGTTACTTTGTCCTGATACTGATATTAACACCAGCTTTGGGAAGAATGTGTGAATAAACTTTTATCTGTGTCGACCTGAATGTAGGTTTGGTTGCATGAGTGTTTTATTTTCCTCCTAATTCAGGCATCAGGAATCTGATTCTCACAGTAGTTATCTGAAGCATATATCAGAAGCAAAACAGACACATGCTTGGATATCCTCATGTAATATTTTTATACTCCTCCACAGATGGAGGTCCTTGTGTAAAGGAATAAATGTGACATAAGTTTTTGTGTGAAGTCTTCACATTTTGATGCAGCAAAGCGAAGATTGATGGAGTTAGATTAGTTTTCCTCTACGCTATGGAATCTCCAGAAGATCCAATGGTTGTTGAGAAGTAAAATAAACAATGCACTGGATGCAGCTGCAGAGAGGTTGTGAACGAATACCTTCCTAGAAATATATAATGGACAATTTCAGTGCTGAGGTTCAATAGGATGGAATAGTAAAGGTAAAGGGACCCCTGACCATTAGATCCAGTCATGGCCGACTCTGGGGTTATGGCGCTCATCTCACTTTACTGGCCGAGGGAGCCGGCGTACAGCTTCCGGGTCATGTGGCCAGCATGACTAAGCTGCTTCTGGCGAACCAGAGCAGCGCACGGAAACGCCATTTACCTTCCCACCAGAGTGGTACCTATTTATCTACTTGCACTTTGACACGCTTTCGAACTGCTAGGTTGGCAGGAGCAGGGACCAACCAACGGGAGTTCACCCCGTCATGGGGATTCGAACTGCCAACCTTCTGATCAGCAAGCCCTAGTGTTCAATTTATTCTTGGTTTTTCAATTGTGTGGAGGGATATCAAGTTGCAGTTGCCACATTCACATCCTTTAGTTGGAACAAGAGGAACCTTAATGTAGCTGAAGAGAACTTTTTAATATGTGGGAAGTTGCCTGGCTTTATCATAAAGGTGCAGAACTTATTTGCGTTTTCTATACACAGTTGGGAATATTTAGTACTATACTTGTTTAAAGACAGAGGTTGTGTGTCGTGACTTGAGACATAATGTTATATGTTGTCCTCAGAATTATCCTAGCTCTGCAAAATTCTTTGTTTGCTCTATGTTTAAATAGGTACTGGAAGTGTTAAAGAATGTAAGAGTAGAAAGTCAATACTAATAGTTCCGCAAGAAGGAGCTTGATAAACCAGTCTACTAGCACACAGATGGCTTAATGTTTCTCTCTTAGTGTTTTTTTTAAATTGCTTGGTGCTTTTGAAGAGGATATTGTATAGCTTCTCAACATTTTTGAAGTGGAACTTCTGAAAGAAATTTGCATGCAACATCTGAGAAGTTAACTAGTTCAGAGCTAGTACTGTACAAGGTGCAATGTTCAGCATTAAGTAGGTAGGTGTGAATTCACCTAGAGCCTGAACTCAGTGCATTTCTGCCAGGTTGTGCTGACTGCCTATTCCCACCCTTCCTCAGTAACTTAGGCATATTCCTCTCCTCTTCCCATCTGTGTTCCAGAAAGGCCCAGGAGACTCTCTTGGAGGCATGAAATTCAGCCCATTTGAGTCGGCAAATCTTTATGTGGCTTCAGGGGATGGCACCCTTAGTCTACAGCACCTTGAGGGCCGACCAGCGCAAGTGATCTCCCGCACCCCAGTCTGTGATCATGAATTCCATGATGTTTGGTGAGGAGTCAGAACGGCAGTGTCGTTGTTCAGCTCATAAATTTCCTTTACCCTTCCTTTGAATGTGCCAGGACAGATTATTAGCATTTGCTTGGGCTGTTTCCCTGGGCCTATTGGAGGCAATACGTTTCTGATCATGTGGATTGGAATACGATTACTGTTGTGCATAATAGCAAATGGAAGTAGTTTGGCTTTTTCGTGGGCATGAGCACTTGAGTAGTGTTTTGCTTGATGGAGTGTTGAGATGCTGGAAATCCCTCTTTCCTTGGGTGCATAGCATACCCTGTATAGCACACCTGACACATAGAGAAGGCAAACAACTTTTTCAGTAGGAATTCTACAAACTGCAGCACTCTAACCATGTCACGCATGCTCAAAGAAGAGTGAACAAGACAGGTTCTGGGGTTTTATTTTTACACTGCCTAATTGTCCCGAACTGAGCAAGTGTGACTGTGCATCAGAGCCAATAAGGTCTGCTTTCATATAGCAGGAACATTTATCAGCTGCTTGTCTCCCATTAAAACAAAGTAATACAGGAAGGGAAACTTTTTGAAGATATAAATTGCACCTCATGTTTGGGAGTTAGTATTGGGAGGTAGCATGCAATATGCTCAAAGAAAGAGGAATGTATAGAATTCTAATGCTTGTTTAGATCTGGGTTTCTTTTTCAAGCATTCTGGAGGTTCACTGGAAGGCATGTGAAAGATAAGAAGCAATCTCATCTGCCACAGAAAGTGTGACTTGGCTCTCACACTTGCAGGGCGAACCCTACCATTGGGCAGAATATGTTGGCAGATGTTTTAGGGCAGTAGTAGAAGGCCGTTGCTCTACTTTCTGAGCTCCTAAACTATTTCCCTATAAGAGCAGTGTGTGCCACAAGGTCTGCCTTCTGCCCCTATTTCCTGCCCCCTAAGCTAGCCTGTTGCTCTGAAGTGTGGTGGATGCTGTCGCACCCCCAGTGCTGAAAATAAGAGTCATCTGCCAGTCTGCTCAGCTTCTGTATCCATGGAATGGGAGTGTGTGTGTGATGGTAGTGAGCCATCTTGACCTATACATTAGGCAGTGAAGTGTCTTGGGCTAGCTTTGGGTTCCTGTGTTTCATGACGTCCAAACTTATCTACCCCTTTTCCAACACTTAAAATTAGTGTTCATTTCAAATACTTAGAACTGATGCGATACACATTGTGAATGTTTTAAAGAGTGTGCTTGGTTTTTCCAAGTGATGCCTGTTGGGTTTGTTACACTACTTGATAAATAATCCAACACTGATCCCACATCAGAATGCCACTAGGGTTCAGTTCAGCGCAGCTGTGATTCCATTATTTATATAAATACTGTTTTTGCATTCTGCTAAGAACAGAGAACCACCTTAGTTGTACATCTAGGGGGTGAACATTCTGAATTTGTACTTCTTTCTTTTTTAGTTTCTGGTACTGCAGTGTTGATGTATCTGCAACTTGCCGGACTGTGGCGACAGGTGATAATGTGGGCAACGTAGTTCTGCTCAGTACTGAGGGCGAAAAGGTTAGTGTGCCCCTCCTCTTTGCCTTACAGCCTGCTTTGATCAGACATACATAGGTTTTTGGTATTTTTAACATCTGCCTAATGTTGCCCTGACTTAGAATATATATCATGGATGATTTTGGACTCCTATCAGTCCCAGCCAGCAAGGCCACTGATCAAGGATTACGGGAGTTGTAGTATTACAACATCTGGAGAACCAAAAGTTCCCTTTACTACAGAGATCATATTCCCCAGGAGGAGAACCTGGAAGTTCCTTATTTAGATTAATCTTTGATCTCTGGTAGAGTTTTGGAATTGTCTTTATTAGGCTGATTTAGAAATACAAGCATATATTCTCCTGTCTTCCATATCATTATTTTTTTTAAAGAGGTTTTACCATCTCCTAGAAAAGTATGTTTGATGTCTAAATCTCTTGCTCTGTAGTTGTAATGCATTTCGGCTTTTGTTTTATCCACTGCAGGTATGGAACCTGAAACTGCACAAAAAGAAAGTAACTCACGTGGAATTCAATTCTCACTGTGATTGGCTCTTAGCTACAGCCTCTGTGGATCAGACAGTAAAGATATGGGATCTGAGAAACATTAAGGACAAGTCAAGTTCTCTTCATGTACTTCCACATGATAAACCCGTTAATGCAGGTAAGAAAGCAAAGTGGCTCATGGCTTATACTCTGCCACCTAACCATTCTTGGCTTGTGCGTGCTTCAGGTCAGTGCCACATGCCTTTGTCTTTCAACCTTGCATTCATTGTACCAGCTGTTGGCCTTGTAAAGGTCAATGCCAGTCCTGCTGCCTCACAGGATTGTTTGGATAAAATGAGATACAGTGGTACCTCAGGTTAAGAACTTAATTCGTTCTTAACTTGAAACTGTTCTTAACCTGAGGTACCCCTTTAGCTAATGGGGCCTCCTGCTGCTGCCACACGATTTCTGTTCTCATCCTGAAGCAAAGTTCTTAACTCAAGGTAGTATTTCTGGGTTAGTGGAGTCTGTAACCTGAAGCGTCTGTAACCCGAGGTACTACTGTACAAGCACATTATAAGGTGCCTTCAAACCTTGGCCTAAGTTGTGAAGGAAATTGGAAGATATGTGGAAAAAAACAAACACTAGTCCTATTCCTGTCATAGTTTCACATGTCTTGTCAAAAAGATGAAGTGTGTCTATACTGAGTGTGTCTATAGACTTGCTAAAATTTAAATCAAAGTTTTAATAGTAATGTTAGCCCTACAGGATAAAAACAACGACAGAGAAGAATAGAGGTGGTGGCTTAGTTATTATTTTCCATGTTAAAAATATATATTATGCAACACTTATTCTTAATCTTAATCTTATTCTTAATCTTATTCTTAATGTCTGAATTGTGTTCATAAATAAAGTGTAACAAGAATTGTTTACCATCTCTTTAATGCACATCTTTCAGCCAAATTCCAAATCATAGTAATAATTTCCCTATCCTTCAACATAGGAGGTCTTTGATTAGGCCATTTACTTGCAATCAGTATTTGGGCATCTGAAAAAGATTCCAAATAAAACTTGAGATGTTTAGGCCACACTATGTATTTCAAATATCCAAGTGCAATATTCAAGATTTATATTAAATGTTACTTCAAAATCACTGAATTCTAAACCAGTCCCTGCCTCCCCAAATTCTGCAATTGTCATTTCACATTTTCAGTCTTGTTTAAAAAGTGTGTGGTAAAGCTAAAAGTGAAGTCAGTGTGAATTTATTTAATTAAGTCCAAGGAAACTGAATTTAGAGACCGATAACCTACTGAAATCAGTGGTACTTAAGGATTTATGCAGATAGTTTGGTTGATTTTGGTGGAAATTCAGCATTTTGTTCTCTGATAAGATTGCGTATTACATTCTAGTTATGTCTCTAACTGGTGCTGTTTAGGACATATTCAAATGTTGCTCTTATTTGTTTTAGAAGAGACATCACTCAACAATTACACATTTATTATAATTCTTCTACAGGACTAATAATAGTAATAATATGCATAGTGAGATAGTAATCATAGCTGCAAATATAATATATAAATATAATATTTCATTGATAATTTATTTTGTTATTGTTATAAATTTACATACATTTATACATATTCCTGTTTTCTCCCCCTCCTCCCCAGCATATTTCAGCCCAACGGATGGGGCTAAGCTACTGAGTACTGACCAGTACAATGAAATCCGGGTCTATTCCTCTTCTGATTGGTCCAAACCCCAGCATCTGATTTCACACCCCCATCGGCAGTTCCAGCACCTTACACCCATCAAGGTGAAGAAATAGGAGTGTTGACTTGGAAGCGTGACCCATTTGATGCAGAGAGCAGAGAGTTAAGAAGAAAAGCATCCTACAACTCCTGTATGGAAAATTGCTGGGAGCCTTATGGACAGGCTCTTTCTATATGTATAGATTCAAGTATAGGATATTGAGGAGAGTGGTTCATTCTGCTTCTGATTATGAATCTATATAAATAAGCATTCCAGTATACAACCTTAGACTGGAATCTACAGTGACAGCAACCATTATTGGTGGCAGGGTTGGGCAGAAGGAATCCTAGGGCAGTGGCACTTAGTTGTAATCAGAACATCTCCCTAGATTTGTACACAAGTTCCAAGTGGTAGGGTTAGTAAGAACCTATGGAAATTATGTTGCTACATTATGATACCTTGAAAGGTCTGCAGTTTGTTTACTCCCATGTGAGGGGTACGAGCTGAATCTGGATGACCCACAGAACGCCAGCACTTGATAAGCACTTGATAAGACTGTTGTTGTCATCGTCATCGTCATCCTAGTCCTCTGTAACACATATCAGTTTAGCACTGACCTAGCTTAACCATCTCTTCTTTATTTTAGGCAACATGGCATCCTCGCTATGACCTCATTGTGGTGGGTCGTTACCCAGACCCTAGGTTCCCAAGCTACACAGTGGGCGAGTTGAGAACCATTGACATATTTGATGGAAACAGTGGGGAGATGGTGTGCCAACTGCACGATCCAAATGCATCTGGAATTATCTCGGTAAGTGTAGATAGCATGTCCAAAGAGCTACTGTGCCCCAGCCCCCCAAAAGTGAGAGGGTTAGGGAAATAATAATTTCTTTTCTTATATGGTGCAACTGATTGATGGGTTTGCTTGTGACAAATGTTTGCCTCCAATACAGCGCTTCTCCTTAAGAATAGCTCACACAGCTCTTTTTTAAGGACAGACATATTCACAGCAGGAGTTCACTTGGGTGGGGAGGCCCTGTGTTACCACTTTTTGGTAGGACCACTAGTGCCTAATGGAGAGATATCCTCTGAAACCTGGACTGCTCTGTTGTACTGGATGTGGCCATGGCTTCACACATTTTAGCTTGTCTTGGTAGCCAGCACCTGTGGTTTCCATTACTCTGACCTTCCTCTGTGTCTCACTTCTGACCCCATGTTGCACCTGGGAGATCTTTGGCAGCAACAAGACTTCTTGCTGCTACTGAATCATCCAAAGCATGGTGTAAGGTCAGAGATGAGACCCCTTCCCCACCCCAGAGTTTTCTGTACATGTGGGATGACTTAGGTATGGTCAGTCGGTGGAGAATCTTAATCTCAGGGTGGTGGGTTCAAGCCCTATGTTTGGCAAAAGATTCCTGCATTGCAGGGGCTTGGAACAGATGACCTTGGTGGTCCCTTCCAACTCTACAATTCTATGATTGTGTGTCTATGCATTTGATGTGTCTCTCTTGACCAGCAAGAAGTGTGAGAGCTGTCAGAGTTTCTACATTGTGTGGAGACCTCAGGGAGGAAGAGGCACCTTCCACTTTCTGCAGGGTCAAGATCATCAGAATCAGTTTTTTGTCGTTGCCACTGATGAATGTGTTTGTGAACTGTAGCAGAGACATTTGTATTTTTTAGGTTTTCTTAGCTGTTCTTTTTTTAAAGAGCTGCTGAACTAGCCATTTGCAATGTTGCAAATTCCAGCCTTTCCACTGAATGCCTGGACAGACTACTGTAATAGCCCCACCCTTTCCTCCAGAGGCATGCCTTTCGTTTCTTAAACTCTAGAAATGAGGAGATGCACAGCTGTCTCCAAACTTCAATAAACAAAGTTCATGTCAATTCATTTGGTGTGTGGGCTGTGGGAAAGAATACCTGAGTTGTTTATTTCCACACCAGATGTTCAGAATTGAAATCAGAGCCCTGATTTTTTTTTAAAAAATCCATCTTAATTGTGCGCCCATGCAGTTTCTGAGGCAGAGATTCATTTCCATTCTTGTGGTGGAAGAAACGTTTTATCTCCTGTTGCCAGAGCTGCCTCTTCCTAAGCCAGATTTCATGAGAGCCACTTACTGAGGCTCCTGGTTAGATCTGTCAGTTAATTTTCTGCAGGAGGCTTTAAAAAATCTTTTTAATCCTTTGCTTCTTGTCACCATACGCATCTCGTGATAGACTGATAGGTGGGAGATGGAGAGACCTTCTATTCAAAGCTCTGCTGATTTGTGCAAAACTCTTTCCACATCCAGTGCTGGGCATTTCTCTGTCCAGAATGTTCTGGTGTTTTTTATTTGATTGATGATGTTAAGTGAACAACCGACGTGGTTACAATGCATTATTGTGTTTACATTTGCAGCTCAATAAGTTTAACCCTATGGGAGACACCCTGGCTTCTGGAATGGGTGAGTGGTTGGTTTAATCTTACACATTTGATAATGGACCACTGTTCTCACCAGATAAAAGCAATCAGGCACTCTCCAGATAAAAGCATGCTGACAATGGGGTGGGATTTTGTGGCTATACCTATAACACTTTCTAGATGTTCATTTGGGACATTTTTATCCTACCTTTCCTCAACAACTACAAAAGTTGTATTTTAAGACTGTTTACATACACAGAAGAATGAGTGGTGCTTTAACAATAAAAGCACAAGAGCGAGTGGTGCAGAACCTTTCCCATGCCTTACCTTCCAGCCACCTTCTTGGCTTTGTTACCAGAAGCAAGCCAGAAACAGAGAAAATATGAGGTTGAGGAGAGTTCATCACCCCATTCCTGTGGGATCCTTTTGCTGCTAAAGATACCAGTCCCTGCTTAGCATGTGAACGGGCCAGTTTTGTGTCTTTCCACATGCAATCTCTTGCTGTCACAGTCACACCTACCGTATTTTTCCATGTATAAGATGCCCCCCATGTATAAGACGACCCCTATTTTTTTTTAACCCAAAATTAAGCAATTAAAATAAAAAAATCCCTTCCAGTAGCACCTTAAAGACCAACTAAGTTAGTTCTTGGTATGAGCTTTCGTGTGCATGCACACTTCTTCAGATACACACTTAATTAAGAAATTAAGTTATTTAGCTTTTTTGGGGGGTGGGGGAGGTCACTCCTGCCAATCGTTCGCCCGCCTGCCCGCCACTGCCGATCGCTTGCCACAGTCACTGCCGATCACACACCTCACTGCAGCCGCCAATTGTCTGCCTGCTCGCAGCCGCCAACAGCCCACCCGCCCACTTGCTGTAGCCGCCAATTGCCTACCCGCCTCGCCACAGCCACTGATTGCCTGCCCAATTGCTGCAGCTAATCGCCAGCAGGCCTTGCCACAACCACCAATCACCGCTGCCAATCTCCTGCTTGCTGCTGCCATTAATCACATGTCCCCCCTCTGCATTCATTATCTATGTATAAGCTGACACCCAATTTTTGCCTTTTTTAAAAAACAACAAAAAGCATCGTCTTATACACGGAAAAATACGGTATTTTGACCCTTGACTACTTTGTTCTTTAGCTTAGAAATGATAGGGTGGAACAGTCTATTGAAAGGAGAGTACTGCTGCCATCTAGTGGCCTTTTAGGCAGTAATGCAAAAGACAGAAGGCCCATAATAAATTAGCCTTGGCAGTTATATGGATTCTTTAAGTAAATTTACCTAGCACCTGGGACAAATAAACCTTTTAGCAGTACCAGTATACCAGTGCCTTTGTCTGTACCAAGGATTGTGGACTGAACCTGTACACTTTTGCTAGTTTCCAGCAGTCTGCTTCATATCTTAAGTGGACCCTTCCTTGCTTGGAGTTAATTTGGCAACATCATAAAGGCATGCAAGAGAGCAAGGGACAGGGGAGAAACACCAGGTGATAAGTAAATGGCGTATCAGGATTCCTTGGCGAGAAGAAAGGAGGCGTGGGGGGAATCTTGGGTGGGAGGCAGCAACCTGAGTGACAGGCAGATTGCTGTTAGGAGCAGTAAATCTGTGTGATTAATGGGTTGCAGTTAGTTTTGTTATTTTCTACGATTCAGTCAGGCTATAGCTTCATTGTCTTCTGGTGTTTTTGCAGTACGTTTTTAGCTGAGTGCACAGTGTGATTGGTGATGATGACTAGTGACTGAGTGGGAGATACTGTGGGAGTTAGTGTGTGGATTGTGTGTGTGAGCGGGTGGATGTGTGAGAATAGAATGGAATGAGTGATACTGAATGAGCAGCAGATGTATGATTTGAGTGGATGTAAGACAGAATTCGGATGTAATGTGTGTGTGTCATTGAGATGAATGCTGTATATTGTGAGTCAAGGAAGGGGGAAGGGATAATTGATTCTTAAGATGCTTTTATAATTTGCCACTTTGTGTGTTTGTTTTGGGGGATTTTATTGTATTGTATTTTAATGTTGTTTCTCAGTTTCCTTGTCTGCTCTCTCTCGCTCTCCATATAAATACTACACATAATTGCAGGGGCACATACACACACACAATTTTATAAACCACTAAGAAACTGTCTTAAGTGTTAAAGAGGTTTATAAAGTGTTAAGAGGTGTTTGAAAATATGAAATAAAAAAAATACTCAGGCATACCTGTCTCACTTACAGGTACTGTTAAGTGTTGGGAAAGATGAATTACTGATATACCCGATTATTAGCTACTACTTTGGATTCTGTTCCTGTAATGAGACTTTGTAGATCTAACATCAAAAGCCAATCACTCCATTAAACCTTAGTAGCTGGGAAGTAAACAGGTCTGGCAGACAATGTCTGAGCTCTTGGGTGTATTATTATCATCATCATTTAAAATATGTACTTGGGTAACAATAGTACATAGAGAGTCTCTGTTTTCAAGTCAGATATTTCTTCATACAGGCCAGTCACATTCAGAGTGAGACATTACTGTTACAGGCAATAGGGGTTTGGCGGGAAAGAAAGTGGGAAGAGAGATGGGGGTAAGAGGAGAGATAGTAAAGTTTCATTCTTTTGCATAGTATATGAGCAAAGCATTTGTATCAGCATCATGTGAACAATTCCTTTATTTTCGCTGGTGATGGTCAGAGCTCTTAGAATGTACTTTTTATTTTGCTTTCCAAAGCAGAATTCCTAAAATTGTCACTTTTTTTTCTGGCAGGTTTTAATATTCTGGTCTGGAGTCGGGAGGAAATGGTAACCCAGAATCAGGAGTGTCTCATGCAGTCCATGACAGAGCAGGGAATGAGATGCAGACGCTTATCTCGACTGGGGACACAGAACCAAAGACAATCAACCACAGGAGCAAGCAAACTTAAAACTAAACTATTTAGTCTTGAATTAGAGAGCACCAAAACAAAGGGCAAAGAGCATAAATTACAAGAGAAGAAGAAGAGAGGAAAATATTCAGAGGACTGATCAGGCAAGCATATGTGGTGTTCATTTAGAGCAAAGCCTGTGCAGGCATGGTAGGCAATGGTGGCTTCAGAGAGAAGCAAGCCCTTACCCTAACCCAGCTTCTCTGGATCATGGATGTTATGTTGCTGGATCACGGGTGGTATGTTTCAAAATCCTTTATTAAGAGCAAAGAGTGGGTCCACGCTCAATACTCACATGCATTTGACCCAATTAAAGGAGCACCATATTTGTGCACACTTGCAGATTTTTAACTGTCTGGGACATGGCACAATGCAGAGAACGGGGCTATGCTGACAGTTCAGTTTGCATTTTCAGAACACACTATTTCCCCTTCCAGTGTATTGAGCAACCTGGGTTTGTCTTCCCATGCCAGTTCAAAATGTGAGAATTTCCTTTCTCAAGGGTTCTTTCCCAGCACTGCTTCCTCAAAACAGGTATGTTGTGAGGCAACTGTTAAGCTAGAAGCACTTATTTGATTGATAAACTGCTTGTGGCCTAGGTATAGAAGTACAGACTTCGTGGAGAGGCTGTTTGAGACTAAGGCAGGTGGCTTGGGTTTCATATTGCAGCAGTTGCTATTGGGATTTTGTTTTGTTCACCTCATTTACAAAATTGAGATATATTCAATAAAGTTTTGTATGGAACATTTTTTTTGGTAATGCCTGAGAAGCTGAACTGCTCCCTAAGAAGAAAAAGAACTAGGAAGTAGGCATATCCAAAGACCAGATACGAGGAGCTTTACAAACTTTATCCCAAATAAACTAAAGTTCTGTGCATAGAATGAATTATGCAAGTTTCAGTAACTTTGCATAATTTTGCTTTCAAGAACCAGGCCTTTTAGATCTTGACTCCCTCCTCCCCCATCCTCTGGTAAGAGCTATGGAACAAAAGAAGTGTTATTGGGCAGGAATCAAAGAATAATAACCATAGTAGGAAGAAAAAGGTTCAGGAGCCCCATCTTTGCAAACTTGGTTGAAAATCTGCTCAACTCACCTCATAATCTCCTCCCCTGCTTCTACTTCTATATGCTCAAGTTTGATTCCTTAAAAAGAAGCAGTTTCAAGATGTTCCAACTGCACACCAGATATAAATGCGCAGAGTAGGTGGAACCCTATAAACTCACTCCTATAAATACATCAATTTACATAAAGAAACAGTAAAATAAAGTGTAGTATATACAGACAACTTTCATAAAGGCAGGTTTTCCCTTGGGGTGAAATGTTTTCTCACTAGGATCCATGATGCAAAAAGATTTATTTTGCAATTGCACCCTCCCCCCCTTTTGGTCCAGCTCTAAAACCTGCTCAGAGGAAGAAAGAACAAGAGTCCAGTCTTGATTTTCTCCACTTGGTTTTTAATTGGGGGGGGGGGAGGGGGAGGCTAAGAAAATTATCCAAGTGAATTACAAAGACAACAATCAGGTACTCAAACAATAAATCACAGAAACCTTTTATGCCCTCAATTTGTACCAAAGCAGACAACTTTAAATCTTGCCCCTCTTGATTTTTTACCTGGCTTGCAGGAAATACATGTAATAGTAATCAACCAATTGTGCTGGACTTCATTTGCCTCTGTGTTTGCATCCTGCCCTGCAGGAACCGTGCCATGCAGTTGGGTGATCAGCAATGGGGAAACTATAGATGCTGACAGCTGCAAACCGAGTTGGCCATTCCCCCCCCCCTTTTTTGCAGAATTATATTGCATGACGTGTTGCCAGACGTATGCAATATATGCAGGTTCATAGAATCATAAAATTGTAGAGTTGGAAGGGACTCTGAGGGTCATCTAGTCCAACCCCCTGCAATGCAGGAATCTCAACCAAAGCATCCATAACAGATGACCATTCAACATCTGCTTAACAACCTCCAAGGAAGGTGCACCTTCTGAGCAAGTTTGTTCCACTGTTGAACAGCTCTTGCTGTCAGAAAGTTCTGGTTGTTTAGCTGGAATCTTCTTTCATGTCACTTGAATCCATTGGTTCTGGTCCTACACTCTGGAGCAGGAGAGAACAAGACTGTTCCATCTTCCATGGGACAGCCCTTTAGATATTTGAAGATGGCTACCGTATCTCCTCTCATCCCTTGATCATCTTGGTCACCTTCCTCTGCATATGTTGCTGCTTGTCAATATCCTTCTTAAATTGTAGTGCCCAGAACTGGACACAGCACTCCAGGTGTGGTATGACTAAGGCAGAATATTATTTCCCTTGATCTGGGCACTATACTTCTTTTCTAAAGAATTCAGTTGCTGCACTTGGGAAAGGTGGGGAGAAAAACCAGCATGGGCTACTTTTAAGGAGGGAAAGGACAGACTCTGTTTTCTGGATTTGGCCTCAGATTTCCTGGACTGAGCCCTGGGTGAAGACGAAGGAATGAGGCTTTCTTGCCTATGGGAGCAGGACAGAGAAATGTGCAGAGAGAACACTGGTTTCTTGTTTTGAGGAGCTATGTCTGAAAGGAGATGGGAAGCAGCAGGGAGGAGAGAAAAGCAAAGAGTGTGTTCAGTTTTTTGGAGAGGAGGACTGTGTTATTTGATTGCAAAGTATGCTGGGGAACTCATGCCTGTGTTTGCAATCATGCCTGGACTCTTATTCCTTAGTGTATTTAGAGAGCAGGTAAGCTGTAGTTTTTCAAGCATGAAGGAAACACATTCTGTATATGCTCAGAAGCACTTCTGTTCAAGACTGGGTCTAGGCTCACTTTTTCTCTTCTTGTTTGTACCCAAGACATTTGTGTGCAGCTGTGAGTGTTCTTAATTTCTTTGTGTTTTTAGAACAGCAGAGATGCTTATTTTTGTGTTCTTTGCATGTCAGATATAACATGCATGATGAGAAAGTGCTTGAAGATGTATTAGAAAGAATATGTATATAAAGTGTGGCATGATAGGAGGATTTTCCACAAAAGTGCAGATCCTTACTGTGAAATTCTCATGCTACACTTGATACACAAAGATTCTTTCTATAGGGCAACATACTTAGCTACTTTTTCTGCCTCAGAGACTTACCTTTGTTTTTAAAACAGCAGATTTTCTTTGAATCTCTGCTGGTCCAGAATATAGGGCATTTAAAGAATGATTGTAGCCAGGCCTTTGCTAATAAGCACTTCTAAATTCCACTAGTTCACTTCCCACTAAACACAAGGCTGCACTGCTTTGTAAGAATACGTTGAGGCTGAAAATAGTGGGGAGACAGAGGAAGTGTACTGCGTTCCACTTACTGAATTTCTGTAGTCAGTGACAAATGGGAAGAAGGCTGCTTTTGAGAAAGTCGTTTTTTCCTCTGTTATATAAGATTGGGTCCAGCCCCAACCTTATCCTTCTGTATGGACCCTGTGGCTAAGAGCCAAGTACGTAAGACAGAGAGGCAGTGGTTTGATTCCCAGGTAATAACTCAGCTGGAGAAGGCAGTTATAGCACCAGGCCCCTTTCCCACAGTTCAGGGAGGTTCAAGTAACAACCGCCAGGTGGAAGCAAGGCTTTCTGAGGAGCAGCAGGTTTCAGTTGGGAAGGCTGCCCATTCTGCACCAGTAGCAGAGACTTCAGCATATTGGGTTCAAAAGAAGCAAGACCGGGGTCCTTGATAGAACCAATCGCGTACTGGCAAACAGCAACCCCAAATCATGCTTGCATTTCACTCCTAGTTCATGACGGTATTATTCGCTTGGCAGCTCGACTGCATCGATAGTCACAACAGCTCCACTACAGAGTCTGGGCCTTTTGGCTTAGAAGCAGCAATCAGGACAAAGGAAGAAGACCCTTAGTCACTGAAAGAAGCCCCTCTTGTCTCTAGAGTCAGCACCGTGCTCTCCTGCTGCCTCAGGAGGGGCTGGAGCAAATGTCAAGGCTGTTCCTCTCCTTCATTGGAAACGTGCCGGTAGCCAGGAGGCTGGGACTTGGAACGGAAGAGTACTGTCAGGAGCAGGATAATAAGCAGGAAGAGGATGGATCCACAGACAGCCAAAACCACAATAAGTTCTGCAGAGGGTGAAGTGGGAAAAAAATATGCTTATGGCACTTGAAATCACTTCAGTCCTTCTTTGGCTTATCTACTGGAACAGCCTCCACTCACCTGTGTCTTTCATGGTGCTTGCTATCTGACATTCTTGTTTCCAGTCCTGTGGAGTAACAGGCTCAGTGAGTTGCAGGAAATTCAGCAGGGGACAACGCTGTGCACAGCCAGGCAGCTGCACTGGGTAAGGCTCCTTCCCACTCTCATTCCGAAAGAACATCTCCACTGAAAAGTTACTAGGAGCAAAACAGGGAAGAGAGGAACTGAGATTCTGATTATTTGCCGTCCATCTTCATATCATGTTTTCTACTGGAATCAAGCCCTGAATCATCGTACAACCCCCTTCCACCCTAAGATGCATGAGGAATGCTAGAAATTAACAAATGCTGGGTTGTCCCTCCTTGTTTTTGAGCAAGGGGCAAAAACTAAAAATTAAACTGGATGTTAGTTACAAATAACTCATAAAAGTACAGTGGTACCTTGGGTTACAAACAGGACTGTTAACAGGAATATACTATATGTGCTTTGTCAGGTGTTCTCAAATTCAGAGATGCATAAAAGTACTGTTGATATTCCTTCTTGTAATTCTATCACAGTCATATCAGACGTAAGGCTTTACTAATATATTCACTGGTAACTCCATCACCACAGGGGAGAGAAGTATAAACCCTTCTTCATCTTAAGATTGCAAGTCTTACTTTTACTTCATTTCATCTCCCGTGAATATGTGGACAAAAGTTAAGGTACAGCAGGCTGATAGATTATTGCCTCTGAATACCATTTCCTTTGATTGATATGCTTCATGAAGCCCTCACCCATCATCCTCCTGATACAGCTCAAATATATGACACGAGGCATATGGTGGTTGCCTCCCGCTGTAAACATCCAGAGCCATCTGCAGTGCCACAAGGGTGGTGTCATGCTGAGAAAGAGGAAGAAAAATGTGAACATCTCCTTTGTGCATATGGAAGGGGACTTAAAACCACATTTCAGAAGAAGGCAGATTGGCAGAGATTCCCAAGGGGCTGGTAGGAAGACTAAGAAAGGGGCTCCAGGGCCGTGGAAAAAAGGCTGGCACCTATTTCAACACCCTGTTTGGTTGTAAGTTGCTTTGGGTTGCCCTGGACAAGATAAAGTGACTAACACATTTAGTAAGTAAATAAATAAACTAAGCGGAACATTGGGAACTGCGCTACAAGGAGAGGCTAAGTGACAAAGTTCTCTGTTGCTTGTGAGAGCATCTGGGTTTTTTTTGTAGCATCCGTAGTTGCTGCAAAGAGACGGAAGTACTAATTTGCTTATTCCTTTCACAGAGCAGGAGAAACTGCTGGAAGCTGCAGCTGTTTTTTTTTTTTTGTTTAGTTCACAAGATGGTAATAATGAGAAGGCAAGCACAGCTCCCAGAAACAAACTTACTGCTGAGTACATTAGCATTTTGAAGTGGCGAGGTGTGGAGGCATTTGCAGCAAGAGTAAGGTTTTTCCTTATTTGAGACAGAAGGACCCCTGCAGAAACAGAACAAACTATCAGAACCTAGTTCTTGACCAGTGAGTGAATGCTCCTCCACTCCTCCCCAACCTGCCTTCCATATTCTTTCACTTACCACCCTGCAAACGAGCTTTTTCCACCCGTTTGTGGATCCCAAAGAGGAATTCAAAGCTGAAATCTTTCAGCTGCTTCAGCTGAGTCATCACATTGAGAGTTACCCAATCGGGAAGATGTTTTTTGTGTGTTTTCTGGAAAGATGTTGCAAGAGATAGAGAGGCCACTCAGAGACACAAACTAGGCAAACAAAAATGAAAGCCCCCCCCCCCGAGTTATGGCAGCTGGTCCGGAATGAGCTTGCCCTATGGTCTAAGGCAAATTTTTGCCCTCTGAACTTAAATGCCTCAACCCAGGACCACAGATGCATTTGTAAAGCAATGCTGTTTGGATCAAAACTCAACAGTCATTATGATCAGAATTCATGAAGACAAAATACTTTGCTTTCAAATCTTTGGTGTGCATAAGGGTTGGGATGCAGAGGAAGGAACTGTGCTTTCCTAACAGCCTCCGGTAGCCTTCATTTTGTAAACTCCCAAGCTTTCCTTCACAATAAGCAAATTAATCTACTTATCCAAGTGACACAATATTCATTATTGCATGGAGTTTCAGGTCTAACGTGTCTGACTGTGATGCTCGCACTTTTAAGTAAAAACTGATTATGCAAATTTTAACGTTGCACTAACACCTGTTTCTCAACTTGACAAGGGAAGGTTCTTCGCACATCTGTGGCTGACTCTAAAGTAGACAGGATAAGCCTCTCCCACAGAAAAGAATTTCTGTGAGCAGAAATTGTGTTGGAAGGAAGTTTCAAATCTTCTCTGTTCTCTTGCGATCATCTCACTTCTCAATGCAGTTTTGCTATTAGAGTATAATTAAGTAAAGGTAAAGTACTCCTGGACGGTTAAGTCCAGTCAAAGGTGACTATGGGATGTGGCGCTCATTTCGCTTTCAGGCTGAGGGAGCCAGCGTTTGTCCACAGACAGTTTTCCGGGTCACATGTCAGTGGTGGGTGAGGACAAAGGCAAAGAGTGGGTGGAACAACAGATGTGACTCCTCCTTTTGTGCAGCTGGCTATGTTACAGCCACACAGAGACCAGAGCTTGCTTTCTACACACACACACCTAGCTCTGCATCCTCCAAGCAAGCAAAAGCACTCAAGGAAGGTGCAGAGCAGGGGTAGCAAGAGGTGTAGCCTGATGAGAGAGAATGTGGCCTAGAGTAGGGTGGTCCAACTTTTCATACCAAGTGGGCCACAAGAGTAATTTAGCATGGAACCTGTGGGCCACACACAGCTTTGTCACACCCATGGGGGGGGAGCGAGGCCAAATTTGACACCCCCCCACACAGTCCGCATACTGCCGGCTAACCAAGGTACCAGACTTTGGGAAGGAGGCACAAGGCTCTGGCAAGGTCCCAGAGCCCTCCCAACTTCTCCCCAAATCTAGGAAAGTACTAACTAGGCTTTGGGAAGGAGACAGGAAGACTCCAGGACTCTGTCAGAGCCCTCACACCTCCTCATCTGGCAGTGCAAGGGCTGCTGGGTGGGGTGTCTCATGTTGCCACGGGCTGCCAAAAAGGCCTTGAGGGCCGCATTTGGCCCCTGAGCCTGGGTTCTAGAGCCAAGAGCACAGACAGCTTCTGATACTAAATGGGTTGTAGGGCAAATGACTAATGACTACAGATAGACAGCTCACCTCACAGAAGAGTGTGTCATATACACTCCAGACCGACTCGAGGGAGACATCCTGAATTCCCGTCTTGTTTGCCACCATCTCCAGAAATCCCTGCAGGAGCAAAGGACAGTCAGCTCTTCCATCTCTCCATGCCACCACCATTGTATAAAGAGATAGAGAAGTACATCAAACTTGACATACCATGTACTGGATGGTCTTATTCACATACTCTGCTGTCTGCCGGGTCTCATTTTGCAGCTGTTCGTAACGGGGACAGGGAGATAATGGAAACTTCAGGAGCTGGACAGAGGCAAAATAGAGATGTTCACTAAGAGGATCATTTGACCATGAATCCATCTTTACAAGCAATGCTAACTGTTGTGTCTGCTTGTTAATGGGCTAATTGCTGAAAGCAAAGTGATACTTCTAAGAGAGGCTGCCTGCCTCCAGACAGGTGAAATGGGGCCTGAAAAATGCAACTTGCTCCAAAACGGGAATTGCTAAGGAGTCAGAAGTGGAATGGTAGCATTCAGGGTACAGTGGTACCTCGCAAGACGAAAAACGAGCAAGACGAAAGAGTTTTCTGTTTTTTGAGTCGTTCCGCAAGACGAATTTCCCTATGGGCTTGCTTCGCAAGACGAAACGTCTTGCGAGTTCTTGCGAGTTTGTTTCCTTTTTCTTAAAGCCGCTAAGCCGTTAATAGCTGCTAAGCCGCTAATAGCCGTGCTTCGCAAGACGAAGAGACTCGCGGAACGGATTAATTTCGTCTTGCGAGGCACCACTGTAGATGAAAACAATTAGAGAGAGAGAGAGGTTTTTTATGCAAGAAGGTCCAGTCTACTGGTACTTAGGTCTGAAAGTGACTTACATGCTCTGCTGAGTCAGGTACTGTGTGGACAGGAATAGGCTGCCAAGAAATATTGGGGTTGAACACTTGCCAGCCTTCTGGGGGATACAATCCTGCCAGATTGGCCTCGGCGCTCATCAGGGTCCGATCAAAATCTGTGCTGCGTATGTAGATCTGCCAGAGTATAGAATCAAATACAGAAGGTCATTTATGTTCATGGTTCTGCTGCAGTGCTGATCTGATTTAGACATGCTATTAACAAGAGACATAGTGAGGAAGCTGGAAATAAATAGGTCCCAACAGAGTCTGATCAAAGAACCATTTGATACACGTTGCTATTCTGAGTATCTGAGCTGCTATAGAAAGCAAGGAAATAGGATGGAAGAAGAAGAAGAAGAAGAGTTTGGATTTGATATCCCGCCTTTCACTCCCCTTCAGGAGTCTCAAAGCGGCTAACATTCTCCTTTCCCTTCCTCCCCCACAACAAACACTCTGTGAGGTGAGTGGGGCTGAGAGACTTCACAGAAGTGTGACTGGCCCAAGGTCACCCAGCAGCTGCATGTGGAGGAGCGGAGACACGAACCCGGTTTCCCAGATTACATGACTACCGCTCTTAACCACTACACCACACTGGCTCACCACACTGGGAGTTTGGGAGGGAAAGTAAAGTAGAGGCAGCAGATGAGCTAGAAAATCAAGCATAGCTGTGGTTAGGGAAGCTACAGAAATGGCAATGGAACTTCACAAATCCAAAACACAGATGTTCTAGCCTTGAGTTATGTGTGTGTCACTTTCCAAGGCTAAAGACCACCCACGCTGAATGCTGAGTTGAGTGCTGTACTTGAAAATGCAAAGTGTTGTTCTAGGTTAGCTACAAGGACAGATCATATAGTGGTCCCCAATTATCTAAAGGACATATGGAATGGAGGGGAATTGGCACAGACCAAAGAAGCCTGCATATGTTGTCTGTGGAAATCAGATATGTTGTCTGTAACCCCTATCTTCGAGCCCTACAGATGTGCCTCTATGTATCATTCTCCACAAGGAATTTAATGCTTCAATGTCCCTGGTGGGCAAGTCACTAACAGGAGTGTGTCAATGACAGCACAAAACCTGCAGGGCAAAATAAATCAGCTCCCTCCAAACAGGATATTCCACTTGAATCTTCACTTATGCAAATAAACAAATTGAGTTCTAAGAAGGGAGTGTATGTCATAGCCTAGGACTTAAGAACACATAATGTAATCAAACAGTGTGGAAATAAGCACCCTTTGAGATAATTCCCAATCCCTTAATTTATCCCTGTTTCTTTAACTAGTCTTTCTTTTCAACAGGCACCTGATGTTATTCCCTGAAGCATTTCAGAATGTGAACCTTTACTCCACATATTTTGGTCTGTTCTCAAATGAGTTCCGTGGGCTTGGCGCAGTCTTTTAAAAAGACAACTGTCAGCACACAGTATATTAGGTTTTTTTCATTAGTCTTCCAAAAAGATAACAAGCTGAGCTACCTGCAGATAAGCAACAGATAGTGGAAGCTGAGAGGTGCCTGGGTTAGATTTAGTCTCCAGCTCTGAGAGGAATGGGCTGAATCAGACCAGGTGCGACACAGGCTTTCCCGGGAAGTTCAGAGGCAACTAGAAAAGTGCTGCTTGTCCATATATCCACTCTACAATGCATATGACATGGGGTGCAGGTTCATTCATTCATTTATTTATTTACATTTGTTGGTTGCTTTATCTTGCCCAAGGCAACCCAAAGCGACTTACAGCCAAATTTAAAACAATGTACAATTTTCAGGCCTCAACAGCTGTTCAATCCTACTCCCATGTACAAGAGCCAGGACTCTTGCCTTCAAGCCCCATAGAAGTCACTTGACCATGCTGTTTCACCAAGAAACAATAGATGCCTGGAGAGCAAATTGCTCCAGAGCAAGCCCAAGCTACATGTCACAAGAGAAAACCCTCTGCAACTTTCCCTCTGACACCTCCTTCAGTTGCCGCTCCTGCTGTATTTCCAGGTGCAGCCACTAAGTCAGCAATGACTCTAATTCAGGCAAGAGGACAAAGATGTGGGGCTTGAAAACATCCTCTCTGCAATATGTGCAAGTTACATGCAGCATACCCAGATTGGCAGGGCATCACCTTAGAAGGCATGAGCAGCGAAGGCAACAGAAGCAGGGCTCCTGCTCTGAATTCATCCTGGGCTGGGCCAGCAGGCAGATAATATGGGGGATGATCTGTGGCCAGGCTGAGTTGAGATGGCTTTCAGTTCTCTGTCTCGTTGCCACTTCACACATTGCAGCCAAAGAGCAATTACCCCACTTGCAACAAGAACTGATTGCGTTTTGGACACACCTAAAGAGCATTAGTGGAGCTCTTTAGGTGTGCTAAGCAGACTTCTGGAAGCCTCAGCCAATCACAGTTTCTAGAACTATGTTTCAAGGCATGCAAATCTCCTGGAGGTGTTACACAAAAGAGAGCCCACAGCTGACCATGGTGGAACTGCAGGGCCCATCGCATGAAGCAGCACTTAGCTTGGAAACTGACATAGGAAGAAATCCCCAAAGCAGCAGTGCTGTTGCCTACCTAGGTTGAGCTCTAACAGGATGGGCACAAAGGCTAATAATAATGTTCCTGAAGAGCTTTCATCATCATCTAAATTGTAGCTTTCGCTGGAAAATTTGAGGGCCTACAAGAAGCTGTTTCATAGGAAGAACACTTTTGTCTTATGTATGCTGCTGCTGTAGAAGAGTCATGCTATGCTGTAACACCACACCAGCGGTGCCACAGTTAGGACTGCCAGACTAGGACCTGAGAGACCAGGATTCAAGTCCCCACTCGGCCAGGCAGCTCCCTGGGTGATCTGGGGCGAGTCGCTGTCCCTAAGCTTAGCCTACCTCACAGGGCTGTTGTGCAGATAAAACGGGGACGGAGAACTGTGTATGCCACCTGGAGCTCCTTGGAGGAAAAGGTGGGATATAAATGTAGAAATAAATAAATAAAAAACAATGTTCCTAACAGGAATAAAATAGGCCTATAGCTCCATTTCATATTGTCCTTTATGCACATTTAAAACTGTTTACTAAGTGGCACTGAGACAAAGTTAAATAAAAACACCCAGAAGGTGGTTGACAATCCAGTTGGGCAGGTTTTTGTGCATGTGGCAAGGCAAGCCTGACGTCATAAATTCCTGCTTGACAGCTGAAGTGCATCACAGGGTTTGGGAGATGTTCTTACTGTTGTATTTACCTGAATTTGGTTCATGGGCCATGCCTTCCATTATCCGCTTTCATCACTGAGAAAAAAGGCAGTGGAAAACTACAGGCCAACTCACCAGAGAACTCCTGACAGTTCTCAATAGATTTTTCAACAAACACGCTCAAACAGGTCCATCCACTGGCATGAGAGCAGGAGAAAATCATCTGATCCTATACTCTTATCAAGTACCCCAGTCTCTTATTGTGTCCCGTGCAATTCCCTTTGTCTTGAGTGGTCTGTTTGACCAAACAAAGTTCAGTCCATCTCAGATGCCATCTTCTTATTCCTTTTACTTTCCTTTACATTACTGCCCTGGTCATCAATTGTTTATTGTTCCTTTATTATTTTAACCCAAGCAGGGATTTGACAAACTGTTTACACGGAAGATGCCATTTGAAAGAACAGCCTTTCATGTTGTTCCATTATTTTCCTCAGCCACTTACTTAGAAAGAGAGAGGAAAGAGATTTTAATACAGGGAGGGCAAAGAGGATACCGCATGGTCATGATACCTCTAGCAATTTGCGACAATGCACTAACCTCTTGTCTATTGTATGAGGAATTGAGGAATCCATGATAACGCCTTCGAAGCGCTCGACCAAGTTCCCACTGCTGCTGCATTCCTTCCTACGCGGATCAACAGCAACAAATTAACAGCAAAGCAAGTTTTTGTGCTTGCTTGCACAACCACACCAACGAAAATGAGAACAAATAGAGTTACAGCTTGGCCACTGCTGACACAGGAAATGTTAACCAAAATCTGTTCTGAAATGAATGACACAGCCCTCCGCTCCCCCCGCAACATGTTTTGCAGATTGTTAAGCTATACATAATTTGCTTTTATAAAAACAGGGGAAACTTGTCTTTTAAATAAAGACAACAGTTATGAAGTTATGAAACAGGTATGACGTTTACGGCATGTAATGCCTTAAAAGAGAATTTAATGAAAATGATTTACAGGTGGTACATAACACCAGTCAAGCTTGCAAAAATTTACCATCTGCCCGATAATAAATGCTGGAAATGTAATGAGACTGAAGGTATATTCTTTCACCTTTGGTGGACATGCCCAAGGATTAAGACATTCTGGGAGATGATTTATAACGAAATGAAAAAGGTATTTAAATATACCTTCCCGAAGAAACCAGAGGCCTTTCTCCTGGGCATGGTCGGCCAATTGGTGTCAAAGAAGGATAGAACTTTATGTATGCTACAACAGCAGCAAGAATACTTATCGCAAAGCATTGGAAGACACAAGATCTACCCACTCGGGAAGAATGGCAGATGAAGCTGATGGAATTGGCGGAAATGACTGGTAGAATCCGAGACCAGGAAGAAGAGTCGGTGGAAGAAGATTGGAAAAAATGTAAAGTATATTTACAGAAATATTGCAAAATTAATGAATGTTAGAAGGATGTTGGAATGAAGCTATATGGCTTTAGCAGAAATGATATAAAGATTTAAGTAAAAATAGATTGTTAATGGGCCAAGTGGAAAATTTAAGGTTAGATTGTGTTAAGATAAATTATAGAACAAAAATTGAGAAAGATGGAAAGGATTTGCTGAAATAGCTAATTGAACTAGAATACAAAAAAGGGAGGTGTGAGGAGGTCGATGAAACAAGTAAATGAAAGGTAAAGATACGGAAATATTGGATGTGTTTTTAAATGTTTTTGTTTTTTATGTTGTTTAGTTGTATTGTTTTTTGTTATTTTTTATTTTTGATGTATTGTAAGGCATTGTTTTGTTCTGTTTAATTTTTTATTGTTTCTTTCTTTTTTCTGTAATTATTAAATCTCTAACAAATATTATTATTTTTTAAAAAAATAAAGTTATTGCTTCATCTGATTTTAAAAGGGACTGTCATTTCCCTGGGGTAGGAAAGAGAAAAGGAATGCGGAACTAAAAATAGCTCCCAAGAGGAAAAGCAGCAGCAGCAGTGGCAAAAGAGGAAACCTCAGACTGGAGCTGCATGGAGAATTACCCCACCACCACCACAAATAACAACATGCCATGTTTTGACACAATTTCATCTTCAAAGAAAATAGTTCTGCATTCTCCCGTTGGGAAATGTGTTTCCTTGGGGTTCAAAGTTTCCCACGGGTCGCTTTTTCCGAGATACCCACCTGAGAAAGTTGCCCAAATCCCTGAGGCCAGGCGCTTTCCTGATAGGGATCTCGGGGGTATGCCTTCACAGGGGAGCGGTCTCCATGGCGGTATAACTGAAAACCAAAATAGTTCACCGTTAGCCAGCAGGTGCTGGCGTCCTCTACCTCTCCTGTTTGCCCAATTCCCATGCATTGTGCCTCGGGCCAGAGATAACTAGGACTCTTGCTCCACCCCAACCCTGAAGCGAGGCGAGGTTGCTGTCAAGCCCTGCAGCCGGCTCTCAAGATAGCCGAAGGCGCGGGGAGATACGCAGCAAGGAAAGAACGTGGCGCGGGGGGGGGGGGGAGAGACCAAGCACCCTGATCTTCTTGGGTCCTCCCTGGCTCCTGCTATACCAACACTTAGGGCGAGGGTGATGATGATGATTAAACCCAAACCCTTGCAATTTTCGATTATTTTCTTAACGGAGAAATCGCGATCTCGGCTTCGATTGCAAAGCGCAACCTGCAGCGAAGAAAAGCCACTTGTTTTCAACACGAATTGCATGGGTGTGTTGTTGTTTTAAAAAGGGCCGATCGAGATTTTCCTCCCTTTCCTTGCTGGCCATTTGGGGCTTGGGAAGCCTTGTGTCACGTGGCAACCCCCCCCAAAAAAGATCCCCCCCTTAATCCCTTTCTTTCTTTTCTTGCCTCCCTTTCCTGCTGCTCACCAAGGTAACAAAGCGGAGACTCCGAGCCTGGGGGACCGGCAGGACGAGCTCAAGGGCGAGACTCGGCAGCAGCAGCAGCAGCAGCAGCAGCAGCGGGAAAGAGGCGCTTCGCCAGCTCCGCCGCTTCCTTCCACCCTCCATGGCTTTGCTCCCTATCCGCGCCGAGGCTCCCTCGCTCGGCATCCGTACCTTGGAAAGAGGGAGTGAGCATGCTCCACCTCCCCCGAGCATGCTCAGTATCAGCTACCGAAGCTGCTGGTGCCCATCTCGCCTATTGGCTCTTGAGAAATTCCCTTGAACTTTGTGACCTCTTGACTAAGCGGGGGGGGGGGTTTCTCTCCCCACCCTTCCCCGAGGGAGATTTTGTTTAGAAATGGGATAATCGCGAAATGGCTGGGTGTTTTACTGTTATTTTTGAAGAACCACTAGAGGGAGTAGAAGTCCCTGGAGAGGTCGCGGAAATTGTTTTCCTGCAACGATTACAAAGGGTATGCAAAATAACAGCAACAATAATAACAATAAAGTACTGTATACGGTATACAGCAGATCGGGAAAAGTGCCGCCGAATGCACGAAGATGCCGGCATGGTAAGCAGCAGAGGCAAGGAAGTTATTAAAAGCAAGACATTGAAAGTCTTGCCCAAACGGGAACAGATGTTGATAGAAACCCATGCACACGCCCACACAAACGCGAAACGAGGCAATCGGGGATGTTTAAAAACAGAATTCGAGGAGCATGTTGCTTATAACAGTGAGCAGTGGCGTAGCGTGGGGGGTGCAGGGGGGGGCCGGCTGCACCGGGCGCAACATCTGGGGGTTAGGGTTAGGGGGCGCAAATCCACGGGTTAGGGGGCGCAAATCACTTGCCTTGCCCCGGGTGCTGACAACCCACGCTACGCCACTGTCAGTGAGATCAATTAATTAAAAAACCCACACACATTTAATACACCAGAAGCAGAAGCCAGCTAGGGAGGCAGTGGGACAATACGAGAAGGGAAATTTAAAGGTGTGCTTAAAAAGGTTAAGGAGATTGCAGAAAAGCTGGATGGATTATTTGTGATTGTCTGCACTGCAGAAGGTATTCAGGGAGTATGCAGGGAGTATTCAGAATTGGTGCAACAGTGGTGACGTGAGCGTTGAAGGCTTTAGTAACAAATGAAAAATTAACAAATCGCTAGATCTAGATGGAATCCAGCCAGCAGTCATGGGGGTAGTAAAGGGGGGTGGGGAGGACAGCTGCCCCCCAGCTCAAGGGAAACCATAGAAATGCTTAATAACTGACCAATCACTTTGCTTCTACCCCCCCAAAAGTCCTTACCGCTCTAACAAAAATCCTGGCAACGCCCACGCCAGGAGTTCTTTAAAAACTCAAATGTGTGTGTGTCTGTGTATTTACCATATATACCATCTTTCAAGGCAGCGTACAGCAATATACACTAATACAATAAAACATAAAATACTATTAAAACAATATAATTCTTGAAAAATTGACTGCCTCCCATCAACTCCAGTCAACACAGCCATACTGACTGATGAGAGGGCACCAGGTTGGCAAAGGCTGCTGCATATTATTGCTCCCACTTCATTAGAGCTGCTGGAGCTCCTGTTGCCATCATTGAAAGGTGGGAATTGAGCTGTCTTTCCCAGCCCCTGCTGGTGGAAAATGAGAGTGCAACTTCAATTCACTTCCCAGAGCCCTAAGCACCCCAAGTGATGAGAAGGAAGATCCCCTTCATTTATAGGTACCGTAATTTCCCTAAAACTAATGACTTCACTGTGACAAGCAATGTGCAAACGGTCCATAGATATAGATATTCTGGTATTTATAAACCATTTGATATTAATAATTTCTAAGTGGCGTACATAAAATGTTTAAAAAGTGCCGTTCAAAGAACACAGGCAATAAAAATCCATCCTCCAAACAAAGCTACCTTAAAATGCCTGCTGAAACATGAAAGTCCTTGTCAAGCACCTGAAGTCTAGCAGGAAGGGGGCCTGTCTAATGTCACTCAGGAAGAAGTTCGACAGGATAGGTCCCACCATACCGAATGCAGGGCTTCTGGTAGTTACAAGCCATGCATCTGACCCCTGCAAGGACCACCATTAGAGAGACTCCCCCAGAGATGTCAACGATAGATATGACAGTGATAACAGGGATCAGGCAGTCCTTAAGATATCCTGGACCCAAGTTATTATGGGCCTTGTAAATTAACATGAGAACCTTGACCTTGAGTGTTTACAATCCCCCCTCCCCAACTCAGGATAATGCTTCAAGTATCTAATGAAATGTAGTCCATTAAATCTAAAGCCATATTGCCACAGTGCACTTTTTAAGGTGCCACAAGATTGTTGTTTTTGCTGTGAGATGCTAACACGGCTACTACCCCTCTGGGAATTGCCCCATGACAAAATCTTTCCCCAGAGAGAACATCCCATGAAGATTAAAGCAGCATGGTGTGAGAGGAGGACCACACAGCAGTGTTGTTAATAATAGTGCAATCTGACGCAGGCCTACTCAGAAGTGAGCCCAGCTGAGTTCAGTAGGACATATGTCCAGGTATACAGGGATGGCATTCCAGCCTGAAGCAGCGTTGGTTCTCCTCACCTAATACTGTATTTTGTCAACAGTAATGTTTCAAAATAGTTTTAATTTTGCAGCCACACTCATATTGCCTTTTCCTCATTTATCCTTGGTATGAGTGAAGCAGAAGGGGAAGGCAACAATTCTGAAAAGTCTAATTGTATTATTCAGCATAGCCACGCTCTGATGAGGGCTGTCTGGATCATCATGTAGCCAGAGCAAACACCAACAGGCCCAAGAGCTGAGTGTCTCTTTTCAAAAGTCTGCAGAGGTGGAAGGTGACATTTAGAGAATCCTGCTTTGGGGCAAATGGCTGGTCAGAAGCATCTTTGGACATCTTTCTGCCTGCGTTCCTATACTTCTCCAGGGAGTTGCCATTTAGGGAGAGCATGGGGGAATTTCTTCACACTCACACTCACCCCTTGGTGTTTTAGATCAAGTGATTTAAAATAAGCGACAGTGTGGTTTAATGCAGGGATAGGGAATCTGTGGCCCTCCATGTGTTGCTAGACTACAACTCCCATCATCCTGACCATTGGACATGCTGGCTGGGGCTGATGGGAGTTGGAGGACAACAGTATCTGAAGGGCCACATGAATTCCTAGGAGGCAGGATCTGTCATCCCTGTAGACCTGAGGCGGTTGCCTTACCTTGCCTCATGGGTGGGCTGGCCCTGGCTAAGGGCTCCCAATGTTCCGACTCAGAATAAGGCAGCTCTCTATGTTCCTATGCTTGCTTTGTGTGCGCTGCTATTTGCAACCTGTTATACATTGCCAGTCGAGGAAGAGCACTGAGCAGCAAACCTGCAGCCTTCCAGAGGTTGTTGGACTGTATCTCCCACCAGCCCCAGCCGGCTTGGTCAATGGTGGAGAAGAGGAGCTGCAGGTAACAGCATCTGGAGAGCAGCCATATCCCCACTCCTTTAAGTACAGGGTGGCATTTCGTCTGCTGGGCCCTCCAGTCACTGACAGCAAAGGCTGCCAGCTGCCTTTATCAGTAAACACGCCGGCTTAGTTGGCTAGTGGATTGGTGTGGAATAGTCCGCTGACCTCCCAGCGAAGCTTGGGCCAAGGGGTGCTGTGTCGGTCTCAAACAGGCTCCAAACGATTTCAGATTGTGATACTTTTTTTTAACAGGCAAACCCTGTGGGGAATGTAGCAAGGCTTTGGGTTGCGCAGGATCCCTTAAAAAAAAAGTCCATAAATAATCATGCCTATGTTACATCTTCTGTACACCGCCCCGGTATGTTTCTGACGAAGGGCGGTATAAAAACGTGGAACGCACAAATGATCCTCGCAAGCAAAGCATTCGGCGTGCAAAGGAAGGAGGGGCTTCTTCCCTTGTGTTTTGGGTTCTCATGCACACCACGCCGCCAGGATGTAGAAATCGGAGGGGGCGAAAGGAACACCAGGGGGTGGAGTTGGGGAAAGTTCAGGCATGTGACTCGGAGGCTGCCGCCGCTGCTCTTGCTGACGTTACATCACTGCAACTCGCGCGGAGCGGCTCTCGCCAGCCCGAAGTCAGCAGCGCGCCGCTGAGCTTCGCGCGCTCGGCGCTGTCTGACCGCTCCCTCACCCAGTTGCCGTGGGCCTTCCTTGGGGGGCCGGAGCTCGCTGCCTGCTCCCGACCTGCCCCTCTTTCTCCCGAGAGGGGGGCTTCTGGTTGCCCTGTCGCCTCCCCTTCCGGGGCTGCCGGCGCGCCTGGAGCTGCTGTTGCTGACGCGGGTAACTTCTTTCTTTACGCGATCGCCCTGGGCAACCGGGGAGTTTGGTGGCGCCCGCTCGAGAGAGCGCAGTTTCACCCACCGAGGGGCTTCGGCCGCCGCCGCCGCTCTGCGCTCCCCTTCGTGGCGGCGCCAAACTCGAGCTACCGGCGTCAAACCACCTGTTGGCGCTCGGGCAGCGTACACACATGCGTCTAGATGCGTGGCGATAAAGAGGGCGCTTGGTGCTTTTCTTTCCCCGGATTGCTGTTTGATTGCAGTGTTACGGAAGCACAAGTAAAGAACTGCTTTACTTGTCCGATTTGCGGAAAGAAACATTTTCAAAAAATGGCTTAAAAGAGATAAATGAAATGAATGCGCACATTCGGATCCCCCATTTTTGGATGTATATTTAAAAAAAGGGAGGGAGATTGGCTAAAAGGAGCGTAATTTCTCCGCTTTCCAAGACATTTATGGATGGAACGCTGGCACTAGTGACTGTACAAAACACATGCCTTTGAGTTGCTATACGATTTACACTGCAGTTGGAAAGACATTCACTTGGGAGTAAACCTTTTTTTAACACAGTGGGGCTTCTGAGTAAATTTTCACTCATTCAGGCCCAGGTGGGAAAGAAAGAAGGGTGAACACTGGGTGTTGGAGAGAAAACACTTCTTCAGCAACATCTTATCACATGACATGTGCAAGAAGATGTCTGTTCCCTTGTGGCTTTCGGTCAATGAAAGGGGCTTGGCATACAGTGTGCAGGTGCATTTGTCTTATTGTAGAAGGGCCATAGTGCACAGGTAGAACAGCTGCTTTGCATCCAGAAGGCCCTGGCATAGGGCTGGGAGAGACTCGCTTTCTGAAACCCTGGAGAGTTGCTGCTAGTCAGCATATTGACAGTACTGAGATGGATCAGTAGTTCAGTCTCAGCATCAGGCAGATTTCTATTTTCCTATACAGTATATAGTAGTCATCACTATTTGCAATTTAAAAACTTTGACACTCCTTTCACTAGGGAGCTCACAAGACCTGAAGAGATATGCCTTTGTGCGGTCAGCTTCTTGTCTATATGAGTTTTTAGGAGGTTGGTGTGAAAAGCCCCATCAGGAAAAGAGGACACAAATGATTGATGATGGTGTTTTGCCCAGGACCCACCAAAACCTGCACCACCATTTGCAAGGCTGGAAATAGAACCACACGGCTTCTGCTTCAGCCTGGGAAACCAGCCGTGAACTCTTTGCTCAGTCGTGATCTCAGCAGGTGGCCTTATCTGTCTATCTCCCTGGAGTTGGAATTGTGTTGCACTTTACTCACCAAGAAATGTCAGAGAAGAAATTAATATTTAAGCGGAGACGCAAGGTTAAATATGGAAGATTGTAAGATGCAGATATTAACCAGCTATCAATGTGTGGATGCTAGCTGGAGGCCTGGTCTTTGTATTTGAGAGGCTTAAATAGGGGACAATGGCTAGTAGCCATAATGGCTAAAAGGAACTTTCATCTTCAGAGGCAGTATTTCTTAGAATATCAGTGGGGGGCAACAGTAGGGGAAGGCTACTGGACAGGCATAGCCTAACGTTTGTTGTCTGTGCCCTGGTAACCTCTGGGTTAGATTATTGCAATGAGTTATATGTGGGGCTGCCTTTGAAGACAGTTCAGAAATGGCAGCTGGTGCAGAATTCAGTGGTCAAGTTGCTCACCAGGGGAAGACAATCTGAGCAAAATCTTGTCAAAACTGTATTGGCTACCAATCAGTTTCTGTGATCAAGTGAAAGTGCTGGTTTTGACCTATATAGCCTCAGGACCCCAATACCTCAAGCACTGCCTCTCCCCACATGAAGCGATTTGGATCCTGCATGCTCTTTTCTGTGGGAGGTAAAAAAGGTGGCAACATGAGGATGGGACTTTTCAGTGGTGGCTCCTCATTTATGGAATGCTTTCCTCAGGGAGGTATGCCTAGCCCCATCACTATCTCTTTTTACGGGCCTGGTAAAAACATTGTTATTCACCTGGATCACACACACACACACACACCACTCTAGGTTATTTTCAATCCATGTTTTATTACTCATTTTTGTAAGTCACTTTGAGTTTCACTTTTCTGGAAAAAAGCAAATAACAATAACTTGTTTCAGGGTTACCCAGAGACATTTTGTAGACCACTGTGGGATGTGGGGTATTCTGGACCTTTGGTCTGATCCAGCAGGGTTCTCTTCTTACATTAAGTGGTGACCAACCTTTGTTTGGCATGTGCTGTGTACCAAAATCAATTCCATGTACATTATGGTAGCTGACTCTAGTTGACCAAGCTGTGGAACAAGCAGCAGTGCTCTGAATGAACCCAGACACTTGGAGCTCCATAAAACCACCTGTTTATTCAGCACCCAGAGTAACATAGAATTGGAAGATTAACATAGTTGGAAGGGATCCCAAGGGTAATCTAGTCCAACCCCCTACAATGCAGGAATCTCAACTAGATCATACATGACAGATGGCCATCCAACCTCTGCTTTAAATCCTCCATTGAAGGAGAGTCCACCACCTCCTTCCTTGTAACTTGAAGCCACTGGTTTGGGTCCTATCATCTGGAGCAGGAGAAAACAGGCTTGCTCCATGTGACTGCACTTTAGATATTTGTAGATGGCTCTCATATCTCCTCTCACTCTCCGGTTTTCCAGGCCAAAAATACGCAGCTCCCTCAACTGTTCTTCATAAGGCTAGATTTCCAAACATCTGATCATCTTGGTCACCCTCTGCACACGTTTCAGCTTGTTAGTAGCCTTCTTAAATTGTGGTGCCCACAATCCATCCTGATTTTCTTGCACCAGACTTAAACTGATGTTAGGCGATGTCTGGTCTTCATTGAGCATTCATTCTGATTTGTTTGTGAGAAGATTTTATGACAATGAATATTCATCCGGCATTCATTTTGAGTTGCTTGCAGAGTGATTAAATGTCTTCCCATTAATCCTACACTTTTTTAGTGCATTTCCCCCTCATTTTACTGACTGCAAAAGTCTGTTGTTGTTGTTCTTAAAGTAGATTTGTTACACCAGAGCACTTTAAATCAACTTTAGTTGCGCAAACCTAATTTTCCAGTATGCAATTAGTTTGCTCCCATAAACTAGGTTATCTGACGTGCATTTGATGGGAATTTGAGAAAAGCCTCCGCAGGGGCTGTAACCAGACTTTGGAACTCCTTACCAAGGAAGTGTCACTTATCTATTTATCTTGTTAGTGGCCTTCCACCAGCAGGCAACCCCCTTTTCATTTAAACAGACATTTTGTTTTATCTCCAGCTCTTTCTTTAACCTGTATTTTGATTGTGTTTCAGCTGGCTATTTTTTTTAATACCCTCGTTTGGTGACAAACAGCGGGAAAGGGATTTTGCTTTCATACCACACTTGTCTGCTTCTCAAAAGCATCAGGCTGACCACTGCTAGAACCCTGGACCTGATGGACCTTTGGTCTGATCCAGCCCTTCCTAAGTTAGTTCTCCCTTCCATTTAGTAGATCCGTGTGTTGGGCAAATCTGTACTTTATGCAACAGGGGTAAGAACTGCTGGCCTGCAAGCCAGATATGGCCTACGGGAGCTTCCCTATCTGACCTGTGCAGTAATTAGACTTTAAAAAGGGTTTCCATTAGTGCCAATGGAAGCTATTTTTTAAGCCCAATTGCTGCTCAGCGGGAATTTTTTGGTTTGTGAGGGTTGCAGCTGGAGGCAGGAGAATTAACCCTTCCCCTGTGTACTTCCCCTAAGCCCTCATTGAAAATTGTTGTCCTACCCCACAGCAGTTAGACTTGAAAACCTGCTTCCAGGTTTTCCTAACCCTGTGGCTGACTCTGTATCAGAGATGTCTTTAGGAGGTGGCCTGAGGGTCCCGAATCTGGGTGTTTTGTACTGGGCCCCAGATCTCCTGCCCTTCTTCTCAAACTGTTTTAATACCTTGGCTTACAAAGCACAGTGCCATTCCAGCCTCCACCATCTTAACTTGCATCTGTACATACAATTCAACATATATTAATATGTGTTGGGGCCTGTGAATCTTTTTATTACCTAGCAAAGTATGTTGCTATACAGCAGGGATGGGGAACCTGTGATCCTGCAATTACTGCTGAACTTCAACACCTGTCAGCCCCAGCCAGCATTCCCTGGGATGGTGGGAATTGTAGTTCAACAAAGTCTGGAGGCCACAGGTTCCCATCCCTACTGCACAGAGGCAGCCACAGGGTTAGGAATGCCTGGAAACAGGACTACTCTGTTTTTGTCTTTGGGTCCTCCTGTGATTTTGAGTTGTCTTCCTTCCTCTCCACCAACTTTCCTGTAGCTCCTGGGTGTTATTACTGCTCCTTTCCAGCTGGAAATGGGCAGATGTGTCTTGTAATTCTTAAACAACAGCAGGATGCCATTTCAATCCACTCTTCTTTCTATCTTAAGGTTCATTCAGGTATTTTCTTTTCTGATTGCCTAGCAGTTCTGTGACACTCATCCTCCACACGTACAGCCCCCAGTTTGTTCACATCCTTCTCCCTCACCTCCACTTTTCTTGGATCCCTTTTTGCTACCTCCAGGCTCTCATGGAGGAAGAAGGCCCTCCAGGGCCTTCTGGGTAGTGGGGCCCTCCCTGTGGAACAGGGGTATAAATAATAAAATGATGATGATGATGATGATGATGATGATGATGTTTAATCCTGTCTTTAGACTGGTGTGACTATTGCAGCCATTCTAATTAGGCAGACCAGTAATTGTGTGTGTGTGTGTGTGTGTGTGTGTGTGTGTGTGTGTTTCTATTCCTTGGTCCAGACGGCATGGAGCAGTCAGCTGAGGACCCCAGTGTCCATCCTCCATAGGAAAAGCTGCTAGTTGTAGCAAGATAACTAATATGGAAGGCCCATTCCCAAATTTAAAGTAATGCCTTGTGGAAGAGAGGAGATACTCTTGCTAGGCCTTGAAACCTCCCCTGCTGGATCCTCCCAGCACTGGATCTCTCTTTTATGTTTGAATGAGCGGCCAACTCAAGTGTGCTGTTCCTCGCATGGTAGACGCTTCTGATCACTTCAGAATGAAGAATACTTCTCCCCACACATGCAGGCTTTCATATCCCTGGATACTGTCAAATTAGCAGGTTCCCCATTTGTACATCCTGTCTATATTTTATTAAAGTATGTAGAACACCGTGAGCTTTGTTTCTGCAATTTTAAAAACGTAGTATTTAAAAATAAATCATATGACTCAGGGCTTTGTCCAGAGGCAAGGGCTTAAGCCTACCTCCAAAATGTGTGTGTGTGTGTGTGTGTGTGTGTGTGTAGGGGGACGACATTTGAGGGGAGGGGAGGGTAACAGCGGGGGGGGGATATATTCTGCTAGAGCCCACATAGCAGACAGATCACACAAACAGGTCTAGATTTCAAAGGGGAGTCCCATCTTAGTAAGATGCACTTGACACTTCTTAAGTCTTAATTATCCAGTTTAAGTGGAAGGGGATGGTATATCCTTCCATTGTTTATTATTCTCATGTTTCCTTCATCCACATGCGGCTTTCAGTGTTATGAGGCGTGCAGGACATAAAGGAAAAACTTAGCACATGATATTTCTATCTTTTGTGAAAGCAACACAATAATGTGGTTATTTGATTTTAGTTTCCATGTTTCCATTTTATTATACTAGAGATGAGCAACCTGTGGCTTTCCAGATGTTTTGAGGCAACAGCTCCCATTATACCTGACCATTGGGCCTGCTGGTTGGACTGATGAGAGTCCAACAACATATGGAGGGCTACTTGTCCCCCATCTCTATGGCTGCTGCAATGCAACAGACAGTGTTTTACAGCAAGAGCTGGTGATCACCTACGGAAGCTTTGGAAATAAAAGAAGTTGTTTTAAGCTGCCTTGGCAAGTTGCTGGATGAAGTAGGTAAAGCCTTATAAGACACGAGACATCAGGAAGGGCAGGGCATTGGGAGAAGCAGAGCAACGCTCCAAGTAATTGAAGCCACCCTGGAGAAATTCAAGGCTCTTGTTTCTCGTCTGGTGGGTGTGCCTTGAGTGCAGCCCTGTCACTGGCTGGCTTGGAGCCAAGGACACTTCAGCTTGACTTGCGGGACTGTTTTCTAGCCGGCAGTTTGTTGTGATGTCAGATGTTGTGAGAAGGGAACGCAACTTGGCCGGGCAAAGTCTGCAGAAAGTTCGTCTTCACATTTGGCCTTGTGCCACTGGCAATAAGGACTATGCACATTCCCTGGCTCACAGATGGGCTTCTCCCACTTTCTAGCCATCATTCTCCTTATACCTAATATGGAACTTTTAAAATTCTCATATTTTTGTTCCTTCGCCCCCGCCTCTTCCACTAACTTCTCTTATGGAATTCAGCAGCCTGGCTAGTTTTCTTCCCATGTCCCTCTCTTCAGTGTTCAGTCAGTAGACCAAATGGGCAGCCCCATGTAGAGTGTATTGTAGTAATCTACCTGGAAGCATCTAGGGCAAGGCTGGTTTGCGTGGTGCTTCCCAAACACCCAACAATCAACTGGGTGGGACATGGTGTGCAATGTGCTTTGTAAGCTCTATGCTCGGCACTTCCCAAGTGCCAAGCTTAGGGCTTGCAAAGTCCTTTGCACAGTTCTTTCCAAGTGCCCGACAACCACCTGATTGGAGACACTCATAATTGACAATGCCTGCAAAGCCCCTTTGGGCCAGACCCCACTGCTACCTGCCCCACACCTGTTGTCACATACGACTGGCTCAGAGCCATGGCTTGCCCGGAATGGCCTCACAGGCCAAAAAGGGAATGCTGGCAGTCCAAATCTGTGAGCTGGAGGTCCCCCACACCTGCACAACATCATTAATCATCCACTCTACTCAATTCATTGCAAGTAGGCCCTGATCCAATAAATACAAGCAGAACCATATTGTAGCAAACACCCGGTCTCCCACACACCAGTCCTATATATGCATATTGTGGGCAGCAGCCCTGTACCCACCCAGACTGCCCTCCACCCTGTTTAAGCTCTTGCATGTCCCCATGTATACAGAACATAAGCTCACCACACAGGAAGAACTCACTCACTCACTCACATGCAGTCTTTCTCTCACACACAGATACACTCACCCCACACTCATCCCTGTTACTGTGCTGGGCTTGAGGGAGGAGTTTAAGCCTCTCTTGCCAGCCCAGGGCTGCGGTGGGTGAATTCTCCATCGCAGCACTTGCTGGATTTCCCCTGTGCTGGGCTTGGTGGAGAGGTTTAAACTGGCTCCAGGACCAGATTGAATATATACCTCTCGGGATCAGAGCTTTTGCACCTGCTTGTGGGCTTTTCCCCAACTGGTTAGCCATTGCAAGAACAGACTGCAGGACTTTTGAGGCCTTTGCTCTGATCCAGAAGGTTTTTAACATTTACAGGTTGTCCCAGGGCAAATGGTACAAGAGTGCACTGATGGCAGAACAGCTGAGTTCACATGTATCAGCGTTGAGGCTTGCTTCTAGGTTTTTCCACAGCCCGGCGTTTTCTCTGACTTATTATTTCCCCGACTATTGGCTGTCCTTGTCAACGTGCCTCAAGCTGCTTTGTGGAGGATGGGAGGAGGTAGGGACCATTCTTGGGTGTCCCACCCCACACCCCTGCTTTTCTCTCAAGGGAAGAGCACTAATGTGATTTTTCCTGTTTGAATCCCTTGACAAAGTTGTCAAAGTCATGATTGCATTTCCTGCTGTCCGTCCAAAGGTCAGCGCTGATAGTGGAGTCAGACCTGGCTCTGAGCTGAGCCAAGAACCTAAGGTTACTACAGTTCACTTTCAAAAGTGAAGACCCTTCTCTTCTCTCTCTGGGCCCCCTTAGCTATCTAAGCAGCGAATGAGCTTTGTCAACCAGATGAAGGGAAACATGCATCTGTGTGAGCTTTTGTGACTTTGTCTTTCATGGTTTTGGAGTGGGAGAGGCGTCCCTTGTATTCTAATTGTGGGAGTAAAGGGTGGAGCAGAGAAAGGGAAATGGAAACAGTCTGCAGAAGACACTTAAGTTACACAACTAATTTGACAATAAGATATTCTTAAATTTCCAGAGTTGCAGTTGTGGTTATGTTTCATAAGGCTCTTAATTTTAAGATATTTCTGAAACTGAAACAAACACTAAACTGGTGAGCTTTTATAAAAATAGCAACATCCTCATTTGTTAATTTATTGAAGTACTTTTTCTGAAGCAGCTGATTTCCCCTGATTTAAGCTTATACTTCCCTGCTTTTAAACGGTGTCTTTATGGCAAGCCTTTTCTCCTCCTTCCTTTTGGAAGCTGTTAAAAGAGTCTTGCTGGGTTAAACCAGAGACCCATATGGTCCAGCATTTTCTTTTTGACAGAGACCAGTTAACTGCCTCTGGAAAACTCACAAGCAAGACATTAAGACAGCATTCCTATTTAGATCTTTTATCCCCGTGTCTAATATTCAGAGGTATGCTGTCCTTGAATATGGAAGCTGGAGTTAGCTATGATTAATAGCTGCTCACAGGTATATCTTCTAGAAACAGAGAGCCGTACATTGTACTACTTTCCTGTCCTGTGCTTCAAGCTCTAAAAGTCCTTGTGCTTTGTATTATAGTTGATTGAAGTGGCTGAGCTACAACACCTTCTCCTGCCAGTAGCCCCTGCCAGACTGTGCCAGGAGACGCAGGAAGAGGCCTCCAAGCCTGTGACTGGGGCTGATCCATGCACCACTGTGCCACAACCCTTTTCTGCAAGTTGTCGCTGGAGCTGTGACATGCATGCATGCAGAAATGTTATTATTGTTGTTATAATTTATTATACCCATTGGTCACTTTATAAAAGCAAAGGTCTCAAAAATGATTTAACAAGATAAAATGTGTAGAAATGAAAACAAACACTGGGGGGGGGGGGGAATGTAAGTTACAAAATGTCCATCCTAAAATTCATTCTTCTGTCATGGGTGCATCCAAGTCTTGGAGACCAGCCAGCCAGAAGCAATCTGCCCAGGCTATGGCAGTTTTCTAGAGTGTATTCCCCTAAACCCAGCAAGAAAATAACATAAAAGGGCCCAAGAGTTGAGTGGAAGTGGTATTTAGCAAGGGTGGGGAACCTCAACCCCAGAGGGCACATGTGACCCTCCAAGTCTCCCTGTCTGGTCCTTGCTCTCCTGCAACTCTCCTCTCCTAGAACATGCCGGTTACTGGCCCTGCTTTTAGCTCTCCTTAAATGTTTTTGCCTGGTGGGAATGTGTCCTTGAAGCCTGATAATATCACTTCCTTGCCTGGATGGAGGATAGAGAGATGTGCGTCTTAGTGTTCTCAGAAACTAGCTTTCTGTACAGAGGTAAGATTTACCCCAGTTGCTCCACCCTCTTTTGCCTGTGGCCCCACCCAATACTGCCATGTGGCCCCAGGAAGGTTTCCCACAAGGGAGTGTGGTTCTGGGGTTGAAGAAGGTTCCCAGCCCCTGGTGTATGGGGTTTTGGAGTACAGTGGTGCCCCGCAAGACGAATGCCTCGCAAGACGAAAAACCCACTAGACGAAAGGGTTTTCCGTTTTTCGATACGCTTCGCAAGACGAATTTCCCTATGGGCTTGCTTCGCAAGACGAAAACGTCTTGCGAGTCTTGCGATTTTTTTCGCTCCCCCCTTTTTCTAAGCCGCTAAGCCGCTAATAGCCTTTTACCCGCTAAGCCTTTAGTAGCCGCTAAACCGCTAATAGCGCTAATCCGCTAATAGGGTTGCTTCGCAAGACGAAAAAACCGCTAGACGAAGAGACTCGTGGAACGGATTATTTTCGTCTTGCGAGGCACCACTGTATTAAGGGCAGTGGAAGCAGAAGGCTTGGAGGACACATAGAGATGGAGGGAAAGCAATTTGGAGAGGGGACATAGGGGTCCTGCAGTGTCAGGAAGAAGGTCTAAAGGGTCTGGCCAGCTAAATATTGTGGATGTCTGGCCTCCCAGGGATCTCTGGTAGTTGTGGAGCAGGAAGAGTTTTGTTGACAGGTGCAGCTGTTCCTGACCCTTGTGACACCGCAGGAAGACACTTCTGCTGCTGCATGTGACCCTGTCTTACATTCATTAAAAGCACTTAGAACCCCCTTTAGGTCAGGAATAACAATGTTGACTGAAGTTGGGTGATGAAGCCAGTATCTTGCCCTCAGACGAGCTTACAGTTGGAGCCTGTGCAACAAAATAAGAGGCAGTCAAGCTCACGTGCCGGCAGTTGTGGTTGTGCCACATTTTGGCTCCTGAGGTGGATCACAAAATAGCTCCCACCTCCCTGCCAAGGAAGAAGCAGTGAATGAAGATCTATATCAGGAACAAGCAGCGAAGAAATATCTGCATCGGGATCTGTCGCTCCCATGGATCCTGCCGCCTGAGGCAGTTGCCTCACCTTGCCTCTGCAGGCAAGTAAGCCATCCACCAGCAGCACTGGCTGTGATTCAGGGAACTCTTGTCTGAGAAACAGCCAGAAAGATTATGTAAGAACAGTCCCTTCTTTTCCCTCTCTTTCTGTCCATTGGAGGACTAAGTAAATCCTGCAGGCAGAGAGGGGAGGAAATACTGTCCGTTCTAGGATCTGCTTGTGACTGTGTACACACAGTACCTTTAAAGCACCTGCGAAACACATTTCCCTCCTCAGAAAATTCTGGGTACTGTAGTTTGTTAAGGGTTGCTGGGACATGGAGCTCTGTGAGAGGTAAACTCCTGTTCCCAGAATTCTTTGAGGGGGGAAATGTGATATGAATGTGCTTTGAAGGTGTAGTAGTATATATGTAGCATCTATCTACTATAAAATTACCAATTTTCACCTCTCTTTTAGCTCCTTTGAGTTTCTGCCCGGAACACCTATTCAGTGAGGGGCAGAAGAGGAGGTGACCCATTGATTCAAAGAGTCACAAGCAGCAGGTTTTTGTTTAAGGCTGAGGTGAAAAGAACAAAATGATGGTTCTGGATTACTGCTGTAAAATGGGCTTATCTCCTTTTACTGGAAGGTGTGGGATGAGGATTGCTTTTACTCTTGGGGGACAAGTGTTTTCAGACAAAAGGTGTCTTTCAGCTCCTGTGAATCTCCTGTCATGTTCAGCCAGGAGAAAGTTGACTTTTGTGTTCTGTGAAACAACTGAAAGAATGGCACTGACATTTGCTTCAGTCTTTTTTTCCTGATGAAAATTAGCTAGCAACTTGGCTGCTGCTGTTATTTTTATAGGCCTCAGATCTGCATAGCTGTTTGCAAAGTACAAGCTGAAAGATCCTTGCCCCACAGAACTTAAAATTTAAAATTCAACATAGGAAGCAACATAGGAAGGGGAAGCAGGAGTAAATGGAGAACTTCCTTCCTTCCTTCCTTCCTTCCTTCCTTCCTTCCTTCCTTCCTTCCTTCTCTTCAAGAATAAAAATCGCCCCAAGGCTGCTTGCATAAAATACAACAATAAAACTCAATGGGAAACATTTAAAAACATCTCAACTAAACAATCCCATTTTATTAAAACTAGCAATAAAAAAAAAATACATGCAAATATTTCAGTTGCATGTACAATGTGTAAGTGAAAAATTAGCTGTGCAATAAGCCACAAATAGAACCTTCTGCAGCAGGATATAATGAATAGAATTTGGTAGTTATCTGGCTGTTAGTTCTCATCTCTGTGTTAGGAAGTATGTTTTTCATTTATTCCTAGAGAAGACTTCCTAGCTTTTTAAAGAAAGATTACTGTTAAGGCTGCAACCCTGTGCACTCTCAATTGTGGGTAAGCGCAACTGAATTAAGTGGAATTTCCTTCTGAGTAAATATGCATAGTGTTTGACTGTATCTGTTAGGAAATGAACAAAAATGTTGTTAATCATGTACAGTTCTTCCTAACTTTACTCCCACTTCCCCCTTGAAATTATCTGTAACCTTGAAGCTTCCTTTCTTTAATTATCCAGTGACAGCTCTGCAGCAAATTATTTGGTTTCTATTAAAACCTTGGTGTGTTTCAAGTAGAAACCCTTTTATCAAGGGGTTAGCTACTAAAATGGTTCCATTTTGCTTTGCATCTCTTAGTCTAGGTCAGGGGTCAGCAACCTTTTTCAGCTGTGGGCTGGTCCACCGTCCCTCAGACCATGTGGTGGGCAGGACTATATTTGGGGAAATTTTTTTTAATTAAAAATGTGAATAAGGCTAACGTGTGGCGTGGGAGCAGCCTTTTAAAAAGTGTAATAATACTTTTTAAAGTACTTTCCCCAAAAACCCAGAATCGTTTCTGTTGGGGATAATTCACACTGAAATTCCCAGGTGTCAAAAAAAAGAGGTTATTGATGTATGCCACTACCGCGGCCCGTATTTTGTAGGCCCCAAAATGGAAAACGAGCGAGGTCTCAACTAAAGAAGAATGGCAACTTAAGCTGACGGAATATGCGCAGCTTCCAGATCTAACATACAGAATAAGAGAACAAGAAGAACATATGTTTAGAGAAGATTGAAAAATATCTATTGAATATATGGGGGGGGGGAATTGTGTACCCTTGGAAACGTTGGTAGCATTTAGCACTAAGATAAATTCAACAGTGTAAATAAGTTTTGATGGATGTAATGGAATACTGAATGGTTTGGTTTATGTAAAATATGCAGGGATTTAAGATATGCAAAATGAACCATGGAAAGAGAAGAAGGGAAGTAATTGATATTTTAAGGATGTTTAAAAGAGTATTTTAAATTGTAAAACAGAAAATTTGGTAAAAGTTATATTATATATATGTGTGTGTGTGCGCGCGCGCGCGCACATATAATGTTTGTGTGCGTGATAATAATAGTAATATGTTGCTGAATTTTGAATTAGAAATGAAGCAAAACTGTAAGTTTTGAGAGATGAACAATTGAGGCAATTAATAGTGCAACACGTGAAAAAGAGTTCCTGCATGGAATGCACTATGGTTTTAATGGGGCCAGAATCTTTTTCTACAGAATACTTGTTAAAGACTTTTTAAAATTTGTCCTGAGTCTGGGATGGGGAACTCTTTCAAGCTAGGGATTCAGAGACAGCCTCCGTTCCAGCTTTGCATGCTATATAGAGGATGTTTGGGAGATTCATAGAATCATAGTGTCTCCAGAGTTAACTTCTCTCCCCAGTATTCTACCACCCCAAGTTTGGGTCACAAATATTTAAAAGTAGTACATTGCTGCTTCTGAATAGTTCGAGGGTGGTGGATTAGAACAGTTCCAAAAAAGCTTTGAGAAAAAAAGGGTACTGGGGGAAGAGATCAAGAGGAACAAATTGAGAGAGAGCCGTGTGAGAACATTTAGTTTCCTTATGGTAGATCCTCAAAACGAAGTGAGGAAGTCTTTTAGGAAGCTTGTGAAAAATTTTGCTGGGTGGCATAAAAATAAGAGAAATTGTCCAGAGCAAAATGTCATGGTGGCACCAGCCTGTTACGTACCAGAAAATGTTCGTGACTATGTCTTCTGTTATGCATCCTTAACCTCATATTTCCCTCCATTAGCATTCACCTCTGCTAGTAGCACTTCAGTAATTACTGTGGCTGGCCAATATATCAATACAGTGGTACCTTGGGTTACATACGCTTCAGGTTACATACTCTTCAGTTACAGACTCCGCTAACCCAGAAATATTACCTCGGGTTAAGAACTTTGCTTCAGGATGAGAACAGAAATCGTGCTCCGGCGGCGCGGCAGCAGTAGGAGGCCCCATTAGCTAAAGTGGTGCTTCAGGTTAAGAACAGTTTCAGGATAAGAACGGACCTCCGGAATGAATTAAGTACTTAACCCAAGGTACCACTGTATATCATCCAAAACCGGTTTGAAGGCCATATCATGCCCTCAGTTGCAGTGGAGGACCATTGTCTCATTGGCAGTGTTGAAATAAGCAGTAAATTCAGTTGGCTTTGGTACACAGAGAGGAGGGGGAAGCCATCTTGTTCTTTGCATTAGGCCTCAAAATGCCTTTGGCCAGGCCTGTCTTACAGTCCTGTTAGGATTGCTTCCATCAGTGCAAGAGATTCTTAGACCAGCGGGAGCAGAGGAATGAAGGGCAGGCAAAGGAATGCTGGCGGAGACAAGACTAGCCTGTGGGGAGCTTTTCTATGGGGATCTAGGGCCAAAAACCAGGGCCAAATTGCACAAACTCCATTGCATTTTACTTTTCTCCCTGAGAGTTTTATCTAAAGTTGAAAAGCAGCTTTTAAAAACGAAGGACGGGTGGGAGACTGTCCTGCACAGAAAAAAGAGACATGGGAGCTATTAACTTTTCTCCTTTGTGCTATTTTTTCCCCAGTCAGGATATAAGCTGTTTTTCTCCTTATGGGGGTGGGGAACAAATGGGGGCCTGTTCTTTTCCACCTGTGTGATGAAAAGCAGCTGGGAGGCAAATTTATGGCATGGGGAACAGCCCAAAGGGAATGAACAGCTTATCAACCAATCAATCATCAATCATTTTATTTGTATGCCACCTTTCCAAAGTTAAAACCATGCTCAAGGCGGCTTAACAAGATATAAAAAATTACATAACTGCAAACAGTAGTCATAAACAATAAACACAACACAACAAACAAAGCTGATGCTCTGCTCAAGACTGTAGTCTCCTATACTCTTTCAGTTAACACAAAACATCAGAGGGGAGATTATATACAGCTGCTCGTTATTTGTCATTTGGCCTTTGAGAGAATTGGCTATGAGAACAAATCCCAAGCCCGTACTGAAATGGAATAATGAAGGAATAGAGCCAACTCTGTTCACCCCCAGCTAGCAGGGACCGTGGTCAAGCATGATGGGATCTGTAGTCCAGCAACATTTGAGGAGCCACAGGTTAGCTACTCGCGAACATAACCTTTACTCTGAAGGGAAGGGGAGTCATTTTGTGGCTGGGGTGTGGATGGTGGCCACAGGATGAAACATCTTGGGTTGTTTGGTAGCACCATGTTCCTGAAGCGACAAAATTTGCTGTACTTAGGACTTTTGCTCTCTGAGTTGTTCCGCTGTTTCTAGGCGGGGTTGGGGCTGGTGCCAACATAACTTGGAAGTACTTGGCGCCTGATCTGAGACACGAATGTGACCACAGACTAAGGGATATATGCTTCCCTCAGCCTTTCACCTACATTTACTTCCCCATGGGGCTTTGCTGTTCATTCTAGTTGCACTTTGGAGAGGAAGGCTTCATAACATTCTGTACATTTTGCCTCTGGGGCTGGCACTGTCAACAACTTGGCAAGACAGTGGTCACCAACTTTCCAGTTTACAGGTACTCTTAATGCAACATTACTGAACTGCAGTAAATGTAATTAAATTAAATCTGATTGCTGCAAATGTACACTGAGCTTTACATCTTTTAACTGGATTCCAATAATATTTTTTAGCAAAAAGCTGGTGGAATTCTCAACAGCAGGGTGGGGAGCATTAGTGTTCTTATTCTATTGTTCTCAGTGTGACAGGTTGCCTCTCTTGGTAGGACCTGGCAATTCTCCTGTAGGATGAGCCAACTCTGCTGCCATCTGAGATCTGCGCCCAAGTGAGAGACTTGAGAGATCCTGATTTGCCCTTGTTAGGCAGATTGATATTGATGAGATGAAAATGGTTTGAATCTTCTGCAAGCTTTTTGACCCCTACAATAGGGTGTATGCTGTTGTTGTTGACAAAGTTATTGATAATTTAGAATAAAAGAATCATACTTAAGGGCTGTTCTATATCCAGATGTGCTGATTTTAAACCCTTTAGTGGCCAGCCTAAAAATGCAAAACAAATCCTTACTGTTCATTTGATTTGACTCTGAGAATTGCAGATTTCAGGCAAAGTAAACAGTAAAACATTTTAGTTAGGCATTGGTCTCTGTTCTGAATGCTTTAAATTTTAAAATTAAATGTATATTTTCATTTTCAGTGTATGTTAGTCTAGTCTAACTCTGGTCATTGTTTTACAGATAAAAATATGAAAAGGGTCTGTAATATGGATCCTATAATTCAAGAACAACCTTACACAAGCTGGTACCCTCCAGGCATTTTGGACTACAATTCCCATCAGCCCCAACCTCCATGACTGTGCTGACCAGGACTGATGGGAGTTATAGTCCAAAACATCTGAAGGCCACCAGGCTAAGCAAAGCTGCTCCAGCAATATAGCAATTTATTATTATTTTTGCATTGTCTTCTCATCTCTGTGAGCTGGATTTTCTGTGTACTCTGTTTCTGAACCAGCAAGAACATTGTGCAGGTTTTGCATTTGTCAATTGCCCATCACAGCCTCACTGTCAATCTGCACATTAGATCTGCCAGCATCATGCCACACATCTCTGCGCTGAAGAAGTGTCATGCTACAAGTGCATGGAACACAGGGGAAGTGGGGTGCTAAATAAAACTTGATTTTCCCCCCTTATTTTACAACAGTGCCTTCCAATTGAAATAACAAATACCTCTTGTTTCAGATACGACAGCTGCAGAACACTCCAGATTTTGGAAATTTGGGGCTGGCAACCCTAGATACGCACGAACAAACTGCAACTGCTTGTGGATCCACAAAGGTAAAGTGAGAATGCAGCATTTTGCAAAATATTTCAGTGCTGTACCCAGTGCTTTTTTCTAGGTGCCAGTACTCACCATGAAGTTGTTACAGTAAGTGTGGAATTTTGGAACAAGAAGGAGACAAACTGAAATTGCAGAGTTTTGAAAAATTAAAAAACAAAGTGAGAGATTGGCTTCATTATTATCAGATAATGGAGACATATAACTTAGATAAGAAAATTGGCTTCCAGGTGGAAAAGTCAAAATTAGAAACAGAACTGTTAGAACCTAAAACTAAGAACTTGTCAAGAATGTATAACTTGCTGTTGAAATGGAATACTCAGGATGAAACGGTAAAATCTGTCATGATTAAATGGGCACAGGATGTTGGACATAATATTATGTTTGCTGACTGGGAACAGTTATGGACCACAGGTATGAAGTTTACGGCATGTAATGCCCTAAGAGAGAATATTATGAAAATGATATACAGGTGGTACATGACCCCAGTCAAGCTTGCAAAAATCTATCATTTGCCCGATAATAAATGTTGGAAATGTAAAGAAATTGAAGGTACATTCTTTCACCTTTGGTGGACATGCCCAAAGATTAAGGCTTTCTGGGAAATGATATATAATGAACTGAAAAAGGTATTTAAGTATACCTTCCTGAAGAAACCAGAGGCCTTTCTCCTGGGCATTGTCGGCCAATTGGTGCCAAAGAGGGACAGAACTTTCTTTATGTATGCTACTACAGCAGCAAGAATACTCATCGCTAAGTATTGGAAGACACAAGATCTACCCACTCTGGAAGAATGGCAGATGAAGGTGATCGACTACATGGAATTGGCTGAAATGACTGGCAGAATCCGAGACCAGGGAGAAGAGTCAGTGAAAGAAGACTGGAAGAAATTTAAAGACTATTTAAAGCAATATTGTAAAATTAATGAATGTTAGAAGGATGTTGGAGAGAAACTAAGTGGTTTCCAGCTGTAATGCTTTAGGAGACATGAAAAAAAAGATTTACAAATAGGTAAAAGTTTAATGGTAAGAATTTGCTGAACTAACAAACTGAATTGGAATACAGGGAGGGGAGGTGTGAGGAGGTCTGAGGAAATAAGTGTACGGAAGTTATGTTATTGAAAACTAATGTGTGTTTTTAATTGTTTTTTATTTTGTATATTTAGTTTTCATTTTTTGCTATATTTTAAAAACTTTCAATAAATATCTTTTTTTTTTTAAAAAAAGAAGTTGTTACAGTAAGTGTCACACTTTTTAACAACGAAAAAAGAGGTGCCGGTACTGCATACACTTGAGTGCCTCCTTTAAAAAAGCACTGTTCCTTGGAATTGTACACAGTTTTCTCTGCGGCAGCAAAAAGGCATTCTAGGTTAGTCCAATCGCAGACCCAGTGTATCCTTTAAGAAGGCTGCAGCTGCTTCTTAGTCACCTCTTCAGACATAAAGAATTGTGCAGATAATCTCAGGTGTTTATTTTTTATAAAATTTTTATTGGTTTTTCACAGTTTTTATAAACACAAACAATACACAATACAAACAAACAAGCACACAAACAAACATGTATAATTTCATACCCTTTTTTCTTAAACCTTACTTCACCGACTTCCCCATACCTCCCCTTTCTACATCCCAATTTCCAAATTTGTTTCAGCAAATCCTAGCCCTTGGTTTTATCAAATTTTCCCCTTATTCTTTTCTTTTACTTAATCTTTTACGGCTGTAATCCCCTTTTTTTCTAAAACCTCAACATTTCAGCATTCATTAATTTTACAATACTTCTTAAGATAAATTTTGAATTTTTTCCAATCTTCATCCGCCGTCTCTTTCCCCTGGTCACGGATTCTGCCGGTCATTTCAACCAGTCCCATATAGTCTATCACCTTCATCTGCCATTCTTCCAGAGTGGGTAGATCTTGAGTCTTCCAATGCTTTGCGATGAGTACTCTTGCTGCTGTGGTAGCGTACATAAAAAAAGTTCTGTCTTTCTTTGACACCAATTGGCCGACAATGCCCAAGAGAAAGGCCTCTGGTTTCTTAGGGAAAGTACATTTAAGTACCTTTTTCATTTCATTATATATCATTTCCCAGAAAACCTTAATCTTCGGGCACGTCCACCAAAGGTGATAGAAAGTACAGTACCTTCAATTTCTTTACATTTCCAACACTTATTGTCAGGCAAATGGTAGATTTTTGCTAGCTTGACTGGGGTCATGTACCACCTATAGATCATTTTCATAATATTTTCCTTTAAGGCATTACATGCCGTAAATTTCAAACCGGTGGTCCACAACTGTTCCCAGTCAGCAAACATGATGTTATGACCAATGTCCTGTGCCCACTTAATCATAGCTGATTTAACTGTTTCATCTTGTGTATTCCATTTCAGCAACAAGTTATACATTCTTAACAAATTCTTAGCATTGGGTTCTAACAGTTCTGTTTCTAATTTTGATTTCTCCACCTGGAAGCCAATTTTCCTGTCTTGTTTATAAACCTCCATTATTTGATAATAGTGGAGCCAGTCTCGTACTTTAGCCTTCAATTTCTCATAACTCTGTAATTTCAATTTATCACCCTCTTGTTCCAAAATTTCCCAATATCTTGGCCATTTAGCCTCCATGTTGAGTTTTTCCACAGCTTTAGCCTCCATTGGCGACAACCACCTTGGGGTTTTATTTTCCAACAAATCTTTATATCTGATCCAGACATTGTATAATGCTTTCCTAACGGTATGATTTTTGAAAGCTTTGTGCGCTTTAACCTTATCATACCATAGATATGCATGCCATCCAAATACATTATTAAAACCTTCCAAGTCCAAGTCCTCTCAGGTGTTTACATCAGCAGAAGGGACCCCAAAGGGAAGAATTTTAATTTACCTCTCACAGAGGAAGTCATTTGGCCATTGCTCTCCAAAGTACAGTATTGACAGGCATTTGAGGTTGATTGAGCAGCTATGAACTAGGCAGGAAAGTGAATCAGACTGGAATGGCTTAAAGTAAAGGTACCCCTGCCCATACGGGCCAGTCGTGTCCGATTCTAGGGTTGTGCACACATCTCACTTGCGATCGGCAAGCCCTGGGCGCTGAGGTTTTACCCACAGCGCCACCCGTGTCCCCTGGACTGGCTTACAGACAGGGAAATAAACCAAATGAGATTTATTAGCACTCAAAATGGAATTTGGACACTTTTAAAATGGAGGTCAGAAATGTCAGGTCTGCTGCCATAAGCCAGGCTAACCACATCATTTGGGCAAGAATCCCTCTTTCAACCTGTGTTCGGGGCTGTGAAAATGCAGTGGACTATCTACAGCCTCAGAGACTTTTTACATCTTTCCCAAGTCAGTCAAGGACTTGAAGCCCTCATGGTGCCAAAAACTGCCCTTGTGGGTTAAAATGACAATTTAGCAGTGAATTTCTCTTTGACTGTTTGACTTGGCCTTCTTGGTTGATTGATGACATGTCAGTTTTGAAATCTCCCTAGGCAAGCGTCTTTGCCCTTCTCTTTGGCTCCAGATGTCTGGCCCTCCTCCGTGTTTACTGGAACATACTAGTTTGCCCCAAAGTTGCTTAATTTCTGTGCTGATGCCAGCAGAAGACCAAATTATGTGGTTCAGATTTTTAGGTGCAGAAATTAAAATCTTTCCCTATTTTAATATATCTAGTATCTATATTTTATTCCAACAGGACTTTGGGAACTGACTGTTTTAAAAGGGAAGGGCTTTAATAGTGCCATCCTGGTTTTATTATCTGTATTTTAATAGATTTGTTTTATTAACATTGTTTTAATTCTATTAGAGTTTAATGACTGTTAAACCATTATCTTTTATATGTTTTTAGCTTTTTGGATTTCCCCCCTATGTTTTAATTTGTGTAGGAATACAAATAAATATAATGAGGGCTTTTTTTCAGCTGGAATTCTAAGAGAACAAGGGGGAAATTCATGGTGGGTCCCGGCATCTCTTTTTCTAGAAAAATAGCACTGAATATAATACAGTCAAACCTCGGAACTTGAAAGTAATCCATTCTGGAAGACCATTCAAGTTCCAAAATATTTGAGTTCCGAGGCACGGCTTCCAATTGGTTGCAAGAGCTTACACTCAAGTGGAAGCCGTGTCGGACGTTCGAGTTCCAAGGAACGTTCGAAAACTGGAACACCCACTTCCAGGTTTTCGGAGTTCGGGAACTGAAACATTCGGCAACAGAGCCGCTTGAGTTTCAAGGTTTGACTGTAATAATAATAATAATATATTTTTTTACAATCTGGGAGGCTTTTCTTTAAAATAGGGACATTTTGGTTAAATGATCCACAAAAAACTTTTCACATTGGAGCTCTGCAGCAAGCACACAGGGGTCAGTGCCTCTTGAGACTCAGTTAATGACCAGAAGGCCAGTTTGCTTCACTGGACAGAACTGGACTCGAAACAATGATTTTATTTAACATCCTGTGCCGATCAAGGCTTATTTTAATTATTTTCAGGGAGATAAGATATCTTGCAATCTTTGTCTAACAAACTCCGTTCTTCAGTTATTCACCTTACTTGCTGTTTCAGAAGCCTCCATGAAAATGAAACTGTCATACACTGGAAGCTTGCCTGTCCCCTTTGCTTTTTCACTTTATACCGTCTGGTTAAATTTGCCCTCCTTGGATGGTCTTTTTGTTAGCAGCATTGATTTACACTGTTTTAATCACCTGTTTAAGTGTCTTTTTTCATTCTGACCAGTTTATTATCGTTCTAGTATTGTTGTTGTTTTTTTAAAGAGAATTTATTGTTAGCTGCCTTGAGTGCTATATTTCCAGGGGAAAGTGGAATATAAATTATGCCACTCAATAATATGTAAAATAATCAAACTGAACAGAACAAAAAAGTAGTTTGAGAAATCAGATGTCAAAGGAGGCAAATCACTTTTTAAATTAGATGCCTCCTATTTGAAAGCGGGGAGATGGCAGTTGTGAAGGAACAGCTATTAGAGTGGGTGGCAGCCTTGGCTGGTACTGTTGCACAGGAACAGTGTAAAAACGTCTGGCTGGTATCTCTGGTAATTGTGTTTTTCTTTTCTTCTGCTTCCACTTTCCTCCAGGGCCTTCTCCATTTTGTGAGGATATTGTAACACTGGATTCAAATGTCTTAAGCTTCGCCTTAATCATGCTTTAGAGACAAGAAGGACATGAGGAGCCCCACAAGGGCAACCATCATGGGTCCTACACAGCTCGTGGCACAGAATCATGGGAAGAAGGCATGTGCTTTTGGCATGGAGGAAAAAGGGTTTGCACTTTTCCATGGCTCAGAGATCCCACCTGAGCACATAGGTGAGACCCAGACCCTTGTTTCAGCCACTCAGTGCAAATGCTTTGAGCAGAGTTTAGGCTTTGAAATTTATATATTACACCAAACAGGGTGACAGACAGAAGTAGTGGAATTAATCTGCACTGTACCACCTCAGATTGAAAGTGTGTGTGTGTGTGTGTGTGTGTGTGTGTGTGTGTGTGTGTGTCATTTCTTTAAATGCTTCCTCGCAATTTTTGTTTTAAGTGCACAACTCCCTGCAGGAAGTAAATGATGGATAATAATAATTTTAAAAAAAGGATGGAGAAAAAAGTTTAGCCGTGAATAGGGCCTACACTTGAGTAAATACACTCTTTGCGTCTAGATTTGAGAAAGTGATGGGGGAACTGTGGGAGGCAGAAAGAGAGAGAAGCTGGAGATATGCTCGTTCCCCATTTACTTCTTTTTTGTTGTTTCAAAAGCCTGCATTAACTGTTTGCCCAGAGGAACAACAGCAACAAAATGTGTGCAGCATAGGAAGCAATGGGTAGAATTCAATGCTACTCTATTACGAGCGTTTCTTCTGCACAAACATTTCAGCTTCCTAGATGGAACAAGCCCTTGTCTCCTTGTCTGGAGCCAGTGTGCTGTAGTGGTTAAGAGCGGTGGACTTGTAATCTGGTGAACCAGGTTCGTGTCTCCGCTCCTCCACCTGCATCTGTACCTTGGGCTAGTCACACTTCTCTGAAGTCTCTTAGCCTTACGCACCTCACAGAGTGTTTGTTGTGGGGGAGGAAGGGAAAGGAGAATGTTAGCCGCTTTGAGACTCCTTAGGGTAGTGATAAAGTGGGATATCAAATCCAAACTCCTCTTCTTCCTTCCCTCACACACTCGTCTGGGGGTTCTCCCTACCCCATTCCCAGCCAGTTTTGGGGCAGACAGGACAGGAAGGGCAGGGGATATTTTGTGCAAGCAGAAGTCCTTGCTCAAGGCTTCTGCTGACAGGATTCCTTAGGTGAATCCCACCCACTGTATTTCTCAGCCATTCATAAAAGCTATAGCTGACTTCAGCTAAGGAGGAAGGAACAATGCTGCCCTCTGGTGACTGGCTCACAGAAAAAACTCTGAACCATGTTAGGAGAGCAAACCTTTTAGTGTAAAGTGTAGTTAGTGTAAAATTCCTACCTATTTTGCCCTTCCTCACACTCCATACTTAGCTCAGGGACCTCAGAACCTTAAGACCGTATGGCATTAGCTGTCAGGTTCTGGCAAGTCCTTATTCCTGAAAGAGGAAGTTCAAGACACTTGTCACAGGGTTTGTTTGCATGCTTATACAGTCGTACCTTGTTTTGCGAATGGGATCTGTGCATGCGCGAGCGGCAAACCCGGAAGTAACCCGTCCTGGTACTTCTGGGTTTGCCGCAGACGTTCGCCGGAATGGACGCTAGACGAGGCGGACGTTCGTGGAGGTATTACACATATTTTTTAATTGTTATGTTTTCTTGTTTGAATTGACTCTGAGAAATATTAGTGTAACCCCATCGCTCTAGAACTGTGTGAGAAAGACTTTGCTAAACTAGAGGAGGAAGAATCTGCACCTGCTTTCGGCCTAGGTCCTTATGTGCTTTTATTGGACTGAGATGTGGAGTTTGAGATTTCTCTGTGCTCAGCCTTATGCGAGGAAGGACTGCTATAATTTGCCTTGTGAGGCATGGTCTTCCTTTGTTTTCTGGATGAAATCTTACAGCCTCTCTTTCCCTACCCCTTCCATCCTTATCTGTGTTTACAGAAACACCCCCTCTGAAACGGAAGAAGGGGCCAGCCCCCAAGATGCTCGGCAACGAGGTGTGCAGAGTGTGTGGTGACAAGGCCTCAGGCTTCCACTACAATGTCCTCAGCTGCGAGGGCTGCAAGGGCTTTTTCCGACGCAGTGTCATCAAGGGTGCCCAGTATGTTTGCAAGAATGGCGGCAGGTGTGAGATGGACATGTACATGCGGCGAAAGTGTCAGGAGTGCCGGTTGCGCAAATGCCACGAGGCAGGCATGCGAGAGCAATGTAGGTGACAAGAGCAGGGATGTGAGGCCAGAGAATGGGTAGGAGCAATAAGGTGCTCCTTATTGCAATAGTCCATCTTACGCATAAAAAAAATCAGTGACTATATGTTAATAGAATCTGGCGTATGCTCAGAAAAAGTGTGAAATTGTATAATAATATTTGCTTAAGTTGAAAATGTAATATTCCAATTTTCATTGAGTTCAGAGGGTGGTATTCATCCAAGTTTTATTCAGAGACCAATTAAAACAAATGGGACTAAATTAGGTCCATTGGGCAAGTTAAAAGATGGGCAATCTCAAGCAGGGTGAGGGGATGAGCAGGTAATTGCAAGGAAATATGAAGAGGGATAGATATATGAAGGGCACATTAAGTGTAGCCTTTAAATGCCTTTAGGCAGCTGTACATACACAATGGGGGGTGGGAATCTTTCACAGCCATGAGATCTAGAAAGCTGTATTTAAAGGGGGGGAGGAGAGAGCAGAAAATCTCAGGAGACCTGATTTTGCCCTGTGTAATCTTTTGTTGGTGCATGAAATGTGAATAGGCTGCTTGTATAGGAGCCATATAAATAAAAGGTGCGTTTGTCAGTTTGTCAGTATAGGGCAAGCTGATGAGGTGGATGCCAACCCCAAATGTGGAGTTGCCACCTAGGAAATAATAAATGTTGAGACACTTTGCTTCCATCCTGTAGCAAAGCTTTCACTAATTTAGTGATTGTGTACTTTGTGTAACCAGCTGTCCCCTCACTTCTCCCTTTCTGTGCTGCACTTTTAGGTGTTCTCTCTGAAGAACAAATCCAGCTGAAGAAGTTGAAGAAGCAGGAGGACGATCAATCTCGGATGGTAGTTGTGCGCCAGAGCTCATTATCCCCCCCAAATACCCCTCCTAAAATGACACCGGAGCAGCTTGACATGATAGAAAAGCTTGTGGCAGCTCAACAGCAGTGTAATCGGCGCTCCTTCACAGACAGACTCAAAGTGACGGTAAAAGCACAGTTTAGGTGGGGCTCTGAACTGGAGGGAGAAAACAGACCTTGCCTACCTTCAGTAAAGCTCCCCTTTGAATAACTTAAGTTGGCACGTTCATCAAATTGTATGTAGGGGTGGGGTGGGGGGATATCCCATACTCAACAGGGATGGTGTCATTTTCTGATATAGTCGTACCTCGGCTCCCAAACACCTTGGGAGTTGAACGTTCTGGCTCCCAAATGATCAAAAACCAGAAGTGAGTGTTCCAGTTTTCGAATGTTCTTTTGGAAGCCGAACGTCTGACAGGGCTTCCGTGGCTTCCAATTGGCTGCAGGAACTTCCTGCAGCCAATCAGAAGCCGCGCTTTGGAAGTCAACCATTTTGGAAGTCGAACGGACTTCCAGAATGGATTCTGTTTGACCTCTGAGGTACGACTGTACTTCTCATTGATTCCTGAATTGCAGAGGGTTGGACTAGATCCTTGGATCCCTTCCAAGGGACCCTTGGATCTCTTCCAAGGGACCCTTGGATCCCTTCCAACTCTACGATTCTTTGATTCTCATGGATCTCAAAGGGTCCTGCATGTCCCAAGCTTGTAGACCCTGGGAGGAGTTTGTTTTTACCTTAGAGCAAATGGGGTCAGAATGCTGATGCCCAATGGAATTGTGGACTTAAGGTGCTGACCATGGATCATGTGGCTTTTGGGGTTCTAGAATAACTAGCCACAGACTGCTGAACAGGAAAGAATAGTGGGGCTGTTTGGATTGGGTCTATATAAGAGATATGAGATGATGTAGAAGAAATAGGATATTTCTCATTCATTTCAGGAGACTTTCTGCTTTTCCCTTCCAACCTTTATCAGACTCTTTCTTCCTTTTCTCCCCATGGCTTTCCCATGAAAACTTCAGCCGTGGCCTCAGATTTCAGATCCTCTTCACCGCGAAGCACGACAGCAGCGTTTTGCTCATTTTACGGAGCTGGCAATCATTTCTGTACAGGAGATTGTGGACTTTGCAAAGCAGTTGCCAGGTTTCCTGGAGCTCACCAGGGAAGATCAGATTGCTCTTCTGAAGACTTCTACAATAGAGGTAAGACCTACACCCTACTGCTCTCATCAGAAGGAATGGCAGCTGTCACTGCAGTCATAAACAACGGTGACACCTGGCTGGTGAAAGCTTGTCAGGACAGGGCAGAATGTGCCCAGCCAACGTGCCGCCCAACAGGCTCCCGTACCGCCCAACAAACCCTTGTTGTGCCCTACGGCCCCCACCCCACCCATGCCTAGCCTACTGGTATCTGCCCCCAATTGAATGGCAGGCACCTCGATTGCCACTGCAAGAAGAGGCAGCTACAGGGGACCACTTTGGCAGGTGTTCCTATTGAGGCGGATGGGTTTGGTGTCATACCCATTTCCTGTAACAATGGCATTAAATAGTGAGTAAATTTGATTAATCAAATGTAGGAATTGCTCACCAAATTGTAATTTAGATAATAAAGATTTTTAAAATGCTCAGGAGCATTTTAAAGTCTTCGTGTGACACCTGGTTCTTTGCTGAGACAATGCTCTTCTACATCAGCTCATTTGGAGCTGTCCAGGGTCCTCGTTGCTGTTTACTGGAACCTACCATGACCAAATTAGTAGTAAATTGATTTGTCTTGAGCTGGCTGACTTTGACCTGACCTACTTAACCGGACCCAATTTACTGTAACCTGACCTGCCTTGTTGTAATTTGACCTACTTAACTGGACCTGACTTTTGCCTGCCTTTTCCCTTGCAGGCCACAAACCTTGACATAGTAAGAAAAGAAGCAGGTCTGAAAATTCCCTTCTGTGAGCACTTAATAGGATCCATGCCACTGTCTACTATCTTACTGAGGGCTATTGGTGCAGGGATGTGTCCTGCTAGTTTATTGCCGGACGTTTAATGACTTCTGTTTTCTACATTTAAGGTGATGCTGTTGGAGACATCTCGGCGTTACAATCCAGAAACAGAATGCATCACTTTTTTGAAGGACTTGAGTTATAATCGGGATGACTTTGCCAAAGCTGGTGAGCTAAACACAGTTTAGAGTATCAAGGAGATCTTTTTTCTTCTTCTTCACTGTGGGCAGCTTTTTTTTTAATGCTGAAAAAAAACAAAGCCCAGACTCTGCTCCAAAAGAAGTTAGTCCCTAAGTGCTCTAACTTGGCATTTTTACTCTCAGCTGCCCCTTTTAATATGGAAATTTCCACCATGGTTCATTCTATCCTGCTTTTGGAATTCCCAAGTGATTCCAGTGGGGTTTGATTTCTCTTGTACTTGAAAATATGTATTATTTTTTTTTTAGGCTTAAAGGGCTCTGTTTCGCTATTTTATTTATTTATTTATTTAATAACATTTACGTACCACTTGATTGTTAAAAACCTCAAAGCAATTTACAAGAAGATAAAACAAGAAAATCAATAAAAAAATTACAACTGTACTTTAAAACATACAAACATTAAAATACAAAAGTTAGGACTCCAAGTGGTACAGCAATAAAACCGTTAGCACATTTGCAAAGCGAAGCAGGGTCTGGTATGGTTTCAAATGGGATGGAGAACCACTTGCGGGTCAGACTACATGACTCTTGGGTCCCTTCCAACTCTACGATTCCATGACTCTACTAAAACTCGTTAAAATTAAGCAGGGCTGGCTAGCTTTTACAGTTACTCTAATTGGAACTAGTGTCACAGTGCCATGAATATAAGGTAGCAACTACTGAACAAAAACATGGGAAAGAATAGAGCACCATTAAGATTCAAAATGCCTTCATTATTATTTTTTTAAAATTTTTGCATTACATTAAAGCAATGTTGACTTTTAACTTCCTGCTTGCTGTCTTTTCCTCCCAGGCCTTCAGTTTGAGTTCATCAACCCCATCTTTGGATTTTCAAAGGGAATGAATGAACTGCAACTCAATGATGCTGAATATGCACTTTTAATTGCTATCAGCATTTTTTCTGCAGGTAAAAAGCCTGGGAGCTCATGTTGCTGAATCAAAAAAATAAGAGTTTGTATGTGGGAGCTTAATACCATTTTCTTATGAAGAAACACACATAGATAAAGCATAGAATAAGATTCTAATGATGATGCTGAAGGATAATTTGTGCTGTGAATTAATGTTCTGGATCATCGGTCTTTGAAACATACCGAGAACCAGGTGGAGGTCTTAACATATATAACTTGTCAACCTCCTGAGTCTCCGAGAGCAGAAGTAACTCACGAAAGAGTCCACTGTGACAATATGATAGAAAAACAACCCACTTAATATAATTGTTCTCATGGGGACTATAAATCTGTTCCTAAAAGAGGGTTGAGAAGTAAAAGATGCTCATAAAGCCTCTGATGAAAAATAGGGAATGTGGAAGACATAGTAATCACTTTATGGCTTGGAGGTATTCCTATTTCTTCAGTATCCAGTGCAGTAGCCTCCAGATGTTGTTGAATTATAACTCCCATAGCTGCTGATCTCCGGCTGGGGCTGATGGGAGTTGTGGTCCAACAGCATTTGGAGGGAACTATGCTGGTGACTCTTGTCCTATATCGTGGTGGGGGCAGGGAAGTAAGTCGTCTTGACATGGATATATGAAGTGGCTTAGCTTTGGTTCACTTTTTGGAGTTACAGCAGAATTTGGCCCATTGATTCTGTGCCCCCCCCCCGAAGACATAAACACCTAAGCCCCAGTTGTGTGAAAGTGTATGGAAATATATGAGTTGGGTGAGGATGTCACAGTGAAAATATTTCTCCTGTTTTGTTTTCTGGATGCTTTTTTTTATAAAAAAAATTATTATTAATGTTGTTTTCTGGATGCTTTGATACAGAGAAAAGTATTGCTGAAAGTAATAATAATAATTTAAAAAAATCTAGCCAAAGCTCAGCAGTTCTCCTCATTGATAAATAGAATTTAAAGCAGGGTTAGGCAACCTTTGGTCCTGCAGATGGTGCCAAACTACATTTCCCTTCAACCCCATAGCCCCATGGCCAATAGTCAAAACTGATGAGAGTTATGATCCAAAAACATCTGGAGGGTCAGAGCCCCCCTCTCCATGTTTCACTGAACTTCAGAATGTTCAAAGTCCTTCATATATATTATCTCAATCTTTTCAGCTCTTGGGTTTTATTTTCTATTGATATTTTAGTTTTGTTGCGATGAAATAAAACTTGCTGCTACAACAACAATAACCTTATAAGGTAGAGGCAACCTAGCTCACAACATTTGCTTCTTCCATTGACACTGGTGGGAGTTAAATACTTGTTCTTAATGAACATGAATAAAACCCAGCAGGTGTGAGAGAATGGTTCACGTGACAGGAATCTGTTCATGTCTAAGCTGTAGGGCGCATGGACAGTTGTGGAGCCAGACTTTGGGAAGGGGCTTGGTGGATTTGAGTATTTGGATTTTAGCCTCACTCTGACTAGTCTGCATTCAGCTACCTATGAACCTTTTGTCTTGCTTATTGGCAGACCGGCCAAATGTTCAAGACCAGACCCTGGTGGAAAGGTTGCAGCATACCTATGTAGAAGCCCTTCATTCTTACATTTGCATCCACAGACCAAACGTAAGTGTCTGGCTGAGCTCTGAATCATTTTGTATTGCCAAAAATATGTGTGCAGAATACTACTGAGATTAAAGTTATCGGGGTTTTTTAAGTTGTATTGATTGGTCTTTTGGACTGCATGTCCAAATGATTCTGTTTGCGTAGGAATCTATATTATCCTGAATCAGACCATTGGCTTGTCTAATTCAGTAATAATAATAATAATAATAATAATAATAATAATAATAATAATAATAAACCTACTCAGACTGGCAGCTGCTCTGCAAGCTCACAGGCAAACATCTTTCCCAGCCCTTTTAGCTGAAATCCTTTTATCTGGAGATGCCAAGTGTTGCACCTGTGGCTTTCTGTACGTAGTGCTGCTGTTGAACTTTGGTTCATTTCCTGCTATCTAATATTTATTTTTTAAAAAAAAAACAGAGAAGGGGCAAACATTACAGATCTAATAGGGGCTTACTCAAAGAGTGCTCCTTTCTTTAAGAGCTTGAGGAGAGAAAGCAAATATTTAGTGGAGATGCTTTCAGCTCCATTGTCACAGTAATCATCATCATCAATAATATTTATATCCCGCCCATCTGGTTGGGTTTCCCCAGCCACTCTGGGCGACTCTCAACAGAACACTAAAAACACAATAAAACATCAAACATTGAAAACTTCCCTAAACAGGGCTGCCTTCAGATGTCTTCTAAAAGTCAGATAGTTATTTATTTCTTTGACATCTGATGGGAGGGCGCTCCACAGGGCAGGCTCCACTGCCGAGAAGGCCCTCTGCCTTTTCAGCCACCATATGCTTCTGCTTTCTATAACAAGTTAATCCTTATATGTGCAGAAAATGAAGGTGGCCTAAAGGAACTGTAGATTAGGAGATGCAGCTACTGCACATTCTGTGACAGCTTAGACTCCCTTAGAAATGGGCAATCCTATATACATTATGCAGCCTTGTACAACCTCTATCTGCCTCCTGTTTATATGGAACTACCTATAGTAAGTTACGTTTGCTAGCACTTTCAACAGCTCCTCAAGATCTTGGGGAACCTTCCCTATGTGGAGCTGTCTAACTGTCTTTTAGGCCAGGGGTGGAGTGGCCTTCCAGATGTTGCTGGACTACAACTCCCTTTATTCCTGGCTATTGACCATGCTGACATGGGCTCATGGATATTCAACAACATCTGGAAGGCTCACAAGTTAGACATTCTTGTTTTGGGAGATAATACAGTTCTGATTCTGAACTGTAGTTGCTGGGGGATGGGGAGAGAGAATTGATTGAAATGTGCTGCTTGAAGGTCTGGAAGCTAACACAAGTCTTGAACCGGATTTTTAGCGCACAGAACATAATACTGTTTCTTGTCCAAGCCTCCTAGTACACAATATAATTGCTCCTAGTTTTATATTCTCAGCTTTCTGCCCTGTAGTCCTTTGATTTTTGCTTTGTCATTTAACTCCCCAGTTCTTGATGGTACCATTTCCCCCTCCCCCCCAAAAAAAACCAAACCCAAATACTAAGATTTAAATTCATTATGCAAAGAGTGCAAAGAAGTTCATGCAAATGTCCATGATTTGCATAATTTGTTCTGAGCAAGGAGCTTGGGGTTCTTTGGCACAGTGCATTGCAATCTATGAGGTTGCCGAGTCATTTTACGATTGAACTGATTGGCATAGGCTTAGATTTAACATTATTAATTACGCTGATATCTAAAATGCCTTGAAATATTATTACCATGGGAGCAAGTCATTAGTAGTCCTGCTTTGCTGATGAGAAGCTGAGACTGAAGCAGATTTTGGCTCTGACTGATATCATTGTCCTTTTGCATATGACCTTGCAGGATCATCTAATGTTCCCACGGATGTTAATGAAACTGGTCAGTCTTCGGACTCTAAGTAGCGTCCATTCTGAACAGGTGTTTGCTCTTCGGCTGCAGGACAAGAAGCTGCCACCCCTTCTTTCAGAGATTTGGGATGTCAATGAATGACCACACTATCCCCGTGCACCAGCTAGCTGAAGCAACCCCATCCTTGACTGTTGCTAACCAGAAGCTGTCCTCCCCTCTCCAAAACACTGGAGCTCAGTGCAGAGGGCTATGGTCTTGTGGTTTCTTTGTTCTGAAACAATGCAGAAGGCAATTGAGATGGACCAGTTAATGCTTGAGTCTTTGATTTTAATGCCTTCCAGAAATGGAATAACTGAAACACCTCAATGTAGTAGAGATGACGAACCCACCCTAATAATTTCTCCAGTGGCTCTCCTTCTTCAGGCACTTATCCTGTGTTTAATTTCAAGGACCTGTCATATACACACCCACACCCCTCAGGGTTTCAGAGGCATTGCCCCCATTATGTATCCAGTTTGTTTAGTTTACTGGGAGTTGTCTGGACTGAATATTCTAAATACATTTTCTCATTCATAGAGGTTTCTGGCAGTCTCGAGTAGTTTTTGGTTCTTGACAGATTCCCCCCCCCCCCCGAATCCTGTAACCATAATGCAATTTTGTTGACTTTTTCAAAGGGGCTCTGAAGGTTGGAAGGGTAGCTGTATCATAGAAAACTCAGTGATATTTCTTTTCCCAACTCCTATGTGCCCCCCCAATACCACCACTGGTATTTTAGGGCCATTCATGTGTATATCAAAAATGCACAGGGAGCCATGCCCAATAACCAATCCCTGCTATGCAGCTGCTTCTAATGTGAAGGTGTACATCACATGTACACACAACATGCATTTGTGCAACCCCATCCTGTATACAGATATGTACTAAAAAGTACCGTAAGTCCTGCTTAGTTCAGTGTGGCTTGCATTCAGTTGATTACACATAGGACTGCAGTCTCAATGAGCAATCTGTGAAGGGGCCCTTATAAAGTTTGTGAACTTGCAGATTAGCATAGCTTCAACATGGGACACATCTTACCTGTAGAATCTGCACTGAGCAGCATGCTTGCTTTTTAGCTATCAACCCTCTTGCCCACAGTCAGACATGGTCTTGGCATAGTGGAGATCAGTGCTGTTCCTTGCCATACTGTTTCTGTGTAGATACCATTTGTTGCACCTGTATTCCTTTTGGGTTTCATAAACATGAAAACATGACAAATGATTTCGTAGAAGGTTGTGTCTATATGAACATGTCTAGTTCATTATTTTTTGGCTTGTGGGGAATGCATATTGTGCCAGGTGGATCAGAGGAACATTCCAAGGACACAAATCCAAGAGATTTGTGTGGTTAGCTCGGGATGCCAGCTGTATGTTCTGTCATGTCTTGTACTACTCCTTCAGTCATGTGGACAGGAAAGATCTGCATGGGAAGGTGTCTCTATGCCTGGACTCCAGGGATCAAGGATGTTCCATTTCCTTGTATTTTGAGCTATCTGTATGAGCTTACAGTGGGTGTGTATGTATGTTGTAATAGTATCAAACATTACTTGGGTATCTGTGTAATGTGGGTACTGATGTCTATTTTAGTAAGAGAAGAGACACTTTGAAACAGGCAATTTGGAACAGAATTGGTGGTGCTTAACCCTTATCCTTCCCACTGATTTTCAGCTGCAACTCCCCTCCCTACCAGCCATTTCCTCTATAAAGTTCCAGACATAATGTTTATAAGGGTAAATTATGTCTCTGGACCCCATGTGGAAAGAAAAGCAACAAGAGAACTGTTGCAGCAAAAAATGGCAGGTATTTAAAGAGTTAAGAACTTTCTCCCCTCCAACCTGATTCTTCACTCCAAATTTGTCTTACAAAACAATCTTTTCCTCTGCTGCCCTATCTTCAGGAAGAAAAATAAGTTTGCATGTGTGATCCAAGTTTACGCTGAGAAAAGAAAGGGGCCTGAATCTATTTTGAGGTGTATGTTTATAATCCTTCCTTCTCGTCTTTAAACGTGTCAAGTTTTTATCTAAGGACTTTCCTTTAAGGTTGATACCCTTTATAAATAGTTGAATATTTTCAGCCTGGTCCTATGCAGAGTTAGGCACACCCAATCAATATGCTTAAGCATACCTAAGTTTGCATAGAGGATTAACTTACTTGAAGAAAAACACCCATCCTTCTGTTCGCTAGAAGAAACAAATTGATGCCGGGAATTAAATCTGTGATTCCCTGGCACTGCAGTAGTATGTGCTTCCTTTGTTGGGATTTAAATTGCTTGCCCTGCAACCATCCTAAGAGCCTGGGCCCATGAACCAATGTGATTGTTGACTGTAGCAAGTGCCATACCTATGGTGTCGGCCTTGTGTCTGTTTTGCACTTGAGGTTGGTCTCTTTCCATTGGCCTTCACTCACTCTATAAAGCACTTGTAACAATTTGTAAAATCTGTTTTTTTATATATAACTTTGCTGTTGCAATATCCTTTAAGTTTAATTCTGTATTTTTGGCTGTTTGCAAAATGCTAATGTTTATGCAAAAAATTAAAACTAATACATAATGTTCACTGTTAGTAAACGACCGTTGTTAAATGTGCGCATCTTTGGGTAGCGAGTTTTTGCTTTTTGTGGGGAGGAGAACATGTGGCATCTCCTTTGGATTGAAATGGTTCTTTGGTTGCCCTGCTTGTGCTCATTATAACGCCTCTTTCAACAGCCCTTGTCCCACATAGTGGCGTGGGGGGGGGGAGTTTGTCGCTTAACGCGGCTCCGGCCCGCTTTTCGACCCCCTCCTGCAGGGCCCGGCCGGGGGCCACGGCGCTCTCAAGGCCCTCAGCAGCGAGCGACTCCGCAGCGCCTCTTCCCGCCGCTTTCGGTTCTCGCGCCGCTTTCCCTGGTTGCGTTCCGCCCCGCCCTCCCCCTGCGAGCGGCTGAATGGTTTGGCTCTCCCACCTCCCGCTCCCCGCCTTCCTCCGGCTTGTTGGTTCGCTCCTCCCCGGGCTGTTGATGCGGAACTGGAGCCAGGCGGCTTTAAGGCTGGGGCTGAGCTGAGCGGTGCGCGAGGAGGAGGCGGCGGCGGCGGCCTCGTCTGACAGGTAAAGGCGAGCAGGCCTCGCGCTAACGGCTGGGAAGCGGATAATGGGGCGCCGCCCGGCCTCCTGTCTGTGACATATGCGGGGCTGAGAGGCGGCGAGGGTTTGTGGGGAAGGCAGAGGAGGCGCGCTCGCTTGCGTCGGGGTGGCGGCGAAGAGAACCGGACCTGCCGGCTGAGGCGGCGGGATACGCAGCCAGTGGCGCCTGGGCTGAGGGGCTGCTCGGTGGAGAGCAGGTGGGCGCGCGGAGCTCGCGTGGGCCGGGAGGGGAGGACGGAGGAGTGCGCGGGTGTTGGAGGGCAGCAGGCACGACTGGGGGGGGGGCTCGGAACTGAAAAGCGTTCGGGCGGGGGGTGCCGACGGCTGACGCAGAGAAGGTGGTGTATGTGTGTGTGTGTGGGGGGAAAGTATTAGCAGGCGCTGGGTGAGGCGCAGCCGCATGGGGAGGGGGGAGGGGAGCTGCCGGGGGGGGCAGGGAGGGATAAAGGGATAAAGCTTAGGGCATTAGCGGGATGCAGCAGGTACTGTGCGTGTGTATGTTTATGTGCGTATAAATGGGTTTAGGAGGGCAGGTACTGGAGCAGTGTATGTCTGTGTACCTCGGGTTACATACGCTTCAGGTTACAAACGCTTCTGGTTACAGACTCCGCTAACCCAGAAATATTACCTCGGGTTAAGAACTTTGCTTCAGGATGAGAACAGAAATCGTGCTCCGGCGGCAGCAGGAGGCCCCATTAGCTAAAGTGGTGCTTCAGGCTAAGAACAGTTTCAGGTTAAGAACAGACCTCCAAAACGAATTAAGTACTTAACCCAAGGTACCACTGTATGTGTGTACAGTGTGTGGGGGTGTATACACATACACACAAAAACCCGCCACACACGAAAACACAGTATGTGTGTGTTATGTGCCTATAGATGGGTTTAGGAGGGTGAGTGCCTGATGTTGGTGTGATTTGTGTGGCTTACGCCCCCCTCTCATCCCTCCTCTGGGCTGAGCTTGCAACGCAAAGATGCCCCGTCCTTGCTCTGTGGATTCATCTCTCCTGTCCTTCGGGGATGCGATACCGTTGCAGCTGCTCTCCTGGACTCGCTCCGGGTGGATGCTTGTCCAAGGTCACGAGAGAGAGAGAGATCGAGGGAAGAGATAGAATGCAGTTTGCGGCTCTCGTTGCTGTGACCAACTATTCTTCGGCCCAACAACACCCGCGGAGGGGTCGTATGTCGTCCCCAAGGCCCCGGGGGTCGGCTTACATTCCACACGGAAATGAAGAGTCTGTCTTTGCTGTCTGTGCCTTGCAAAATAATGTGTTGGGAGATCGATCTTGCTTGCTTCTGACTTGCATTTTTGGGGGTCGAGTTTGGCCAGCTGGAAAATTACAGCATCTACTAAGGGACTGTGGTTTTTGAAGAAGCTGGCCACCCAGTGTTGAAACAATCTGAAAGAGGAGAATGTGTGCTTTAAAGAATGAAGGGTTGTGTGGTGACACATTGTAAGTTCAACTAAAAGAGTAGCATCTATTCTGTACACATGAGCTCCTCAGATAGATTTCATTTTCCTGGTGATCATTTCTGCAATGCTTTTGGGCCCAAAGCACCCCAAAGTGGTGAACAACATTAACACATATTACAAAAGAAATACACAATAAAAGTAACATACTGTAGATCAATCAAAATAATATAAAATAGGATCAAAATTAATTTAAGAATACCATTTATCTGTTAGGATCTGATCATCACTAGGTGATGCCTTGGAGGTGGCAGAAACTGTCCATTCTTCATGGTTTCTTTGCAGAAGCAAGGAACTCATCAGAACCATCTAGTTGGCATTTTCCCCCTTACACAGCATGTTATTTATGTGTTTCTGATGTACAGTGAATAGTTATTGTCTTTAGTTATCCATATCTGATGGAGCCTCTCAATAATTCTGACCAGAATAATGCACCCCCATCAAGTGTCTCCTTTTGTATGATAAAATGTTTGTGTGTTCTTGAAAACAAATACTTTTAGGCTGTATATTAAACATGATGGGAATGTTGATAGGAAATTCTGCCAAGGATTTGCTTGCTAATGTTGCTGAGATCTTTAAAGCATATTTATTTAGATTTCTGTTCCATCTGTCTACTTGACATAAAGTGAATGACAGACAGCATTTGTGAAAGACAGGCCAGAGCAGACAAAACTCTACCCCCTACTGGCTTAAGGACATTTTCACATGTGAGCCTTGGTAGTTTTTGTAATTGTAACACATGCAAAATACAACACTGGTTAAAATGTTCAATTTCTAAAATTTGTATTAAGTGTTTATTGTGTATGTAAAATAGTTCACCAAGAGGCCTTGTAGTATGTAAAAATATTCTGAGACTTCGTTCATGTGTCAAAAACATTCTAACAGCACAATCCTCAACATGTCTACTGGGAAGCAAGCTTTATTGAATTCAGTGGAGTTTACTGCTTTGCTTTGCTGCATGTTTTGTCATTTTCAATATCTGCTGGAGCTCTTTCACCAAGAGAGTATTTACCCCATCTAGGCATCTGGGGAATTCTCATTTTATCCTTTCAAACCAATTACAAACAAACATTAAAAACCAACATGGATTACTGCCTAAAGTGATTTGTATTTGACTTTCATACAAGAAGCTTAAATGGTTGTTCTTTGTCTCCTGTGGAAGAAATAATACTTGAAAACCTCAAGTACACCTTTTAGTGTGCTATGTGAAAATAATCTAGGATCCTTAGGCTTTTGTGAGTCTTGAAGAGAAGTTCTATGTCTGTAGGAGAGTTGCTGAGAAAGTTCCTATAGATGCCCTTGCTAGAGCACTGGACTGAGAGTAATTTAAGGTAGGACAAAATAGAACCTGACAAAATAGAAGGACAAAATAAAAACCTGAATTCTACCTGCAAGAATTAATGACTAGCACTGGAGCCCAGCACTAACACCATTCTTATTAGTTCAGTTTGTATGCCAGTTTCCCACATAAATGAATCCCAAAAATGTGGCTTGCAATGCAACCGTAAAACTACCTATCAATACCTCATTACAATAAGCAGTGTAATACATATTATGATAATTCAAAATGAATAATTTATTTTGATAGAGCCAACGTTATGCCACTTAAAATTCATTATAAAATAATACCAATCATTGAAAAACATCAAGTGATATTTATTTATGATAAAATATATAAACCAGAGTCAGATATGATATGATGATTTTCCAGCGTAGTCAGGTGTTAATACTTATGTTCTTAATACTTTGTAGAGTGGTTGGCATATTCTAAATCACCTTTGTTACCTTCGTTAGTAGAGAAGTTGTACCAATGCTTCCGTTACTACCTGGAACTACTAACAGGCATTTAATGTATAATAATTTGTTAATGGTGTGTGCATGTGACTTCATTCTAATAAAGGAATTCATTGGTAGAATTTATTAAGATAAGGTAATAAGTAGCTTAGGAGTGGCTTTTCATGGATTGTCTATACTATTGTACAAATATGCACTGTGTTGTTGCATCAGAGCACTTGGCCCACTTTAGTATCTGGCCATCCACATGTTAGTTTCTCTGCAGCCTAATAATAACAGATCTGCATTGGTACAGCAACTACCATTCTGTATCAGGAAACCCATCTCCCCGCCCACTCCAGTTTTGTTGGCATTAGTTTATTTCCCTAGTCCAGCTGACAGTTGTTTTCATCATATGTATGTTTTATAGGTTATAGTCTATGTACATATGTTATATTAATGTCATGAGGAATTGCACAAAGCTTAGATAAATCACATAGAGGAATGCACAAACCTACCTTGCAAATCAGGTAGAAAATGTCTGTCACAGTATCTAAAATGTGATTTCTGTAGAGCCATGGGATGGAGAGACAGGCAAGCATAAACAGTACAAGGATAAACAAGCTTGGCGTACACATGGCTGCCATGAATCCCAAGTATGGGGTGTGCTTGGACATTTCCAAACTGTTTTGTACTTTAGTAATATTTATTTGGAACATTTGCATATATTCAAAATGGTATGGTTTTGACTCATGTCAACAGTTCCTGGTTGTGTCTTTGTGGGTTTCTAATTAAATAAACTTTCTCACATATGTTAAGTTCCTACTATAGGCATTTTTTTCTTCTTCAGTGGGGAAATGTCAGAATAGCAAGGCAAAACTGAGAAAATAACTAATGTATTATGATTGATTTGTCTTCTCAGAGATGTAATTAAAAAGTGATGTTTTATCTGTTTTACATAGTATTTCCCATTTCCCCTTTGGTTACAAGTTTGATTCCCAGTACTTTGAAGAAAAATGCTATGTTATGTATATTTGTACATAAAGAAAACAGTCCCCCCCTCCCCATCATACTTTTATTAAATATTTTTGGTATTCAGCTGCTTTTATAAAATTTCTTCTTGTTTGCTGAGTTTTTATTAAAATTTGGGCGGGGTATAAATAATATATTATTATTATAACTTACGACAAAAAAAAAATTAAAATAATGAAAATAATGAAAAAAGCAAAACACTAAATCATATGTAACATCAGACCCAGCAGGAGAAGGCAAAAAACAATTACAGTGGTACCTCCGTTTATGAACTTAATTCAGTCCGGAGGTCCGTTCTTAACCCGCAGTCGTTCTTAACCTGAGGTGCGCTTTTGCTAATGGGGCCTCCTGCTACTGATGCACGACTTCCGTTCGCATCCCGGGGCAAAGTTTGCTACCAGGAGCATCTACTTCCGGGTTAGAGGAGCTCGTTACCCAAAGCGTTTGTAAGGAGGACGGTACGAAACCCGAGATTCCACTGTACAGTATTTTCTGTGCAAGTAGGCATATGCTTAAACTAAAGAATTCACATACATACTTGCCAAATGAAAAAAATGAAGATTGCTTCTTGGCCTTTTGACTAAGATCAGATGTAGTTTATAAATTATTTCTATGCAACTTCAGTGCTTACATAAATGCAGGCCAACAAATTGGCAGATAACTACAAAGTCTGCATTACAAAATCTGTACTGGTGAAGCCAATTTGGCACTCTTACAGGGGCATCTGCATAGCCCTGAACTCATTGCTGCCCAGCCCCTTCCAGGTAAAGTACAGTGATTCTGGAGTCAGGGCAGCTCCACAGTGCCATCTCACAACACTGGCTGCTATGTTTCAAACACAAATGATATCTCTACACCCAGTTTTTGTTGTTTTGCCTTAAGCTGCATTCATACTTCTGGGATACAAATTACATAGCCAAGTGATCAGTTCCCTTGTCTCTAGTTCCAAATGTGTGTGTGTGTGGGGGGGGGGGATAATTTTCAGTGATGTGATAGTATCTGTGGGAAAGGGTTAAATACTCCTTCCCTGCTCTCCAGATCAATTCTACCCACCTCACTGCAATACAGTCGTCCCTTGGTTTTCGAACAGCTTAGTTCACAAACAACTTGGAACTCGAAAGCTGCAAACCCAGAAGTAGGTGTTCCGGTTTGCGAACTTTGCCTTGGTAGCCGAACGTCCGGCACGGCTTCCACGCCTTGGTTTCCGAACGTTCCAAAAGTCGAATGGACTTCCGGAACACATTCTGTTCGAAAACCAAGGTACAACTGTAAAGGTAATGCTATTTGGAAGAGAAGGGTTGACGAGATAGTGAGAATTCCTACAGAGGAGACACACTATAAAGAAGAAAACGGCTAGAACACATTATATGCAGGCCATTATCAGCCAATGATGCTGGAATTGCTGTGTCATGGGTCAGCTACACCTCAGAAAATTGTGCAACTTTTAAAACATAATACATTTCTGAGGGGTGGGTAGCAGAAGCTGAACAGGGAAAGCATGGGAGGAGGATATTTTGTTTACTGTGTAATGTAGGTGTCGTACATAAAGTGAGTGAGCAAAGTATAGCTGTTTCATGGTAGCTGCTCAACATGGAAGCAGCCTAGGGCTCACATGATTAATGCATTTGTAATTTATTTTTGCGGTGAATTGTGTATAAAGCTGCTGTTGAAAAGTCTCCAGAGCTTCAGCTTGTGTAGAATGCAGCAGCTCAATTCCTTTCAAGGATAAGGGAAACAGTAGTAGAGAGAGCACATAGTACCAGTATTAACTAATTGTGCTGGTCACTGTTATTCTAATAGGCCATGTTGAAGATACTAGTCTTTTTTATTCTGCCATCTATGGACAGGCCACATCCTACTTTAGTTTTCACTGAATCATTGGATGGAATCTGTAAGGGAATAGAGCTGGCCCCTTTCAGTCATGGTATCTTATTTTTGAACTCTCCTTTCAGCTTAACATTTAGGGGAAAATATTAAGACCCTTCTATTTTTTCAGGGTTTTATGAAATAGCTTGCATCCTCATGACAAATGAGATTTTGAAACAATTTATAGTGTGATTTTTCTTTTGGATGGGCCTTCTCAGCGTCTGCTTCCAGACTTTGAAAGTCCCTTCCTAGAGAAATTAGACTGGTTCCTCTTTGTTGGCCTTTTTCTGGCAGGTGAATAATTTCTTCTTCCAACAGGCTTTTGGGAACTGATTGTTTTTAAGGAAAGGTCTGGTACTGTAATACCTTTGTAATGATCTGTATGTTTTAATATATATATATATATATCTCACTCACACTCTCTCTCACACACACACATACACACTCTAAATGTTTTTGTTTTTGTTTTTAGTGATTGCTATTTATTCTATTTTAGCTTAAGTCCTTGTTGGGGGAAAAGGTAGGCTATAAAGAAATATGATGATGATGATGATGATGATGATAATAATAATAATAATAATATAATAAATTATTATTTTGAGTGTGCTTATATATTTTATGCAATATGCTTTGGATATTTAGAGAGACATGAAAAAGCAGGATAAAACTTTATGCATAAACAATTCCTTTCCCCCCTTGTTATACCTGTATTAGACATATAACTATATAGGCCTTAGCTCAGTTGGTTAGAGTGTGGTGCTGATAATACCAGGGTTGCAGGTTTGTTTCCTGCATAGGACAGCGGCATATTCCTGCATTGCAGGGGGGGGGTGGACCAGATGTTCCTAAGGGTCTCTTCCAACTCTACAATTCTATGATTATTTGGTTCTACCAATCTCATCATTTAAGTAGAAATTTCCTCTTTTGAAGTCAAATGTGACTGCTGAACTTTCTTGGCAGATGTTTACTTTCACATACCGTATTTTTCGCTCTATTGGATGCACCGGACCATAGGACGCACCGGACCATAGGAGGGGGAGAACAGGGAAATTTTTTTTTTGCTTGTTCTCCCCCTCTAAAACAAGGTGCGTTCAAGGTGCGTTCACCTGAAGCCTCCGGAGCCCAGCGGGAGTTCCCGCTGGGCTCCAGAGGCTTTGGGTTCCTTTCGACCTGTGCTTTGGGGCTGGCGGGGGGGGGGAGCGAGAGCTGCTTTCCCCCACCGCCAGCCCAAAGAGCAGGTCAGGGAGCAATGGGAAGGCGTGCTCCGCCTCCCTGCTGTCCCCCCAGCTTGTGGGGCTGGCAATGGGGAGAAGCGCTGCTTTCCCCCACCGCCAGCCTCCAAACCAAGTCGGGGAACAGTGGGAAGGCGCGCTCTGCCTCCCCGCTGTCCCCCGAGCTTGTGGGGCTGGCAGTGGGGGGAAGCGCTGCTTTCCCCCACCGCCAGCCTCCAAACCAGGTCGGGTTTGGAGGCTGCTATCCGCAAGCCTTGGGCACTCCCGCCGCGCTCTTAAGGCTGGCGGATAGCTTCCTGAAGCCTGGAGAGCGAGAGGGGTCAGTGCGCACCAACCCCTCTCGCTCTCCAGGCTTCAGCAAAAGCCTGCATTCGCTCCATAGGATGCACACACATTTCCCCTTCATTTTTGGAGGGGGAAAAGTGCGTCCTATAGAGCGAAAAATATGGTATGTTGAATTTGATAGGTGTATGGAAACTGTTCCAAATTGATTTAACTTAACATCTAGCATCAGATCCTGGGCACCACTTAAGTTTATGTCAAGATTCACCTCCTTTCTGATTGGGTCCATTACCAAATTTTTTAGACACAGTCATTTTAGGGTATCTAGAGCTGTTACCTCTTCATTATTAGATACACGATAAACACATAATAAAATATCAGACTATATATTATGTGCACATGCTGCATGCAGTTATATAACTAACAATTTCTATAGCACACAGTAGATGAATCATTTTCGTTCTCTTGCATAAAATTCTGTGCAGACATATCCACTCTGTGAGAAGAAATACTGGCAATGTGTTATGACAACTTAACCTTGAACATGTTCCTAAAGAATCTTAATTGCATATTTTTCAGCATTTATGGAAACAAAGTAATAGATAGCAAGGAAATTAGAGGAAAATATGTTGCCTTCATACTCCTTAACATCTTTCATAATTCTTTAATGTTGGCAGCAAATCGCATGCTAATGAAATATTCAGATGGTTTTGAATAGAAATGTAACAAATGGAGAGAACCTGAATGTACTTGAAATGCAGGAACTTTAATCTGTACTGTATGAGTTTATGAGGACAATCTAAAATGTTCAATAGAATAAGGAAAAATAAGGAGTGGACAAGTGAGCAAAAATAGGTAACAAATTTGATATGATTTCAAACAAATTTTCCATTGTCATATTGCATAGAAATTTTGGAGCCTATATACGCTTATATTTTGTTTAAGTGTGCATACTAGTGCATCATCCTGTTATCATGGGGTCATACAGGTACCTATGGGAAGCCCTCAAGGAAGACTTAAATTACAACAATACTCTTCCCACTTAAAAAACAAAACCTTCACATTTGTGATTCCCAGCAGTTGGTACTCAGAGCCTTTGATAGTGAAGGTAGAACATAGCCATGAAATTAGCCATGTGTATTTAGTAGGATGACTCAGTGAAATGTGCAATATTAGTATCCTGATCTTTCACTTAGTATTCTGTCTGTGATAATGGCCAGCGTTTCACTTAAGATTCCTGCGGCAAAGCCCAAACAAATTATTGCAGTTCACTGCATGGAGCAATAATAGAATCATAGCATGTGTGGTTGACATGGAACAATCATAGAATCATAGAACTGTAGATTTGGAAAGGACCCACAAGGGTAATCTAGCCCAGAGATTCCTGCAATTCAGGAATCACAGCTAAAGAATCCTTGACAGATGACCATCCAAACTCTCTGTTTAAAAACCTCCGATGAAGTAGAGACCATCACCATTACAATGATGACTCCTGTACTTTTATGGAAGTCTTGGTGTCTTGTTTTATTCTGCTATGGTCTGTGGACCAACGCAATAAATATTATTTATTTGACCTTGCTGTGACTGGGGGGTGGGGAGCTTGAACAACAACCCCACTCCCCAACTGTGTTGTTTTCCCCTGCCCTTCTACTATTTTCTGTGCTTAACCAGACAGCCAGAATCATAGAGGGCTCATCGAGTCCAACCCCCGCGCAATGCAGGAATCACAGCTAATAAGTTGGCCTGTCTAGATGAACCCTGACTGCATATGTTGGGGGTCTGCACCTCCCTTTAGGAATGTGAGGCTGGAGCACCATGCAGCTTCTCAGGGTTCCATAACCATTATATTAAAAAAACCTCTTGCTGAGCCATCATTCCATCATTCATCTTCTGTCTAATTGCAATGATGCTATGAGCATCATGTTAAATTAATTGAGGGTAGCTAATCTGGTTTATGTGGTGCTGTATATGCATCCTAACATTCTTTTTGCTTATTTATCATTAGAGCTTTAACTGTTGGAGAACAAGTATTTGTGGAGTATTCTTTACTCTTAGATAATATTTAAAGGAAATACTACTGGAGAAAATGAGGCAAAAGTGGGTAAAAGAAGCAAATGAATATTTTACTGCCCAGTTGAGTAATTTTATATAGTTTGACATTTGTTGGAGATCCTGTTAATTCTGTTTCTTACAAGGTTATTTTATTAAGTGTGGAATTAATTTAGGAAAACTTACTAGCTTCCCATACAGCATAAATGATTTTTGCAGCTTTATCCATGAGGATTTCCATCCTGGAAGAAAGAATAAACAAGAGTCAAACAGCCACTAAATTGGCATTCTACTATGCTGTTGACTGCTTTTTATTTATTGGTTGTGTGGCAAAATTTGTAATGCTTTAACAGGGAATAATTCTGCTGGCAAGTGCTTAAGCTTTCAATTCTGGATCAGTTCTAATCTGCCTGCACTGTTATCAGATAAAACTTAGATCTTGGCTGAATCTTGGCAGGCACATGAAAGCTTATACCCAGAACAAACTTAATTGGTCTCTAAGGTGCTACTGGACAATTTTTTTTATTTATTTCAACTGCGTCAGACCAACAAGGCTACCTACCTGAATTTAGATCTCGGCTGACAGCTAAGCTGCCTGCTGTTTACACACAAACTCATGTGGCTGCACAGGAGGCAGAATGACTTTTTAATCTGGTCATTCATAGCTGTGAGAAACCAGAAAAGTTGATACCTTTATTGTAACTATCAGAGCACATTGGGGGAAGGAAATTTAAATATACTTTATGCTCCTACAGTCAATCCTAGAGAATAATATTGGCTTGTGAGTTTTATCTTGTATTTCAGGTAACATAAAATGGTGAAAAAGAGCATTTCTTGGATGCTTAAATATCAGCTAGTTTTAACACTAGCTAGTTGCAACACTAACTAGTTACAACCAAATGAAGCAATACTCGAGTCTGTCTTGAATGTCAACCACATAATGAGATTCAATGGACCTTTTTGACAATACATATGGCCATCATGAGTAGCAGTATTACTAAGTCTTTATGTACTACCTGCCTCCTTTGTTTCAGAGGGATCAATAAAAGGTCCAGAGTGGAGTCCAAAGTGACTAGTTGTGATGTGATGTCTGATATGGTCCCAAAGACCATCTTCCAAAACACTTAGTGCATTTCTTTGAGTTAAGAACTGGATCATAAATTTTGGAGAAGTGTGAAATCCAAAGGATAATTGTGTTCTGGTCTGTGTATGTCCAGGAAGTGGGAATTGAGTCAGTTCACTTTAAAATGAGGAATGAACAAAATTCTCATCCAAGTAGTAAGTGTCAAGTTAACATAATATTTGAACATGAGATTACCCCATGATTGAATTTTGGATTATATAGCTGTTCGTTTAAGAAGATGTGAACTGTGCTTCTTGGCACTGATGCATAAAGAAAAGCCATTTTTGATTACGGAAAATTTCAGTTGTTCTCCTTTGGCTGCATGGCTGTTGTTTTTGGTGCAGTCAGCTCAAAGAATTTGAAGGTCAGATTCTTTACTGACTGTCTTTCAGTATTTGGCAAGATTGTTTTGCTCTATGTATTCTATATTAGAAGCCTGCGGCCAAGGAAGTAGCTGGCTCGTTCAGTCAGCATCCATCCTCTTCTGCTTCTTAGCCCTTGTTGGTCCTTTAAGGCCTATCAGGTCACAATGCTGCAGTAACAGTAGAAGCCAAAATTGACACAGCTTCATCTTTATGCAATTGTTAAAAGAATAGCCACTCTGCTAGGACTCTAGAACAAGGATAACCCAATGTGGTGTCTTCCAGATGTTGATTTAAAACTTCCATCATCTCTGACCATTGACCATGCTGACTGGGTTAATGAGAATTGTAGCCCAATGACTTGGGCTAAAGGAGCCAAGGGCATTACTGTATCTTGGCTACCCTTGTTCTGGACTATAGATGTGGCAATTGTCTGACCCCTTTGCTCACTGGCCTACAGTCTCCAGACCTCCAATCTTCCCCTGCCTCTCACATTCTTCCTCCTGCTTCTAGGTTTTTTGAGGAAAAATATGTATTTACTCAGGACAGGCATTCAGGCTTACTTCATTCATGAGCCAGATTTTCTTGGCAATTTTTTTCTCTTCATTCTATTCTACTAGTTCTGTGATGCATAGAGATCCCCCCCCCCAGTTGAGCTCAGTAAAAGTAGCCTAGTTCACAATAAGAGATAATTAATCTGATTTCTATCCTCCACAGGGAGAGGGGGGAAGCTCTTGTGAGTTGCAGGTTGAAGTGCATGGTGAAAATGTCACACTGTCATATGCACCTCCTGATACTGTGAACGTGATGTTTAATTGCTAGCTGAAGGCAGCTATTGTGCCCAAGTGAATCTTGTTTGTAATGTGGGTGGTGCTGAGAGATTTGTGTGTGCATGGTGTGTGGGGGGCGGGGAGATTGCAATTGCTCTATAAATAGTTCCAATGGGCTGTGATCTAGGGACAAGAGACTGAGTTGCTATGGAGACTGATCTGAATCAGATTACCTGAGGCTCCTGTTATCGAGTCTCTGTATGCATGGAATTGAAGGTTGTATGGCCAGGGCACTTGCTGATGAAAACACAGTCATCGTACTTTGCTCTGAAAGGCAAAAAAACTTTATCAGAAAGCTGAAACCTTGTACTATGTGTGGTAATATTAGACTAAACAATTACTACATCGATTATAACCATACTATGTACAGCAGTGAAGCAAGAATGCTAGCTTTCCTCAGTGTGTGACACTTATAATTGATTTAGGTATTTGCTTCCCAGCTGAATGGGACACTGCTGTGGGCATCTTGAGGAAGTACCATCCACCTTGGGCCTGCCCATAAAAAGTGAGAGACAAGGGTGATACCTACTGTTTCCAGGAACTCTCTTCATTGTGAGACTTTTGTGTATGAGGTGGGAGTTTGTTTGGACACTGCGTCCAAACAGAGGCTGAGAGGGAGGTTGTGTCAGAAGGAAAATGAATTGATATGATTTGTATATATTAATAACTGTATTAATGTAACATTTTATATGTAACTTTCTGTTTTTATAATTTTTAAAAAAGTTGTCTGTTGTTGCTTCAGTTTTTTGTACACTTCTTAGAGATATTTTAAATATATTAAGCAGTATAGAAAATGAATTATCATTCAATTATTGCTTATTGACTCTGTCTACGTGAGAGTGTTGTTGAGGAACACAACTGCCTATTTTGCCCTGCACACTACTGAGCAGTGATTTCCCCCCTATAAAAATAGGTGCCAGTACTCACCTTAAAGTTGTTACAGTAAGTGTCACACTTTTTAACAACAACAATAAGAGCTGCCTGTACTGCGTACCCTTGAGTACCCCCTGGGGGGGGAGCACTGCTGCTGAGCATCTCTTGTGGAAGAGGCAATGATATGGATTATAGAATTGAATACGGTACATGCTGGAGGGAGAGTGTTTCTGTCATCATGTCACTGCTTTTGCAAAGGCAATATATTTTTAACATCACTAGAAATGAAGTAGTAGCATCTGTGCCCTTTCATATCTGGCCTTCTTAACTGTCTTGCACTCTCATGAAATTTCCGAAGGCTTTATTTATTTTTGATGAGCCCTGTTCCCCTTTCCCATTCTGAGTGGGAAGAGAACTAGTTATCATTTACATAACTAGAATAAAACTTTTCCCCTTATTTCAAAAAGAATCCAGCACTTAAAATGCAGATCTTAATGCTTGGTGTTTTTAACCATTTGCAGTCTTAAGGCTTTTGCCAGACACTTGGGTAGCTTAAAAGATGCTCAGGTTTCTTGTTAGATATTGTGCCTATAGATTATATTCTAGCCAACCTATTGTGATACGTATTAAAATGCTTAAATGTTGATACCAGTACTCTTGTCCTTAAAGAATAATATGCAGCATATTTCAACAAGCTGAATCTGTGGCTTAACTCAAATAAAACTACTTGCTAAGTGAATAAAAGTATTTTTACTGCCAACAATAGCCCTTCTTGGACAGGGATAATTTGGCCATAGTAGTATGTGCTCTGGTAACCTCTCTGTTAGATTACTGGAAAATGATGTATGTGGGGCTGCCCCTGAAGATGATGTAGAAGTTGCAACTGGTGCAAAATGTGATAGATAAATAACTGTCAGGAGCACCATACAGGAGCCATATGAAACAGCATCCTTTTTGCTTTTATGTCATTTGAGCAGAGCCAAGTATATTCTTTTTTGCTTGTCTAAGAAAAAATGCTTTCTCTTCAACCCTCACTTACGTGCATATCAGGAAAGTTTTGGAATGTGCAAGTTGAAGCCATTGTATAGTAAGTACAGCTAGATCCATTGTGAAATTAAATGTTCCATTAAACATTTTTGCTTGTTTTTTTGCAAGGAAAAACTAATATTCCTGCTTCAGAAGGCAGTGATACTCAAGAAAAACTAGACATTAGATTAATTGCATGATTTCAATAAACATATGTAGTTTTAAATAGGAACTGCAAGGGGGAGTACTGTTGGAATTGTGACTATGGTGCATGGAGAAAGATTAGTCTCCTCCCATGAACTGGGGTTGTGAACCTGATTGGTGTCCCCCAGTGTCTATTTAAATTTAAATGGCTAGATATGTTAACTGCAATGACATTGTTAATTTCACATCTAGTTTGTCCATCAGATCATGTTCTTTAGTGTAGAAAAGTTGTTATAAAGCATGCAAGAGTATTCCTAATTTATTTGTCTGAAATTATGGAGGCTATGGAATTATGACATGTGACATATGAATGAATATATTGTTTTCTGTTGTTTATGAAAGTAACTGAATGCACATAATATAAAATCAGAAGAGTAAGCAGTTGCTTTTTTATGTATCAGTGGAAGCTACTGAAATGAGAATGTGTGAGATGAAAGTGAAAAGATAAATATTCTCCCTGAGTGAAGTAACACTCTCCAGAAATAAATGTAGAATGCCAAATGCTGTTCTGGGTAATGACTTGTACTTTTCTCTGTTCTGTGTTTTTTAATGGTCACTTTTATGTGTTTGTTACTTAATAATAAAAATGATTTTTTTCCCTTCTGAAAAACGTGTTTCTGACATCTGCAGTGCTCAGTGCTGCAGTATACAGTGGTACCTCGGGCTAAGAACTTAATTCATTCTGGAGGTCTGTTCTTAACCTGAAACTGTTCTTAACCTGAGGTACCACTTTAGCTAATGGCGCCTCCCGCTGCCGCTGCGCTGCCGGAGCACAATTTCTGTTCTCATCCTGAAGCAAAGTTCTTAACCCTAGGTACTATTTCTGGGTTAGCAGAGTCTGTAACCTGAAGCGTCTGTAACCTGAGGTACCACTGTATCTGTGGATAGAACTGGGACTCAGGAACTTGCTGCAGTGGACTGGCAGTAAATGAGAGCCTTCTTGAGCCAAAAAGGATTTGCTTATATAAATGGATAATCAGATTAATCAGCCCATATTTGTGTACTACTATAAGTGTTATCTAGGCTTTATAGGGTAAGTGGTTTTAGCTAAGATTTATGAAAATAGAATTTAACCATGTTTCATCTCGTTTGGGCTTGGAAAGAGTATATAAAGTACCTAGCTGATCCAAGGTTCTTCTGATTCCATTTGGTCTTGAGACGCAGACAATCTTCCCTCCTTCCAACTAATAAAGTGCAGTATGATTATGCACTAATAAGCTATGATTATGATTGCTGTGTGGACTGTGATTATTTGAAAATCACACACTTGCTAAAGTGTTGTTTTGTAGATGGTATCACAATAGAGATTTACTTTTCTATTTTTGTAGAAAAGTTATAATATTTCAGGTGCCCAAGATAAGTTTGCTTCCACATCTCAGCCTGTTTTGTTTTTCAGCTGAGGCATTTCTTTTTCACTACTGTATTAGCAAGAAGTGGAATTAAAATGGAGGCTGCACAAGCACTTATAACGTACAATAGCAACAAAAAGATGTCAAATTTTGTCAAAATATATCCTATCACACTTGTAAAAAACATTTCCCCCCCTCCAGATGCTGAATAATGCATTGGTAACCTCTAAGCTTGACTATTATAATATGCCCGTGAAGGTGGCCTGAAAATCACAGGTAGCGCAAAATGCTATAGCAAGAATTCTGGAAGGAGCAAGCATATTATTCATTTCTTGAAACAGCTGCAGCAGTTGCAAATTGTTTCAGGGCCAAATTCAAGATGCTCACTCTGATATTAAAAGCTCTAAACTTCCTGGCACCCAAATATCTGCAAGAACACCTTCTTCCATATCAATCTGTCCATGCTTTGAGATCAGCATATGATGCCCTGTTGAATGTGGTGTTGGAGCCCAAAGATCAATCTTTTCATTGGTAGCTCTTTGCATGTTGAACTCCCTCTGTACTGAGGTGCATCTGGCTTCATCTCTTTATAGCTTTAGGCGAATGGTTAAGATACACTGTTTTTGGCAGCCTTTAGGAAAGGAGAGACCCGATCAGATAAAAGGATTATTGCTGCTACTGCTATTAGTAAACGGCTTTGTGAATTGTTATGAATTGTGCATTTTAAGAATTGTGTTGCGTTATCAATTTTATATGTTCTTTTTATCTTATTCAACAATAATTTTACAATCTTTGTCTTGGTTGATTATGGTTAATACAGTTTAAAAAACTGTCATCAAGGTTGTTATCCTAGCAATGTAGGCAGATAGCTGGGATAGCCCACACTTGAAATTTGCATCGCAAAAAATGGTCTCATGGGGCCTAATATGGACCAGGATAATAGCAGGAGGCAAAGTCTTAAAGCCCCCCCCCCTACTAAGATCCCAACCCAGGTTAAGTCCCCTCACAGTGGCAATTTGAGGGAAACCCTGTACTCAAGGGCAGAAGTATAGTTAAAGTAATTTGTGCTTTAGACCAATTCCTGTTTTTAAGGTCCTAATTTGAACATAGTGAATAATTGGATCTAATTTGTGTAAGAGAAAAGCAGAGTTTCAGATATAACCATCCTCATTAATTTATGATAAACTCTCCCGCCAAACCCAGATCCATTTAAACTACCAATCAGAGTCCCATCCAGAGATAGTGGACTCTGCAAGTTAATTCTAAGTTGTGTGAAGGCAACTGCTATTATGTTAGTAGCACATGGTGCCAGTCACAATGCAATGGAAATTGGGACAGCTGTATCTACATCATTCATGTATTGGTGTTAGTTCACAAAACCCCATTTCCTGTGCAAGCCTTGCCCAGCTGTGGTTCTAGCAAGTGACCCCAAATCTTTTGAAGTGATTTCACGGAGGCTGTCTTATGTGAACAAGTCTTCCCTGTTGTTTACCCTTCACAAGTATATTTCATACTAAGTGATTATTAGGTAAAAGAGATAAAATACGTGACTGTAAAACTTATTTGATACTTACCAAAGGAGTGGAAGGAAGTTCAAGGCTCGGCTGAGCCTAAAATAACTTTATATTATACGTATGATTTGTAAAAACTTTGTATTATACCTATGATTTGTGGAGTGGATATAAAATGGGCAAGTTATGTAATGGATTTTGTATATGTTTATATGCATATATATGTAATATTAATAAAAAATTATCGGCACAAGTATATTTCATACTAAGACATGGAAGTGTGGATATTTTGCTTGAACAGCCTGTCCTGTGACAAATATGCTGCTTATACTGAAAGTGCTGATCAGAGCATTGTTATTGATGAATGTGAGTCTGACCTTGAATTGAATATCTTTTGTTGTAGGTTGATGTCGCAATTTCCATGAGCATTCTGTTTTCTGAGGCAGCTATCAGAAACCAGCTGGTCCAATGAGGGAAGAATTTACTGAGATGACATAGTGAAGGAGGAAAGACAATGGTGCAGAAGAAGAGGAGCTGTCCTCGTTTACTTGATTACCTTGTGATTATTGGGGCCAGGTACAGTAGCAACCTAGATGGAATTTACACCCTTGTCACATATATATTCATAAACAAAAAAACCTTAGGTGGCCAGACGCAGCCCACAGGTTAGCCACCTCATACATGGAGTTGTGTTTTGGCCAGTGATGCCTAGTGAGGTGGAGTAGCTATGGGGGAGGGCATCCTGCAGCTTTACCAGTGAACATCCATTGGAGGCATCTGAGGCAGTGGTGCATTCATGCAGCACTTGGTAGTGGATGGCCACAAGTGCCAGGTGTATGTTTGTGGTTGCGTGTGTGTGTGTAGAGAGAGAGAGAGAGATAGAAATGCTAATTGAGGAGAGGGAAACAGAACACTGTTGTGCTATGTTTGAAAACATGTCCACCTGTGTGTACAGACCACACAGACAATACCTGCCACTTTAGAAGATGTTATCAAGCTCCTCTGACAATTGCCACTTCTCTCTTTGTGAAGGCAGGGGCCTCCTTTTGTCACTAGTCTCAACGTCCTTTCTTCTTGGTGTCAGTTTTCCCACCCAGCAAGCTGTGCACGCAGCTACTGCCCTACCTTCACACATTGCTTTTTGATTGGGTTGAGTACCTTGGCCACCCTGTCAGAGCCTCGCCAAGCACAAATTTGCTTTCATTTGTTCTTGATGCAGATCTTACTATTCATTGCCCTAATTACATTGCAACCCAGAGTCGTGGTGCTTGCAGCTCCCACTTACAGAAATAGGCCCTCTCGTATTTCCACTGTTCAAATGTGTAACCAGTGTGGCGTTTCAGTATCAAGTAATTTTGCATTTGCTTTGCTTGTAGGCAACCAAGCAGTGATAGTGTGGCACAGACACCTGAACTACTGCGCTGCTACCCATTAGAAGATCACACTGATTTTCCACTTCCTCCTGATGTAGTGTTCTTCTGCCAGCCAGAGGGATGTTTAAGTGTGCGACAGAAACGGATGAGCCTGCGAGATGATAATTCTTTTGTCTTTACACTCACTGATAAAGATTCTGGTCTCACTCGCTATGGGATATGCGTCAACTTCTACCGTTCTTTCCAAAAGCGTGTGCCCAAGGAGAAGGGAGAAGGCGGTGGCAGACATCGTTCCCAAGATGGGCAGAAAGCACCCAAGTCTGGGGATACACCCACTACCCAAGAAGAGAGGGGTAATGAGAGTTCAGAGAGCGGTGGTTCTCTGCAACCACCGAGCACAGAGTCTGCGCCAGATGTTACTCGATCACCTCGTAGTAAACGTTCTGCAAAAGGCACCCACCGTTCTCGTAACAGCACCCTGACCTCACTTTGCATCATTAGTCACTATCCCTTTTTCTCTACTTTTCGTGAATGTCTGTATACCCTGAAGAAATTGGTGGACTGCTGCAGCGAGAGACTCTTGGGCAAGAAGCTTGGGATCCCTCGAGGCGTGCAGAGGTACATGAAGGGATGCAAACGTCCCTCTTAATACCATATCTAGATGATGCAGTTCATTTTCTGCTGTGGTTTGATGAAGCGTGCTTATTTTCCAAGAAAAAGGGAGTAGACACAGAATCACTGTTTTTTCATAAGGCACATGAGAGGACTTGCAGGCTGTACACAGGCCACAGAGTTAGTGCAAAGGAATAGTCACTGCAGGCATAAATGTATCATACCATACTGTCCTTTTACACACACACCCTACCTAGTGGTACTGCTTTCCTTACTTCTGATAGTGTGCCAGAACTTGACACCCGTTGCAGAAGATATGTACTATGTGCTTACATATTTTAGCCAGCCTAGGATGTCATATACCTCTTAGTGGGCCAAGTTCCCAGTTTGCATTTGTGCCTTAAGTTGAACCAATAATGTCTGTAATCAGCTCAGTTTTGTAGTTGTTCCCTATGTTCTAGTTACTTTGTGGTTTTGAAAGTGACTACTTCCCCGGCTCTTATATCTGCATGGTTGGATCAGCTTTAGTTAGTTTGGTAGGCTCTGCCGGGAGCATTGTTGCTTTGTCTCATGTTCTGTGTACAAATACATCATAAAAAGAGAACTAGGTACATGTAGTTGTAGCATTCTAATATGAAACTACACAGGAAAGCGAATTTGTGATTCCTTTTTAAAAAAACAATTTCTGTTCTCGGTAACTCTACACCCCTCGTTTTATGCTGTTAAAACTGCTAGAGCCTTCTAAAAATATACATTATAGATTGACTATATGTGTGATACAGTGGAGGAATTATATGCTATATAAAACGCTTTAAATATCTTTGGGGACTATCAACCTGACTCTTCTGTTTTGCACAACAGAATAACAATTCCTGGGGTACCTTTTCGGAGTCAAAGAAGCATCTGATTTATTTGGAGTTTGATTGCTTTCTTATCTTACAATACAATACAATACAATACAATACAATACAATACAATACAATACAATACAATACAATATAAATGTAAGAATGTCATCATTCTGCAGTTTACTTGGTGGGCAACAGGTGGTTTTATAGTGTGACAAGAAGCAGTGGGTTGGCAGGTCCGGAAATCTGTGGAGAGACATCCACTGCAGGGTGTGGCAGCCCAAAGCTCTGTAAGGGAGAGAGTGGGCGACTTTGGCAAGCATGGGTAGATGGGATTGTCGAGCAAACTGAGCAGGGCTAGAGTCTCTAGTAGTGACATAAGTGCAAAGATAAATCCATACATTGCAAGGAATTTTATACTTCCAACAAGATGCAATTAAAGCTTTGCCATACTTCTCTTCACCTAGGTCTGCGTTGTACAATAGCTCAAAGGTTATACTACAGTCAAATGGTATATGCATTTTGTTAACAAAATAAAATAATAGGACATGCGTATACCCCCTAGTCTGACTTCTTACGGAAGAATTCACATAGCCTGAGTATTTTGGCAGGTTTCTCAGTAGAACTACCAAGTATATGTGTTTGGGGTTAATCTTGTTGCTTTTACACAGGGACACAATATGGCGGATTTTCACAGGTTCACTTCTAGTGGAGGAGAAATCCAGTGCATTGCTACATGATTTGCGTGAAATTGAGGCGTGGATTTACCGGCTGCTTCGCTCACCTGTGCCTGTTGCTGGCCAGAAGCGCGTGGATGTGGAAGTCTTACCCCATGAATTGCAGCCAGCCTTGACGTTTGCCCTTCCTGACCCATCCCGCTTCTCTCTGGTGGATTTCCCCCTGCACCTGCCCTTGGAGCTCTTAGGTGTGGATGCATGTTTGCAGGTGCTATCCTGCATTCTTCTGGAACATAAGGTGAGAGGGACATGTATCAATATACTTGTAGACATTTCAGACGGAGAGGCTGCATTGTCTGTTCCTCAACATTTCAACAGAAACTTAACACAGACCATGTTAAAGGACGAATGTATGTTTTTATCACAATGTTCAATTTCCTATTAACAGAAGCAATAAAGATTCTGAGGCTTCTGCATGAAATAGTATTTGATTAGGGAAAACTTTTTGCAGTATTAGAATACTTATCACATGAAGGCCCATGGGAAGAAGCCTAAGTAAGAGCTTATTATCATGAGAAAATAATTGTGTGGATGTATTGACAAGAGTTTCCTTGGTTGCAGGTGGTGTTGCAGTCCCGGGACTATAATGCGCTCTCTATGTCTGTCATGGCATTTGTGGCTATGATCTACCCACTGGAGTACATGTTCCCAGTGATTCCTCTCCTTCCTACCTGTATGGCTTCTGCAGAGCAGGTATGCCATCGTTTCAGTGAAGGATGTACCGCTGTGACACTGCTGAAATCTTTTATCAGGAGAATAGTCGAATTCTTCCTGGGTTTTGTCCTGTCTAAATTAAAATGCATATTTTTTAATGTGCCTGGCAACTACTGAGATGTTCCTACAAATTACAGTGAAGCTTAATGATAGGAATAGAAATGGCAGACAGTGTAGAAAAGAGTAAACTTTACTTTGAGATGTTCCATATTATATCTGTGGTTATATGGTATATTTTTTTCCAAAGCTGTTGATGCCATATAGGCAATTTGGTCCACAGTTACTTTAGAAGATTGAAGGGTCATGTTACTCCTGCAGGAAACCTGTGATTCTAGAAGTGTAGTTCCTGTAAGAGCCAATAATTGTAAAACAGGGAAAACAATTTCCAGCAACATTACTTGCTGCTGTTAAAGCTTTAGGCTTATTCTTTTACCTTTTACAAGAACGTAGAATGTTTGCAAAGGACATATTTCTTAGCAAGGCCTATTTTGTCAAATGTTTTCTTTTGCTGGTCTCCACAAAACTTATTTCCTCTGCAGTTTTTTTGTGCTGTTCCAAACACAATATCATTTTGATTGCCATTTTTACCACAGGCTGCCTTTTCAAGCACCAGTTTTCTTCCATTTATAATCTGGTCCTTTGATGAAAAGCTCATTTTCTACCTGTGCAAGGAGGCCTTCCCAAATTTAGATGTTTTCTCAGCTTCTGCTGTCCTCAGTGTTTGATAAATTCTTTTTAAAAATACTTATTTATGTGAATATATTGCTCTTACGTTCACAGTGGTCTCCTATCCAGATTACTATTCAGATGTGCACCTGTTTTACCTCAGTAATGCTATAGCATCTATTGTTTTCACAGTAATTTACTGAGCCTAAAGTTTAATGAATTCTTGTAGCAACATTTGCTTATGCTTTTAAGTGTCGTCATCTCTCCAGTAGTTTGCTTTTAGTGATTGCGGGTGGATTGTTAGCAGAAAAGCTGTAAGGATTCAGATTTTTTCCTTATTAATATTTTCTGCCTGCTACAGCTGCTTCTGGCCCCAACACCCTATCTCATTGGAGTCCCAGCCAGCTTCTTTCTTTACAAACTAGACTTTAAAATGCCAGATGATGTATGGCTAGTTGATCTGGATACTAATAAGGTAGGTAACTCCTATTCATAAAACAGCATTTATATATAATTCATCTTGATGGGGACTGTGTGGGTGTTTTGATTTTATTTCCTAATCCCACCTCCTTCTCTTAATTAACACAAAAGAGATGTTGCCTTGTTTGTTTATGTATTAAAGGGTTTTAACAGCTGCTCGTTTTTTAAATTGCAGATTTGCTTGAAGTTGTTTTGTAATAACCTACTGAAATGGTTCTGGTTAGGCTTTTAAGTCACTGTCCTTTGTAACTGTTTGATTACTGATTTTTAATATATTTTATATTGTGTTATGTAGGCCGCATTGGGCATGCAAGACCCTAAAAGACAGCTTAAAAACACATTTATAATTTAGCAAATACACATTTCGGATAGCCACACCCATAGAGCCTTTGTTAAATGTTTCTTGATGTGCAAGACAAATTGAAATATGTTTATTGGTTTAATATATTTATAGGGCTTTTATGTTAAAACAATATTTAAAAGAACAATTTAAAATTATAATTAAATGGTGATTGTTTTTGACACTTAAAAAAATATTCCATTGAAAGGGCAAAGAAAAGTTTTCTAAAACAACTGTTACCAAGGAGCAAAGTGACATAATTAGGTCACATTTTAATTTGTTGACAGATTAGAAAACCAAATCATCTGCTTGACAGTTCTGAATTCATCTCAGAGCACAGCCAATAATGCATAAGCAATAGGAAAAATTAGATCCACTTCAAGGTTCCTGCCCCTATTTCTGTCTTGTTTCCAAGAAGTCATAAAAGATTGTCCACTCCAAGAGTTTTTGTAAATGCAATTTTCTCCATAAATTTTTTATTCCAGGTGATTGTTCCTACAAATGCTGAGTCATTACCTGTTTTGCCGGAACCAGAATCTTTAGAATTGAAAAAGCACTTAAAGCAGGTATGTAAGGATTCTAGTGAATGTGGCTGGGAGAATTTCCACTACTAGTATATTAGATAACTAAGGATGCTGTCACAGTTTGCAGCATCATAATGGGGCAACTTATTACTAAAGTTCAGACTCAAAGTGGACTCTCTAATATAAATATGACTATTTCAACTTCTATGAAGAAACATTTCTAAATTATGAGAAATGTGGTTAAAGAGAGTTATATCAGGTAGCTGATAGTGGGTACATTAGTGATACTTCATTCAATGCAGGAAATTCTGCTGTCCAATGGGACTTCTGTAGCTCTGTGCCATGAATAAAAAAATATCTTTGCAATGGCTCCTTTGGAACACATTCAGTCTTGGTTAGAGGATGACTAGGGAAAGCCGGTGTGTGTTTAGATGCAGATTCTGTCCAATTATACTATTGAACAAAGGTCCAATAAGTATCCTTTCCCTTGAGGAGACACTTTGATCCCCCCCCCAGTTCATTCTCTTTTAAGTGGCACAAAGTAGAAGTTGTAGTCTTGTTTTCAAAGCACATTGTAAATTTCCCCTAATAACAAAAAATTGCCTTTCTATATTAATTTAAGATTCACTTATTTTTTAATTTGACATGGCTTGTGAAACTGCAGGACCTTCCATTTACATTTTTCAGCTGTTTTCCTTGAACAATAATCTTCTCGTGGCATGCTATTTACAATTTGATCCAAAGCCTTTCTTACTTTTCTGTCCTCTGTTTCTGTTTCTACTTTAGAGAAGCTCACATAAAAATGCCTAGGAGCCTCTAGAGATAAAAAAGTAAGAAAGGCTTTGGATCAGATTTGTAAATAGCTAAAAGCCTTAACCAGTGCTTTTTTCTAAAAAAATGTTTAGGGGTGCTCTCATTTTCCTACTTATATTGAAATTCTGCCCCTCAATGAGGCCAAACTTAGATTCACAAAATGTTTAGGGGTATCCGTACCCCTGCATACCCCCTGAAAAAAGCACTGGCCTTAACACTTGGCACAAGGAACAACTGTATATTAAGCTGAAATACTGTTGAGTCCCATCTTTCAGGATGCCGTTGTGCCACACTGTGAACAGTCAAGCTTGTTAAAAAAAAAAAAAGTTCTGATCTAGTAACATTTTTGAATTTGTTCCAAAATTCTGTTAGATTTGCCTTTCTACCTGTTCAGATTCTTTACAATCCTATGCTACACATGTTTATGCAGAAGTAAGTCCTGCTATATTTAATAGTAGGATTTACTCCTAGGCAAGTATGTAGTTTAGAATTATGAAAGCAAGCCTCAGGCTTGTGGCCTCTCCTCTGGTGTGACTTTTAGGCGGAAAACTGAAGGTTCTGCTTCTGTTGTAGATCCACCAGAGTTGAGTGGGTTGTCCAATCCCTAAACTATGGTTCATTGTAACTACAATTAATTGAAACAAGCCAGCTTCCTAAACCGGTATGAATTTGGCTTGTTTCAGCTGATCATAGTTAACATGAGCCACACATTCTCCAGGTTTGAATGGCACAGTAAGCCCCAGTTAATCTAACATGGAAGGGAAAGCTTCTGAACTCCTTGAAGCCCTGACAGAAGGAAAAGGGGGAACATGTGAGTCTAACACCGAACTATGATTTAGTGTTACATCCAAACCAGGTCACTTTGTTATGTTTTGGGATCCTGGGTGAGAGTCAACTAATCGCTTCTGTCAGCAGAAGCCCTGTGCAAGGACCTCTGCTTGCACAACAGGGCTTCCCCCAGTTGGCTCTGAGGGATTGGGAGACACCCCCCCCCCGGACAAAAAACCACCAGTGTGTTTTCATATGAGCATTTTGGTGTGGTCATGAAACATTGAAATCAGCAGGTGTTATTACTGTGTATTGTTAACTCATTTTCGTGTATTTGAAGCTGTGGTAGGCTGTGGTTTATCTCATCCTTAATCAACCCCCATTTAAAACCTGTGGTATTGTAAGATAATCATACACATCAGAGCTTCATGGCATATTGTGCACTACATAAAATGATTCATCATTACATTTAAAATGGTCATCTAAACCAGTACTTAATATCTACAAACAAATCTGCTTTCCCGCATGATACACCCTTTAGAATCTCTGGGCTTTCAGTTGTCTTGCCTTCCCCTTCCTTAATGATCATTTTCTCCATTTTCATATTGCTGCCTATGAGGCCCATATTTCTTCTCTTTCTCTAATCCTGTGAAGCTATTTATTGGTTTTAGTCAGATTGAATGAGTCTGTCAAAATAGGTTTTATGATTTTATTTCTGTTCTTTCCCCCACACCTCCTTGCATGCTGCATGCAGTATTTAAAGGTAAAGTGTTAAGACTAGCAGTACAAAAGCTGCTGTTTCTGGCTCTCATAGAAGAGCAGAACTACACATTTAACCGTTTGTGATTTCCTGTGTAACCTGTTGCAGTGAACAGCCATTGACCCTTACAGTAGAATCCCCAGCCGCTCGTTCAGAATCTGTTTGCTTTTCTCTCTCCACAGTTTAGGGGCTATTCAGCAAAACTCCCACACATTTGAGCAGTGTGAAGTGAATTAACAAAAGAATAATAACCATTCCTTTCATTCTATGATGCAAGACACAAAACCTTACTATCCACAGGGTAAAACAAAGGAAATGTGGGTGACATTGTGAAGGTGGCTGCCTTGTGACAAAACATAGTTATGGTAGTGGGAAATATTGGCGCAACAGTATTATGCATGCATAAATACTTAACAAATATATACGGGCTTATTATTGCCCTTTCAGATCAGTGTCATTATAAATATTTATATTGAAAACAGCTGGCTAGTAGTCCGTTTAAAAAAAGTGTATGCAAGCAGATGTGTGGGGTGAAAGCAGTCTGGCCTTGCTAAGGAACTGTGACTGTTTATGATCCCTTTTTATTTCCTTTCTCATCTGTGGTATTAGTAGTAATAGTTTTTTCTCCATCTGTCTCTCTGTGATCATGTGTTCGTCTTGCCTCTGATTGTCCGCTGGTGTTGTCATGTGATCTTCCATCTTGCCTCCAGTGTCTGGTTAGCATGACTGCAATCACTCAGAAACAGCTGCTCACGCCTGACAAAAAGGTGTCTTTATTTTACTCTTTTCTGCCTCAAGTTTCCATTGGATTATTTTTTAACCTGTTTTGATTTATTTGCTTTGGGGGGGTGGGGAAATGAACTTTACGGAAGGACAAGGAGGTTGAGAGAGAGAGGCAGACATTGAGAAAAACGGGGATGATTAGGTTAAAAAAAAGAGGTAAGGTAAAGGACCCCTGGATAGTTAAGTCCAGTCAAAGGCAACTATGGGATGTGGCACTCATCTCACTTTTCGGGCCGAGGGGAAAGGCACAAGGTTTGTAGGATGGCCACAACTGTTAAGAAGTGGAGGACGAGGCAAAATTAGATTGATGAGATTGTGTACTACGTGCGGAAGTGAAAACTTTAACTCTTATATGCTTCATGTTCTGGGTGATGTTGTCAGACCATGAGATGTTAGTTCTGTGAAAATACTAGCTTTGCCATGTGAGCTGCAGAAGACTGTAGGGTTTAAAACAGTGCGCTGTCCTAGAAATCTGAGCTTCCCTGACTAGCAGTTATGAGAAAGGGGACAGTGACCCTACACCTTTATTTGGATTGAAAAGATAGTTTTTAAATTGATGGAGTTGGGATCTCAGTGCAGAGAATAATACTGAGTGGATTGTTATGAAGGGTGGCATACAAATATCTTAAATAAATAAAATTATCACAGGGTGGTTTACAATGCAATTAAAAATAAAAAAAGGAATAAAATATGCACGAAGGCATTAATCATTAAAAAACAGCAGTGGATATTTGTAAAACAACCAGTACTTAACAAATGTGAAATATACCTTGGGGCATAACCCTGTGCCTACAGGATAACAAAGTGAACTCCAGGTGCCTTCTTTCAGGAAAGGTGTTTTACAACTGGAATACTACAGGTGGAAAAAGTCCTTTTTTTGTGCCACTATCTGCCTTATCTCTGGTGTTTGGGGTACTCTGTGGAGTGCCTCAGTTTATTAATTTTTAACACACCCATCCTCTGGTTTTATACAGTTGAGCTACTGAAAGGGTGGATTTCACCTTCCTCGTGTTAGTTTCCAGTATATTTGGGGGGGGGATATATTTATAAATCTTGTTTTACTCACCTGCCCTCCTCCTAATACTAGTTAGCCTGGGGGATTTTAAGTTGCTTTGGGTTGCTTTGGGCAAGATAAAGTGACTAAATTAGTCAACCAATAAGTCATTAGATTTACCATTCAGCATTCTAAATTTGTTATGTAAAATGGTTGTAATGTCCTCTCTTTTTCTCTGCTTGGAGCAGCCAAAGGTTAGTCAAAGAGTGCTTAAAAGTTTACTGATCTGCTGAAAGAGGTGTATTTTGATTCTGGGGAACTAGAACATTGCACTTGGGTTGTGTTTGTCCATGAGTTTAAGCAGTTTTGACAATGCCGTTCTTATTTATTACCCTTGTGACCTATTGCCCTTCAGGCTTTGGCTAGCATGAGCTTGAATACCCAGCCTATTCTTAACCTAGAGAAGTTTCATGAAAGCCAGGAGATCCCACTGCTTACGGGGAAATCTCAGAATGACATGCAGTCCACACCTTCTACAGAGTTCAACCCCCTGATCTATGGCAATGATGTAGACTCTGTGGATGTGGCCACTCGGTGAGTCTGAGCAATGTATTTTTGTTAAATTTCCAAATACAGTGGAAGGTCTCTGCTCTGTCCTGCAGAAAATGTTAGCTGAAATGCTGTGGCTTTCCAGTAAAAAAGCAAATGCTTTTTCATTGACTTTTTCATGAACATTTATTGTTATAAACTAGAACACACTCTATGTGAGCTACCATCAGTTTTTAACAATATTTTCTACTGCTTAGGCTGCATAAGACTAGAGGATGAGATTCTCTTGTGTATATACGGATTCCACACAGTCCATTACAGCGGTCAGCCAGTGTGATGCCCTCCAGATATATTTTGGACAACGACTAACATTGGCCCAAGCCCAGCACGATCAGTGGGTCATGGATTATGAAAGTTGTGGTTTACGCCATTTGGAGAGCATCCTGTTGGCCATTCCTAGTCTTTTGTTTTGAGATATATATTCTGTTAAATCTGACTATGTTTTCTAATTAAAAATTTAAAATAGAAAAAAAAATGTAGAGGTAACCATTGAGTAGGTTCATACAGAGTTTTATAGCTCATTGTCCTCTTTATGCTGATGACAAGCAGCTTCATTTCTCCTTTTCTTCTTCTGCAGGCAAGACAGTGAATGTACCGAGTCACTGTTAGATTGTAGTATTGTATGATTGAATCTTTTGTGGGGGGTTACGTTCCAGAAATGACATGTACATGGAAAAATGCATATACCCTTGGAATCACACCTGTGTGGTTGTCTTTCTTTTCAAGGAAGGCAGAGAGCTTTTAAGCTCTCAGACTTGCTTACTGGGCTCTGGGATGCTCCCGTGACATATTGCGGGACTATCCAAGTTTCCACAAGATCTCTCAAGAGTGTTCCAGAGCACAGTTAGCAGGTCTGAGAGCTTAAAAGTTCTTTTCATGTTGGGAAAACCCAAAGCAAAAGGAACTTCGAAGCTCTCTGCCTTGTGAGCAATCAATTTGCGGGATTTCAACCAGCCAGATTTCAACTGTGTGAAGTTGAAACATAATCCAACAAGACTGAGATACGGTTAGTGGATGGTTCTTCTATCCAGCTTCAATGTCCAGCCTTCTCTAGAAGGGGTCGCACTACCTCTGAAAGAGTGGGATCATAGTTTGGGACTTCTCCTGGTTCCATTACTTCTGCCACTTGAGACTTCGGTGGTGTGGAGTGCCTTCTATTGGCTTAGGCTGTTTGGCCCAACTACTGTAAAAGAGATTATTTGCCTTCAGAGTTGATAATGGAACTCAATATCATCTTTGTATCCTAGGCTTGCTGGAAAGAAAGTGAGAATAGAAGCCAAATATATTTTTCTTTGGTCACAGCGCAATAGGGGCACTGGTGTTTCTTTTATTTCCATAGGGCATATTTTGTCTTGAGGCCGCAGTTGATATTAGCTATGAATGGGTGAACTTATTCCGCTGTCCTTCCCTTACTAGAGGCAAATGTAGAATTTTCATGATATGTGAATGTACTGTGTCCTTCAGACTTGTCATGAATATATGAATGAATATATATATGAATATATGAATATATTACCAACCTTTTGGATTTTTTTAGGGTTGCCATGGTGAGATTCTTCAATTCACCAAATGTTTTACAAGGATTCCAGATGCATACCCGCACACTTCGCCTCTTCCCCCGGCCTGTGGTTGCATTTCAGGCCAATTCGTTCTTAGCCTCAAGACCAAAACAGACACCTTTTGCAGATAAATTGTCGAAGACACAGGCAGTGGAATACTTTGGGGAATGGTCACTCAACCCAACTAATTATGCTTTCCAAAGAATCCACAACAGTAAGTTTTGGCCTTGTGTTTACTGCTACCTCTTGATTAATGCTGAATCTTCTAATACAAAAGTAGTGTCAGGAAATAGTGTCTCCTGCATCCTATCTGACCATCTTGGCTGTGAGACCTGGAAGACTTACCCCTTGCCTTGCAGGCCTTTTTTCACCTGACCTAGAAGGGTAGGGCCCTAACTGACTCCAGCTACAAAAAGCTGAGGCTGCTGAACTGATTCTTGGGCTGGTGTGTTTGGGTTGGGGACTGTTGCTGTTTTTTGTATCTTAATTCAGATGTGTAGAATTGTTGTGGTTTATATTTGGTTGTGTATTTTTTATTGTTTTATTTATTGCTCATGACTGCTTTTGTTGTGTTGTAGTTATGTATTTTTTCATGCTGTAAGCCACCTTGAGCATGGTTTGAACTGTGGAAAGTTGGCATACAAATAAAATTATGCATGTATCTGTTCTATGGAGGGACAGTTCTACATTCAGTTTAATTTCAAACCCCATTAAGCAAATATCTTTCTATGGACTGATGTTTTGCCTACCATTTACAATATAATTTCTGTAGGGCAGCTGCAGCCCCACTTGATTGAGACTTTGGGGGATGACATCATGGAAATAACTTCATTTTTCTTACTATTTCTACAGACATGTTTGACCCTGCTCTGATTGGTGATAAGCCAAAGTGGTATGCTCATCAGTTGCAGCCAATTCATTACCGTGTCTATGACAGCAATTCTCAACTAGCTGAAGCACTGAGTGCCCCAATAGAGAGAGAAACAGATTCTGAACCGACTGATGATAGGTTAGTGGGTAGAGCAACTTTATGTAGCTGGTTCTAAGTGGCCTTTGTCTTTCTGGTTTTTTTCCATTTCCCCCTGAAAAATTTCAATGCTGCTTCCAGCACTCATTTCCAAAGCAGTTTAACAGATAATCTGACAAAACATTAACAATGCAAGATAAAAAAAATACAGTCAAATCAGAGGTTCAGGGTATCATATAATCCAAATGTAAAGGTTCTGAAAAGCATTTTTAAAAGACTGGCAGAAGAAAAAGGGTTTTGGCTAGTGTTGAAAATATAACATGTAGGCGCCAGTCTCTGTTGCTGCAGTATGCTACTCGTAACACCTCCTTATTAACCTTCCATCTTCTGCACCCTTTAAAAATGCTTCTGGTAGAGTAAAAATCAGTTGTCCCCTTTCTTTTTAAAAATTATATTTCCAAACACAGAGTTATACAGTATATATGATGACCTACTACTTAAGAGAAGCTGTTCATTTAACAAAACCTATGCCACCATAGCCTTGCAGTATTCCATTTAGTTGCTTCTCTTTCTATTGCTGGTCTGTTCTCATTCTCTATTGCTTTATATTTTTCTTTCCTTTTTTGCCGCTTCTAATTCTTTCTCACCCTTTCCCCCTTAAAATAGTGGCAGTGACAGTGTGGATTATGATGACTCCAGCTCTTCATATTCATCCCTTGGTGATTTTGTTAGTGAAATGATGAAGTGTGACATCAACGGTGACACTCCAAGTGAGTAACTTTGAGTTAATAATTTAATTAGCTCCACGTGCATGCTTAGGTCTGATTTAATTGCTTTGGGAGAGAAAGAACCTAAGATAATTGTGAATGACTTGGGAAGATATGTTGTGTTTAGGTAAACAGGTATATTTACTTTTCACATCTTGTGCCACCCAGCCAAAAGTTTTACTGTTTACTATAATCATATCACTCTTGAAGACTGTAGAAGAGAGTATTCAGTACAGTATAGGTAAAAGCTGATTGGCTGCTTTTTTGGTTAAAGATACATATTCTTGCCTGGTCAGGGATCTTCAGTTGTGACTAGAATTTCAATCAGTTTATTACAGTCATAGACCAGCAGCGTTGTGACTAGAATGTCATCTGCAGCTAGAATGGGCTTTTTCAGTGGTGGCTCTCTGCTTTTGGTATGATCTCTTCACGTAGGCTCCTCTGGCATCTTCATTGCATATCTTTAGGCACCAGGCAAAAACATTCCTCTTCTCCCAGGCTTTTGGCTAATTGTACAATCTATGGCCTTTTAAACAGTGGGGTGCTGGTGGTATTGTTTTTTACTATGTTATGCATTTTTGTATTTTTATATTGTAAACAGCTTTGTGACAGGCAGTGTGAAGGGCAGTATAGAAATATTTTTAAAAAGCCATACTGGAGAAAATCTGGCTTTTGTTTTATTGAGGTTTCTGGTCAGTACTTACATTGTAAATTTCATATTTTCTCATCAAGTAAATGGACGTGGACACTACTTCCCTTTATTTTTTACATTTTAAAGCTGGAGTGGTTGACTCATGACCCAGGCACATGATGATGTGGTCCCCGAGCATTTTTTCCTGTCCCCCAACTCAGACCCCACTAGTTTTTTGCAAGGGTGGCAAAAAAAGTAGAACATAGTGCTGGGATGCCCTGTGGCCACTGCCTTAATGTGGATGCAAATAGCTCCCTTCGCACTCATCAGATCAATCATATGATAAGCAAGGAGGGCCTGTGTATGAGAGTGTAGGTGGCCACATCCACATCTGGCCGCTTTCACCATTGGCATATGGCCCCTAGAGAGTTGGACAAGGGTGAATGCTGCCTACAGGCAAAAAAAATTGTTAGCTACCCCTATAGTAAAGAATTATAAAGCTACATTTTGAATAGCTTGCATGTTTTGCTGTTTAGAGTTAGATTTTGATCCAGTTTTCAAATGGCAAATTCGCAAATATGAAAGTTCCCAGCTGCTCCCCACCACTGGTCCTACTGCCACCTTGCTTTGTAGGCTAAGTCATGGTTTGGCATAGAGTTACGCCTTATCTGGGACCATGGCTTTTCTTGCTCCAGACAAACCACAACCTGTAACTAAAGTTTGGTATTGGTCTACTGCTCATGGTTTGTCTGAAGGAGACGAACCATAAGCCGAGATTCAGATGTAATGTTAAGCCGTACCATCACTTAGCCTAGGCAGCATGGCGGCAGCAGGATCAGGGAGGAGGACATGCTAAGCCATGGTTTGCCTTAGTGTTACATGCAGACTGGGCCTTTGTGATCTTTGTTGACCCTATGAACTTATGTGTATAATATCTATTTACAGATGTGGATCCTCTAACCCATGCAGCTCTGGGTGATGCAAGTGAAGTGGAATTTGATGACTTCCAGGAGTACTCGGGTGATATGGATGAACAAGCCCCTGATAGTGAAAACTCCCAAGACAACAATCAGCCTCGGTCAAGTTCAAGCACTACAGCCAGCAGCAGCCCCAGCACTGTCATCCATGGAGTGAATCATGTGTGTAATGGGGCTTATTGTATAAGTAAGGGAGGCAAGAGATACAGGAATGATAGGAAGGACCCTGAAGATGATTGGAGTTTTACTACTTTGGTCTTCATCAAAGGCTGGATTTGTTTGGGGCATTTGTTCCCTCATGAACCACTTCTTATCAGCCTGAGGCAAAGACTGAGGCATAAAGCTCCTTGAAGCTTTGAGATGGAAAGGATTTCTTAGCTGCTTTGGACTTCTTTTTGGAAGATAGATGGAGAATGAATAATTTAAAAAACTCTTGTCATTTTGTGTTCTTAATATTGGTCTGATATGCACATCACAGTAAACCATGGTTATTAGTTTACAATGAATGGACCTCTCTGGGCTCTTTTGTTCTCCCTGGTAGTACATGGAGGAAACAAACTATGATCCATAACACTAAGCCAAGGGTTGTGCTTTCCCCCCTTCTTAGCTCTTGTGGGGAGAAGCAAACTGGGCATGATTGGCTCATGTATGGGAAGCCATAGTTTATGACTTACCGTGATGTGAAAACATGGCCAATGTGACTAGAGAAAAGTAGATGACAGTGAATTTATGTCACTATTATGTATTTGAGATATGTCACAATTACGTATTTGATATAAAACTATGGTGAACTGCAGTCATATGGTTCATTCCTCACCAATAAAAGACAGGTGCTCACATATTCATATTCTCCAAGCCAATAGGAATGCTTAAAACAATTAAAATCTGAGAGTGGGGAAGTAAACTGGTTATGATATATAATTATTGGATTTTTTGTGAAATAAGTATTATACATAGATCTGTATGGAAGCCCTGTGAACAACACTGTACCTTGGATGGATTTTTTCAAGTGAGCAGCCATGTTTCTTTAGAGGTAGTGATGAGCTAGTACAGTGATGAAATCATGAGACAATATTTGAGACAATTTAAGAAGTGTTAGAAAATGGATGAACATTTAATATTAATACAATTTATTATATAGAAAACAGTTGGTCTAATGCGGCAAATAAATTGTGAAATGTTAGACATGGGAGACAAAATTGCAGGGAGATGATGTAAGCTCATTTAGTATAGGCAATGTTAGAAATAAAGATAACAATTGGCCTTCAGAATCTTAGGGCCCTCTTGGGCCTGACACCAGGTGTTAGGTGGATATGTATTTGTAGACAAATTGGATTTTTGTTTGTTTTACAAAGGAGTCTGCTGATTCAGCAGAGATGGAGGAGAAGATGGTAGCTGGATTTTCAAATCACCTCCCCAGTTTGCCTTTACAACCAAGTTTTCCCAAAATGAGTCTTGAACGACGTGATAGTGAGAATCCAGCAAACAGTTTGAGTTCCGTGGATGGAATGGTGAAGAAAAGAGAGTATGATAACCCATACTTTGAACCACAGTATGGGTTCCCAGCAGAGGAAGAAGAGGATGAACAGGAAGAAAGCTATACACCGAAGTTCAATCAGAACCTCAATGGCAATCGGTGAGATATTACTAAATTCAGGACTCCATGAAGGCCACACTGGAATTTTACTAATCTTGTTACTTTGTGCTTAGTACCATGCGTTATCCTCCGAAAATCCCCCTGCAGTTCAGATATCTTCTAATGATTTTCTTAGGTCTTTATCGTATTCCCTCAGACCTAGAGGGATATATATTAAACACATCAGCATTTCAGGACCCACAGTATCAAGGAAGCATCTTTTCTCTGGTGCAGTCCTGCACCACTTGGGGGAACACATGAAGGAAGGATCTGTGTGGGTTTTCCCCATGTGACAGCCAGCTGGAGGGAAAAGGCCTGCAAGACAGAGCTGTTCCACCAGGCCTTTTGTCAGGGCGCAGCCTGACCCCTTCCTCTGGCAATCTGCACAAAATTTTGCTTGATGGTTGCCATTAATTTGATTTTAATTTGATTTAATTAATTTTATAATGAATGTTTTAGAATGTTGAACTATTTTGATTGTTGTTAGCCGCCCTGAGCCCAGCTTCGGCTGGGGAGGGTGGGATATAAATAAAATTTATTATTATTATTATTATTATAGTTACAGTATTCACAACCACATATGTAGCAGCTTGGGACCACAGCACTTTGATGAGTCCCTGTATTGAGTGGGACATATAATTACTTGGGGAAGAGGCCTGTAATTATTCTCCTGGAAGTATTCCAATATGTTTTCTGTTTTGGTAGATGGCTGGTACTTGGAATCTGCAGAAGATTACTTCTCTGTTGCCTTTGTTTTCATACTTGCTCTATTCTAAAATAGGCATCAGTTGACATGGCAACTGCCAAACTGACACCACAGCTACATCAGCTGTTTGTGTTACTGATATGAGATGGGTCCCAACAAACTTTGAGTTGCAGGATACATAACGATGCCAACAATGTAACCGTTGTCTTTTCTTTTATAGGCCTCTGCAGCCTCTGCGCCCCAACAGCTTAAAGCTAGGCAACGAGTCTGATGCTGAATCGGATTCCCATGCCAGTTCCCCAAATTCTACAATATCCAACAACAGCAGTGAAGGTTTTGGGGGCATTATGTCCTTTGCCAGTATGTATAATTGTTTCTTATTTGCAGATTTGAACAGCAGGTGGGAAGAAAGTGGGGAAGAGACCCACAGAAAGAAGAATACTTAATGGAAATAAAGTATTTGACCCAAAGGCACCAGCCCTGTGAAAGTCATTGGCTATTGCTTAATACATGACATTCATCTACTGCTTGCATCTTTTGCAAAAGCAGAAGGAAAGGGAAGCAACAGGAGTCTTGGCTTAGCAGAGAAGAATCGGAACTGGGTTTGGTTAAATTTTAGCACTAGGGAGCAGACCTTGGAATTGGGAGCTGGAAATTAGTCTGGGTAGCTCAGAGAGCAACGTTGGTGTGCTTGGTGCCAAATTGAATGAAGGAAGAGTACTAATCAGTACTAATAGTCACTTACTCAGTACTAATAGTATGCTATGTCCTCTGTGACCCTTAATATTTACATTTTGCTTCCTCTTTCACAATTGCTGAGGTTTGCAGGTATAATAAACCATATGCAAAGGCTATAGCAGGAACTGGTGTGAAGATGATGATGATGATTTTTATTTACATCTTGCCCTTCCTTCTAAAGGAGCTCAGGGTGGTGCACAACATAAAAAATACAGTTGATAATTAAAAATAGTATAACAAAGCAGCATGATAACATTGTACTGTTCAATCTCAGGACCAATTTATGGCCAAAATGACAAAGTGGCAAAATATGTTTTATTATTGTCTGAATAGTAGCTATGTGGGAAACAACACAAATTCCATGGGGAGGGAGTTTGTCAGTTGTGGATCTGCCACCGAGATGGCTCTATGAGGGAGGGGCTTTTCAATTTGCTTTGGCCTCAAGCTATTTGGGGCTTAATTACATCAGTACAAACACCTGGAATTTGCCCTAGTAGCTCACAGGCAGTCAGTGCAGAGCTCTGATGATTGCTGTAAAATGATCCCATCTACTTCCCCTATTTAACAGCCTTGCTGTTACATTCTTCAGTTGCTGCTGCTTCTGGGCTGTCTTCAAGGGTAACCCCAGGTTAGGTATGGAAGAATCTATCAGTTTTGGTTCTCTCAGTTGTTCATTTTACCAATCTTCTCTTCACTTCCCCACATTTCTGAAGCAATTTGCAATAAATTAAGAAAAAAGCCTTGTGAAAATGCTTCACGATTTTAGCCTGAATTTCTCCTCATAAACACATATTTGTATATACTTTTGATTGATGCCCACATTTCTGCAAGCAAATTCTCCTAATATGATGCATTTTGTATGTTATTTTCACCAATATAGTCATTTCTATGCAATTTCATATACCGTATTTTTTGCACCATAGCACTCACTTTTTTCCTCCTAGAAAGTAAGGGGAAATGTCTGTGCGTGTTATGGAGCAAATGCCTACGGGTGGCGGGAGGGATCTGCTGCAGTCGTGAGCAGAGGATCCATGGTTCCCCTTCCTTCCCTCCTCCGTGGCTCGCTTTGAAACAGCAAAGTGGGAGAAGAGCCGCTGAGTGGGGAGGAGAGAGGGACAAAGAGCCTGCTTGCTTTAAAGGAGCAAAGTGGGAGAGTGGCCACAGCATGAACCACAAAAATCATACATCCACTGTCCGGTTGGCTCCTTTAAAGCAAGCAGGCTCTCTGTCCCTCTCTCCTCCCCACTCAGCTCGCTAAATAGCATTATTAGCAGCATCCTTCTCCACACACCCCATGCGTGCTCCTTGTCCCTTGGGTGCTTTTCCTTCCCTCCCCACTTAAAACGTGGTTACAAAGCACGGATCCACATGGATCCTCAGAATTTTTGCACTGGGTCAACCCAAATTCACCATCAGATCACATAGCATGTCCATGGCTACATCTTGCACCAAAAAAATCACGCACCCACTGTTGCCTGGGGTTGCAGTGGTGCAAAAACGTGGTTACAAAGCATGGATCCACATGGATCCTCAAGGATTTTTGCATTGGGCTACTCCAAACTCACTGTCAGATCACATGTCTGTGGCCACAGCATGAACCACAAAAATCATACATCCACTGTTTCGTTTAGAATTTTTTTTCTTGTTTTCCTCTAAAAACTACGTGTGTGTTATGGTCTGGTGCGTGTTATAGAGCGAAAAATACGGTATGCATTTTTGTAAATGTTGGTTGGAGAACTGCATCACAAAATTCAGATAAGCGCAAATTTTGAGGGAAGACCGTTTCCCATATTGTTTTGAAAAGTGCAGATTTGATATTTTCAGCTTTAAATGTGAATTGAATCAAATTGCTCCCTTATCCCTCCCCTACATTTGTGAGGTTATTTGTACATGAATTATTGATTTCAGGCTATCCTGGTCAAACAGCGTCTTTAGATGGTTAACCAGTCATAGTTGATCCCTGAGGCCACCTGTGTCTCCAATGGCAGGTTTGAATCAAGAACACCCATGCTATGTGCTTGTTCCTTCATAGGGAGTCTCCCTAATTCCTGGACTTGGACCACCCACCTATAGCACTTCCATCATACATTTTACATTAATCACCTTCAGATTAATGGCTCTCACTGAGTCCGTCACTGCCCCTAGGCACCAGTCCTGCACAGCCTCTCCTGATTCAGATGGAATAGAGATTGAGAGAGCTGAGTGTCTTAAGCACATTGATGGCACTGAGCCCTAAATTCCAGGACGAGTTGTTCCAGTGGTTTCATATAGACATTAAACAGCAAGGGGGTGGGTGGAGATGGAACTTTTCTGGATTCCACAGGACATAGTGCCATGGAATTGAGCAGAAGCCCCACACTCATTTCATGACATCCTGAAAAGTTAAGCCCTTCATAGCTTTGGAATCAGCTTTGGGCGTTGAGATCTTCTGGTGGGACCTGTTCCATGACCTTTCTCCAACTAGGGTGAGTGAGGTTGACAGAAACTAGCAACAAGACATGTTTGGTGATGGGCCCTAGTTATGTAGTGCTCTTTTCTACAAGGTTGGTGTTGCTAGCTCCTTTTTGAAATTAGTTCAGATAGGGCACAAACCCTATTCAGGTGGTGTCCTCATGCAATGGAGGAATCACTGTAGCTGGGATGTGCTAGTTAACTTTTCACAGCCCCACTGTTTTCCTTGTATGGCAAACAACTGCAGTGTGCAGCCTACTGTATTTGTCCTAGATCTCCATGCACTTAAAGTTCCCTGCTTGCAGATATTTGCCCTCCAAAACACCAACAATGGAGGGGCAGGAGATGAGAATGCAGTGGAAGGGAGAGAGCTAGCTCAGGTCTTCCTTCATTTGTTTCCAATCACGTCAGGTGAGCAACATTGTCATAGGGCTACTAATTCTCCTGTTCAATAGTACTGCTGTCTCAAAAATAGTGGTTCACCTGTGTTTTGTGTGGGGTCCCGCTCCCTTTGAACAATCAGGTAGTGCACCAATTGTACCTGTTCCTGGAGAAGGCAGATAATAGCCGAAGTTGTGTATGCACTGGTTACATCAAGTTTGAACTATCATAATGTGCCTTAAGTGGATTGCCTGGGGAAAATGTACAGAAGCTACAACTAGTGCAAAAACCAGCAAACAAAATTTAGGCATGACTCAGATTTTGGAGGAGAGTGAGAGCTCATCCACACTTGCCTTTGGCTCCACACTTTCTAATCACAGGTGTGTGCTTTAAAGCTCCATGTCTGAACACTTCCCCCCCCCCCCAGAGCTTTCCCCAGGAAAACCCACTCTTTAATACTGAATTTGAACAAACGGCAATTCCGATTTGCCATTTGCTCCAATTCAACGATAAAGAGTGGGAAAAGGCTGGGATAAAAAAAAAGAGAGTGCTTGGACACAGTGCCTTGAAGTGCAAAGCTCTGCCTAGAAATATGGCACAAAGGAAGTCTGGATGAGCTCTTACTCTATCAGTTTAACTGGCTTCTGGTCTGTTTCAGAGCCCAGTTTAAAGAGCTGGTTACCTAAAGCCTTGGGCCAATAAACTTGAATGTGCTACTCTGGTTACCAGTTGTCATTTTTCCCACAATAGCACCCAGGCTGGGGTGATCTGGGTGGCTGCCTCTCTAGTGACATTTAGACATCAGCAAAATAATTTTTGTTCCAGCAGGTCTGTGGTCTCACATGCTCTTGATCCTTACCTAACCATTGTGTTAGTTCCCAGTCTTTTTTAAAGCTGAATTTTATCTGCTGTGTCGATTTGATGTTTTAAATGATTTGAATGTTAACTGCCTTGCACATTTTAAGAATGAGATAGTGGAATGTAAATGATGGAATGTCAAGATTTTGAATTAAATACATTCATTTCATTGAATAAATTAAATGGAGAAGTAGAGGGACAGGATAAACAAGTAAAGTGTTTATTCTGCCTCCTCCTCCCCTTGTCTCATTTCAAAAATATCTTCATGAGTTGTAGCAGAAGTAAGGAACTATTCCATTTCTCATAGAGGGAGAGAGAGCCTGCTGTTGAGGGCAAAACTACACATGATGCTAAATGTGGTAACATGCAGATTTTTGAAATTGAAATGGTACCAGTTGATGGGGGGCTGCTAATTTTGGGGATCAAACCTCCTTCCTCCTCCTCAGACCTGTCATTTGCTGGGACCCACATGCCCCAGCAAAGCTCACTGGGACTCATGCCCTGGTTCCACCCCTGTACCTGCCATCCTTTGCCTACCTGGTAGTGGTGCTTCTATGGCCACAGCCTTCCCCTGGAGCTCTTGCAAAGTGGTGGCGCCCGCCCTGAGGAATGCCCTTCCATCAGATGTCAAGGAAATAAACAACTATCTGACTTTTTGAAGACATCTAAAGGCATCCCTGTTTAGGGATGTTTTTAATGTTTGATGTTTTATCGTGTTTTTAATATTCTGTTGGGAGCTGCCCAGAGTGGCTGGGGAAGCCCAGCTAGATGGGTGGGGTATAAATGTTGTTGTTGTTGTTGTTGTTGTTGTTATTTTCACAAGGGAAGGGGAGGCTGGCAGGCTGTTCCATCCCTTTCCTTTGGGTGTTTGTGGTGCCATACATAAGAGGAAGGAGGAGGCTACTAGCAACTTCCTCTGCCCTTCACGTGAAAGCTTACTTTATAGCCAAAAGTACATAGTGACCTGGACGCCAAGTAGCTGCCCAACCTGTGGCCTGTTACAGGGCTGCTTCCACTAAGAATATGCCCATGGAAAAGCGTAAGGAGGATGACAATGCCATTGCAGTAGCAATGCCATTGGAAGACCCAAGTGATGACAGGCACTGGGAAGGGCCCAATAAGTGCTGAAGGGGCCATGAAGGGCAGCCCGTCAGGCCTATCTTTTCTGCTGTGGTCCTGATGAAATCCCACTTCTGAAACTGGAAGTTCTTGGGGTGGGGGAATTTCCCGTTAGTGCCCACCAGCTGATGCTACCTTCATGTTTAAAAACCTTTATGCTGCATTTAAGGTCATGTCTAGTTTATCCCAGAGTGCAGAAAGCTGTTCAGATGTAAACTGCACAGTAAATTTCTGAATGAGATAAGGGGATGATTAGATCACTTGATTTATTTTATTTTTGTTATAGGTAGCCTATACAAGAACCACAGCACAAGCTTTAGTCTGTCCAATTTAGCCCTTCCAACCAAAGCTGGGAGAGACAAAAACACTCCATTTCCTAGCCTGAAAGGTAATCACTTTTCCTTGCCTTTTACTGCTCTCAGAATCCCTTTGATTGCCAAGCAGTCACAGAATTACACCCAACCCTTAAAAAAAATCATTTTGGGAAACCAGGCATTCTAGAATTAGGAATTCATTTTGGGTGATGCTTCAGATTTCTTAAGCAGAATTCTTTAAGTGACTATTAATTACACTTTTTTGTATGGAAGGGAGTATTATTTTTGGTCTGTCTTTATTTTAATGCACCGGCTGTATGAGATGCAATTTGGTGGAAAGAGATTTTGCATAAAGTGAATGCAAAGTCTTAATCCTCTGGACTGATTTAATTTCACAGACCCCACATGGAGGCAGCTTAAAAGCCCTTTCCCTGGCAACAGTCTATGTGGCAAGCATATCCTTAGTGTATGTGTGTTGCCTCAGATGTATACAGCTGCATATCACTGCTGTTGGCTCTCCTGGCACATGGACACTGTCAGCCCAGATAGAGGGAGACCAACCTTTTCAACTTTTCACCAGTTACGTGAAACACTTTCATGGGAAAGGCTATCACATTTTAATTGTCCCTTATCTAAAGGGCTAAAACTTACCTTAAGAGGAAAATTATTGAAAGCCATTCATTTGGAGCAATAGGACTTAGCCTAAGGTAGACTTCTTAAATCTTGAAAAATATGGAGTAGAATCTGTAGAAATTACTCCATGTTATCTGTACTACAGTTGGTTTTTGTCATTGCTGTTGTTAAAGGAAAGATAATCTAATTTACCATTGCTTTGAATTTTTTTGGTTGCTCAGCTGGAAGAATGCTTTATTTTTAATAAGTTGTTTTTAATAAGTTGATTTTATTTATTTCTTCCCCCTCTCCATTTTCATCGGTAAAGATTACTTTAATCTGGAAGTGGGAAGGGATGTGGATGAAGGTTGGTATGATGTTTGCTGACCTTTGACCTTTTAGTAATAAAGGCCAAAAGTTAGTTTTGTGTTGCTGCATTGGACTTTGGATAAGAGTTAACATTTTCTTAGGGGTGTGTGTGTGTGTGTGTGTGTGTGTGTGTGTGTAGAAAAACCAGAAACCAACGCAGAAGGACTGTGAGTAGTTTGGTGAAGACTCTGCATGGTCTCTGGGGATATTTCCATTTAGTCATATTCCTATATTTGTTTGTGCAGAGATCTTCTGTTAGCTAAACCTATTATTGATAACACACATTGGAAGAAAACAGTGATGGGTTTTTCCGTGTCTTTCCATGCTTTGTGTCTCATCTTCTGCAGTTTATTGCCATTTCTTGATGACTCTTGTTCCATGTGGCATCTCCAATTTTCTATAGGATAAAATTGTCAGTAATTTAGTCAGTTTCATATATAAAGAAAAAATTATAACCTGACTGACCTGACAGGTATCATACTGGTTGAGTGGTGGGGATGGCATGATAGTAGATATTTAGGCGAGATGACCCTTGGGGGACCATTCCAACTCTACAATTTAATGATTTGTGTATGCCAGGTAAATAACAATTTTCTTAATGTTTGAATTCTTTGAGATACAAGATGGCTAGATATTTTTTCATGTCATTCATTGCCATTGTTTCATTACCCTTTTCAACTATTCATTAATGTTTAGTTTTATTTACCTTCATGTTCTGAAGGGAGATAAGCTTTATTTTTTGCAGTTCCTGTGAAATAAAAGATGACAATAATTCCTAAAATAGAAGCATTATTCCTGAATTGAATGGGGTTCAGAGTAACTTTTGAGCCTTCAAGTGACCTTACAGTAGAAATGAGAGCTTGTGATTTTGTGTTTCGAAGCCATTAGGGTTGGGAAATTTGTTTCAAAATGTGCTTCTACAGAGATGATTGTTTTGAGTCTCTCTACCATACTGAATGAGCACAGCTAATGCTCACAAGGCATACAAGGGCAGTGCTAATCCCAGGACCAAATCAAGAACAAGCACCATTACAGGTGGGCCGATAGAACAGGGAATGTAGGAAACCTCCCCTGCTACACTGGCTAGTTAATACCTCTTCCGTAAGTTTTCCTTCCATGTTTAGTTTATTCCTATTTAGCCATGGGGGAAGCTGTTATCTGGACCACCCCAATGTAGATGTTCCCCAACATTAATCTAGGGCTGTTTCTGAAAGAGAGGGGATTAATCAATTAACTAATCAAATATAAAAATGGTGGTGATTTTGCAGTGCACTACTAATTGTTTATTTTGTGTCCCAGTATTTGGGCTAAATACTATAATGGAGATTATTACTGAAGCTGGGCCAGTAAGCAATGAAGGTGGGTTCCTTGCATTATGAACTGTGCATGACATACCAACTCCCAGCAAGCATTCTTGTGCCTGTCTTTTGGGCAATTTTTCCACTGGAAGCCAGTATCATGTGATTTCTACTAGTCACACTCCCGTAACACATTGCTTTTCCATATGTTGCCTAATCAGAAGATGGTTCTTGTGGCAGAAATGCATGCAGAGCAGCCAAACTCCTGCCTTTCACCTTCTGCTCTTGTTACCATCTTCTCTTTTGTCTCTGTCTCATTCCCATTACTGTTTTCTGCCGATGTATGATGCAATAATACAAAATATGCTGCTGCTTTTCCAAGTTTCTTTGTATGTCCATTTAATTAAGTGTTAGCTGACTTTTGTGTGTCTCATTGGTACTGTTCTTGGACTTGGGCATCCTTTTCAGTAACTGTTTTCTTGTTCTGCTTCCTCTCTTATTCAGGAAATAGACGAGCACTTGTGGATCAAAAGTCTTCTGTTATAAAGCACAGCCCGACAGTGAAAAGAGAGTCTCCTTCACCACAGGGACGAAGCAGTAATTCCAGGTAAAAGCATTTGCTTAGAGTTGCTGTACATTGCAAAATGAGCTTTATGTGGCATGCCCTGGGCACGTCTGCTCTGAGTATAAGAAGATCTGGTGATACTTCTAAAAGGAAAAATTAAAGAAGGTGACCTATACTTTATCTTTGAATCACTGTAATGGATTACACAATTGATCAGCTCATGCAAGTTGTCTCCACTTAGTTTTGGCTGTTTCTGTCCCTGTAGATCTTACACCACATCCAACCCTATTCCAGTATATCTTGTGACTCTTGAAAGCTGCTTTTTAGGGAGGGTAGGAGGGACAATATGGTGAGGAGAGACTAGGAAACCCACTTTCACAAAACGTCTTCTGTTTGCACAAATAAGAAACAGCCAAATGCAGAAATAAAAGGAGGTATTAATGGTTAGACATATTACTGAGAAAAGTATAGAGATTGTAATTCATAACAAATCAACAGTGTGATGCTAGGTTACAAGAGTCTAGTTTAGATGGGCAGCAGGACACTTTGACCCAAAATGATAGTTACAGGCTGTTTCTGCTTTGCTGAGCCACAGATCTAGGCACAGCCCCATCTCTTCCTTTCTGCAATGGCGCTCCACATGGCAGAAAGGGCTGGGGAAGTGTGATAGCCACAATTCTTACCCCAGCCTAGTTATTCCACCTGCTCCACTTGAGTCAGTGATAGAGATATATAGCAGGATCCGATGCAGGTTGCATCAAGGATACCTAGCATATTATGGTTAGAGTTGAAGTCAGCATGGCTAAATACAGGTAGATTTATGTTGTGTCAGTATCCTCCTATTGTAAAGTCTAATATACCTATGGAAGTGTCCTGGAGGGTTATGCCCCCTATCGCTTGTGTATCCATATAATATAGTGAGAACCAGCAGTTCTTGAAAGAGGTGGTGCACAATGTCCTAGATGGACAAGGAGTTGGTTGGTTTCACATGAAGAGAGTCCGCCGTCTCCTGGAGAGTGAGCAGCTCCGTGTCTTTGTATTAAGCAAGCTTAATCGCACCATCCAATCGGAGGAAGATGCACGGCAGGATGTTGTCCAGGATGTGGTCAGTTCTCTGTTCCTCTTTTCTTTTAAATGGTTTTATTTCGTCTTTCTGCTGCAGTGCTCACAGTAAAACCATAACTAATAAATCATAGATTACAAAACAACAATAAGTTAAAAACCCAGTACTTAGAATATCAGAGGCCGAGTTAGACGAATGGTGTCTAGAATAAACATACCTTCATCACCTCCCAAAAGGCAAGCATGCTACAATGGGAAAGGTGCATCCCCCTAGGCAAGCTGTTTCTAAATCTAGGTGTCACAATAGAGAAACCTATTTCTCTCATGCCCATACAAAGGATGGGAAGGGAACGTGGAGAGGGCCTTTGAAGTGCAGCAGAGTTCCTGGGTAAAATGGGAAGAAGTAATTCTGAAACAGTCTTGTTACCTTGCCATATAGGGCTTTAGAGCAAGGCAGAGAATTGAGCCAGGAAACCAATTGATAATCAGGGCAGTTGATGAAAGACCAGGGTGATATCATTCTCGTCTCCCTTAATGGGAGTGATTATACTGCCTCATTGTGATCAGGAAATGCAGACAAGAGGTAGAGCTTAGTGTCATCTGGATACTGATGATACCCAAGCCAAAAGCTCAGGGTGACTTCAACCAGACATGTTAAGTAGCATGGAGGACAAGATGGGCCATTGAAGCACTCCATAAGCCAGAGGTCATGGGGCTGAGTAGTAGACCTTCTGAGACCCTTGAGAGGTGGGGTGCTGGTGCTGGTGAGGGAGACCAGAACCACTACAGAGCTGTGCCTCCCAACTCCATCCTTTCTCAGTGGCCCAGATGGGTGCCATGGCTGACAATACTAAAAGCTGCTGAGATCTCTAGGAGAATCAACTGGGTCAGATGCCTCATGCCCATCTTTTGGTACAGATCATCTACCAAAGTGACTAAGGCCATTTTTGTTCCAAATACCAGGTCAGAAACCAGATTAGAAAGGATCCTAACAATCAGAAGGGTATCCAACCAAACAGTTCTAGTAGCACAAGCACTTTTGGCTGTGTAATGGAACTTCCTTTTCTCTCTTCTCCCCATGCACCTGTGTGACCCCTAGATCTGCTGTGGAGGGTTGAGGGAAACCATGAAGACCTAGAACTGATTACACTGAAGTAACTTACTGAAAAAAGCCAATTAAAAACTGATGAAAGCTACTGAGATCAGTGGGATTGAGTGAGTTTGAGTAATGGTTTTTCTAGGGAGGCTTCACAACAGTTTGCTTAAGTGCTGTCAGAACCTCCACCTACTAGAAAGAGCATTTGCACAGTTAGTTAACAGAGGTAATTCTATAAAGATAAATTCTCTTTTAGGTACAGAAATAGATCTGTAGTAGAGCACATGTTTGTATGCAAAAGGTCCCAGGTTCAGTCTCTGGTATCTTGAGGTGTGGTGTCTGAAACATTGGTGAGTTGCATAGAGAATACTAAGCTAGAGGAACTATTGGCCTGACTTGCTACAAAGCAGCTTCCTATGGTCCTAAGCTGAAGGAGGCGTAGTTAAGCTACAGAAAGTTAATTAGAATGCAAGGGAATTATGGCTTACTTTAGTGGAAGTTAATGAGCTGAACCAGGTTCCTAATAAATGACGCATCCTTACCCTTATGAATGTTTCCATTGTAGGAGATCAGCCGCAAGGTTTATAAAGGGATGTTGGATTTGCTGAAATGTACTGTGTCAAGCCTTGAGCAGTCATATGCAAATGCTGGACTTGGGGGAATGGCAAGCGTCTTTGGTCTACTGGAAATAGCTCATACTCACTACTATAACAAAGGTAAGAGAATAAGATAAACTAATGAAATATATAAAATAAATGAACGTAAATCTGTGAAATGCCCTACTTGTTGTAGAGCTGAGCTAGTCTGACTTTCTGGCATAACCAATAATCACATTTATTTTATCACAGCTTTAGATTTTGAGTAATTACTGAACCATGTAAAAGAAATTTATTGGAATAAGTATTTTGAATTGCATCTATAATTCTATAAGTACAAATAGTTTCATGGCGAAAATGATCAATGTATTTTCAGTCAACTCCAGTACAGAATGCCGTTACTTTGTTTTCATTGGCACATCCAAATGTCTGTCATTTCAGCAGTTCAGCCATGAGAAAAAGTGCAAATATTTAGCTGCTTAAGGAAAAGGCCCATGCCCCAATAGCACTTATTTATTAAGCACAGTGGGGATGATACAGTTGTATATAAGGGCAATGGTGTGTATATAAATAGCAGGTGTGGGGAACCATTGGCCCTCCAGATATTGCTGAACTACACCTCCCTTCAGTACATTACAGTTGAACTCTTGAACTCAGAGACATTGAATAGTAATTTGTAAGACTGCATATATATCTCCAAGATTGATTCGAGACTGTACATATATTCTTTGAGTCTGTATTATTTTGTGTTATATTATGCTTTGCATTGAGATATCTAGTGTATAATATACTTTCATTTTGCATACAGAGCTTGTGCTTGATGAGAACTACAGCTCCCATCATCACTGATCAGGCTTGCTGGGAGTTGTAATTCAGCAACATATGGAGGGCCAGCCATTCCCCGCTCCTGTTACCCAGCATCTTGCCTTACCAAGCTTATGATGGGGGGGGGGGGAGAGGAAACATTATATACAGGGAGCTTCTGGCACCCATTCAAATTTTACTAGAGGCTGAGAAATTTAAAAGAGTACATCCTGTTGGTGGAGTGTGGGAGGTGAGAGGGTTGCAAAGAGCAGTATTATCTAAATCTAAATTATCTAAATCTAGTATCCATGTTGTACCCCAGCACAATTGGTTTTTCTTTACATTTTGAAACTTGCCATGAGAACTAGAAAGATGGGGAGCTGGAATTATTAATAATTATTAGTAAGCTAAAGATAAAGGACCCCTGGACAGTTAAGTCCAGTCAAAGGCAACTATGGGGTGTGGTGCTCATTGCGCTTCAGGCCGTGGGAGTTGGTATTTGTCCACAGACAGCTTTCCGGGCCATGTGGCCAGCATGACTAAACCGCTTCTGGCACAACAGAACACCATGACGGAAACCAGAGCGCATGGAAACGCCATTTACCTTCCCACAGCAGCGGTACCTATTTATCTACTTGCACTGGTATGCTTTCAAACTGCTACGTTGGCAGAAGCTGGGACAGAGCAAAGGGATTCCCTTATGAGATGTAGTTTGATATTGCCCAGTATTAAATTTGTTTAAATCCATAACATAGTACTACTTACTGGATCTTAGACTTTCCTGCAGAAAGTCTTCTGAAGCAAATTTTAGCCAGTCAATCTCATGTGAGAAATGTACTTTGAGATACTGGGTACGAAGACTTTAGACTCTGTGTTTTGAGTACTGCTTTTGAATATTGATTTTGAGATCTAAATGTGAGAGCTGTTTTTTCATTATCTGTAAACGCCATCTGAACAATCTTTTTCTTCTGTACTCTTCTCCCATTTTTTTCTTAATCCTTCTATTTTTACCATTGCTGGTATGTGTTTTCCTTTTTTCTTTTTCTTTTTTGGCTGCTGATTTCTCTCTCCTCCTTTCTTTTAAAGAGCCAGAAAAAAGAAAACGAAGCCCAACAGATGGAGCAAGCACTCCGGTTGGCAAGGACCCTATGTTAGCCACGAGGGTTGAACCGAAACCCAAGGTGCAACTGCCAGTACCCCAGCTCATGCCAAGGGCCCCAAGCCCTGCAGGGAAAGGGCCGAGGGAGTTTGACACAAGGAGTCTAAAGGAGGAAAATTTTGTAGCTTCTATTGGTGTGTATTTATGTGTATATGGAATGCAGGAAAGTGTGCACTGCATTAGAATCTGATTGCATCTTTCCCATTCAAACATTTGCCTTATCATTGCTGCAGTAATGTGCTTCACTCTCACTCGGACTGCAAAGACTATTCATATATGCTCTTCTCACAGCTTGGAGAAATATTGGCTAAGCATTTCTGGTGTTTCTATGCTTTTTGGAATTTTATGGCTAGGCTAGTGGAGATAGCCGTATGATGCTGGCATAGGGAACTTTAATCATTGTTCACATAGTCTTACAGGCAGAATAGTCTGGTCTGTAATGGAAACAGTTTCTTGGGAGTGTGTGCACCAGGGACTAGTTGCCACAAAAACAAATTACTATTGAGAGGAAAATGGCCCAGTACTATGCCATTGATTTCTGGGGATCTGCTCCCAAGTACAAGTGTGCAGGATTGCAGCTTTGGACTTCATGTTCATTCATCTTCAATTCTAGCCCTTGTGCTGTGGGTGTTTCTGTATAATATATAATCTTATATTTTCCACCAAAGCAAAACCTACAAGAACAAATATAATACTTTTTGCTACGTTCACTCACCATCCAAAGGACAGAAGGAAATATAGTTTTGAGGGTTTCTAGCAGACAATGCCATGCATATGTAGAAAAAAAGAGCCTACCCAGTCTCAAGAGATTGTGCAAAGACAACTATATAATTGCAAACATATTTGTCAGATGGGTTTCTGAAGCATGACTCCCCTCCCATAGTTTGAGATGAATTCCCTTTAATGGATACAGTAACCTTCTGTACCAATGTGCATAGGGAGCAAGCAGAATTGTGATGGATGGGGAAAGAAGGGCAGCCATGGTGTGTATACCTTTAATAAATAATAGCACCAGGGAATCGAGGGAGCCTCCAGAAATCTCATTTTCAGTTTGAATGTGCTTATCGCTGTTTGTTTATTTGGTGTTGTTCCATCAAATAAAGCATGGGGAAATTGATTAGGTTTTCTGGATAAATTATAATTAGCTGTCTTTCTCCTACTGCAGACAAATCCTGAATTGCTCTCAAGTGTTCTGAGCCTGTTTCCTCTCCCATTTCTATCTGTGCTTTCCCATGCCCTGTTTCCATAGCAGAAGAAACTTTCTGCACTTATCTTTCTCTGCTCTTGTAAGAGCTGAGTTTGCTTCTTACATTGTAGCATTCCCAGCTTCTTCCTTCCTTTTTGGGGAGGGGAAATGAAGTGCACTACTAGTACTTGATGATGATGATGATGATGATAATAATAATTTATTTATTTATACCCCGCCCATCCGGCTGGGCTTCCCCAGCCACTCTGGGTGGCTTTCAACAAAATATTAAAATACAGTAATGCATTTCCAACTTGAATTTCCATTAAGCCTATTATGATTCTGCCACTGGCCCATTGGGCCAGCATCTGGAATTATCTGAAGTTTTCTGCCACAGGGATGAAAATTTAGGGTATCATTTGAATAGAATGGTGTGTATTTCTTTTTTAGATCCCCTCCCCATTTTTTGCTATTCTTTTTGCCCTGATGAAAATGATTTGGAGTCTGATATAGTTAACATACGTAAAGCTAGAAGAAGCCTAGTGGTTATTACAGGCATATTCAGACCCAAACTAATTGTTTTTTTACATAGGTTCTTTTTTAGTGTTTATAGAAATAGTTTTTCTTATCGCTTATTACACTTTGAATTGAAATATATTTGGTGGTTTGGGACGCATTGATACATAAAATACATACTGTATTCTTTGTGTAACCCACTGATAAGAAACTTTAAATGTTGGACATAAAGAACCTGACACTGTCTCTTTTTAATCTGTCATTTCTGTGAAGGCAAATGAGATCAGGTAGGTGAGTCTCACTTAGCTGTTCTACTCAGCCAGTTAATTATATGTAGGTATTATTTTTGAAATTTTGTGAATGAAAGCGATGGAAGTCTCTACCCTGATCTGACTGAAGATGTGATTAATTTATTCACATGCCAGTTATCATTAATTTCTGCTTTGATAGTGCAGGATTGGGTGGCTTATTTTTTATTTTTATTTTCCATTTCCGCCTCTGATCAGCATCTGACATTTTTTCTGTCTTTCTCTCCTGCTTACATTGCATCTTGAGTAGAATTGTGGAACAAGCACAACGAAGTGTCAAAGCAAAAAGCTTTGGAAAAACTGAGTAAGAATATGATAAAAGGACAGAAACTTGACACTCCTCCAAGCCTCCCCATAACTGCCAACTCTCTAAGCCTTTGATTGAACACCCATGCCACATGAGCCATAGGGCAGACAAAGGAGGTCACTATTTCTTAAAGAAATCTAGTGTTGGGGTTCACTGAATAGCCCTTTTTGTATCAGGAGAGGAGAGGGGGAAAATACAGTCTCTTCCAGCCAAGTTTCAAATCCTTCCTTACCACTGAATTATAAATTAAATTTTGGACAGTCTTTCCCCCATGAAATTGTAATCCCTCTTTGGTGGTAAACCAACGTTTTCTGCAATATATGCATCATGGAGTGTTCTGTGTAAAGAAATGTTCGTCCTGAATTCTTAACCAATAGCAGATATAAAGTGTAAAGTTCAAGTCCAATGTGAAAGGTCCACAATTATTGTTTGATGATTAATTATTTTGTATGAGGTTGGGAGTAACCTTGAGGAATAATATGAAGAATGGTGGTTGACGGGAAATGGAATGTGAAGTTCTCCATCCACAGGGATGATGTATTGTTTTCTAGGTTGTTGTTCTTTGATTCCCACCCTTGGGACGAAAGAGTGGAATGTCCAGCTAAGCCCCACTTCAACATTCTGCTTTTGTTGTTGTTCTCGTCAAGTGCATAAAACTGATAGTGCTTAATAATGCACATAGTTAGAATAACAGAGTCATAGAATTGTAGACTTGGAAGTGACCCCAAGGATCATCTGTTTCCACCCCTGCAGTGAAGGAATCTCAGCTAAAGCATGCATGAGAGATGGCCATCCAGCCACTGGTTAAAAACCTCCAACAAGAGAGACCGTTCCATTGTTGAACATCTCTTACTGCTGGAAAGTTCTTCCTGATGTTTAGTTGGCATCTTCTTTCTTCTAACTTGAACCCATTGGTTCAGGTTCTACTCCCCAGAGCAGGCATAAACAAGCTTGCTCCAGCTTCTGTGTGACAGTCCTTTAAATATTTGAAGATGGCTATTGTATCCCCTCAGTCTTCTCTTTTCAAGGCTAAACATACCCAACTCCCTCAACAGTTCCTCATAAGCTTTGATTTCCAGACCCTTGATCATCTTGGCCCCTCTCCTCTGCACACATTTCAGCTTGTCAATATCCTTCTCAAATTTTCTTACATTCTTAAATTGCAACTTCTTAAATTTACAGACTGTATCTTCAATATACAGTGTGTGATTTTAAAAAAATATATTGCTATATATGTCCGATTCCTTTTCAGTAGCACCTGAATAAAGTAGAAAGTGATAGTAGATTGCTCCCTGCAGTTTTGGGTGAAAATAGGCTGTTGGGGAAGGGTTGAAACTCTACCACCAGCCTTCCCATGTTCCTTCTCCAATTTAAAGTGCCTACAGGCTCTTTGTAAAGAAGGAGAGGCAGTTGAATTTCTGCAGTGTAACATATAGTTTATCCTATAAAGGTAAAGGTAAAGGTACCCCTGCCCGAACGGGCCAGTCTTGACAGACTCTGGGGTTTGTGCGCCCATCTCACATCTATTGGCCGGGGGCCAGCCCTGTCCGGAGACACTTCCGGGTCACGTGGCCAGCGTGACAAAGCTGCATCTGGCGAGCCAGCGCAGCACACGGAACGCCGTTTACCTTCCCGCTGGTAAGCGGTACCTATTTATCTACTTGCACCCGGGGGTGCTTTCGAACTGCTAGGTTGGCAGGCGCTGGGACCGAACGACGGGAGCGCACCCCGCCGCGGGGATTCGAACTGCCGACCTTTCGATCGGCAAGCCCTAGGCGCTGAGGCTTTAACCCACAGCGCCACCCGCGTCCCATTAGTTTATCCTATAGTATGCCGCTTATTGAATATTTGAAAAAAATATTGCTGACTTAACTACAGAAGCAACATTGTATAGTATTTCTATCTGTTTCTATACAGTGGTACCTCGGGTTAAGAACTTATGTACACAGTCATACCTTGGGTTACAGACGCTTCAGGTTGCTCGTTTTCGGGTTGCGCACCGCACCAAACCCGGAAGTACCGGAACGGGTTACTTCTGGATTTCGGCGCATGTGCAGAAGCACCAAATCACGATCCGCGCGTGCGCAGACGCGGTGTTGCAGGTTGTGAACGTGCCTCCCACACGGATCATGTTCGCAACCCCAATGTCCACTATAGTAGCTTATTTTATAGCATCTATAGAAATCTTATTCTACAATGCTTTAGAGAACACACTGAGAATACGCAAAAAAGAGTATCACTACTTAAATACTGTGAATATAAAGTTCGTTGGATTGTATAGAGAAGATATTAATTCACATTATAGAAGTATGTAACCAAGACGCCTGTTTGCTTCATAAAGTAAGCTGGCCAGATTTAGTCATTGGTTCTTTAGTATTCCTTTTAAAAGACAGGCTAGTAGGGAAACTTTCAAGGATGCTTTTATTAGGCTGTATCCCATCTTATAAGTAATAGACAATTATTCTAATAGACTGGGGATCTCTGAAGTCTGTGCCCATGTTTTTCGAGATCTTCCGTATTTAGGTGGAAAAGTTACTTGCATACTTAACTGAAGAAGTAGAAGAGACTTGGAGAAGCCTTTGCCTCATTCTGACAGCAGAATGTTTTAAAACTAGACTCTGTAAAAGTGACCCTTGCTCAGCAAAAATAACGTATTAATTGGGCCAGTGATTGCTGAGAAGTCAAATAATTTAATCGTGTTATTTGACTGCTGTGCGGTGTAATCCAATGCATATCAACTCGGGCATTAGTCTCACAGGAGTTACTTCCAGACAAATGTGTATAGAATTGAACTTTAACTCCCCTTGATTTCTGTGAAATTTAAGTGTTCCCTGTTCTCCAGAATATGGTCCTTATGTCCTTTTAGTCACTTAATCTTTGAAATGCAGTCATTCAAGTCAAATATAACTTTGTGTAGGGTTTTTTATTTAAAGAAATAGCTATTTTCCATCTTTATGGACTTTTGACTTAGACTGACCAAGTATTAAAGGTTTGTTTCCCCCCCTCCTCACTTAACTAACTCTCTCTGTTGTGTGATCAATTAACTGAAATACAAAGGAACTTCTGAGTATGATTGACAAAGGTATATTTTTGGCCAATCCCTACAGATAAGTCATCTTGAAGGAATTGCCTTCTCTGTATGTATAACTTTGTTTCCAGTAGTGCCCTGAACCGTGAATATTCATTCACAGTCCTTAACTGTGAATAACAGTCAGTCATAATCTTTAGTATGATTAAAAATCCACAGTTAAATTCTGTGCTTATTAAATTGATTGGAATAATACGTAAATTAACCAGTTAGTGTTTTCATAAAGGTAAAGGTACCCCTGCCCATACGGGCCAGTCGTGTCCGACTCTAGGGTTGTGCGCCCATCTCACTTAAGAGGCCGGGGGCCAGCGCTGTCCGGAGACACTTCCGGGTCACGTGGCCAGCGTGACGAAGCTGCTCTGGCGAGCTGGCACCAGCACAGCACACGGAAACGCCGTTTACCTTCCCGCTATAAAGCGGTACCTATTTATCTACTTGCACTTAGGGGTGCTTTCGAACTGCTAGGTGGGCAGGAGCTGGGACTGAAAGACTGGAGCTCACCCCGCCGCGGGGATTCGAACCGCCGACCATGCGATGGGCAAGCTCTAGGCGCTGAGGTTTTACCCAGTGTTTTCATAACACCTTTTTAAATCATGCTTTTGACTGATTAAAGGTATTTATTAAAAAAAGAATCTGTTGTTAATGTACCTAAGTTGTGAACAGAATCTGAAAACAAGTCCAATGAATTTTATGATTCCACTTTCTGTTTACTTCTAGCATCATAGTTAGAGGCATCTAAGTACCAACATAGTCTAGAAATGTATGTTAAAGACAGGTTTATAAACCAATGCCAGTTGATTTTTTTGAATGTTCTATATATGATACTCTCTCTTTAAATATACTCCATGGCTAGTACATACAACCTTTGGGATAAGCTGCCCATCTTTTTGACAATTCTACCTTCATGAATAATATGGTCATCTCAAAAATGCACACCAATAGTCTTTTTTTCACGCACACCATATATATAATTTTTCTTTCTTTCTTGCACATTGTTTCACTTTTTCTGATGTTGGCAGTATCTAGTGATAGACATCATACATCCCACTTGCACTCCTAACTCTTAGTTCATCATATTTAGTGGTATGTAAGGTACTGCTGTATTGTGTACATAGAGTTGCCACACACCATTATTTGTACACATCCTAGATCTGCAATAAAATAAAATAAAATCCTCCAGCTGCTGGTCATGTGTCCCTGTTAAGGAACGGTTGGCAGATATGGCTATGGCAGAAGGGTTGTATTCAGTCTCTTCTCCCTTCGAGCTCTTAATGGTGAACTGTGTAGTCTGCAGTGTATTCTTCTCCTGCCTCCTTACTTCCATTGCACACAGCTTCCAAACCCTTCTCAATTCTGTCTCTCCTCTCATCCATTTTCTTTCTGTCTTTCATCTCATCACGGGAGGGTAAAAAAACATTAAGCTGCATGATCATGGCATAAACCCCTTCACCATTTGTTTTCTAGATGGATAGGGTGGGATGATGAATGCATGTCTTCGTAGCAGCTGAAACTCACTGCTTCACCTTTGTTGTTACAAACTCTGGAGAGCCATGTAATACATCCCTACAGTGACTGTATAATATTGCTATTTTGCCCCAAAATGTCCCATTTGAAGCTCTCATTTCTGGTATGCAGATTATTATTGCTGACTGTTTGGATGGTCACACCATGAGTCACTTGGTGAACATGAGAAAAATAATAACTTCGGCTGTAGATGGTAGCATATTAGATTAAGTACCAAGTGTCCAACAATAAGATCTACCCCTCTCCAAAAAACAAACAGCAACAAAAGCAATCTTGTATCTGTGACATAAGGAAGTGGCTTTCCAGAGTCATGTGTCGACCGTTTGGCATGCCTTGTATTAACTGGAATCTGTCTGGTGCCTGCTTTGTCTCTTTCCCCCTTTTCCTTTCTCCAGTGGGTGACTGTTTAAGGCAGTTGGTCTGCTTCTCAGGTGCATTTATGTATTGGACAGAATGGTGGCTGCAACCAGCCAGGCCAGGCTATATTTCTGGTTGATGCTATTTCAAGAGTACAGGAGAAGATCCTCTGGTTCCCCCTCTTGGTACTTCTCATGCACCAAAGCGATCATTTGCCTTCTGGTTCTTTCATTTTCTTGTTCACAGTAATGAAATATCACTTTCCCTCTCTTTAGGGTCAGAAGGTAAAAAACACTCTCATGATCTCGGGGAGACAGATGAGAAGAAATCCCAGATCAGTGCAGATAGCGGGTTGAGCTTAACTTCCAGCTCTCATGTGAGTGTCTTGAACATTTTATTTATTATTTGAGAAATGCCTCAAGGAGATTGACATGGGGGTAGAAGGTAGTGAGAATTCCTTGTGTCTTTGTCCATAGATTCTGGTTTTCATGGGGGGGGGGCATGTACTCACTTTGGGGAAGCATTGATAATTATGTGAAAGCAACACATGTTCCAGTGTTGTTGATTCTGGGAAGCTAGAAACATGAGGCATGAGATTTGCAGTTCCTTAGTAGTCTGGGCCCAAATAAAATGTGTGGTCCAAGTCTCCAAGCAGAAATAGTAATGACTAATGTGCATTATTTTTCTTCTTCTTTGTTCATGATTTCAGAAGAGTGATTTGGATTCTGTGGCAAGTGTGGGACCTGCTGTTATGATCCGAAGCACCAGCCAAGACTCTGAAGTTAGCACAGTGGTAGGGCATGGCTGAAGTGGAATGTTTGTGCTTTGTTTTAGTGGTGTTTTTCAGGCTTGATCATTTGCATGCACTTTCTTACTCTACACCTGTGTAAATTGGAAGCGCTGAGTGCATCTCTAGGGCATACACTCTCCATCCTTCTCCAGTTTTACATTTAATCATGTCCCCCAATTGTACATAAAATGCTCTGGTAGGTATGGGGATCCTATCCACTGCTCCTGTTTTGTAATCTTACATATTTTGTGTTTATATTGTTAAATTGTGACATTTGTTTTCGGAAAATAGTTGTTGTAAATTAATGATTGTGGCAATGTCTACAGTTATCTTAAATTGTCCTGTTGGGCCAAAGAATAGACATTTATTAGTGTTCTTTTTCTTTAAAAAAAGTGAATCTGACTTCTTCCTAATGTTAATTTAAAAGTTGAGGCCCAGCCTTTTATTTTTAATGACTGAAGCTCTAAAAAAGAAAAAAAAAGCATTAAAACATTAAACACAGTGCCCTGCAAATAGTCACTTTGCATTCTAAAGTATACTGTGCTGGGTCCCAATGTAACGTGAGTTAGCAGAAACCTGCCCCTTTACGTTTGGTTGGGATGCAGGAATTATTGAGATTTAGCTTTCTCTGGAGTGGCACTCTTAATAAATCTTTGTCTCCACATTAACTACTCATATTGAATAAAGGACTGACCATTTAAACAGTTTGTTTTCCTCTTCAGGTGAGCAACAGCTCTGGGGAGACATTAGGAGCAGATAGTGATTTGAGCAGCAATGCTGGTGATGGCCTTGGTGGAGAAAGCGGTGGAAATCTGACAGGATCACGAGGCACCGTGTCAGACAGTGAGATTGAGACAAATTCAGCAACTAGCACTATCTTTGTAAGAACATGCTTTGGTTTTGCTTAGGAATTATTGTAGTGATGGTGGGTAGTGTAAAAGACCTATTACTTTATGGAAAGCAATCACATTAGAAACGGTCCATCCTTAGTGAAGAAGTACCAGCAATTCTGAGCCAGCATATATATTCCAGGGTGTGCATGCACTGTAAACTCAATTATATATGTGGCAAGCACACTGACCTTGTAAGTGTAAATTGGCTTAGAGTGATAGACCTCTTAAAGACCTTTGGAAATCTTAAAGGCCTCAAATGTTATATCATGAGAATGAAGTATCTTTGAACTGAGTTGAATTTGAGAGGAGGCTTAAGCTTTTTCTGCTGTCCACTTTTTACCTTCTGAATTATCTTTCTGTTTACAAGGAATATATATTGCTTGCAGAATAATCTTGGTAGTCGAATACATAATACAGAGCAATAGAGCATGCCTGATTAAACTGGAATTTAAATTTTTTTTTTAAAGGGTAAATCTCATAGCTTGAAGCAGACCATGAAAGACAATAAATGCAGCAGTCCTGGGAGAGCACCAGAAGATGCAAGCCTACGAGTTTATCTCTATGAGGGTCTTCTGGGTACGTGTTGGCATTTATTTTGTTTGAAGCAAATTTGTTCAAAGCATAGGCATTTTAGTGAAATAGCACTTAACATGCTAATCTTCTTCGTAGTATTTTCTAAACAAAAAGAAATTAAAGAACAACAATCTGATCTACTAAAGTGAAACCTCCATAGATGAGTTTTGAATTCTCTAACATACCATAGACAAATCATCAGCTAAAAACTCATGGTTTTCTTCAAAACATTTCATAAGAAGTGCTTGTCATTAGTATACCACATTTTTCTGTGTATAAGACGCCCCCGTGTATAAGACGACCCCTATTTTTTTGAACCCCAAATTAAGAAAACAAAACTCTAAAATAGAAATGAAAATCCAGACATTCGGTGGCGGCGGTGGAAAGTTGTTGATTTGTGGGGGGTGCGATCACCCTCAAAGTTTCCAGCATGAGGTACATGTAGTCCATGGTGGTTCTGTCCCGACCCCTCGTTGCCCAGTTGATAAAAGGTTACAGCCCGGGAGCAGGGAAGAAGGAGCTCACTATGCTTCTATGCTGCGTGGCAGGAATTTCTCCCTCCTGCCACCTGCTTAGCTGCTAAGAGATTATAGCTCAGCAGCAAAGAAAATGTGGTCAAGGATGGGGATGGGGTTCAGGCCAGAAGCCTGCATGGGAAGGCCGTGTGGGCCACATTCAATCAGTGGGCTACAGATTTATCATATTAGGTACATGCTGTCAAATCAAGTATATATTTAAAATGGTATCCTGAGCAGGGAAGTTGTTTCGTAACACAGTATGCTAAAGATCAGATTATATTGGTGGATAAGAAGAGGCATGGCCTTCGACCACAATTGCAATATGTAGCATATTTTTCACTGCACTTTTTCTCCTGAGTCTCATTATTCCAGAAAGGTTGCTCAGTCTTGTTATATGTCTCATTTCTCCTCTTTGCTGCCATGTTGCTGCTTGCTTGGAACTATAAAGGGAGGGATAAAGGATCTGTCTGGGACCAATTAGAGGATGCTGCCATGGAAACCTTCTCTATGAGTAATAATTCTTCTTTTTGCTTTTCTGTGTGTATTAAAAAGATTTCTCACATGTATTCCTATACACTCCACTGTTATTTTCTTGTTCCTGCATTCTTCATTTGGTGAATACTGATAGAGGAAAACAATAACACAGAACGCAATAAAGTTGGTGCACTGCTTTAGGCAAGGTAGCAAGATGGGACCATTAATGTTTGCAATATATACAGCGAGTTAAGACAGGGAACCTTGCATCTCCTGGCTTGTTGTGATCTCAGTTGTGTTTTTAACAGAACTGATTTTGCTGTGGCGGTACTATGATGATGATGATGATGATGATGATGATGATGATGATGGTGTTGATTACTCGGCACATCTTGTGGTGAAAAAGGTTTTTTCCTGTTTTTTCCTTGCAAAATTATTGGTCTTCTGGATTAATTTATTCTCTGCTATCTAGGCAAAGAGCGATCAACCCTGTGGGACCATATGCAGTTCTGGGAAGATGCTTACCTAGATGCTGTGATGTTGGAAAGAGAAGGAATGGGGATGGATCAGGGGCCTCAAGAGATGATTGACAGGTAAATTACAAATTCTCTGCAATTTTTCTCTCCCTCTGCATTATTTAGTTTAGCAACTTTCTGGGAATTCAGGATGTGATTTTATTCTGAGTAAATTTGTTGAAATAAATAATTACTTTATATTAATTTATGTACTGTATACTGCTTAGAGTTTTTTTATTAAGCAGATTACAATTTTTTCTAACTTTTTTTTATAAATAAAACATTTCAGACTTTGTTCCAAATTTAATTTTCTTTATACACAAAGTCTGTCTTTTGAAATATTTAGTTGGTTAGTTAAATTTGTATGCCACCCTTCATCCGTACATCTCTGGATGAATATCAACATAAAATGCAATATAAAAGTGCAAAATACATGATAAAAGCAAGAACAAAAACTAAAAACTAATAAAAAACCCTCCCACCACCTTGGACCTCCCTGAACCTTTGCTTGTCTTTTAATGTTGGGCCTATAAAAGGAAATGTAACTTAAGGCTAAGTTTAATTTCTGGTCATCTGGTACTGGGTCGGTGGAGAGATTTAATTCCGTTAAAAAAGATAAAAGAAGGAAGAGGATGCAGAACATTTTGCATCTTTCTTTGCAGTTAGTGGCTAAAAGTCCATCGGAGACTCAAGTACATGTGTGTTCCTTTTGTAGGTATTTGTCTCTAGGAGAACATGACCGGAAGCGTTTAGAAGATGATGAAGACCGCTTATTGGCTACGCTTCTTCACAATATGATAGCCTACATGCTTATGTTGAAGGTGCCATTTTTTCTTATTTTAATTTAATTTTTGCACATTTTTTGTGAGATTTGTGGTAGGGTATGGGAGAAATATGCAAGAGCAAACCCATATTAATTGCAGAAATAATGCCATGTCATACTTTGTTTTTGCTTTGTTTTTAGGTCAATGGGATGTATTTGATCACTTCTTTCTTCCCAGTTACTTGATTTCTGCAGTTACTTGTTATTACACAGTTTCTTCTCTTGGTTGACCTGTTTCTATGGTAGTTTAAACTCTTTGGAACACAGCAAATGAGTTCTTGTCTATGTACTGAAATATAAATATATATGCAAGTGCCTAGGGAGATGTCAGTAACCAAATGCTGTATTTTGCTGTGTAGGTGTCCAAGAATGATATTAGGAAGAAAGTGCGCCGTTTGATGGGGAAATCTCACATTGGCCTAGTGCATAGTCAAGAAATAAATGAAATACTCGACAAACTTGCCAATATAGTAAGTCTTTGACCACCTCTGTATCTATATCTCTGTTCCTTCGATAGGAGAGGAGGATTATCTTTCACTGCAGTTCAGATGGCAGTGTTGATTGCTACAAATCTGAAAAGAGTTATGTTCCTCTTTTATAATGTATTTCACAAATTGTGTACAAGATTAAAATACTGCAGATAGAAACATTCTGATATCTTGCCTTCTTCATGTACTTTTTAATGGCAAGGGCTAGTGGGACCCAGATCTTTGGATGGTATAGATTTACTCAGCAATACCTTGCTTGACAGAGAATCAGACTCCTCACCTGTTTTATTCAAGACAGTAGACACAGAGGTCAGATCTTTCTGAACTTTTTATAGTGTTGCTCTCAAGAGCTGTAGAATGAAATTCTTGCTACAAGCTGCCTTCTCACTCTGTTGCCCGGGCTGGGGTCTGCCAGTTTCCTGCTGGACTAGAGGCACTAACTGCTGCTTCCTAAATTCCTCCTTAGTAGCTGAATGGGTAAGCAGCTTCTCTAGGCTTAATCTGTCAGTATCTCAGCTCACAGTCAGAGGTAAACTGGCCTCCCCCGGGCAATTGAGCTAGATACTTGTTTACCTTCCGTCTGCTACTCCTGGCGGGCTAGGTCGATTCTCCTCCCTTAGATGTGAAGAGAACACACCCTCTGCTTCACTCTCCCAGCTTTCCCCCAGGGAGGGGAAATGAGACAGACAGGAGACCTATTTACATGTTTTATTCCTGTCATTCAGCAGTACATAGAAAACGTGACTGCACCCTTCAGACTCCATCAGAAGAGTCACAACTCCGCCCCTGCACTTCCAGCACAGGTCACATGACACTCTGAGCTAACATCCGGTGCTCAGTACAGAGAATAGACTCCTCCTTTTTGCCAACAGTACAGTTGCAAACCACAACATCCTGTTTTGCATTCCAGCCATCTGGAGCTGGCTTTTGCATTGCTGCTTTTATCCAACATAATCTCTTGTCGTTTTGTTACAATCCTGGGTAAGGAACTGAACCAGCTGCTTCTGGGGAAAACCAGCTCTTTTTATTGCTGTAGCTGCTGGCTGCTTCTCCAGGGTGGGTGTCTTTGGGGCTTTTTGAAGATGCTATATCCTGAGATTCAGTGAGAACCCTCAGAACAGCTGTGGGGGAGAGGGGGGAATCATTCCACCTGACAAGCTGCAATGCTTGTGCAGACAGAACAATTGTAAGAGCACAGCACTGAATTCCATCTTTACTTCTCTGATAGTGCTACTAAAAGAGAAATTAGTTGATGGGTTTCCCATGTTCTTTTTGCTTGCTGTGCCTCCCCCACCATACACATGTTTTTAGAAAGCATAGTTGCTGCATGTGCATGCTACATTTTTTTTATCGGTGTGTAGATACATTGTGTTAAGTGTATGCTATAAAAACATAATTGGGTGCAAGCTAGCCAGATTCTCCTCTGACTCTGAAAACTTTGGGTGCAGAGTTATAGACAACTCCCCATTTGCACAGGGGTCTTGTTCTGGGTCATTGTGCACATTGGTGGAGCATGTACAAACTCATAAACCTGCCCCATTCCTCCCCCTTACGGGGCTGAAAACTGCTCCCTAGTACTGAAAAAATACTTGGTGCTTTTCAGTGTTTTAATCCAATTTTACTTTTGTACAGGAGATGGGTGAGATCTGACTTGCTGAAGCTGAAGTAAAGATTAAAGTGGAAGGTTTTTAATAGGATTTTTCCTTCTATTTAGAATGGCAGAGAGCTCCAAATCCGACCCAGTGGCAGCAGACATATCAAGAAGCAAACATTTGTTGTACATGCTGGCACAGACACAACCGGGGATATCTTCTTCATGGAGGTAGAGACCAGGTTAAAAGTTAACAAAATGATTGCTGTTAATTGGGTTGTATGGCGATTCCTCTCTAATAATATATACGTCTCCAGGTATGCGATGATTGTATTGTGCTGAGGAGTAACATTGGCACGGTGTACGAACGCTGGTGGTATGAGAAGCTCATCAACATGACATACTGTCCCAAAACAAAAGTGCTTTGTCTCTGGAGGAGGAATGGCCAGGAGACACAACTGAATAAGTTCTACACCAAAAAGGTACATTTTCTACAATGTTCTGTTTACAATGACTTAGTATTTTACTGGACCATTTATATTTTATCTGTCTTTGAATCTGCTTCAGAGTTTTGATGCTGAGATGATCAGCAGCTGACATACAATGCGAGAAGCTTTTCTTAAGTGGTGTCACCAGATATTGTTTCCATGGTTTGAGTTGCATCACTCTCCACCCATAACAGCAATTTTAAGCATAGTTTCCAATGGAGAGATGTGGGTAGAACATTGCTATTGAAATGCTCACATCCTAATCTTGGGTTTATGATGGGATAGATGCATCTTGGATCTGGAGACCTATGTAACATTTTTGCCTGTAACATGAGGAAATTATAGTGCATTGTTTTAATAAAATAACACATTTGGATAGCATTCAATTACACACATATAGAGAATTTCAGACTCAGCTGATGCAAATTGTTTGTAAGGGAAACAGTTATGACATGAGATTCTATGACTAAAGAAAGATGCGATATAAATTTAATAAAATAAAGAAAAAATAGAGCTATATATGTGGACCAAACACCACTGTTTGTTTGTTTAAAAAAATACATATAGATTGTCCCTCATATAAGATATCAGTTCAAGAAAATTTACAAATGCAAGAAGCATAAAATGCCATTAAAACAGAATAATCATAAAAATGTCCTGCCTTTAAAGTTCCCCATCCTTTCATCCCAAACGTATTTCAAAATAATGGCGTATTTTGAGATAACCGTATTTTATTATTTTTAGCAAATATTTAAAAAGTATGGTCTAAAATACTACTGTTATTTCCTGTGCATTGTATCCCAACTTTCCTTCAAGAAGTTGAGCTGCTTGGAGGAAATGTGGCAGATAATTAATAAGTACTCAGAAATGTTTGTATGCTTTATTATTCTTTGCGCTATTAAGTTCTCGCCACTGTATTAGCTCTGTGTTTTATGAATCTCCATTATGTATCTGCAGAAAACCTATTTATTTATTTATTTTATTTTAATCCGTTGTAGTGCCGGGAATTATATTATTGTGTAAAAGACAGTATGGAGAGAGCAGCGGCAAGACAACAAAGCACAAAACCTGGTAAGAGCCTTAACGGGCATAGATGAACTTTGGCAAGTGCCACAACTTTCTAAAAGAGTTTTTGGGAGTGTGTTGTCCTTTATATTTAAGGGGCTGAAAATACTGCCCCTCCTTTTCACTCTGGAAATGCTGATGCCAGAAAGGAATTTGACTTTCCTCCAAGGAATTGCCGGGGGAGAAATAAACATTATTTATTTCCCCTGATACTGCAATAATAATGGGATACTGAGCTTAGCAGCCAGATGACAAGGACATGGTTGCTCTTAAATCTTTTCTTCCACCAAGCCCCACAAATGTCCTAAAGACCCAAAATCTCCCAGCACCTCCAAGATACACACCTGATCCTTTGCAGAAGTCTTAAGCGCCATTAGCAAAATTGTACACAGCTACACATGTAGACATTTGCAGATTTTTTTAAAAAAATCCATATATGTTCAACAACTCGTAGGTGTGCAGATAGCCTATAAGGAAATGGAGGAAATGTCACTTATTTCCTCCTCACAGAGCCTTTCTTTTGCTCAGAAAGATTGCCAAAATGATTCTGCAGGCTAAAACCACTCCCAATTTAATGTGTGACATTAGCACATCATTTGTCCACGCTGAAAATAACAGTTAAGAGACAGCAAGATTGTCGCCCATCAGGCCAGATCAAAACAGTACAAAGTTGCAGGAACACCAACAGATTGGCCCTTGTGTTGTGAGGTTTGTGAGTCAGTGAGGCATTATAGCAGGGGTCAGCAAACTTTTTCAGCAGGGGGCTGGTCCACTGTCCCTCAGACCTTTTGGGGGGCCAGACTATATTTTGAAAAAAAATATGAACGAATTCCTATGCCCCACTTTTATATAAAAGCACACATTCTACTCATGTAAAAACTCCAGGCAGGCCCCGCAAATAACCCAAAGATGCATTTTAAATAAAAGGGCACATTCTACTAATGTAAAAACACACTGATTCCCGCCCGTCCACGGGCCAGATTTAGAAGGCGATTGGGCCGGATACGGCCCCCGGGCCTTGGTTTGCCTACCCATGCATTATAGTAACATAATGAAATGCTAGGCTACTGCTTAGGGCTAGAGCTCTTTGGTTATCCTTCATAAGAATTTAACAGGCATAAATGACAAAACATACCATGATCTCTAAAGTCCCAGTCTTTGCAGATATCTAGTTAGCATCTCTATATTGCTTATTGTTATCCAGCCTATAGAAATAAGATGTGCTATGGCACCATTTTGAGGAAAGGGTTTGCTTCTGGGATCCTCCTTTAAATGCAGTGTCCTATGTTTTTCTGTGTACGTAAATCACTTTGTATTGGGAAGCATTTTCCTCCTTTTTTCTGTTTTCTTTTTACATTGCAGGCCCTGAACTGGGTGGGGAATTCCCAGTGCAGGATATGAAAACTGGTGAAGGGGGGCTTCTCCAAGTCACCCTGGAAGGGATTAACCTGAAATTCATGCACAGTCAGGTAGGAAAGAACCCTTGAACAAGAGTATTTGAGCATGGAGCTTCTTAAAGTGCACCAATAAACGTGTTTCCTCTTCCCTTGGGGAGGTGAAGGAGAAAGACAATTCTTTTCCTCCACACTTAAGAGAATCTCAGTGTTAGTATTTAAATTATGTAGTATCTGTCTTAGAATGAAATATTAGCTCTATATACTAGTACGCAGAATTCACATACTACCAACAAAAATAATGGCCCTAATCCAAATAATTCTTTAAATGAGCTTTAGTTTTTCTGCAACCAGCATATGGGGTTGTTCATTCAATCTTCTTAATGATGCTATAGATGTATTTTGTTCTTTCAAGTTGAAGAAAAAAATGCAATTCAGGTGATGGTAAGGTTTGCTTACATTGGATTTCCAAAACAATTTCCAACAACATTTAGTCTTGGAACACTTAGGTATATTGTATGGACGTAGCAAAAAACACTGGTTTTTTATTATTAAAAAAAATAACTTTCCAGCCTTATGGAACAATTTGCTCACCATTTAACTTTGGTGAATTCATGACAACTATTGTTGTATGGAAAAATAAACTAAAATAACTAAAATTGGCATTAGCAAACTTTTTTTTAAAAGATAGGTAGCCGCTCCTGCATCATGTGTAATTCATCTGCAGGGGCGCCAGGTATATGGGGCACAAGGGGCTCCTGCCCCCTAATATTCAGGGGAAAGGTGCTGTGCCCCCCCAATATTGAGGGGGCTGCCACTGGCCAGCCTTTGCCCAGGAGCCGGGTGGGGGCTGTGACGAGCAAGCGCAAAGATTGCCACCCTCCATGAGTCCTGCCCCTGGTGTCACAAAACGCGTCACATGGCTGCGCCCCCTAAATGGGTGGGGCAGGGCAGGGCAGTGCTCTTGTTCATCTGTGGTTGAAAGCGGAGGCTGTTCAATAAATCAGACAGAAACAATTTTTCTCATAAAGATACAGACGTAATTATTTATTCCCTTTTGAATCTGTCATTATCTCTAGGTATAGAGGAAACACAAATGGATTTGTGTGCCACTCTGTTCTTTTCTCTGGATGTGTTTTCTTTTTTGCTTCTCTTGATCATTGTTTTTCTTTTGCTTGGTGTTCATGTTTGTTTTGCATATGCTGTGGAATCAATTTTAGGGTTGGGTTTGTGTGTGTGTGTGTGTGTGTGTGTGAGAGAGAGAGAGAGAGAGAGAGAGATGGGGAGAGAGTTAAATTTGTCAGTCAGTCTTTTGTGCAGTGTTCTGTTGTTGTTTTTCTAAGTTTTTTTCTAAGTTCTACTGGTGTCCCTAGGAGCCCTAGGCTGAGATTCAGCGAAGCTGTTCACATATGCTGGGGAGAAATATACATACAGGTGGAGGTTTTTTGTTTTCGTTTTAACTTTCCAGTATAGCCACTTGCACTGCTCAAGAAGCAAGATGCTTTTCAGCAGAAATGGCTCTGTGGGATTACATACTCACTTTTCAACAATGATTGAGCATTTGCTACTTTGAATACATGGGCGGGGGGAGTGTAGCTAATGAAGCACAGAAAGCGGTGATCAGAAGTCATTGTGTATAAACCTGATTTCCTTGAATTTCTAACCATTTGGGCTATCTCATCAAATGTGTCTACCCAAACCTGTGTTTGCCAGGGTAACATGACTGCATGAATTGGGACTTTTCTTGAGGAGAATCAGTGGGCAGAAGTGGCGTGTGTGAACCTTCTGGCACCTATTGATTCCCCCTGCAAATGCCTCCCTCCACTAGCTGTTCCCCCCAGTTGGTCTGGCTTCTGGTCTTGGAATCAATATGGGGAAAATTGGTTAACAACAGTAAGGCAGGAATTTTCAGGAGATAATACAGGGGCAGTGGAAGGATTTAACATCTCAATCTTACATGTTGGTTCTCCCTTGCAAATCTCCCTAGCACCCTGTTCAAGCACAATAATGCATGAGCGTAGCCAGGGTTTTTGTTAGGAGGGGCAGGCTTTTGCTATGGGGCAGAACCTCAAATTTGTATTGGTTGGTGTTGATTTAGGTGGGCAGCTGCCCCCCTGCCTTCCCCTTGGCTACACCCATGTTATAACAACAGAGTTTGGAATCCTATAGTTGCCTCATAACTTGCCATTTGAACCTTGGAATAAAGCAAGTCAATTCTTTATAAATTTCCAAGTGTATTCTAATTCACCATTTATTCTAATTCACACTTCTCTGTGTATTTAAGCTGTTTGGGGGACTGTGTCAACTGAATTGTACATACCTTTCATGCCTTTATTCCATCATGGAAACAAGATAACTTACACAGGGTTCCCAATGGTTTGCCAACGAAGTAGCAGAATCATGTACAGTATCCTTAAACCATGCTCTGGGGCTATAATTTTGTCCACTGTTGCAATCTGTAGTCCCAGATGCAGCAGTAGATTCCCAAAGCACCCCGAAACTGTAAACCCAAATAGACTCTAGCATGATAGGTATTGCTGTATTTTGCCCAAATAACAAGCCCTTTGTTGTGGCATTGTCCGGATTTGGAAACTTATTGCTCAAAGACTGACAACCTATTTTTTGCAGCCATGCACTGGGTAAACACTGAGATTGTAGATTCTGGTAAAACAGAAAAGGATAGAGATAGGTGTAATCATCCCTTGTAAGCTTTTTATTTATTTTTATAAATGATTGATTCTAAGGACTTTGTCAGTTACGCAATATACAACATAATAAACATGTTGTTATTCAGTTAGTTGGGGAACATCTTTCCCTCCAGAAGCATTTCTTTTTCAGGGATGTTGCAACTTTTCCTAGGACTTAGTACTATACTTTTTTAAATGAGAAATTGCTAGATTTTTAAGTGCATTTTTAAAGAAACAAACCAGGCTATCTTCCTTTAATAAAGCAGTCTCCTACTTATCTCTCCCATCATATCCCTGTAAACAGACTATCCTCCCATTCTTTGGGGATGGCATATCATAATATTGACATTTTATGTATGCTAGTGTAAGTATATTGCTAATAGAAAAACACCTGGGATTTTGCCATTGTTTGGAGAGATCTTAGTATAGAGATATTCTGATTTCCCTCCTGTACTTTTCCACATAGGCCATATATTACCCCTCGTCCTGAATGAAACAGTGTGATTGCACTTTCCAAGATGCGCATGGATGTTTGAGAAGCTACTTTGGGTGTTGAATGGACTACTACAATAAGATAGCTTATTTATTTTCGCACACTTTCTGTTTCTGAGTCAGAGAAGTGAAAACCTGCTGCTTCATTTTTTCCTCAACCTCCCTTTGTTTTAGCACTTAGTGTAATCTGCAGTCTGCAAATCTTGAGCATCATCACGTGTGGAAATATAGAAGAAAAACCCTTGGTTTGGGTGGGAAGCATGGCACCTCTTGCCTGCCCTCTGTGCCGGAGGAGGATGCATGGAGAGGCAGACATTTAATGGGATGGGGCAAGACCACAAATGACAGACCAAATCTGGAAGCAGTCTGTGTCCCTCCTTTTGTTTCATTTCAAAGTGTGTTGGTTTTTATTTTTGCTGTAAATCAGTTGAGTGCCTGAAGGGGGTAGCAATGTTGGATATGTCAAGAGTTACTAACTCTTTCGTTTCTCTTCCATGCTTTCTCCTCCTGCAAGGAGCGGAAGGTACTCCATCTTCTGCTGTCTTAGCTTCTTAGCCTTTTAAGTTGTTTCTTGATTTCTAGCATTGTGGCAATTTTTTGATTTTTATTTTCCAATTTCTCTTTCTTTTGATTTAAGTAGTAAACTATAGTTGAACTGGTAGTATATGCTACAACATCCCAAGTTATAACTGCTGTGGTGTGCTTTTTGTTCTTGTTTTATTTTGACATTGCATTCTTTATTCTAATCATGTGTCTTCCTCCTCTTTTCTTTCAGGTTTTCATAGAGCTGAATCACATTAAAAAGTGCAATACAGTGCGAGGAGTCTTTGTCCTGGAAGAATTTGGTAATTACATTATTTTGATATTAGGTTTGTACTCACATGGCAGTAACTCAAATTTCTGATCCTCTCCATGAGGCAGAACTGTATCGTCTTGATAGATTTTTCTTTTTTGGGGGGTGGCAGGGAAAGGTCAAAGGAAGCAGCATAAATTGTGTCTAAACAGGTTATTAGAACTGGAGAAGACATGAGTGAACTTGAGGCATTGTTAAGCTTAGATAACAAGATTTTAGAGCTGGAGTCACCAACCTTTTGGGTCTGTGGGCATATTTAGGAATTTGAGCAACTCTTATGGGCACCACCACAAAGCAGCTACTATGGGGATCTGCCTGGTCAAAAAGAACAAGTTACTTGCCCAAGAGTCTGAGTATAATACATCACCATGGCATATGCGAAAGCCTTTTTAGTGTCCCCAGGATGAACTATAATCCCCAGATTCCTTTCTTTTTTAAAGTACATTTCTAACAATTTTAGAACCTGAGATATAAGGCAAAACTTATAGGCATATTCTTCCCATTTTGGGGGAGACATTGGCTGCTTCATCCTTTCAGTGCTTTATTTTGCCTCCCCCAATGGAAAAATTCCTGTGGACACCCATGTCTGTGACTTGGACAGAGAGACAGGGAGAAATGCAGGTATGAAGTGTGTTGTGTATGAGTGAGCGAGCGAGAGAGAGAGTGAGTGTTGCATGTGCATCTGCGGTTTGTATGTGTGTGGTGAGTGTATGTGGAATGAGTGAGGTGTGACTGCCTTGTATATTTTTCCTGTTACTGAGGAATGCTCCCTGTTGCTATCAGGAAGAAACATGTGGGTGGGTGTCAGAGAGAGAGAGAGAGAGACCAGCAGGACATAGCTGACTTTTCTGAGGTTGTCCAGTGCAGATGGGGATGGCGACCAGCAATTAGTGTACTTTGTGTTTGTTTGTTTTTTTAACTAGGCTATCTTTCTATAGTAGTTAGGCTGTTACTAGATATAGTATTGATGCATTGCATTGGTTTCGATGAAATGGGCTCTGGATCATGAATTTTAGGCCACAATAATTTGCTACTTCAATGTGTTAGAGGATTCTTGTTGTATGTTCTGCAACAGACTACAATGTCTACACTTCTTTGATTTGTATTTGATCTGAGGTGAAATGAGGCTAACAACTTAACTTCTTTTTTGCTGCTTAAGAAAACTTCGTTGAATGGAGTAAATTCAGCATAGTGATTTGTTTTGTTTTGACAAGGAACTTATTCTGATGGGAAAAGAAGAGCTGGGAAAGGGATAGCTAGGTAAAGAACTTCTGCTAAATGAAGTGAGTGTAGAATTTAACTCAGGGCAATTTAAACTTCCATATTTATGGATGTTCCAAATTCATTGAAATGTGGGGGTATGTAATGTAAAAGTGAATTCCATCTTCTGTAGATGGTTCTCCAAGACATCTTTTGAGAGTATGTACACTGGTACAAATCAGCAGGTCAGTTACGCCAAAGCTCTATAGCAGTTTGTAAGCAGTCCATGCCATCTGCACTGCACCATAGGGCATTGCATGGGGTTCACATAAATGCTCAACTGATACTCAGACTGACTGATCAGAGCAATTGCTAGTCAATATTCCAGTTCACTTCGCTTTGGGAGACCCTTTCTGCTGTGAAAGTACTGTGAAAGTACTGTTTGGGTGCTTCCAGAGAGTGGCCTTATACCACAGAATAGGTCCTTCAGATCTGATTTGGTTGGTTGTCCATTTGACACATTAGCCACACATTTCCATTTGCAGTCATCAATGTTCAATCAAGGGATGATTGCCGCTTGCCATCCACCATGGGCAGAGCTTGACAGAATGTATCTGAGCTGAGTTTTATGCCACTCCTCCCACCCTCCCCAATCTCCTTTTTCTAGTCTGAATATACATGTATACAGGTATTTCTGAACCGATGTGTGTATCTTTAAAAAAATCAAAAAATCCCAGGAGAACACATTACCAGTCTTATCCAGCCATTTATCTGGTTTCACAATGAGTAAAATGGAGGAGTGTGCTTTTTTGCTATAGTGAGGGCCATATTCATTTTCATTTGTTCACTTGATTTTTAATTTTTAGCACTGAGGTCTTGTGCAAGAGTGAGATTTACCATAAGGCTTGGGCAAGAATGATAAGAGGTCTTCTGTAAGACCTCCATATTAAACATTTTTTAAAACCCTGGTGTATGTACTCCAATTAGTCTCAAAGGCAATCTCCCTACATGGTGTGAAGGTACTGAGAGACTAGATTCTCCAAAACAGGCAAGCCTTCAGCATGAAATGATCAATATTCCAGTGGTACCGGGGACCACTGCAAGTGAAATGTCTAGAGATGTGACAGAGACTATCTACTAAAATGCCATCACATAATAAACCACCCACCAAAAGCTAATGAGCTTTCAGACCAGAAGTGGCTGAAGATGTATTTGGAGGTTAATTTTATGTATATTTTCTAGGTTAAGGGGAAATCTGTATTAAATATAAAAAAATGGGCTGACGGTTTGATGACAATGCCATGAGGACACTCTAAAAAACTTGTGTTAGTGATCAGCACCAGTTCCACAATAAACTTCCCATCTAGAAACTCCCCTGGAAAGAAATAAGTTGTTGCAGTCTTGGCCTGTCCAAAGAAAGGTTCATCCCTTCTTCCTTTTGATATGGCCCTGATCTGGATCAGGCACCCCTGTGCTATGTGATTGTTTACTAAGTTTACTAAGTTAGAACAGGGTGGGAAGCCTCTGGTCCATGGGCCAGATGCATCCCATCAGGCTTCCCTATTTGGCCTGCAAACTGCTTTGTGCACACCATGCCCACCCGGCCTACACCTGATGTCAATTGCAGGGCAAGGAGGGGTGGGACTTGGCTGATTTCAAAGCACCCAATCACCTGATATCATTTGTGACATCAGGTGATCAGCAGACGGGCAGCTTTGCCCACCTGTCAAATTTAGCCTGCGAGGAAGAACCTGATAAGTGCGGCCAAGGGTGAGAGACTATTAAGAGTTATGGTCCAGCAAAGAGCCACTTTGTCTCCATCTTTGTTTCAGTCAGTTTGTGTCTGACAGACCTTGAAACCGAAATTTCAATGACTATAGACAATAGGCCCAAGCCTTGTATATAATATATAATTATCTCATGTTTTGATAATTTCAAAAGAAGACATTATCAGCTGCATATGAAAGTATGAAAGTGGTAGTGCATGGAATCCACAATTGCTAAAGCAGATTTTCCTGCTTTTTCCTAATAGGAAGAATTGTAGTTTTTAATCGCCATCCAAAATAACTAGCTAATCAATGAGTAATAAGGTTGTTCTGTAGGTCTTACTGATTATACTTCACATTGCTTGATTTTCATTTTGTCAGCTTGGTTGTTTTTATGTTTCTCATGTTATCCAAGACCACTTTACAAAGGACAATGTGGAAGTTGGAGATGAGATCTTAGGGCGTATAGCTGGAAGGAAGTGTTCCTGGAAAGAATTGCTTAGAGAAAGTAGGAAGCACCAGGCCTTGGCTCTGAGATTTGAGTTACTGCTATGTATTTGTGCTTAACTTTTTGGTGACCCCTTCACTGTTGCTGCTATGAAAACCTTCATTCTCCAGCAGGTAAAGTGTTGCCCCTCGTCCCAATCCTTTGTTAGTACTTTGTACCTGTATTCTTATTCACAGGGCAAGAGGAAGCAGGATGGCACTTGTGTACTTATTTCTTTCATCCTTCTAACTGTAAAAGCTTCAGAAATCAGATGCTCCCCTTTTAGCTCGTTTTTGGTTTGTTTGTTAATACTATGCAGTAGTAATGTTTTATCCCCCTTCCCCCACCAAACTTTCTTGGGTCTTTGTAACACCCCCCCCCCCCGGTTCTCTTCCAGTTTCCTTTCTAAAAACCTATTTTCATTTTTGGAGTTGGGGAACAGGGGGATTTAGTGAGCGTGATGGTCCCCTTCCTAAAACCAGTTCTCAAGGGTCAGGAACTTTGCAACTCCTCTTCTGTTTGGTCCAGACTTCTTGACTTCAGTTTCTTCTGTCCAATATACTTGCCTTTCAAATGATCATACTAACTCCAAGCTCAGAAATGTGTTAATCATTTTTTATTCCTTTTGTGATGATATAGCAGGTTTTAGTTGTTTAAATCATTTTTATGGGGATACAGAGTTGGTACCAGAATTATTTGATACTAAAGTAGTTTAGAGTGAGACCTTGCTCTTCATCTAGTTCCTGGTGGCATGGAATAGTGTCTTTTGGGCATGTACATATGTTAAATATGTGGGATTTTCCTAAGAACTTTCCAGAAATGTTGATGCCGCAATGCCCTGTGTTCTAGCTGCTGGCACATAGTTTTGTATTAGAGTTATGACTCATTGTAATATTGGTTAGTTTTTTATCGTTTTGTATTGACCTCCTGGATAGCATTTGTTCTCGTGTATGAAAGGGTTTGTTTGAGTTATATTGTTTCACCACTGAATTCATTTGTTCATAGATTGACTATTCATTTATTCTGTCTTAGTAGGTGATATCAGGGTTTATATGATAAGATACTTACTCTATCTTTCCCCATGATAAATGCATGGATTCCTTTTGGGGAGTGGGGAGAGTGGTTCTTTTCTTCAGTTGTTTTATGTTAACCTAGAAAATCTGAGATGTTTTGCAAAGAAAAGATTCAAAATCATTCCATAATCATTTGACTTTAGAATATACAGGCGTCCTCCCCCCCACTTATGTTTGGGTTACATTTTGGGGCCCCCGTTCGCATAAGCAAAAATCACATAAGTGGGGAATACTCTCTAAAAAGCCTCTGAATGCCCATTTTTACATGCTCTCCAGCTCTCTCTGCATATAGCTCTCTCTGAAACTAGAGTTGAAGCTCTGGGGCCACTTGGAGGCTAGAGGATGCACAGAAAATCGGTGGTGACTTGCTCCCATGTATGTCAGTTGCTAGGCGGGGAGGCTGAGCAGCCAAAGCAAAGCCCTGCTGTGCCTCTGGTCTCTTTGGGGCTTCCTCTGCCCTCACTGAAGTCCTCTTCAGACTCTGGGAAGTGTCTCCTCGTGAGTTACGAGGACTTTCTAGCGCAATCCTGCCATTTCCTGGTTTGAGTCTATTTCTTTCCCAGTGCTGCTCGCATATGTGGTCAATCGTGCGTAAGTTGGAGGGACGCCTGTAGTTGTTTGATTACGTTATTCAGATCAGAAATTGTACTAATGCACAAGCTTTTGATGTGGTCAATTTGAATGCGATAAAAGAAGAGCAGTATTTCCTTCGTTGTTACTTCTGCTTCCTTATTGCAGAGGGAATAGAAGTTGGACTTCCTGGCATTTAATTTTTAATATCCATAAGTAAATTTCTGCTAGTTTATATAAGAGTGGAATATGTATCTGCTGTTGCTGATGTACAGGTGAAATCTGAAACTAAGCCTGTCACGTTGACAAATGATTTAACAGAAGTATTTAGGCTCTTAAGATGGCGCCTGCCAAATCTTCCTTTGGAACGTTATCTAAAGCAAGAACTAATGGCACCAGCACAGGTATAGGTCAATGTTTAACGGTAGAAAGAAAAAAGAATGAGTAAAGTTTAGCATTAGTAAAAAAGGATTGTTTAGTTGAGATTCCTACATTGCAGGGGGTTGGACTAGATGACCCTTGGGTCCCTTCCAGCTCTACAATTCTGTGATTCTGAGTGCTTTTCCCCCCTGCAGCTCATTGCACATTTCCTTTCCTCTTGCCTTTGGGAACATTGTACTATACCCCTCAATTTTTCTTGTCGTTTTTTGAACTCTTTGTTTTGTCTCTTGCCCGTCCGGTTTTAGTTCCTGAAACTAAAGAAGTGGTGAGCCACAAGTACAAGACGCCAATGGTGAGTCATCTGCTATGTCTTGTGGTTATTTCTCAAAGGTTTTCTTATCATGTCCACCTTGTGGTATTTCAGCATTCAGACTGCTCTCCATCTTGCTAATTTTCCCAAGTTAGACAACGTCACTTCAATGGAAGCTTCTGGAGAAGTATGGTTATGATCAGTTTCAAAATGAAGAGAATAAAAATAAGGACTGAAGGAATGTATAAGCCTGCAGGCTTTTGTGTGTATTCTGATGATGGGTTTCAGCTTATTTTTGTGTTGAACTTCAGAAAGCAAACTAGACTAGCAAAATTTGATGGTTTGCATTTTATCTGATTACTTCAAATATAAAGTATAAAATAATTGATTTTTTAAAGACCTTGGTCAGCATCTAGAAAATGGGACAACTACTAATTAATGTTTACTTTTCCATCCCATTTTCCAGAAACTAGGAGGACTTGTGGTTTGAGCTAATAAAACATGGGAATCTTTAATTCTATAATTAACTTAAAAGTCTTGTATTTAAGATGCTACACATACTGGCTTACGATCACTGAGAACATAACTATATTAATGATTACCACTTGAGATCTTTTGAATTAATCTGAAAACAAATTTTTAATAATTGTCAGGTGTATATTGAAGCAGATATCTTAAGAGTTTTAAAACTGTTTGATTTGACCCTCCAACAACAACAAAAAATTATTATATCCAAATGAGGTCAACTTTTCCCTGAGAAAACTAAAACAAAAAACTCTGAAATTGTATTAAGCATGAGAGCAAGTGCATATCTACAAAATTACACCTTCATTGAAAACGTCACCTTTTTTTTTAGTAAAACAATATAGTTGCAAATAAATCATTGGGATCAATAACATCATACATTGTATAGGATATAAACCCACAAGAATGGTGTGTGGGATCTAATAGACAGTTACAGAAGACTGGCAGAAAAGTCCCCCCCCCCTTTTGGGGTACATTTGATGCTTCCAGTTAACAGAGGATTAAAAAAATATTTAGACACTGTATAAGTATGTTTGTGTAGATGACAAAGTCTAGTGGTTAACAATATGTTTGGGCTATGACCTAGAATAAGAAATAGACCTTCCACATACCATTTTCACTCTGTGTATAATATTGAACCTGTAGGTGGAATTTTGGTATCATTTCCTTTAAACATTACCTCCATAGATCTCCTGATGCTTTGCTGCAAACTCAAACGAGTTTTTTTAATTATTGCATAAAAGTCTTTTGCAGCCAGCCAGAGTTTGGATGGCACATAAAATGGTTGCACACTTGTGTAACTTCTACTTTCACTTTGTGAAGTCCTCTACTCAGGATGAAGACAGATTTAATATTGAAACATGATGTTTGTCAGTCACCTCAATTGCAGTGCAAACCCAGCTTCCTCCTAGTTTTGCAGTGCCCCTTCCAATATTTTTACTGAGTTTACAGTTAATAGGTATTTTTGAGACAAGTGACCACAAAAGGCATGAGAAATTCAGGAGGGCATCATACCTACTCAACTGTGATCTTAAAGATGTGTACATGAAAGATGGAAAAACAAAAGCAATTTTTACCACAAACAACCAACAATAATTATGCACTAGTTTTGCAGCTGAAATGATATATGCGCATATCAGTGAATGGAATGCCAACCTTGCCCCTCCATAATGCTTCAAGCAAGCTGCTCCCTCCCTGCCTTTATCTTTTGTAAAGTACTGCATGGTTGTTCATTTAAGCACTGATTCATCTCTTGATTTTGCTTTGCCTCCATAGTAACAGTAGGGCAGTCTGACTTCTGAGAATGCACCTCCTTTTGGCAGCAGACAAGGTCTGACATCCAATTCTGTCAACTAGGAGGCGGAGCTTCTGTTATTTCCAGACGAACCTTATCTCAGTAGCATAAGGCAGGATCCCTCAGGAACGCTCGTAAAGGGCTTCCAAATTAGACGTCCTTCCTATCATAGAATTTAATAAGCTCCATGCATAAACCGTTTACGCAGAGCCAGTCTTTATAGAATTCAACCTTGAAGAGCAAAGGTATGTTTTAAATCAGGGCAGTCCAACTTTTCATATCTGCTGGGCCACAAGAATACTTTGACACAGAACTCTCAGGCTGCACACTTCCTCATTGGATGGGGCGAAGGGAGCAAGGCTATAATATCATGCCCTCCCCCCCGGCACAGCCCTCACACTGCCTCCCCAAAACTGGGAAAGCCCAAACTAGGATTTGGGAATGAGGAAGGAGGACTCTAGGACTCTATCAGAGCCCTCACGCCTCCTTCCCAAAGCCCAGCCTCACCCGGCTCTGGGAACACAGCACCAGGGCTGGGTGGGCGTGCTAAAAGATGCATTGAGGGCCACATATGGCCCTTGGGCCACTCACTTGAGTGCTCCATTTTAAATGCAAGTAAGGGCACTGCAGATAGGTTCCACAGGTGGAAAAAAATTACACCTGTTATTGCCTTAATTTATTTCAGGCTGAAACAGTGGGGATTCTTTAGCCTTATATGTGTGGATGAGATAGATGAATCACCAATTTCAAGGCATCTATTGGAGCTTTCTATGATTGTTCTCGAAGTAAAGGAACTCTAAGGTATACAATAAATACAGTCCGGAGACCTTTAATTACTCAAACCTTCACTGTTGTCTTTCCTAATGTCTTCTAGGCTCATGAGATCTGCTACTCGGTATTGTGTCTCTTCTCTTATGTGGCTGCAGTTCGTGGGAAAGAAGCAGAAAGCAAAAGCAAGCCACCTCGCCCAGTCTCCAGCTGATCAACACCACCACTGGAAATTCATTGGCCTGTAATACTCCCTTTTCTATGGCTGTTATTGGAGCTCACATAACCATCTCTTATGAAAACTTGTTTGTTTATCTATGGCCCTGCAAGTCCCCTTTACAAAAGTCAGACTTAACTATTCATTTGTGTGCTGAAGCTGTTCTTCTCCAGCACTTCTTGGCATCCTTTCTAGAACTGAGTGTGGTCTGCTCTGGCCACGCTCTTGGAATTAGCTGTCCCAGACGATTTGCTCACATGAGGTTCGGCTCTCTTTATTTTACAGTGATACCATTGTTTGACTTTTTATTTATTTATAGAATCAAGCCTCTGTTTTCATATTTTCTGTTATGTATGCAATGAAAGCAACTCAGTGTTGCCTGGCTCACCCGTTGTTGTTGCTGCTGCTGCTAATGTGCTTTACTGTACATTATTTTGTTCCTTGCTCTCCAGACTTAACTTTGTCAGCATGGAATTCCTTTCACGCGGCCCTTTTTTGTCTGCAAGCTGCTCCAACCCATTCCACAGAAAGGCATGGTTGTTTGAGAGTGGAAGCAAAACTACACACATGTCTGGTCATTGTGTCTTCAGAGGAATGGGTGGAAATCAAGGCACAGGAAGGATGATGCAGTCCAGTATGCATGTACTGTACATATTCTTTTAAACAGGAGACTAACATTTTGCTGACATTCCAGTTCAGTTCTGTGGTACATGCTCATAGTGATAGACTTCTTCATGGTAAACGTCTAGAATTAAGTGAAGAAAGGCAAATCTCCACCATCACCACCAAAATCAACACAGTGCTATTGGTTAAATCATTACATACTCACATAAAGCTTCAGTATTTAGAGCACCCTCTAATTCTGTTGTATATTGTTGGAAACACATCAAATCATAAAACGGTTGTGAGGATGCAAATGTTTGTCCATAGCACTGTATATCCTCATTCCAAGTCTCCTTTTAGCCATTGCTTCTGTCAAATTGTACATGTATATTAAATAATTTTGCAAACACCGTGCTACTGTGCAATGAAGCCTCCCTCCCAGGTAAAGTATCATTTGATTTTTTTATTTCTAAGTAAGCTGGAAAATGAATATTTAATATGCCTTTTATTTTTTCATGGACTGTACTGGACTCTAATGCAAACATGCACCAGGGTACTTGAAGGAGAGGATCTGCAGTATATAACAAACTGTAGAACATCTGACTAACTTCTCTGACTCATATTGGAGTACCATATGAGTTCACAGGGTTTATTGGCAATCTGCCTCCAGAAATCATTGGGATTGTTCCATTCAGCTTGGTCTGTGTGGCTGTTGAATGGACTGTGTATTATGAATGAGTTGCCAGGGAGGGAGGGAAGATGTACATATTTCAGCCCCACATCTATTTATAGAAAAGTGTACAGTTGTGTGAATGTGAAAATAAACTACCATTAAACGACCTTGACTCTTGTGGTTTGAACTGCATTAGTTTTGCTTACTGTTTAAAATTTAGTGATTTAAGTTTCAAATAAAGCCAAAACATGTGACAGAGGAGGCCCTATATATTTATATACTAATAGTTCTCATTATCTAGCCAAAAGAGCACTCTCCTTGCACAAGTGGGAGGAATAAGCAGGCTTGAGAGAAATCAGCCATATGAAATGATTTCGTTGTTAATTCAATAGCTAACAATATAAGCAAAGCTGGCAAATATTTTATACCTGCATACATTCCATATGATACTCTCAGCATAATTTTGTATAATTTTTAATTTTCTGTAACAGTTTGTATTATGTATTCCATTGGCAGTTTGGGAGCTTCAGAGAGAGAGAGAGAGAGAGAGAGAGAGAGAGAACTTCAGATTTGTATTGATTTTTATTGAGTTTTACAGATGCCTCCCCCGCTGGCTTCACCCATGGATTGTCAAGATGGATTCAGGGAATAAAAGCCATAGCATACATAAAGAGAGTCTATGTAGAAAGTTGAGATATTGCTCCTGCTTTGGAGTTAACTCTGTCTACATACTTTCAAACATTTTTTTATCTATAACTGTGAAGGTTGCAAGCTTGATTTTTCTTAAAATAAAACTTGAAATAGCTATGAAGCAGAATTTTGTTTCAGATTCTAGTTTTGGTCTATTGTGAATTAAATAGTACAGTACTAGCAGTTTGTTAGTTTGACCTTCTCCTAAAAAAATACTATTTTCCCTGAAATGTTGCTCTTTTATCTGAAATTTATACAGAATATGTCATTCTAGGTCTTCTGGGGTTTTGGAATGTTCTAGCAGCAACTAGGCTGCAAATCCTCCATATTTTGTCTGGATTCTATCCCATTCTCTTCAAAACAGGGTATCCACAAAGGACTTAAAACTTATGGCCATGTTCTGAATTGTATTGTTGTGAATCTCTGGTTGTCTTTGATCATAGGAAAGGAAAGCTGATTTCTGGCTTGCTCTTTTTCTTTGGACTGTTACATTTTCTGTCTTTTATTAAGCCTGGGTTAGTTTACTTTCTTGGACACTAGTTGTCTCTATTTCCCTTCCTACCCTCCTGAAGTACATTATTCTCAGTAAGGTTTGTTGCTTATTTGCTGGCTGAGTATCTTAAGTAAGGGTTATTTTAAGACTTTCTCTATTGTCCGCCTCTTTGCTTGGGCATGCCAATTCAAGCTCAGGGATAACAGATGGAGGCTGCAATAGTTAGCACTTTCAATCTTTCACCACTTCAAGTCATTTTAGGATGTGGTCCTTATGTCACACAATGTATGGTCTTCAGAAATGGGATCCACTTACTCGACTGCTTTGCTGTCCTAAAATAGATGTCTCTGCTTTGAGTGGCACTTCAACTATATCAGCAGGGCTTAAATGCATCTGAGTTTCCTCTAAGAAACATAATATGGAGTCCATGTTGGTGTTGCAAAAACAAGTGAGATGATGCCTGCTAGAACTGACTTGAGAGTTTGGGCAACAAAACTCTTCCTCAGGCTGAGTGTTCAAGAAAAGTAAAAGCAAAAAGGATGAATGAGAGATGCTTCTGTGCAAGGTACAGCATTAGCCTGGCCCTTCTTGTCTGCAGACTTTTAAAAAAGTCTTATGCTGGTACAAAGTAGCAGATGGGGGCAGTGTGATATTTTCTGAGAAGGATTTGGATTTTAGCCTTAATCCAATTACAGTCAAACCATCTAACCAGGGTTTCAATTTACACCAAGGCTGCAGGGATAAAGCAGTAATGGAAGATTTCAAAAAAATATACAAACCATAAGGGGGGGGGAGTGTATTCAGGATAATGTGTGAGAACTATTTAGAAATAAATAAAAGGAACACACATTCCTTTATACTTTGTTTCAGAGCCTTTGTGTGACTTGAAAATCTGTGATGTATTTTGAAAGCTAAATCGTGTAAAAGCAATACACTCTTGGTCCAGGAACATTACAGACCTCAGAATTGTGGCATTCAAAACAGCCCTTGTCTCTAAATAATATTGTCATTTTCCTTCTCTGTTCTGTTCTCACATTTGAAAAGGGTGGGTGGGTGGGAGCATTACCAGTTTGAAGGCTTGATTGAGGAGATAAAGGGTGCTTCCAGGCTGGGCTTTAATCTGCAAACAGGTCATTGATTACAAATTTTCCCTGGAAAATTCAGATTAAATAGGGAAAATATGGGCTGGCATTTTTTATGCCAACAAAGTCATGTGAATGATGGGGACGGATGGTCCAAAAAACACTGCATGCCAGAGGAGCACTGATATCACAATAAACACCCTTTGGTTCTTGTATAGATGATAAATACTGGGTAGAACTGTGCAGCTCCAACTCCTGGGTTAGAGGCAAGTGGACAGCCCTCCTACTAATTGCATGTCTAGACTATTTTACTATAATGTTGACCTTGTCCTGTGTTTTTTGAATTGTTGTCTTATTTGAGTTTATTGATACGTTTTGTAACAAATTGTTACGCATTTTCATGACAAGTTGCTGGTTGATGACCACTTTGGGCACAGTTAACTATTGAAAAGTAGTGTTACTTTAGTCTAAATCGAAATATAGGTACAGGGCACTGTTTGGTGGTTCAAAAAGTGTCCAGACCTTAACATAATGAAGTCTGTTAGTATTTTCTTCAGTTTCAGGAGTGGGAAAAAATGATCTACAGCCAAGGGTAAGCCAGGCTGGAGCACATCTAGGTTCAGAAGTATCTATTTTCCCCCATTTCATGAACATACTCCTACCCTGGGAAGGTTCTGTTACTCAGTATCAGGGGTCAGCAAACTTTTCTGCAGGGGGCATGTCCGCTGTCCCTCAGACCTTGTGGGGGGAGCCAGACTATGATTTTTTTTGGGGGGGGGATGAACGAATTCCTATGCCCCACAAATAACCCAGAGATGCATTTTAAATAAAAGGACACATTATACTCATGTAAAAACAGGCTGATTTCTGGACCGTCCATGGGCCGGATTTAGAAGGCGATTGGGCCGGATCCAGCTCCCGGGCCTTAGTTTGCCTACTCATGCTAAATAGCTTGCAAAAGCTATATTTTAATATATGTGGGTTGTAATAAAAGGAATTATCTCACTTGTTTGGTGACTAACGACTATGTTAGTGGCACTAACAACAGCTTGGAGTGGGGAAAAGATTTAGACTGGGGAGGAGAAGACTGGGGAGGAGAAGTTCCTTATCCTCCATGTAATATATACAGCCCTGATTTTTTCTGTTCACAGTTGAGTAGAGCAGCTAAATGTCCCCCCGATAAAATTCTTAGCCCTTTGTATATATATGAGTGGCTGGGGAATCCAGCCAGATGGGTGGGGTAAGGTGAAGGTAAAGGTACACCTGACCATTAGGTCCAGTCATGGACGACTCTGGGGTTGCGCGCTCATCTCGCTCTATAGGCAGAGGGAGCCAGCATTTGTCTGCAGACAGCTTCCAGGTCATGTGGCCAGTATGACTAAGCCATTTCATAAATTATTAACATTATTATATAGAATTTAAAATACTTTATGGATCCTGGAGATTATCTAACCAATCTATCTACATAATATGAATGAACTGGTATGCTTCAAAGTTTCCCTTCTATCATCAAAATGACAATGACTGTAAATAAATAGCTATCCAATTCTACAATTGAAAGGCTTCTGTGTTTAAAATTTCCTAAGGCTATATAAAACTTTATCAGTTGTAATTAATACTTTTTTTACAATTCTTTTGGTTTAAGTGATTATGTATTTAAGAAACAGAAGTGCAACATTTGGTTAGGGTAATACAGCAGCTTCTCTGTACAGTTGTTTAAAGAGTGTCCATGTAGGGAAGCTGTTAACCAATGGCTATTTCGCTTGTGCATGTAAAGTGAGCTAAAACTGGTGCAGGAATTGGCTGAGATGCAAAATGATTGCCTTATCACTGTGCTATGGCCACAGCAAAATGGCATGTTAAGTGCCGAGCCGAGAAAAAGCTTTTGAGTTCTGCCAAGAGCGGTTTTCTGTATATCAACATTTTGTAGGCATCACTAACACCAGCCAAAGAGGAGAGGAGAAAAAATAAACCTAGAGGAGTTTCTCACAGGTCCTTTAAGTTATGCAACATGTTTACACCTACAGCTGTGTGGGTACAAAAGAGAACTGGCCAAGGATGAGTTTTCTGTACTTTTCCATTAGGCATCTGCAGGGGCTGTTTAATGCAATAGGCTTTGCCCACCTCCCTAGTAACAATGTCTCCATGTCGGTATCACATACACTCCCAATTCCGTAGTGCCATGATTTATTTAATGGCATATATAATGCCCATAATATAGGGCTGATTCTGTCTGTGTTGCACCAATGGAGCCTCAGAGGTCCTTCCTTACTCAGGTCCCCATCTCAAAAATGGGACAAGTTGTGACTAGATAGGGTTTACTTTGTGGTGATGTCCCAGATTTTGGAATTCCCACCCAATAATATTAATAATAAATAATAATAATTTTATTATTTATACCCTGTCTATTAAAAACTTCCCTAAACAGGACTGCTTTCCGATGTCTTCTAAAAGTCAGATAGTTGTTTATTTCCTTGACATCTGATGGGAGGGCGTTCCACAGATCGGGTGCCACTTAGAAGGCCTTCTGCCTGGTTCCCTGTAACCTCACTTCTCGTAGTGAGTAGATAGTCTTGCCTGGAAAACTTTTTATTTTTGCAGGCATTTTAGATTTGTTGGTTTAATGCTAACTTTTACTGTTTGTGCTGTGGCTGTGCTGTTCAATTGGTATTTATTATGTTTTCAAATTCTATTTTAAGTTGCTCTGAGAATCCTTGGCATTGAAGAGCTGAGTATCAAATCAAATCATAGGTTAGAATCATAGGTTAGATGCTAAAGTACTAAATAGATTTGCATTCCTTTCCATAACTTTTTGTACAGTTAAACATGTAGCAACACTGTTTTCTTCATAATCTCCAAAAAGATACCCTGGGGAGGCGGCATCATGCAATATAAATTTTATATGAATGTAATCAATCAAGACCATTCATACAACTTACATGAAGGGTTATTGACCTAAATTAGAATAAATAATGTATAATATAAGCACAAAGGTGAATGTTTTATCAGCACAAGATTTCTGCTTGCTCAATGGAATGTTCTCCTCCTCCATATATTCCCCCCAGTCTGTTTTGGTTGGGTTCCCCAAACCCTCTGGAGCAGAGGAGGAGGAGGACAGGAAGTCCCATCGTACAAGTGGAAATTCTTGCTCTCATTGAACAGCACTCTACTAATGTTGGATTGCAACCTTAAACATTTTGTTGCAATGTTATGATTTACTCTGGTAGAAACTAATGAGGTATAGCGGGATACACACCTATATCATCAAAAGCTCTTGTTTTAATGTTTAATAATAATAATAATAATAATAAATTTTTATTTATATCCCGCCCTCCCCAGCCGAAGCCGGGCTCAGGGCGGCTAACAACACTAAAAAAGTGCAACAATATAAAAACATCATAAGAATTAATTAAAATCAAAATTAATGGCAACCATAAACTAAAGTATTGTAAAGATTGCTGAAGGAGGGAGTCAGGCTGTGCCCTAACCAAAGGCCTGGTGGAACAGCTCTGTCTTGCAGGCCCTGCGGAAAGATGTCAAGTCCTGCAGGGCCCTTGTCCCTTGTGACAGAGCGTTCCACCAGGTTGGAGCCGCAGCCGAAAAAGCCCTGGCTCTAGTTGAGGCCAGCCTAACCTCTCTGTGGCCTGGGACCTTCAAGATGTTTTTATTAGAGGACCGTAAGTTCCTCTGTGGGGCATACCAGGAGAGGCGGTCCCGTAGATACGAGGGTCCTAGGCCGTATAGGGCTTTAAAGGTTAAAACCAGCACCTTAAACCTGATCCTGTACTCCACTGGGAGCCAGTGCAGCTGGTATAGCACCGGATGAATGTGATCCCGCAGCGAAGACCCCGTAAGGAGTCTCGCTGCGGCATTCTGCACCCGCTGGAGTTTCTGGGTCAGTCTCAAGGGCAGCCCCACGTAGAGCGAGTTACAATAATCCAGTCTGGAGGTGACCGTCGCGTGGATCACAGTGGCTAGGTCAGGGCGAGAGAGGTAAGGGGCCAACTGCTTAGCTTGGCGGAGATGAAAAAATGCCGCCTTTGTTATAGCTGCAATCTGCGCCTCCATAGAGAGGGAGGTATCGAAGATTACACCCAAACTCTTAACGGACGGTGCTGGCACTAATTGTCATTCTAAATCTATTTCTCATTGTTCTAGAATGAGGAAAATAAGCTACAGTAACAGTGCAGATTTTCCTGTGCCTTTAGTGCAAGGGAGGGATCAACTCAATCCTGTGTTGCACAGAGTTGTTCTTCTGACTGCCGCTTTCTTGTTTTGCATTTTGTATATTGAAACCATTTTTTTTTATCAAAACATTGACAGCTAGTGAAAAGAACTCTAGAATGGAAGCTTAAGTGAAGCAGGAGACTTTCAGAAAGAAACCACTGTGGATTTTATTTGTTTCACTGTATTAAACTATAATGCTTAGCTTAAATGAATAACAATAGGCAATGATACAATTATGTTTGGCATATTATGCTACCACAGAAAAAATTAACCTGCATGACAACACAACCAGAAACTCTCAAAAAGGGATTGTGAGTGGAAATCAAGGGTACTGATTATTTAAGTCTTTTAATTCAGACATTAAGTGTGGTGCTTTTGAGGATACCGATGCCTCTACTACCACTGGTATTCAGTTGTTGCTGAATAAGTGACTATCCTGGAGGAGGCTCCTTGCAAAGTGCTGCCTTATCCACGAGAGTGTCTCCCTAAACTCAAAGCTGTGTGCACAAAGTGTGTGTGCCAGGGCTCCTCTATTTGGGATTAATGGGGAAGGATTTGCTGGTGCATTCCATGTGCACATGTGATGGGTCTAGAACAGGCTGTTGAGAATTTTTTTACTAAACAGAATTAAGAATTTTGTGTTGCAAGGTTTGCCTGGTTTTGCTTGGCAACAAAATATTCTCTTTTCCCCATTGCACACTTGACAAATGAGACACTGAAAGACGAGTAGTTACTTAGATAATCTCAGGTTGTCTTTTATTCACTTATTTTATGCATTTCTGCTATGTTCCATTCCCAGTATGACCTGAAAGACAGAATGAAGGATTTAGTGCTGCAAGCAAGCATGTATGATGTTTCAACAGTGAATTAATACTTCCTCTTTTTTTTACTATAGATACCATGACTCCTACATTTTCATTTAGCTAATAAATTAGCTAATAAATTAGACTACTGCAAAGCCTAGTCTACATGGAAAGTAGAATGAAATAGTGGAGAGAGTGGTGCCATTTCAGACTGCAAGTGGGGAATGCCATTCTTGAATACTATTCCACATAAAAAGCACCCTGTAAGCTAACACATCAGGGCCCTGTCCCTTCTGTATGGATTTTCTATTTGCAGAGAGATGTAGCTTTTGTTTGTTTGTTTTTTGGTGTAGGGGAATATTAAAAACCTGCCTTACATGTGCTCTGAATTAGTACAGTCTAGTCTTCTACCTTATTGGATGGCATCTGTAGGCACATTCTAACTTTCCTGAGAGTGAGCCCTACAGGAAGCATAGGGCTAGTACAGCTTGTGTTTCTGGAAGCCAGAAGCCAGAATCTGTAAATGAGTAGAAGGTTTTGTGTCTGGTCTTTTATCTCTCTCACTCTCCATCCCTTTGCTGCTAAACCACCTGCTTCAGAAGCAGCTGATTTCTACAGAATTACTTGCCTCCACATCTGGAATCGATGACAGCCATTAGTTCAGAATTCTACTGTGGAACTGCAGAAAGCAAAAAGAGAAATACTAATTGACAATGCTGCAACCAGACGAAGTATAAGGCTAAGGGAGCTGGGCATGTTTAGCCTGCAGAAGAGGAGGTTAAGGGGTGATATGATAGCCATGTTCAAATATATAAAAGGATGTCACATAGAGGAGGGAGAAAGGTTGTTTTCTGCTGCTCCAGAGAAGCGGACACGGAGCAATGGATCCAAACTACAAGAAAGAAGATTCCACCTAAACATTAGGAAGAACTTCCTGACAGTAAGAGCTGTTCGACAGTGGAATTTGCTGCCAAGGAGTGTGGTGGAGTCTCCTTCTTTGGAGGTCTTTAAGCAGAGGCTTGACAACCATATGTCAGGAGTGCTCTGATGGTGTTTCCTGCTTGGCAGGGGGTTGGACTCGATGGCCCTTGTGGTTTCTTCCAACTCTATGATTCTATATTTTCTTCTTAACAGTGACTATTAACTTGACTGTCCCTGATCCAGAGGACTGTGAGCACAATGTGCTGCTCACTCACTGTTGTAATTGCATTTCTCATAATGTTGGATTTAGCTAGGTAAAACTGTTACAGCACAATCTCTGTTTTTATTTATTTATAAGCAGAATTTCTATACTGCCTTATTATAAAATATCAAGGCAGGTTGCAGCAACAAAATACAAAACACCATTAAAAAAACAATATATATAGAATTATTAAAGTGAAGAGTTAATTGAACCCCTTCTAAAAAAGGCATGGGCATAGCAGGGGGGGCAGCTGCCCCCCTAAATAAATCAAAATCAATACAAATCTGAGGTTCTGCTCCCCCAACAAAAATCCTGGCTATGCTCATGAATAAAGGTATTCAAGAGATGCTGGAAAGTCAAAAGCGAGGGTGCATCCTGAATCTCTGCTGGGAGAGGGTTCCACAGCGTGGGACTGGTGACATTAAATGCTGTAGCCTAGCTGAGGCCAGCTAGGCCTCTGTAATCTGGGGGACAGCCAACAGCCCCTCCAGATATGGGAAGACCTACTTTGTGTGTGGGTAAAGTACTGTACTCTCCACTACCCATCATGTTTTATCCTGACACAGTCATCTTTACCCAGCAGTTGACTTGCTTGTGCAGTATGGGATGTCACTGGATACAGGTAAGGTGGCCTATATAATATGTGAATGGAGTGGGGTCAGCATAATTGAATACTGTCTGCCTCAACCCTTTATTGCAAATGAAGATGCACACAATACATATCCATGTATTTTGCTATGCACAGAAAATAGACATAGCCCTGTATACATTTTGGGAGCACCGCCCACAGCTTTGTTCTCTGCATGTTACTGGTTGCTACAACCCTCTTCTGTGGATTGGAATTTGCATAGGAAAGCTCCTATGAAACAATGCTGAAAGCTATGTAAGCAAAGTTCAACAATGAGTAATGTACCTACCTGGCTCCAAGACAGACTAATAAACTGCAAGGAAGCATCTAATCCAGTCAACTCTGCATTGGTTATGCTCAACATTCACTCTTATGAAACAGCTTCATTCCTACTCGAGTCATGGAAGAAACATTGAAGCTGTCTTTTGACCCCAAAGGAACCCCACTAGTTAGCTATTGTTGTTTAAAGGGACCCCTCAAATGTTGGAGACACTTTTTTTTGCTTAAGCTTAGAGTACTGAGTGTGTGGCATCCTCCTTATTACCTCTGACATCCAGCCGGCACTCTATTTCAGCTTCACCGCATTCATTCACAGCCTTGCAAGTGTAGAGGCCTCCATCAAATGGGCTGGGCTTCCGGATTTCCAAAGTCAACACTCCGTGCTTACTAAACATGCGGTATTTGGCATCTCCAGAAAGGTCCACTTTGTTTTTGAACCAGAAGATTTTTGGCTAAGTATATGATAATAGGAAAAGCAAAGATGAAACATGGGGTGAGGGGTACCACCAACTGAGAGAGTTTATTTTTAACCAGTGGAATACCTACATTTCTTTGAACCTTATAAGAGACAAATGTTTCACCTGAGCAGCTTTGTTCCAAGGAATACCTTGCAAAGTAAAAATTATTGAAACGTGCAGCTGAAGAAGACCTGGGGATCTGCTGAGGAGGTGGTTCCGGCCCACCAATGCCTCAAAAAGGGGAGGGGAGTCCATCAGCAGGAAAGCCCTCTTCCTATTAGCCCTCTTCAGTCAACAGATACCACAGGACTTTTCATTGGCTGTATCCAACCACTTTCTATTATGCGTCAGTACTGTTCCTGCAGCCCACTCTAATTCCACCCCCTGTTCTTTTCCTGCTGCTCTCCACACAAGGTGTGCAGGCTCTCTGCTCTTCCTAGAAATGTAATGTTGTAAGCTGGCCTGGCACCTGATAGTGAAGGGTGGATTATAGTAGCAGCAGCAGCTGCGGCTAATATTAATTAATGTCTAGGCTGACTTCTGGTCCTGAAATCTTGCAATATCAGCATATAGGCTCGCTGCAGTTAAGAGTATTTCAACTGCTCTCTCTCGAGATCTCCCTGCTATTTAGCAGCTCTCCTCAACCCACCCACCCCATTTCTGGTCCACCTGCCTGTAAGCTCTCCCCCCCCCCCGCTTCAAAAATATAATTTATTCAGCCAAGTCAACTGGAATAATGGCATTATTTGCTCACTAAGGGTACCAATGTGCCCCTCGCTCACTTAACTGCATATTGAGAAAAGAGGTGTGTGTACCTTTGGGCTTCCTCTTACAGCACAGCTGAGCGTAGCATTGTACCCAGAGATCACAGAGCGATCTGGAAGAGGGTGAGTGAATTTTGGTGCTTCAGAGAAATCATGTTCTTTGTAGTTGGGGGGTTTATAATCTGTGCCTGTAGTTTAGGGTGGGTAGAAACAAAGTCAGAAGCACACTTTTAATCTTGCCCATGATTTAACATAATTTGAAAACTGGCAGCTGAAATTGTACTGAAATATTAAGAACTGGGATGATATCTTCTGCCTGTCCTTCAGGGTTTTGTTTTGTTTTTTTAAAGAGAAGGAACATCTTCTAAGGTTCTCTCTCTTGACATATCAGCGAGGCAGCAGCCTTTATTTAGAACATGGGTAGGAGAACCTAATATGAATGGGTTGGGAGCTCCAGAGCATTTCCCCTTTCCATCTGTGTTCTATCACTGCATCCCCCTTCATTCCAGGTCTCCTGCGCTCCTAGCTGAAAAAGCAAGAGGGCAGGAGACTCCAGCGCTCTCCACTCCTAAATTCCTCTGCCCCCCCCCTATACCTCTCTGCAGCACTCACTCACTCACTTCCCCTGTCCTACTCCTTGATGCTGGCTCTCTTCTCCTTTTCCCTGTAGGAATGAATGCTGGCCATTTATATCTAGCATCTGGAGCATCAATAGGGCAGGGTCTCATCCGATTCCTACCCCCTGTTGGCTCCAGCCATTCAGAATCACACTTGTTTAAGGTCTCCTTGGAGTGGCAGAAGGTTCGGAACTAGCTGTTACTCTTCCCACATTGTGCTTTCACACATTCCTCCCACATCATGCTATAATAAGCTTTGGAATTTTTTGAAATTCTGCCATCTATATTTATGAATGATAAATTTCAAGGCCAAATTCTACCTTGCATTACAGATTATGAATTGGAATGTGTTAGCCTTGTTTGCATTTGCTGATTGCTGTGAGTTTGGCAGGCAACTATCAAATACTAATGGTTATTGTATGTTACTTATCAAATAATGTAAGAACAAAAAGTTCCATTCCATGTCAGCTGTCAAAGACCAAATACAATGGCATGCTAATCATCAAATACCACCGCTTTTGAAAACTACCTTCCAGGAAACCTGTATTATTTCAACACATATCAAGGATCTTGTCCACTTGTCTCATGTCTAAAAGCACAGGTCTAAACAGTTTTCCCATTACCCTACTCTTTCTCCACGGAAAACCAGCTCTTAGCTGTAAATTGGAGCAAATTTCAATCCGAATAAGCCCTGAATTGCCATTTGCTCTGAATGAGTGCTAAAGAGCCGTTTTCCCTGGGAGGGGTTGGAGGAGAAGCAGCAGCACAAGAGGAAGCGTGGGTAAATCCTTTGTTAAGATAATGGCCGTGGCCAAGTCAATTAAGCAACCTCTCTGCATTACCAAAGAATTGACCATGTTGTCATAGGAACAAATAGCTAATGGTGCTACCCAAAGGAGGGATGGGTCTCCCCTTCCCTGGTTGAATGCCACATCATCCTTGAGCACAATAGTTCTTTCCTACTCTTATTCGCCAATGACTTGTATACAGAAGCATGAAGCTTCTGAACATAGGGCTTGAGTATAGCTATCATGACTAGAAGCTATTGATAGCCTTATCCTCTATGAATTTATCTAATTGTCTTTTTCCCATCTGAAATGAACTTTATTTGCACAAGAAACAAAACAGGACCAGTGCCTCTCTCTCCAGGCAGTGCACATTTAAGTTCATTAAAACAGTCTTTAAGTTGGCAGTTTCTAAACCAACTTTAAGCTTACCTACAGTTCAACTATGCACTATGTGAATATTTTTTTTTATGCCACAATGTGCAAGTTGATTCTTCCTGAGCAAGACTTGATAATGTGCATGATAATGATATATAGAACTATATAGAAGGATCTGGCAACTTGCTGATTGCTGTGAGTTCTGGCAACTTCTGTTTCAGTGTATCTGAAGAAGTGTGCATGCACACGAAAGCTCATACCAAGAACTAACTTAGTTGGTCTTTAAGGTGCTACTGGAAGGAATCTTTTTTATTTTGCATGATAATGTTATCTTTAAAAATGCTTTCTACAATTTACCCAGAACAGATGTTAACCAAATTCACTTCAAATTTCCTAGAAATCTTATTAAACTGGTCACTTTTCCAGTCAAAGGACAATCTTAGGAACAAGATACATATCTTCATTTGAAAATCAGTTTCAAATTGAGTCCTGTGACCCAACTACTTATCGATTTTTAATTTACCAATAAGGCCAGAGAACTTGATAGCTTTGCAACCAGTATAATTTGCTTTAGTTCCTCAGATCCCCTTCCTGAAAACGTCAATTTAGGTACTCTCTGTTACCTGTTTTTTTAATGTAGGCAGAATTTTTGGTGTTAGCAGCATTTTCACTCAACCCATATAGATTTTCGCTGAAGACCCGGAAATAGTACTCGTTTCCCATGATCAAATCTGATGCTACACAATTAGTGCGCCGATAGTGCTCAAAAACCGTATACCATTCCTGAAATGAAATAATCCATTGTCAGAAAATCAGATCTTGTGAAGGTCACAGTCTGGATTTTTGGAACATTATGTAGAATCTCCAAAACATGTTCAACACAGGCAGGTGAAATACTGGGGTGCAGCTGGGGGAGGGGTAGTGGAAACAGTGGGATTTCCTCATCAGCCTGACTGGCAACCCAGAATTCTGGCAACCGCTGTGTTAGGAATAATTTCTAATAAATCCAGTGACTGGCACTGAGTATGTTCGTGTTTTCTCATCAAGACCTCCAGTCATGGATGTTAAAGTCATAAATAGGAAGGGAGGGAGTTTCTTACATCTTATATTTTTGCTTTTGCCTATCTTGTAATTGGAGATGGAACTGGCAAACTACTCCAGTATTTTGCCAGGAAAACTCCATGGACATAAAAAGGAGAAGCTTTGAGAAGAAAGTGAGTTTCCAAGGCATGCCCAGGTTCATGGGGTCACGGAGCGTCGAACATGACTAAGACTACTAAACAACAACGAATCTTGTAATTTATCATGGATAAATATTCCAAGTGTGGCTTCTCAATTATGCTCCGCTTCTATATATTGTGCAGCTCCAAGCTAGCCACTTGTATGGAGTGCAATTGCCCAAAACCACCATTCTTCTGCTGAGATGATTTTGAGTCATGAGCTAGGACTCAAGGTATTACAGTTTCACTGTACATACTTTAGGGTGGATTCATACACTCATTCAGCCCATTACCCTTACCATTGTTTTTTTGTCTGCCTTCTGGACAGTGTATCCTGTGATTGGAGCGTTGCCATCATCCTGGGGTGGTTTCCATTCCAGCGCAACATTGAATCTCCACACATCCACAATCTTCACATTCTGAGGGGGGCCAGGCTTGTCTACAGAAAGTCATAGAAAAGGTATTCAAGATCTACCACTCAGTATTTTCAGGAAGAAAAAGGAGCAAGACTTAAATGGTCTACTGCTAACTAATTGGTAATAGACAAACATCAAAAATGTTCTGTTAACTGAGCCAGTGTCCCAAAACAATATTGGCAAGATAAAGACTAACTCCTGCAGACTGCTGTATAGATCAATGCACACATACCTTCCACAGACATTTAAGGTTGACATCTCCAATTAAGATTGCTCCATTATTTGCTCCCACTTTGGCAGCAATTTGCAAATGAATGCCAGTTTTTGTTAGCATTGCCATAACTGACAAAGATTCTCATTTATTGTAACTATGGTTGTTTGGAAGCTTAGAATAATTAATACTTTCTCTTGAAATTCAGTCCAGCATGTCACTTTAATTTATGTCTGAATCCAAAAGGCAGTAGCATATGTCTATTGGCTACATCCATTAATCCCTTCTTAGCAAGACACCTGTCAAAGAAAGTTAGCTCTCTAACAGACTCTTCAAATGCTCTGTGAGGAATTCACTAGTTACCCCTGGGAATGTTGGACTGGGTTCTCAGCCTTCCAAATGATATGTACACCACTTCACAGTAACTGAATCAGTTCTTTCAGTTCTGCCTTCATCTTTTCTGCTCCCAAATCATACAGATCTGTTATCACTGCTTTATATACATTAGAAATTATTATCATTATTATTAATATCACACAAAAAATCAAACTAGAAAGTTGATAGTACTGGGGAGGGACAAATGTAATCTGAGCAAAGCAAGCCTTAGACAACCAGGCCTCTCACTGAGGATTAAAATTATACGCTATGCTGCTGCAAACCTTGCCTATTAGCACTGAACTTGAAACTTCCTTAAACCAGAATTAGAGTCAAACTGTGGCTCTGTGTACACATTACCGACCTAAAAAGCATCTAGGTTGTCCCCCCCCCCCAATTTGGATTGAAGCTGGTTTGGGGAAAATCCATCAAAACACAATATTTTGTAAGAAATGACAGGATATATATGGATTGTGGGAAATGCCGTGTTTACACTGCATCCCAAACCAGCGATGGGAGCGTACTGGATGCAGGATAAGCAGGAATGTGTAAACAGCCTACATGTGTTGTGTGGATTTCATGGCGCCCGACATGTTTTTGAACAGGCAAAGGATTAGGCCTTTCACCCTGTACTGTGGCTCTCATCCAAATCTGGCATCCTTATGGATATTTTTTCACATTATGTAGTTCAAATCTTAGAGAGCAGCAGAAAGAAACTCACAGCGCTAATCTTACATTGGTTATTACAGCTGCGAGCTGTGGCATCAGCAATGTTAAGCAGGATTTACACACACACAAGGAATAGCCTTTGTAAGAAATTTTAATAGCCAGCTGGTTTTTATGGGATCTGAAGGAGAAAATGCAATTAGCTGAACTGATGCTGTTAAGCTGCTTGAGTGACGTCACTCATTGTTCTCTCTCTCATTATAAATTGTGTAAGTGGCTTTCAAATTTTGTTCTGAAGTATTGTGGATTTTATTGCTGCCAAGCCTCCTGCTGCCAAAAAGGCTGGATAAAAATGGGCCACATTGGAGGGGGTGGCTAGAGATAATAAAGTTCATGTTTTTGTCAGTTGCTACATGCAGTCACAGCTTTTTTTAATTCACTGCATGCAGGCGTTCATTGTCCTGGTACTGGGGAGTCACCCTTTGTGTACACGTGGGTGTTCCCATTCATTTCAGTGACAGAAGCTGCTCCATGCATCCAAAAGAAAATATCACTTGACATTTGTATACAGCACTTTCAAGTAGTCAAATTGCTTCACATGCATGAACTGTAATCCTGACCTGCAGGTCCAATCAGGCTGGCCAGGCATCACTATTTGACTGGCAAGGCTATGCACACCTGACCGACACCACATATGTGTGGGGAGGGGGAGAGATGGCAGGGGCTGGCAAGCAGCATCCTGCCCACGATATTGCACTGAGAAACCCTGATTGGGGAGACTTCAAAATGCAACTCAGGCTATTTGAAAGCCCTTTCCAAGGCTGCTCTGCTCATTCAAACTGGCTTTAAACCTTGAAGGTTTAAACAAGCAGCACAGATGGAAAGTACAGAGTCTCATTCTCTGCCCTGGCTTTTGCTTTGTCCACCTGGAGGCACTCGCAAAGCCCTGTGTGTGGCACTTTGTAAGCCCCAATGATCATCTGATCATAGGGTCAACATGCTTGCATAGGGCTATGTCTTTGCCCTTATGGCTTTGTTTGAAGCCATAAGGCAACTTGGCCTGGTGGAGGGAGATAGGGGCCAAAACCAGTTCCAAACTCCTACTGTAAGGTAAATCAACATACAGTGATACCTTCGGTTACAGACACTTCAGGTTACAGGCTCTGCTAACACAGAAATAGTACCTCAGCTTAAGAACTTTGCTTCAGGATGAGAAGAGAAATCGTGCTCCGGCGGTGCAGCGGGAGGCCCCATTAGCTAAAGTGGTACCTCAGGTTAAGAACGGAACTTCAGAACGAATTAAGTCCTTAACCTGAGGTACCACTGTACTGCAGATTAGGGAGGGGGGAAATTTAGGTTTAGATGCCTTAGGCCATCTAGTGGGTTCCTGGCAGAGACGATTTTAGAAGTAGCTCAGTCTCTTAGCCACCATACAGCTACACTTGCCTTTTTTGATAAGAACGGGAGCATTCCTGTGAGTACTTAAAGTGCTGTACAGACACCTGCACCAAACCCCTGCATTAAAGTGACTGTGTTTAAATGGGAAATTCATAAGACTCCAAACAGTTCCTTACCCATTATTTGAATGGTAATAGTAGCCTTATCTACCATGCTTTCTATTTGCACCTCTACTTCATATATTCCAGAATGGTGGCGCTCAGCCTTTCGGATGAAGAGAATGGTGTCTGTATTGCTGTTTCGAATTCCCACCTCCTTAGAGTCTATTGGCTGACCATCCTTTGTCCAGATAACTTTAGGTCTAGGTTTTCCCTGCAGAAGAAAAAATGGAAAGCAAAGCTACTGAGTACTTGGCACATAAAGTGCAAAGGAAGTCTTGTTGGTCCTTTCCAAAATGTAGAGCTGGACTAAACTTTTAGTAGGACCAAGCAAAATGTCACAATATAGTGAGCAAGCTTTTGAATTCTCCAGTATTCTTCCTCAGCTTGGATGCTACACAAAGCAGTAGGGTAGGAAAGGGAAAGAGGGCAAAACAAACAAGAAAACATTGGCTTGGTTATTGCCTTCAGGTCTGTATTTAGACTCAATCTCAAAATGGAGTTTGCAGATTGGATTAGTCTGCTAGGGAGTGCAGGTCTCTGCTTGCCCTAGCAATGGCCAGCCCCCACTTTTGGAAACATAAAGGCCAGCAGTTACCCAGACTAACCTGGTTCTTTGTTTGTCTTCTCTACCACTTCCTGCTTTGCATAACATCCAGCCTGATAAAGAGTTCTGGAGAACTTGAAAGCTTGCTCACTATTCTTTGACATTTTGGTTGGTTCACATAAAGGTTACTGCCCAGCTGTGGATTCTTGAGTAGTTTGTGCCTTTAATCCCCTATTTCTTCTGAAGAAAATTATTATCTCTTGTTCAACTATTTCATTTTTGCTCACTCCCTATAGCATTCATTTGACACTTTTGCACATCGTAATAACACACACATAAAGACATCAGATCCCTTTTATAATTGTCTTGTCTGTGACATGGTTGACTTAATAGTTCTGACCTATATTTGCTCCCTGAAAATATGTCAAAACTTCATCTCCACAGTGTGGTGTGGTTGGATGAGACAGCATATTTGTTAGTGTCAAACTATTGTCATTTGGGAGCTGGGAAAATGTGATTAGTCTCTCAAACACAACTTTTAAGAAAAGCCATTTAAATCCTCCATAATAAGTGAGCAACATTTGATTATCTGAACAGACCTTAAAACCGATATATAGGTTTTGAAACTGTATGACTGTCGAATTGAATGAGCTAGGAAAGCACAGGACTCCAGGTTTATATAAGCCACATAGACTATTCTGAAGTGAGCATTGTTTTCTTATTCACTGAAATGGAAACTGCATCTCTCTCTGTGTGTTTAATGATGCACAAAGCTACCCTTCCATTAGACAAATAAGGAAATCTGGAATGGGGCAGGGGGAGAGCTCCTGAAGTACAGTGGTCTGCCAGGAATTGCTGGACTGAAGGGAAGAGTTTGAATAGCAGATTAAATCGAGTACCTGGAAAGGAACAACAATGTTGATTGTATCGCCCACTTTCTTCATTAAAGTCTGTCGGAGATTGCGTGGCAACCAGATTTTGGGACGCTCTGTGGATCAGAGGATTATGAAGTCAGGATTTTTTCTCCAACTTACTAGATATGTCATATGTATCAGAAAAATTGAAGAGCAATTAAAGTTTGTAGAAATCCAAGAAATTCTGAGAGAAAGCTGTCATGATCCTACTACGGATACTCAGTAGCTGAATACATTATTGACTTCAAATGAATTTGTACCAGCGGCAAATATTGTAATGATATCTGAGAAATAGAAGTCATGGAACCTCTTTATACAGCAGGGCAGAAGTAGACAGCCATCATCGTTAAGAGCCATACAATTAACATGCATAATCTCTTGTGGGCCACATGGGGCCGAGATGATCACCACCCCTGACTCTTTTCTTTCAGGAGAGGGAAAAGAGAGAGAGGAGGGTGAGAGAGGGTTGTTGGTAACAATGTTAACATTTCCCTCCTTACCAGCTGCATGGATTTAGTCAGAGCGCCACATATCACCTACCCCTATAATAGGGGACTCTGGGATGTGTTCTAGGGCATGGCTGGCTGCAACACTGGACAGGAATAATTGATGCTGCAATGTTTTGTTGTGGTTTGCAGAGTTGGCTGTCTCCAGTGATTGATGTTTTAGATGTTTGCAGGTCTCCGGATTGAACTCCCACCATCCCCAACCCCAACTCATGCTGACTAGGAATGATGGGAGTTGGAGTCCAACAACATATAGGATAATCACAGCTGGGAGAATGGGGATAATAATGAGTTGTCTGTTTGCTTCTGACTCACTGAAGGAGGTTCTCTTTATCTATGACTGCTACTCTGTCTGAATCCCCCTGCCTTTAAGTAAGTCCCTCTGGGTTTGGGATGCCCTGTGCTTGTAGTTTAATAATAGTGCTCTGGGTCATTCTGGTGTTAATAGAATCCGGGTCACGTCTTTTAGAACTCCAGACAGAAATAAGGATTGAGAAGTTATATCAGTTGAGCCGTCTTTCTGGGTTCCAGCCAACTGAATTAGACCACTTGTACTCTTGGGCTACAGACAAGGTGATGATTAATGACCAAGATCATGAATGTTCACCAGACTGACAGCCGGGTGCTTGGCCTCACTCCCCTAAGCAACAATCCACACCAAGCATGAAATATCAGAAATAAATGCACAGTAACCTCCCAGGGAGAAGGAGAGCTGTACTGAGGAAGAAAGTAATTTTTAAAAGCTGTGTGCAGTTTAAGTATTAATAATTAGGGATACCGGTTTATTGCATATCAGAACCAAAGTTCCACAGGTTAATACAGATCCATACCCCAGATCTCCAAGTGGTGAGATTTCAGTGATTCTAGTGCTGGCTTTCCCTAGATACTTACGCAAGATCTCTCGGACGGTAATCGGCTCTTTTGTAACAGCTGGCTGACTTGCACCTGCCAGGTTTACAGCAGTGATGCGAAAATTAAGTTTGTCTCCTGTGACCAAATCTTTAACCAGGACAGAGGTGCGCTCAATCAGGCCATGAAGTGCTGGGATCCATTCTGTGGCTGCAAATGCAAGATCACTTACTGTTAGGCAAAGCTTTTCAAGCAGAGGTTTATAGAACTATGCCTGAAGGCACAATCCCAAGTATTTTTACTCATGTTTTCTATTTGCACCACTGCTTCATATATTCCAGAATGGTGGCATTCAGCCTTTTGGAATCACAGCTAAAGCTTTCAAAATAACAGCTAAAGCATCCATGGCATCCAATGCACTATAAGATACAACTTCACACAACGTTTCAAAGACATGCAAAATTGTGATGATCACAGAAATATAGGTAATGGTTAATTCCTTTAAAAGGGAATCTCTGGGGCTTGACCCTACTGGAGAACAAAATTTCTGTCTTTGTTAATCTCAGATGTTTGAAGACAGATGCACATTGCTTTTCATTCTGTACCAATACCATCCTCCATCTCCTTTATCTGCCCAAGGCTGCTTCCTTTCTCAGTTAAAAGGTGACTAAACTGATTATCCTAGAACCTAGATGACACTCACACCATCCACTTCAAGCTGTCCTTTTTTTGCCACCTGAGGCAAAATGGGAATTGCCACCTGCTGCTTCTGCACTGTGCCTCCACATCCAATGTCACCATGCCCTGGCTCTCGATGAACTTGGTAGGAGCTGGGACACTCCTCAAAATATTGCTGCTTGGCTTCTCTGCCTTGGGGTGTGGAAGACAAGTGGCAATGCCGCATGCCAGAGTACGGTACCTCTCTCTTGGTGGTAAAAGCAGTGGGGCCAGCGTAGCACCACTGCTTGCCCTTTTGCTGCCTCATAGGTGGGCAGCTCTGCTTTTAAGCCACTTTAAGACTCATCCTGGGAACTTTCTAGTAAGGCTCTCCTTGCAAGAGTTTGAAGAGTTTGGACTTGATATCCTGCTTTATCACTACCCAAAGGAGTCTCAAAGCGGCTAACAATCTCCTTTCCCTTCCTCCCCCACAACAAACACTCTGTGAGGTGAGTGGGGCTGAGAGACTTCAAAGAAGTGTGACTAGCCCAAGGTCACCCAGCAACTGCAGGTGGAGGAGCGGGGAAGCGAACCCGGTTCACCAGATTACGAGTCCACCACTCTTAACCACTACACCACACTGGCACCGTGTGTTTTTTTAACAGACTCCACTTCCCACAATCCTTTTGGGGAAACCATGACTGTTAAAGTGGTGACATCCACACCATGCATTTAAAATATGTTTAGAGCATATGGGGCTCCCCACCAATCCTGGAACTGTAGTTTATCTCTCAGAGAAATACAATTCCCAATACATTTTCCAGGATTCTTTGGGGGAAGCCTTGGGCTTTTAGTGTATGATGTGCATGTGACAACAATTCCGAAAGCACCAGGGGCTTACTTACATCCTTCTTTACAGTACTCAATGTTGTAGCCATCCAAGCCTCCTGCTCCAATTCGTTCAGGGGGTCTCCACTTCAAAGTCACAGAAGTATCACAAATGTCTTCTACTGTGAAGTGTGTTGGCTCACTTGGAGGAGCTAAACAGAATAGAAAATCCAGAGCCTTTGGGTTATTTGTTTAATGCCAATAATATATTGTAGCATTCATATTAAAATTATCAAAATGGCTTACAAATGCTTAAAACTTCGCAAGATAGAACAAGCAATACAATCTATATCCAGTTAAAATGATCACCACCGCAAAATACCTGTCAGAATACTACCTGCGAAGAGAATCCCTGCAACGGATTGTTGGCTTCCACAAAATGTGGACCATAGTCCTGCATTGTACTTTTGTTGATTTAATATTTATTTACTCCAAAGGATAGCAAGGCTCATATTGGGATACGTGATTGATCTTTTAAGATATGTTCTGTATATCCAGCCTAGAGCTTTATATGGTAAATTGGGATTGGATGCTGTTCAGCAGCCAATACAATGTCTACAGGGTAGGACTTATAGACATTAAAGAGAACTTCAGCTTTTGCTATCTCCTCTCACTGCTGCTTTCACCAGCTTGGCCAAGCTAAGCCCCTCCCTCCTTGTGAAGGCCATCAATTCCAAAAGCCCTGTGAGGAACAGAAGGTTGGATACAAGCCTGTTGTGGCAACCTGCTGAGGCCTGTTTGGGAACTGTGAGCAGCCTAAGGCAACACATCTATCTGATATTTGAGGGGAGGGGGAGGTGCTATATTTTTACTAAGAACTGGTGCCTTTTCTTTTTCACTTCCAATCCCATTTCTGTCTTTTAGAGGGTAAACCTGAAGTCAGAGAGCCCTTTTCCACTGAAAACTGGAGTAAGAACATGAGAAGAGCAATGAGATCGGATCAATGGCCCAATTAGCCCAGCATCCTGATCTCACAGTGGCCAACCAGATACATATGGGGTTTTTTTGGAAACCCAAAAGCAGGACTTGAATTTGCTTCATCGTCTTTTTAAGTCATCCAGTTCAGGGGGTATCACCACTTTACCACTTGTGGGAGCAATTAAAAATCATTAAACAAAGAAACAAAACAAATCAATGCTGTTGGTGATTGGTTCCTGTCAGGAGCAAGGCTACTGCATTCAGCACTAATTGCAGTTTCTAAACATTCCCACAATAGACAGTCCTTGCAGTCATGAATTCGTAGCTGCTAAACAAATGATGTGGCAATTACTGATCTTCAAAGTGAGATATTAGGAGGGAAAAGGCGTTAGCAAGAGATTAGAAAGCATTCTCTAGAATGAATTCTTGTGACACAAAGGTTTTCTGCTAAATTTATAACTGGATGAGACACCAAGCTTCTGCTTGAATGGCTCTTGATGAATGCATTCCAGATAAAATTAAAATATTGGCAAAATGATATGGATATATAATAGGCACAAGAGCAGTATTATATAAATGGCCTTACAATTATTATTTCACATTTATCCTATTGGAAAAAGATATTAGGATTGTTTTTGTGTACAGTGCTTAGAAGTGCAAATAAGTGGTATATAAATGCTGCAGGTTAATAAATAGCATAAGACTTCATAATTAAGCAAAATAGCAAAAAAATAACTAGATGTACCCTAATTATAAATAGTGATTCAATTCATATTTCTGTACCTCACAACCAGCAAATGGCCACTAACTAGACCTTGATGCCTTATGCAGCCAACAAAGAATATCATTACAAGGCAGCTGTGGGCCTAGTGCTATAGGTCCTGAATTCAGTAGATGCACAGCAAAAGTGCACATCAGTGCACAGCAGTTGGTAGTAGGAATTCTGCTAAGTTAGGGGAATGCCAATCTCCTGCTAGCTTTCGGTCTAAGACAGGGAATACAGTACATGTATTCAGTTTTTGAACTCACTTCGAGGGTACATTGATGAGACCAGTGAAATTCAGTATGCATGGGCCCCAGGTATGACGCCAGTAGGATCCATAAGTCCTAATGGATCTACAATAACTTCTGTGTGGTATGTGGAAAACCCCATAGTTCCTATATGCAGTGCTCATCTGTCTGCTCTCAGGCACAGTAGCCCGGGGAGAAGAGTGTTCATGTGTGAACACTGGTAGGGGAACCTTTTTCCGCCTGAGGACCTTGGTAAAATGCTGCCCTGTGTGAGGCCATTTGACACCTTCCCACCAGCCCTTGCGGTGTTGGCTTAAGCTGGGCATTAGGAAGGAGGTGCTGAACTCTACCAGGGTCCTAGAGCCCTCCTTCCTCATTCCCAAAACCCAGTAAGCTCTTGCCTGGCTTTGGGAAGGAGACAGAACTCTGGGACCCTGTCAGAGCTGTTACATCTCCTTCTCAAAGCCAGACAAGTGCTTACTGGGCTTTGAGAAGGCGCCTTCCTTGTCTGCACACCTGGTGCAACCATGCTGCTCCCATTGCCCTAAATCTGCCTCTGCCTCCAAAAGCCAGTGGTGGGTGAGGCCAGAGGCAAAAATAAGTGGAGAAACAAATATAAATTTATACAGTACAGCAGTTTCAAAACTCATCCACTCCACTGTACCCTCCATCCAGCCAAGCAAGCGGCATTATAAGAGTTTAAGATTTTCACCCAGACAAAAACACTTGGGGTGCAAAGCAGGGGCAGTGAGGGGTGCAGGCTGGGAAGAATTGCAAAGGCCCAGAGGATCACTGGACCTCCAGATCCAAGGTTCCCCAACCCCTGACACAGGGGGACTCCAGAGTCTATCCTAATGTGTGAAAGAGTGAAGAGAAGTGAGGCTAGGTGAGTTTTGTGTCTGTGATTCTAGAATATGTAGGACAGGGTACCGCAGATATTTGGGTTACCTACAGTACAGGACTATCCAAATATTATTTCTTTACCAACTATAGAAATTCACATTTGGGGGTGTGGGTCAGTTTGGAGAAGTTCAAGATTATTACCTACCATGGTCAGAATTGGAATTTGTCATTTTGGTACTAGCATTGCCCTTTTGAAAAGTTTTCCTGTATCTAAAGATGCTGTGAATTTAAGAAGTACCATTTCCACCCTTCAGATTCCCCTGTGCAAAACCAAGCTGTTCTACTCCTTGGCAAAACATTTCACAAAGACTGCAAAGGGCCTATGTCTGCATGCAGTGACAGATACTCAGTCATTTTGGTTCATTTTCAAATCACTTAGATTCTGTGAATTTGAAAAAATAACAATACCTGAAGTATTCCCCCCCCCCCAATGCCATGTGTGTGGATATCATAAGCCAGGGAAAGCTGTGGTATTTAAACACATTGTGTGCATTATTTTAAATATTTCAAAAATACAGAATGTTCCCTACCTCATAACACCATTTAAAAAAATAAATAAACATCACATAACAGATGGAGAACCTAATGTTAGCATCCCACATCATCCTGCTGCAACATTTTACTCACTTCTTAAACTATAATTAAAGCCAAACATTTAAAGCAGTCTTTAAAAGCATGTGCATCACACATAGGAGTATGGTTGGATTACCACACGACGCATGTTACAAACCAGTGCCTCATCTCCATAGTTGTAGGATGGAGCCTTATTTCTAATCAAGTATATCATTTCTTATTGCAAGAAAACCCTGAACCTTTTAGTTCAGTTGATTCCTGTGGGGGTTCTTGTCTTTCTTCGCTCTGCACAGCCCAACTGTTGAGTGTTGCCTGAAGATCAGAATTAACCGCCTCCTCCTGCTCTTTCTCGTTCTCTGTTGGCCCATCGCTGGGGTTTTGTAGTGGCACACTCTTTTCTTCACAAAACTCGTCCCCTTCCTTATGATCTTCTGTGAGCTGAACCACCACTTTAGTCATTTCTGTTGCTGTTCTACCTCAGGCGCTCAGATTGTTCTTTCCTCCCTCAAAGACTCCCACAGTTTGCTTTTAGTTCAGGGACTGATAGAAACACTGTGGGGTCATCATGATTATTTATAGAAAATAATTCCATGGATATTTTCTTAATCAGCTATCCTTGCAGCTCTGCAGGGGGTGGGAGTAATGAAGCACTGGGTGGGATATGGTGATATTTGCACCCATAAGGGAATGGGGGAAGCTGAGAGGCAATGGGAGGTCACTGTCAATTAGTTCCCCTCTCTCATCGAGACCCAGCTTGCCTCTCACACCTCTAATTTTAACAGTTAGAAATTCATCAGCAATTTCATGAAATTGGAACCTTGCTACTCCCATTCGCGAAGAGGGTTTTAGAAAAAGGTTAGAAAAGATAAAACAGATCAAGAAGGAGCCACCTGTCTTACCAATATGGACTGTGTGTCCCTACTGAGTGGAGAAAGAGAAGGTAATTGTGTGCCCATGTGTCTCTTCATCTCCTTTGGATGTTTGAGAAGTAACACAACGTGTGTTGACACTCACCAATTGGCATGAAGGGCTGTGAGGCAGCACTGGGCCGGGACATACCAACCGAGTTGACGGCGTAAATTCGCATCTCATACACAACTCCTTCAATCATTCTCTTCGCTTCATATGACAGGTCCTTTAGAAGGTCAAAGTTCAGCCTCATCCACCTGTAGCTCTTTTTCTTCTTCCTTTCTAAGATGTAGCCTACAAAGTGAAAAGAGACACCACGGATAGAGAGCCTGTTCTACGAGAGACACAAGTATGTTCATTTTGCTTTTATTGCACAGAAACTCCCAAAGCAGACTCCGTTTTACCAAATTTACATTTCAGAGCTTCTCCCATTTAGTTGCTCTGTACATAGGTTAAGGGAGGCAGTAAATTAAAGAATATTTTGCTGCTCAATCACCTGCCCGTTAGCTAATTACAAAATCAATTCCATTTAAGTGTGTGGTATTACATCCACACTAACATGACCACAAGCCAGCCTTGTACTAGGGAATTCTCCATCTCTCTCCTTGCTGTAGCCCTGTTGCAAGCCCTGAAAAGCATCTTCTGTGGATCAGGGTACCCTCAGCAACAGCACAGGGTGTGGTGTGGTGGATGACAACTGGAAGAAGGGTGGAAAATTCTTCAGTATGAATTTTTCTGTGCTTGTGCTAGTTTGGGTGTACCCCAATTTCATACTACCAAAATATACAAGTTTATGCCGTTTTTATTGAATGAACAAAGAACAAGATACCGTGTTTTTCGCCCTATAGGACGCACTTTTTCCCTTCTAAAAATGATGGGGAAATGTGTGTGCATCCTATGGGGCAAATGCAGGCTTCTTGGCTTCAGCGATAGCAACGCGAAGCCTAGGAAGCCTGCGCTCCAGAGGCTTCGCGTTGCTTTCACTGAAGCCAGAAGAGTCTGCTCTTTGAGGCTGGCGGTGGGGGAAAGCAGCGCTTCCCCCCATCGCCAGCCCCAGAGGATCAGGGGGCAGCGGGAATTCCCCCACCTCCCGCAGAAGCCACACAACCAATTAGAGAGTGTGTGGCTTCTCCTGGCTTTTCTGGGAGGTGGGGGGATTCCACCACCTCCCGCAAAAGCAGGAAGAAGGTCTTGGAGTAGCGCACAGGCTGCGTGCAGCCTGTCCGCTGCTCCCAGAGCTGCGGGGGGGGGGGGGAATCATATTTTTCCCTTGATTCCCCCCCCCCTGAAAACTAGGTGCGCCCTATGGGCCAGTGCGCCCTATAGGGCGCAAAATACGGCAACTTACCATTTAATAAGAAAACAAGGAGAAAGTAACATGGTTGGAAGGAAAGACCGTCTTTAATATTTTCCCCTTCGTTCCCTACTAGTTCTTAAGATGGGCATAGGCAAACTCGGCCCTCCAGATGTTTTGGGACTACAACTCCCATCATCCCTAGCTAACAGGATGGGCCAGGGATGATGGGAGTTGTAGTCCAAAAACATCTGGAGGGCCAAGTTTGCCTATGCCTGTCTTAAGATAATAAGCTTTGCCTTTAACTCACAGCCTTATGGATTTAACATTTGCTCTGGTTTATTAATCCATTTCAGATTTATTTGCTTAATCTACTGGTATGAAACTGGATCCTAAAATTGTTTACTCAGAAATGTCCCGCTGTTTTCCATGAGGCTTACTCCCAGGTAAGCATGCCTAGGACTGTGCCCTGAACCAACTAAAGCCTGATCCATAGAATGGATACAGTTCAAACCTTGTATGGACTATTTTAGATCCACTCTGGATCCCAGTAACAACCACTCTCCTATCCTGCCTAATGTGCTACGTTCAGCTGTTCGTCAAAATGCGACGATATCATTCTGTGAAAGAGAATCAACACTGTTAATCTCACTTTTCGGAAATGCTGACGACATTGTATAAAACGCATACCTCTGAGGCATTTTAGCCACCTAACAACGATTCTGGAAAAGGACTAGCTTTGTAATGAGAGTTGAACTGAAGGAAAGTCTAATGATCACAGATGGACTAATAACTTAGAATAGCCACTCATCACTTGTCAAGAATATGGCTCAAGGGACCAAACTCTACAACAAGCCCAAGTACCAGACCTTTTTTTACATTTACTGCATCAATTCCATTACAGGACCTAATAACGTCATCAATATTATTAAACGCTCACTCACCTGCACATCTTCTAAAATAATATATGACATCAGCCACCAGCCAAATTAGGTCAGTGCTTAATTAACAGTGCAATTCTATACACGTCTACCGAGAAGTAAATTCAATGAAGTTCACTTACCTCAGAGATATGCTTTGGGCATTAAAAATAGAACCACACAGAAAGCAGTGGGGGAATGTTTCAGTCTACTAGGACACACTCAAACTTTGGTTTAAGGGTAGCCATTTCTATTGCTAATTACAGCAAGAAGACACAGAACTGAAGATTACGAATGAATTTGATAACGGGTGGTCGTCATATAGTTCAACTTGACACACTATTATTTAGAAGTATCTCACTCAGAAGAGTGTGGCATGGTGGGGTGCTGATGAAGGCCCACCCTTCTGACAACATCACAGCTAGTTACCTGGATGAGGTAAGGGTAAGGCAAACTTAGTGGTGAACTCATGCCTGCACAGGTATGCTGTCATGACTGCTGGACTGACTCTTTCGCTGTGCCCACACAGCGCTGACATCACCGGTAGCCTGACCTGACCTACACAGTCCAGGTAATTGGTAGCAACACTGGTGCTGGGAGAAAAGCTCTATGGCACCACCCTATCATGCTCACCACCCCTGATCCCACTGTGTTCAATGGGGCTTACTCTTTAGCAAGCGTATTTAGGGTTACAGCCATTTTCTATAGATGATGTTAACAACACCTTTTACTATGAATCAGGGCTTTTTATATATATATATATCCAGAACTTTCCGGAACTCAGTTCTGGCACCTCTCAGGCTGGTGCCATTGCCATTATAAGAGAACAAAGGAGGTGTTCATGGTGAGTTTTCTTTTTCTAGAAAAATAGCGCTGGTTGATATGATATAATAAGCGAAAAAGAGGCACTTGAATATACATAATAAATCCTTACGGAATTTACAAATGCAAAAACTGATACAAGCACCTCTTGATTCACTTCTTTTGTTTAGAATACTATCTAATGAAAGCTTTTATTTTATTACTGGGATTACCAATCACACATTCCCCCCCTCTCCCCTGCACACACTTATTAATTATAAATAATTATTTCATTTCTATACCACTTTATACTTTCATACACTTTACATACCAACAGCTGGACAATACACCTCTCCCTCATTCTCACAAAGCCACATATACAAGCTCACCATGTCCACATACAGATCACACATCCATATCTCCCCCTCTCCCCCCACACGCCACATATACATATCTCCCCCCCCCACACACACCTTGAACATCCACACTCAAATGCAGAGAGGTTTTCCACAGGTGAAAGAAGTACTTGCTATTCCCACATAAAAATCCATCTCTCCCCCAAATCCCCCCAAAATACATGAAGGCCACCAACTTTGCACCCATGGACACAGGGTTGGTGATCCCTATCCCATTATAACCAGGTAGCCATTGTAAAATAGCACTTTTGGGGGGCTTTGGCTAACATTTCACCCAAAGTTTGGCAGTGGTTTCAATGGCTGAACCATGCCAGTAGTGTGTGTCCTTTAACTTCAGCTGGTTCTGGTAACAGTTTCATCCTGTCCTTCTATCCTGATACTTGATATTCCCGTTAGTGACCTTGTTCAAGGCTATTCCATTAAATGTGTCCCAGAGCGAGAGCAGCTTTGCACATTGCAGCACTGCCAGAGGAAGTAGAAGTGGTCTGAGCTTCCTCTTTGTGTGTTTCCTAAACAACAGCTGAAATTGGGAGAAACCGGCAGGCGTGTATGTGGAGCACATGCTTATCAGTAGTCCAGGGTTCCACTTTGAGCACCTCTGAGGAAGATGCAAAACCTACCTATTTGCAACTGAGCCGCCTTCAAATATTGTTATTAAATAAAGGGATACATTCTATTCATGTAAAAACACGCTGATTCCTGGACTGTCTGTGGGTCGGATTTAGAAGGCAATTGGGCCGAATCCGGCCCCCGGGCCTTAGTTTGCCTACCCATGTGTTAGAGTTTCGACTCTTCTTCTTCCAAACCAATTCAAGGTTTGTTTATTTTTATAGCAAGCAAGCTAAAACTTGGTTAAATAAAATAAATAAAACACAGTTCCCACTCCAGGTGGTCCACAGGAAGCAAGACTCACTCCCCACAAATCTTCTTTCAGTGCTGGTGGGGTAATTAGTAAACTACCCTTTCAAGAAATAGCAGTAATGCCCATATTGTCCTCAAAATGACAGAAAAACTAGATATATGGGAAATCAAAGAGGTAACTGAGGAACTTTTGCCTATTTCACAGTGTCATAATTATATTGTAAAATATAATAATTCACAGTACAAATATATTTCTGGGAACAGACAGAAAATCCTTTCATTCTGGATACAGCCTCCGCCCATTATACCTGAAGAAACGTCTCCACCCCCATTGTTCAGCCTGGACACTGAGGTCCAGCTCCGAGGGCCTTTTGGCGGTTTCCTCACTACGAGAAGTGAGGTTACAGGGAACCAGACAGAGAGCCTTCTCAGTAGTGGCACCTGCCCTGTGGAACGCCTTCCCATCAGATGTCAAGGAAATAAACAACTATCTGACTTTTAGAAGACATCTGAAGGCAGCCCTGTTTAGGGAAGCTTTTAATGTTTGATGGTTTATTGTGTTTTTAATATTCTGTTGGGAGCTGCCCAGAGTGGCTGGGGAAACCCAGCCAGATGGGTGGGGTATAAATAACAAATTACTACTACTTACTACTACTATCATTTCTATCATCATCATCATCCTTCAGGTGATGTTTTCACTATAGCAATTCTTACCCAGTACTGGCTGTCCTCCATCATACTTTGGAGGCTGCCACTGCACTGTACAGTTATCTTCACCAACATTACTGATTTTGGGAGCCTCAGGAGGGTCAGGTACATCTGGAGAAAGAAAGAGAGGTAACAATATTTCTCTTGTAACTGCCTGTTTCCTTCAAAACACACACACACACACACACACACACCCCCCGTATTTCTATGGCTAGTGTTTGATTCACCACAGAATATCTTCCTATGGAACTTGCTGTCACAAGATGTAGTAACAGTCACCAGGTTTAAGAGGGGATAACACAAATTCAGAGAGGGTGAGGCTATCAATGGCTACTGGACATGATAGCTATACACAGCTTCTGAGGGTTATGCCTCCCAATATAAGGCTACATGCATGTACACCACACATTTAAAGCACATGGCTTTAAACAAAGAATTCTGGGTATTGTAGTTTCTTAAGGGTCCTGGGAATGGTAGCTCTATGGGGAGTGAAAACAGTTTCCAGGATTCCTTGGGGGAAATGCTATGCTTAAAATATATAGCATATCCACAGCTTCAGTTGCTGGGGAACACAAAGAGGAAAGGGCTACTGCATGCAAGTCCTGCTTATGGGCTTCCTAGAGGCATCCAGTTGGCCACTGTGGGGAAGTGGATGGTAAACAGACCTCTGATCCGATCCAGCAGGGCTCTTCTTACGATTCAGTATTCCCTATTCACACAACCAGATTTACTCCTTCATTTTAGAGGTTCCCATATGAATGTGCTGTAACCCTATTTATGATTCTAACAAACTGCATAAAGCTCCCTCTTCATTGCAGGAAGCATTCTTCGTCTTGATGCATTTGTCATTGCAACTGTTATCTAAAGAGTCTAACATTAAGTAGCTTTTTCATTTCAAAGAAAGTGTGACCTCCTGATAAAACAAATGCATAAATTGCACAGCTGATTTTGGGGTAAATTCAAGTATGATATATTGTTTGGTCAACAGGGCAAAGCCACATCTCTGAAGCAATTAAAGAATGAAGGAATGAAGGAAACAGGAGAAAGAGACACAGACAGTGAATCTCATCTAAAAACTCAGTTTTCTCATATCTCTTCCCCTCCTAAGTCACAGAGAGAGGGCACATCCATTTAAGAAGATCATGTTGTGTTTCATGTTGTGTTTAGACAATGAAGACAACTACTTATTAGGGCTGCAATGATCACCTAATCCTTTTGATCGACTGTACTACCAGATGGCAGGTTTCTCCCCCTTTCACTCTGCCAGCTATGTAGCACACTTGGGAGTCCTACTTGCCACAGTAGGCCAGAGGGACATTGGTAGGAGAAACATCATCTGCAGGGTCTCCTGCTCCATTGGAAAATGTATTATTCTATCAGTGGTTGTGACTGCATGTTAGGCTGGCAGAGAGAAGACTTGGCTCACTTGTACCAGGCTTTAGAAAGTGCCCATCTGCCTTGCTTACCAATCACTTTGACAGTGATATCAGCTGTATCTTCCCCTGCTGGGTTTTTAAGCGTAACTCTGTAGACTCCCTCGTCTTCCTTCTCAGCTCCTTCAATGGTGAACACACAATGGTCTTCATACATCTCTACACGGACTCGGCCTTCGGAATCAGAGAAGACCTGTGAGCAGTTATGGGGTGAAAGGTTGTTATGTTATGTTGCTTCCGTTCTTAGACCGAGGTAAAGTTCACAAACCAGGACACTATTTCCGGTTTTGCAGAGTAAACCGAATAGTTCATAAACAGGGCTGTTCTTAAACCGAGGTACCACTGTATGTGTCATTGATCTGTGCTGGGAACAGATTGAGCCACTTGTTCTTTCTCCCTCACCAGCAGAGATCTGGGAAGACCAAATAGTTCCTGGTAGTAGACCTTAAGTGATCCACACTGGATTTGGATGGGTGACTATAGACACTCCCTCCCTAGTCATCACAATGTGATTTTGGATGGATGGAGTTCTGAAACTCTTTCTGATTTTGTTCTTTGGTTTTTTTTTTTTATAAAATTTTTATTAGTTTTACAAAAGTTTTTATAACAAACAAACATAAAAGAAAAACAGACAAACAAACAAATATAATTTCAAAATGTCCTTTCATAGACTTCTTTCCTCGGACTTCCCCATACCTCCCCTTTCTGCATCCTCATGTCCAAATTTTATAGCAACTTATAAATGTTTTTTCCCATCCTAATTCATCATAGTCCTTTCTTAATCTGATCTTATATTACTGCAACCCTTTCTCTCTGTAAAATCTCGACATTCTAAGCTTCATCAAGTTTATAATAGTTCTTAAGATAAATCTTAAATTTCTTCCAATCTTCTTCCGCAGTCTCCTTTCCCTGGTCACGAATTCTGCTTGTCATTTCCGCCAATGTCATATAGTCAATCACTTTCATCTGCCATTCTTCCAAGGTGGGTAAATCTTGTGTCTTCCAATACTTTGCGATCAGTATTCTTGCTGCTGTTGTTGCATACATGAAAAAGGTTCTATCCTTTTTTGGCACCAATTGGCCGACAATGCCCAAGAGAAAGGCCTCTGGTTTCTTAAGGAAGGTATATTTAAATACCTTTTTCATTTCATTATATATCATCTCCCAGAAAGCCTTAATCTTCGGGCATGTCCACCAAAGATGATAAAAAGTACCTTCAGTTTCCTTACATTTCCAACATTTGTTATCAGGCAAATGGTAAATTTTTGCTAGCTTAACTGGGGTCATGTACCACCTATAGACCATTTTCATAACATTTTCCTTTAAAGCACTACATGCCGTAAATTTAATACCAGTGTTCCACAACCTTTCCCAGTCAGCAGACATAATATTATGACCAATATCCTGTGCCCACTTAATCATAACTGATTTAACTGTTTCGTCTTGTGTATTCCATTTCAACAGCAAGTTATACATTCTTGACAAATTCTTAGTATTGGGTTCTAACAATTCTGTCTCAAGTTTTGATTTTTCCACCTGGAAGCCAATTTTCCTGTCTTGTTTGAAAACCTCCATTATTTGATAATAGTGGAGCCAATCTTGTACTTTGGGTTTTAGTTTTTCATGGCTCTTTAATTTCAGTTTCTCTCCATCCTGTTCTAAGATCTCACAATACTTTGGCCATCCGGCCTCCATATTAACTTTCTTGTGGGCCTTAGCCTCTAAGGGTGACAGCCATCTAGGGGTTTTGTTTTCCAACAGATCTTTATATCTCATCCAAACATTAAACAACGCTTTCCTTACAATATGATTTTTAAAGGCACTATGCACTTTGATTTTGTCATACCATAGATATGCATGCCAGCCAAATGCATTATTGAAACCTTCTAAGTCCAAGATATCTGTATTCTCGAGGAGCATCCACTCTTTCAGCCAGCAGAATGCTGCTGCTTCATAGTACAATTTTAAGTCCGGCAGGGCAAATCCCCCTCTTTCTTTTGCATCTGTTAATATTTTATATTTTATTCTGGGCTTTTTGCCCTGCCAGACAAATTTCGCAATGTCTTTCTGCCACCTCTTGAAACAGTCCATCTTGTCAATAATCTGTAAAGTTTGAAATAAAAATAACATTCTAGGCAATACATTCATCTTAATCACTGCAATTCGGCCTAACATTGACAATCTCAAATTTGACCATATTTCTAGATCTTTTTTAATTTCTGACCAGCATTTTTCATAATTGTCCTTATACAGATTCAAGTTTTTAGATGTTAGATTAACCCCTAGATATTTCACCTTCTTAACCACCGTCAGACCTGTCTCTTCTTGAAACTTATTCTTTTCCATATCTGTTAGGTTTTTCCCTAAGACTTTAGTTTTTTGTTTATTCAATTTAAATCCGGCTACCTGCCCAAATTGTTGGATTATTTCCAACACTCTTTTTGTACTAGTGTTTGGCTCCTGCAAAGTCAATACAAGGTCATCTGCGAACGCTCTTAACTTATAGTGTTTAGTTCCGACCTGTACACCTTTAACTTGCTGGTCATCTCTAATCATGTTCAGCAACACCTCCAGGACCGAAATAAAAAGCAATGGGGAAATTGGGCACCCCTGTCGTGTTCCTTTTTCTATCTTAAGTTCCTCAGTTATTACATTATTTACAATCAGCTTAGCTTTTTGTTCGGAATATATTGCACCCATACCATTCTCAAATCCTTGTCCTACCCCCATCCCATGAAGATTCTTTTTCATAAAACTCCACGAAATATTGTCAAAGGCTTTCTCCGCATCCACAAATATCAAAACTGCTTTAGTATTTATATTCACCTCTAACTTTTCCAAAATGTCTATTATGTTCCTAACATTGTCTGAGAGGTGTCTTTTTGGGAGAAAGCCTGCTTGGTCTCTGTGAATCTTCTCCATCAATACTCTTTTAAATCTTTTTGCTAAAATGTCTGCAAAAATTTTGTAATCCACATTCAATAACGAAATTGGGCGGTAGTTCTTCAGTTGAGTCTTTTCAGTCTCTGTCTTTGGTATGAGTGAGATATATGCTTCTTTCCACGATTCGGGTGCCTTTTTTCCCTCTAAGATCTCGTTACAAACTTCCTTTAACGGTTGTATTAGCCATTCCTTTAAAGATTTGTAATATCTGGAAGTCAGTCCGTCTGGCCCTGGAGATTTGCCCAATTGCATATCCTGAATGGCACCCTCTATCTCTTGTTCTGTTATTCTCTGGTTTAGCTCCACCTTGCTATGATGAGAGATTTTTTGTAATCCATATTTATTAAGGAATTTATCTATGTCCTCTTCATTTTGTAATCCTTGGGAATAGAGTTTTTTAAAATAACTCACAAAGCAATTTCTTATCTCGTTGGGTTTAGATATATTTTTTCCATCCACTTCTAGACTTGTGACTGTATTTAATTTCTGTCTTTTCTTAAGTTGTCATGCCAGAAGTTTACCACATTTGTCTGCCGACTCAAATGTCTTTTGTTTCATTTGCTTTATTTTCCATTCTATCTCTTGGTTCATCAATTCCATATATTGTGTTTGATACAACTTAATCTCCCTCAAAATCTCCTGGGACTTTGGTTTTGATCTTAATTTTTTCTCTCCTTCTTTTATCTTTTCCAAAATTTTTTCCTTTTTCTCATTCTGTTTTCTCTTCTTTATTGAGTTTTGTTGAATCAAAAATCCTCGCATCACAGCTTTACTTGCGTCCCAGACCACTCTTTTTTCCACATCGCCCTTTAGATTGATTTCAAAATAGTCCTTTAGAGTTTTTTGGGCCTTCATGTGGATCTCTCTATCTCGAAATAGGGTGTCATTCATTCTCCATCTAAACTGACCAGTTGTTGTAGATTTCATTTCCATCTTCACGGCGTTATGGTCGGAACAGGTTTTTGGGCAGATTTCTACCTTCTTAATCTTCGGAGCCATTCCACTAGTAACCCAGATTTGGTCGATTCTGGTCCAGGTCATCTTTGCATGGGAGAAAAAGGTTCCCTCTCTTTCAAGAGGGTTCCTTGTTCTCCAAATGTCTATTAAGTCCATATTTTCAGTCATTTCGAAGAAAGTCTTCGGGAGTCTCCCTTCTTTAGTAAGAGTCAGTCTTTGTGTCTTGTCCATGTTTGTAGAAACTACACCATTCATATCTCCCATAATTATCATATTGTATTCCAAATAATCCGTCAAAGTTTCATGGAGTTTTTTGAAAAATTCTGCTTTACCTTCATTTGGCGCATAGATCCCAATTATCAAAAATTTTTCTCCTTGTACCTGAATCTCCACCGCTAAATATCTTCCTTGTTCATCTTTAAACATCATTTTTGGAGCCCACTTCTCTTTTACATAAATCACAACTCCTCTTTTTTTAACTTTGTCCGACGAAATAAATTCTTGTCCCAATTTTTTATTCATAAGCAGTCTCCTGTGTGCTCTGGTTATATGGGTTTCCTGTAAGCAAATCAAGTCCAGTTGTTCTCTGTTCAAAATATGGAATATTTGTCGTCTCTTCAAAGGGCTGTTCATCCCATTACAATTCCAACTAAGGAATTGCAGGGCCATCTTGTTATTTTTCTGGTATTCCTCCAACAGCTCCCAGTTGTTGTTCCTCCTCTGTTGGTGGTGGAAGGTTCTGTCCAAACGAAAGGTTCAGGATGTCTATTACACTCCTTTGCTCAGCAATTGGGTCTACAGTTCCTTTCTGTAAGTCTTCCTGATTTCTTTGCAGGAACCTGTCTTTATCCTGTATCGTCTTTATTTTCACCTTCTTCCCTCTATAGTCAAAAGACAGTCCCTGTGGAAATTCCCACCTGAAGAGAATGGTGTTCTTCTTCAACAGGTAAACCAAATCCTTATAAGAAGCTCTCAAGTCCAAAATATATTTAGGAATGTCTTTAAAGATCTGTATCGGTGAGTTCCCAATTTGTAAGGCCTTTTCAAAGTGCAGTCTTAGAATTTTGTCTCTTTCCTCCTTCGATCTCAAGGTAATCAGACAGTCTCTCGGCGCCTTTCTGTTCTGTCTTCTGCCCAGTCTAAATGCTGTTGTGATTTTAAATTCGTCTTCCTCTAGGTCTTCCCAGGAATCAGCAAACTCTTTCGTTAAAAAGTCCGTAAGATTGTCTCCTTCGTCCTCTGGAATTGATCGTAATTTCAAATTCCTTTCTTTTCTTTGTAGTTCCCACAATGCCAGAGTTGCGTCGTGGTCATAGACCTTCCTGGCAATCGGTTCTAATTTTTCCTGGGTCTCTCCAGCAATAGTTCTGGCTTCCTCCGCAATTTGTCGTGTGGCAGAATTTTCTTGCGTGAGCCTGTTTATAGATTCTGTATTCAGGTCCAGTCTTGTTGTTAAATCTGTCAATTTCTGTGAATTCTCTGTCAGTTTCTTGGTATTTTCTGCCGTCTGCTTTGTTAGATTCTCCAGAGACTGGTTTATCTTAAGAAGGGCTTGCGACACTGCATCCATGGAGACTGCTGTACCTTTTTCTTGTCCTGTTGTCACTGTAGGAGTTATGCCTGAGATCGAGCCTCTTTTCTTGTGTTGCTGTAGCTGTTGTTGATATTGCCTTGTCTTGGCTCTTGTGCTTATCTCGTCTGCTGGGCCACTCATATCCCAAGGTCGTTTCCCACGAGAGCCTTCTCCTAAAGGAAAATTCCACTGTCCCAAAGCGTAGCAACTTTTAATTTACCCTCTAGAGGGAGCAAATCAAAATGTCCGCAAACAAAGGCAAGGAGTATTTGAAAAGCAAATTTATCGGGAGGCTTCTATATGTATATTGCAACACTTTCCCATTAGATAAAGTCCCAGCCTTCCCTGATATATTGTGTCCACAAAGTCCCAAAACTTTGTATCAAACAAGCAATGAGACTTCCACTTTGTTACTTTCACAAGAGTCTAAAGTCAGTTCAGTGTTCCTTTGTTCTAATAGCAGTTTGTGCCAGGTTGAAGGCTGCAGAGAGTTCCCTTTCCTTTAAGTTAGTCATGCAGCTTATAAAGTCACTTATTCCTCCCCTCTGCCCTGCAAGCTAGAGGGGATAGTCAAAGTCCAAATGTCGGATTCAAGCAGTTAAAAACAATATCCCATACGGATGCAGCTCAGTAACTTTCGTTGCTTTAATTGTCATGCAGTCGGGGGAAGGCAGACTTCCTTAATTTTCGCCTTTCCCGTTTTCAGCCTAATTTCAGGTAGTTTTGGCACGAATAGAGGTTCAATCTTACTCACGGGTCTTTTTTGTCCAGATTGTTCAGGAAGGGAATCGGCGCTCTCCACTAATGGCGACGCGGCTTCACCCTGCGGGCTGGGTAGCGATTCTCAGCACCGCGCTCCCCGTTGTCGTTCCGGAGCCTTTAAAAAGGCTCTTTCTGCGGTAAAGGGGGGCGCTTCAGGTGCCCACCGAATCTCCTTGTTCACAGGCTCCGTTCCTGTGATTTTAGGGGTCCCCCGCTTGCCGTAGCGGGTCAGACCCGAACTCGCAGAGCCGTCCTCTCTCCGGAGCTCGGAGAGGGAGCAGCCATTAGCGCTGGCGCCGAACCGGAAGTCCCTGATTTTGTTCTTTGGTTTCCCTATGCCCAGTTTTAGAAAGGGCTCAGAGGGATCCTGCTCTAGTACTCTTCTAATGCCAGTGTGCGATTATTGCCACTCCACAGATCCTTGCACACAGTAGCAGGCTGTATACACATGATTCTCTGCTCCCTCTCTCCACAAGGATCTCTGCACATTTAGCTGCAGAACAGATAAATAGTGCTTGGCTGGCAGCCCTGTAAGTTTAGAAGGGTTGCTCAAGTTCAAAAACTCTGAGTCCAAAGAGAGACAGATTTCAAGGAAATACCTTAAACAAATATTTTAAAATAGCAATTTATTATGCAAGAGATCAGCTTTCCTATTTTCTTCAGCATTGTTAATTACTGAATTCATGACAGAGTCACCAAGACTCTTTATTAAGAACCAGGTATCTCTGTTCAACTGGTTGAAGCGCAAAGAACTTGCCTTGTTGTCGTTATTTAAATCTCCGCCTGTGCCTGTAATATCTTTGGACGGGTCACTTAGCAGCACCAGATCGTTGTTCTGGAAGAGACACAAAACACAGGAAGAGTGGGGAAACATCTTGAAGGCACCATGTTGTTTAGCCCTGAACTAGGAGATATAAGCAAGGAGACACACAATTTCTTCCCCATGAAGTACAATGGCAAAAGGAAGAGCAGCTAATTCACTTCTCTCTGCAGTGATTGCTATAAGAGTCTCCCTTCAGGATTAAAAGCAGCAAGCCTAGCGCCATATGCAGTTAAAGGTAAAGGTAAAGGTACCCCTGCCCAAACGGGCCAGTCTTGACAGACTGTGGGGTTTGTGCGCCCATCTCACATTTATTGGCCGGGGGCCAGCGCTGTCCGGGGACACTTCCGGGTCACGTGGCCAGCGTGACATCGCTGCTCTGGCGAGCCAGAGCCGCACACGGAACGCCGTTTACCTTCCCGCTGGTAAGCGGTACCTATTTATCTACTTGCACCCGGGGGTGCTTTCGAACTGCTAGGTGGGCAGGCGCTGGGACCGAACAGCGGGAGCGCACCCCGCCGCGGGGATTCGAACCGCCGACCTTTCGATCGGCAAGCCCTAGGCGTTGAGGCTTTAGCCCACAGCGCCACCCGCGTCCCATATGCAGTTACCATCTACTGAATCAGGCCACTGGCTTATCCAGCTCAGTCTTCCATCTAACAAACCACAGCTTTTCAAGATGGAGATCTTTCCTGGCATTAGTATCTGAGACCCTTTGAGCAACAGAATCCGTTCCAGAAAACTGTTTGACTTCCGAAACATTCAAAAACCGAAGATCAAAGGGCAGTCAGCAAAATCCATTGAAAAAAATGAAGAAACGGGCCTCAGAAGCCATTCGACTTCTGAGGTGCATTTGAAAACGGAAGCATTCACTTCCAGGTTGTTGGCATTCGGGTTCTGAATTGTTCGTCAGTAGAGACATCCGAGAACTGAGGTTCCACTGTATAAGGAAAGGAAATTAAAAAAGAAAGAATAATAATTAAAGAAAGCTGAATAGAAAATAAAGGTTGGATGTAAGGAATTAAACCATGCAGAATCTCCTTTAAATGGCCCAATATTTTAAATAAATTAATAAACAAATATTGAACTAGCAGGTTCTGTGTGGGTATGCTAATTCACATATCAGAATTTCCCCCAAAAAATGTTCTAGGGCTTAAATAAAACCACATGTTCTGAAGATGTGCAGAAAAGAATTGCGGTGTCAAAAACTGTTCCCCAGTTCACAAAAGACCTGTAAAGAATGGGAAATAACTGCCATATTATACCCCCTCCTCTTATTCACCTTAAGCATGTGCAAGTTCTACTAAACTATGCTGGAGGCCAAGATGAGAGAGGGGTGCAAGATGAGATAAATGCTGACAGCTGGAAGTGTTTGGTCTTGCCAACAAGCAAGTGGGAAAAGCCTGTGGAAGGAAGACCCCCAGGAGGTGGGCTGGACCCTCAAAGCAACTGCCATGGAGGGGGCATTTCTCCCCATTCCATGACCACACACCTTGTTTGACAGCATCAGGAGTTCAAAGGGACAGACAAGCCTAGTTGGCAATAAGGGCCACAAGAGGTCAGCCTTGCACCACACAAATAGAAATGTTAAAAAGGAGAGGGCCTTGAGAATCTTGAGAGATTCCATTCCATTTTCTCCCATTACTATGTAGTCCAGAATATTCCTTTGAACTTCCTGCAGTTTTTCCAAACACATAATGCTGGGTGTTTTACTTTATAGTCCTAAATCTCCTTCCAAGTCTCATTGAGGGAAAGTCGTCCGCATTTTATAAATTCACACAAGCAATTGAAGCTCGCAGCATCCTTGTTCTTCAGATGAGCTCCATACGGAAAAGTCTAGCAGAACTGCTGCCAAGACGCTTCAAAAAGGAAATGGTCCCACAAGAAGAAATGAGATTCTAAAGTTTTCTATATGCAGTGAAACCCCAGAGGAAGGGGTTCTGCATGGAAAAGACTTCATGTTCAATCTGACTTCACTGGGTAGGGCTGGGAGAAACCCCTGTCTGAAACCCTGGAGAACAAACATTGGGATGGATCAATGGCCTGACTCAATAGAAAGGAAGGAAGGAAGGAAGGAAAGAAGGAAGAATATATATATATGATCATTCCCTCATACGTTGATCCTCCATTGTTGAGTAACTGTTTGGATTAGTCACAAGAAGCAATGATCCACGATAAATGATTAAAACATAAATAGTAGCATTTCCACGTGTTCATCAGATGGGAGATAAGTGCAATGAACATAAATCCACTATCACAAGGGGACTTGACCTTGTTGCTTGGACTGCTATCCTCAACAAACTCAGAACTGAAGCTGCTTTGACCATTTTGAAGTTGCCTTTTTTAAAAGTGCTTACTTGGAATGGTAAACGTTATATAGTTTTTATTTTAGAACACACATTAAAGTTGATATCTTTTCAAGTAACCATTTCTTTTTATTTTATCAATCCAGTTATAATTCTGAAATAAAATAAGGCATAAGAACATACGTGCTTGAGCTGAACCATCTTGGACACAGTGACATTTTTACCTTGTTTACTTTCTGCCAGATCACTGTGGGTACTGGATCTCCTGATATGGGTACATCAAGTCTCAACTTGTTTCCAGCCACCACAATTATGGTGTCAGGAGACTGGCCCATGCAGTCCAGGCGGATTTTGGGAGGTTCTGCAGCAAAAGCATAAAGGCAAAGAAGCATTTTCTAGCGTTACTGAGGATTACTCAAAGATTCAATTTTATTTTGCCTTTCTCCCATTTCACTGACTTGTGAATGGCACATATTGCCCTTACCGTGTCTAGGCACAAAGTCAATCTTAACCTCTGGAAAAGAAAGAAAAAGGATAAAATGTATCTGAAAGTTTTTATTTTATTATCTATTATTTTTATATCCCACCCTTTCCTCCACTCAGGAGAAGAAAGTGGCTAACAACACAAATTAAATCAATCAATAATAAACAGTCATCAGAGCCATAAAATCACAATAAAACACAGTAAAATCATCAATAACAGATCTTTAGAACTGCACCCCAAAGTCAGTTCCCCTGTTGTGAAAATGGACCAATCATAGGCTCATTTTAAAAATGCATAAACAATAACCTCTCATGATGTAAAGCTGTCAACATTAGGAGAAGCAGGTTAGAAAATCAGGATACAATGCAAGGAACGTTGTCCTTAATTTTTGCCCAGAAGTGATTCATCTCAGAAGTTCTGGTGCCTTTATGACAACAAATGACTGTACTTTGTGAATACTTGGGACTGTATATTTTCTATCTGCTGAAACACTTCACACACTATCCTGTCACATGCCTTTCATCACCAGAGCTGCATGCTCGTTGTGGGACCAGGCGTCGGGCTCCCCATACCCCAACCCATATAAATAAGAGACCAGTAAGACTGGCTTGGGGTCAAAACGGGACACAACTTTATTGAACACAGATGAAAGAGGTTTGGCTTGGACATGGGGCCATCTAAATACTTCTGGCTCACCCGCTGGAAGTGACGTGTGGTCAATCCAGGTGGGGGTTCCTAAGACTTACATAAAATAGGGCAACCCCCGCAGGGACCATCATCTGGGGGTTTGCTTTTGGGCCTGGCCCTGCCTCAGCATGCAGCCACAGCCACCACCCCCAGATCCCTTTAATGGGATACTCCAGTGTTTGGAGGGGCAAGCAGAGATTACAGCCTTCCCTCCATCCAAAATAAAGGATTTCCCCAATGCCCAGCTGCCAACTGAGAACAGCTAGTGCCTCAAATGTGGGCTGCTTAAATGGGCAAGGGTTCTGAGGGATTTGAGTGAAACCTACCCACTCCGCCGGCTCCATCCCTTGGCACAGCCCAAGTCCCAGCCTGCATCCTCATTGGCCAAAGCAGGCTAGGATCCGGTTCCTGATAGGTGGAGGGCATTAACTTTATTTATTGGGTTAACTTATGAATCTTTACCAAACACAAATAATTTTCTTATGTGATGGTACAATCTCACCAAAGTCAAGCACTGAAGACACATTGATTTAATTTCAATGGGAGAAATTTAAGCACGTGTTCAGCTCTCCTGTTGAAATTAAAAGGACAAAAGTGCTTAACTTTGAACTGTACTGTAAATAAGAGCTGAGCTACACTTTTTACATAGGACCTCAGACAGGAATATTTTTGAGTGCTTCCCCATTTATATACAGTGGGGGGGGGGAGTATTTGATCCCCTGCTTGTGCAGGTCCACAATCTTGTCCCTGACATCCTTGGACAGCTCTTTGGTCTTGGTCATGGTGGCTACTTTGGAATCCGCTGGACTGATTGCGTCTGTCAACAGGTGTCTTTTGTACAGTAATGAGCTGGGATTACAGGTAAAACCTCTCCCTTACAGCAGGTGCTTCTAATCTCAGCTTGTTACATACAGTGAAGATACCAGGTAGCCTGACATCTGGCTGGTTTATAGGGGATCAAATACTTATTTCACTCATTATAATGCACATCAATCCCTGACTTTTGTCTTCTGGGTTTCTGGGGGTTTTCCTGTTGTTATTCTGTCCCTCACAGCTACAATTAACCTACCATTAAAATTATGGACTGGTCTTTCTTTGTCAGAGGGCAAACGGGCAAATTTAGCAGGGGATCAAATACTTCCCCCCCTCACTGAAAGCACATCAAGGAGAGGCCTAGGCTACCCCCTGAAAAGGTGTTTTTTTTTTTTTAATACAAGGAAGCATTCAAAAATATAATTCCCTCAACTGCAGTTTGGAGTTGTACTACCCAGAATTCTACCTTCTTTAGTTCTTGCTTTTTTTCTTTTGCTAGTGCTACTTCTCTCATATTCAGCCTTTCACTTGATATTGTGCCTTCTTCTATCATCCCGTATGACCCTGTTTCTATAACCAACACTCTCACACACTCCTGACTTTCCCTGTATCCAAACTCAAACTGCCTTAGATTTGTCTCCCCAGTACACACACAATTTAATTTATTCACCAATTTGCATTTCTCTTGCTGCTAACTTAACCATGTCATTTGTTCAGTGTGCATAACACAGAATCCTAGATCCATGGAGCTGAGAGAGATCAAAAAATTAACTACTCCAAATGTTTATCCTTAGTCTGGATTCTCCATACATCAAACCATCTGTCATAGTTTATATCAATCCCTTCCCCTCAGACAATTAATTCACATCAATTATCTTATAGGCAAGTATGCAGGAGTTAGCACACTGTCACAAATTTCCATGGGAAAGAAAGCATTTTGTGAAACAATGCTGATTGCTCAAAGAGATCTTTCCCATTGGCTCAGGTAGCCCAGATTTCTATTTCAGGCTTTGTGGTGTTGCATCAATGCAGGCGCACAGTATGCTATATCTAAGGCATGTACTTGCCAGTACAGCAAGGCTTAGGAATGGTCAGAAGTGACCTGCACATTTCCATAGCCATGACCATCTGTCCTAACACTTCTCCATCTGGCACCTTCTCCTTTTTTACAATGAAATTCTTGAGACATTAGATAGCCACCACCCTTCTCCAATCATTGGCTTCAAGACCTCTACTGGAATTCCATCTGACTCATGTTTCTTTTCATTTTTAATTTGAACAGCTGTTTCTGCATTTGCTCAGTTGGATGGAGGCACTTCTTGTTTTTTGTTTCGTATTAGGTGTGCACTTGCACACATTTGACACTCAGCATACTTGAGGTTCATGCCTATTCCTTTTCTGATCACTGCTAGTCCAAACTGCAGTCCAGAGTCTAGAACAGGGCTGTGAGATCCTTCCTTCCTTCCTTCCTTCCTTCCTTCCTTCCTTCCTTCCTTCCTTCCTTCCATATTTTAATGAGAAACGAATTCACAACTATACATAACCCAAAACACATTTTATCATATGAAATTCACATATATCTGAATTTTGTAGAGCAGCTTTCCACCCTAATAATAATAATAATAATAATAATAATAATAATAAGTTGTTGTTGTTTTTTATATATATATATATATATATATACCCCACCCATCTGGCTGGGCTTCCCCAGCCACTTTGGGCAGCTTCCAACAAAATATTAAAATACAGTAACACATCAAACATTAAAAGCTTCCCTAAGCAGGGCTGCCTTCAGATGCCTTCTAAAAGTCTGGTGCATGTACCGGAGGGAAAAATGCATTAAATGTATACATCCATGAAGTAATATACATTAGGGAAAAATTGCTTGCAAAAATGTGTATCTGAGGCAAAACTGTATACCAAGGTGTTGGGGGAAAATTGTACTAAAAATGCTACTAAATTTTCATGAGGATTTTTTATTAAATGGGCACACAGCTGTGGAAATGTGGAGGATTTAAGGCTGGAAAAATAAGACATTGAAAGAAACCAAAACAGACAAATTTTTTCACATGCCCCTAATGTGTGGATGGACCAAGGCTTATCCTGAACAGTACGATCCACATCCTTTCAAACAGTCCTATAGATGAGGTTAATGGATATGGTTTGTACTAGTTTGGGGGGGGGGGAATTAGACAACACCAATGACACAATGATCAACAATTAAAACCCTTTATATTTTGAGCATATATATCTGCCAAATGGGAATGAAACTGAACAGTACCTATAAAAATGAACGAGAGCAGAAGCTATAATGGATTTTCCATATACAGTAAACACTGAAATAAATTGCTAGCACAATACTGTTTGTCCTATGACTTGCCATAAAATAATGGGAAGGTAAATGCACACATTGAGCACCTGCAGACTTGAGGCTCTCCATTTATTGCAGTAGAAGACTATGTACAAAGATTGGTCCTCTACACCAAAAACAGTACAAAAACTATTCAGAAGAGATTGCTGGCTTGGAGTAAGACTTTCTTGCAGATGAGCTATATCCTCCTGGAAGAATGCCCCTTCCTATTATTATCAAAACAAGGATAGATTTTCCTCTTATGGGTTTTAGAATTAGCTTCTAGGAAACAACAGTTTGTAATGCTGGAATTGTTTCTATGAACTAAATTCAGAAACAACCTTTACACCATGGTGATAATCTAATGCACAGTTATGTGCACATAAATTCCACTGAGATCAATAGGCTTAACTGCACCTAATTCTGCTGGTTCACAGCCAAAACTATAGGAAAGTGGAAGCTACTCATTATTGTTGTGTGTGCTTTTCTCTATATATTTAATTTCAGTTTAATTGTGGCATCCAGTGTTGACCTTCCCATAATTTGGTCAATACCACAGTTCTTTTCATAACTTTCTCTATTAAGGTACAGTGGTACCTCGGGTTACATACGCTTCAGGTTACAGACTCCGCTAACCCAGAAATAGTGCTTCAGGTTAAGAACTTTGCTTCAGGATGAGAACAGAAATTGTGTTCCGGCGGCACAGTGGCAGGATGTGTCGCCATTAGCTAAAGTAGTGCTTCAGGTTAAGAACAGTTTCAGGTTAAGAACGGACCTCCAGAACAAATTAAGTACTTAACCCGAGGTACCACTGTATAAGATATTTATCCACAGAGTTCCTGTGGTGCTACATAAGGCAATTAGAGGGCTTAAAAAAATCAGTCAAAAAGTGGGCTGACATTTTAAATAAAAACATTTGGCCTAGTGCCCATGCTTGGAGATATCCCTATTAGGGTACAGAAGAACCTTATTTCACCCTTACTGCCACAGTGGACACACAGAGATGCGCAGTACTAAGGTGGTTTGAAGCTCAGGCATCACCAAGAGGGAATCTCCCATTTCATCTTCACACAAAGTGAACATTCCCACCAAGAACAGAAATTAGATTCCAGAACACTTACCCAAGAAACGAAGATGGGCTGAGAGATTATATGCAAATCCTTCGGGTATAAAAGAATAATCAGCTTCGTCTTCTGGAGTTACATCATCAATGGTTAGTTTATGGATTCTGATATTGCAAAAATACAAAATACAAGCTTTGTTTGGGTCCGCTCACCTCCATACAGGATAAATCCCATCCCCAGAGTAGATGGATGGGTAAGAAAGAATGCCACATGCATATATACGTATGCATATCCTATATTATAATAAATAAGCATAAATAGTGTGGAACCTATTATCACAAACTTTATTAAGATGTCGCCCCATTCAAATCAACTCGACTAGTGTTTCAATCCCGTGAACTGCAGGTGCGGCACCTGTGCTCAAAGAGATCCGTATAAGGCATAACAAAATCCTAATTTCACTCCTCCTCCATGATATCCATACACAAACACTGTGCTGAATCATTACAGGTCATGGTAGGGAATAGGAAGTGTCTGAGTGTGCCTTCAGCACCCTTGTGTCTTCCTCTGTGCTCTGTTTAGTGAACAAATTCACTTTTCTTGGCCAAGCTGAAGGAGAAAAACTTGAGAACTGTAGACACACCTCCCATTCCCTCTAACAACCTTGTGTACTGTTTGCACATACATGTCACAGAATAGGGGAATCCATCCTTCTATGGACTGCAATGGGCTTGGTTGAGCTCTAGGTATATTACTATATGTTTGAGGGCATTTCATAAAGTAGCAGCCATTTCCAGTACACAGTATGGGCAACTGTATTACCACAAATGCCACAGTGACCGGAATGCAAAAATCGTTAGCCTTCACAGGGGCTTGTCTGAAAACTGGAGAAAGATCTGTTCCCAGAGATTCATGAATCATTTACTGTAACATTTACACACCCTTTGTACAACTCTTCCAAACTAATACACACACACTCCTCACGTCAATTTAAACACCCACAAAGCACAATACGAAGGCATTCCCAGATATCTCCTTGCCATTCAGAGGGAAGGTTGCATTCTCCCTCTGAGTAAAATTAGAATATAATATTGGGTTATATACAACTGCTCTTTCTCACCACATACCATCTTATCACATATTCTCTCCACCCAAAGGAAAATACTACTACTAACACCACCAATTTATTATTGCTACTTCTATTACTATTAGCAGCTTGTTACTCAAGCAACTTACAGCACCCTGGCTTAATTTTCTGAAGCACGATTTACCTGCCAATATGAGAGATTTTAGTCCGCTCATTTGGAATCACCTCCTTCCCATTTTTCAGCCAGATGCCTTTCACATTCTCGTCAGAAACCTCACACTTGAACACGGCCTGGTCCCTTGCCTTCACCGTCAGGTCTGCGATACTTTGGTACACCTCCAGCTTCTTCTCTGAGATCACAAATTTTGCGGATGGAGCAACACAAACACCAGAAGGTCAGAGGTCAACCAAGCACCAAAGCTGTGGATGTGTCTTTTACAAAAAGAAGAGGCTAAAGGAACTGTTTTGGGAAAGGTGAAATAGGAAGAGACATCCAGAGCACGTGGGACTTTAACAGGACTTGATAAGCAAGCACCTGTTGTTATCAGGATATCTATTACATCCGGCACATGGGCCTAACAATCCCCATAATATGCTTTGAAGGCCTGCACAATTAGCTGTCCTACAATTAGCCATCTAGCTAACGGCCGTTTCCCAGCCACAAAGTGGTTTACCAGCCGCCATACATTATAAAAAAGTTCCTTTTGTATCTCACCTTGCACGATCAATTCAGCAACAGACTCCCCACCATTAGTCTTTGCTTTGTAATGCCCATTATCCTCCTTGGTGGATTCATTAATGATGAGGTAATGCTTTTTCCCATCCTTTTTGAACCGGTATTTGAATGCTTCTTCCCGGGTCAGCTCCACTCCGTCCTTCTCCCTACAGGTATGAAATATTGTTACACCTCTCCGTAATGCTCAGCAACAGGGCAGTCGGCTCCTGTTCATATAGCACAAGTTCATGGTCCATGGGTATGTTACCCATGATCTTTGAGGGATTATCAGAAGTAGTGGATGCACCTGTGAACCTGCACATCCAGCCTCAGGTTGGGAGGACAGGATTGGAGACATTTTTGGGTAATTTTGTGCAGACATGCTCATCAAAATGCTGTCTTAGCTTCCCTGTGTGATTCTAGTGAAACCAGATGTCTCCCTGCTTCTTCATATGTAAAATGAGCACAAGTTTATTCCAATATATGTGGTATGGAAAGAAAAACCTTCCATGTGGATGGAATTTGAATGTAGCAGCAATAGGGCTATTTATTTATTATTATTATTATTATTATTATTATTATTATTATTATTATTATTATTACTATTTCTTCTTCAATTTATTATCCACCCTTCACATAGTGTCCCAGGTTACAATAATATATAGCACAAAAACATTATATATGACTGAATATGACAAGACTGAATATTCACTCTTGTACTAATTTTATGGTTTTGATTTTCCTTTTCAGAAAGGGAAAAATATTTTCTCCATGTTGATTTCATGTTTGACGCCAACAAGGATTCATTTCTGGTACTCTTGAAATGATGAAGAATGATGTTAGACCCTGAACTATTTTAGAGGTTTGGTGAAAATTTGAGAGTTCTTCCTCTGGCTTTGCCTCCATTTAAAGCTGGGACAGCTGCACTTCTACCCTTGTCTGCTGCCCATTCCACAGCTATCAATACTCTATAATGAGTATTTATATTTCAGGGAGCAGCCATGAGCCACAGGATCAGATAGTGGCAGCTGCAATATGTTTTGGGAAGGATTAGATACTCCCATACCCATATACACCCACACACCCCACATAGTGTGATATCTCCAGACATCCTTATATGAACACCAAACAACAAATGTACATCTGTGCTATATTTTCATACATGCAATGTACGCACAGTCACCAGTTGCATGGGCCTATTTATCTCCCCCCCCCACAAAAGAACAGATGATAACACTTAAGTTTGATGAATCCTGTAAGTATTGCAGCAACAGCTAGCAGTTTTGTTCTTGCACTCTGGGTTGGCCCTATCATTAGGCAAAGTAAGACAGTGGCCACAGACAGGGGGTACTGGAGCTCAGCAGATGCTTCTCCCTGGTTGTTTCTGCCCTCCTAGGTCCACAACTTGGTTGTAGGAGCATCTCCACCCCCATTGTACAGCCCAGACACTGAGGTCCAGCTCTGAGGGCCTTCTGCAGGTTCCCTCACTGCGAGAAATGAGGTTACAGGGAACCAGGCAGAGGGCCTACTTGGTAGTGGCGCCCGCCCTGTGGAGCACCCTCCCAACAGATGTCAAGGAAATAAACAACTATCTAACTCTTAGAAGATATCTGAAGGCAACCGTGCTTAGGGAAGTTTTTAATGTTTGATGTTTTATTGTGTTTTTAATATTCTGTTGGAAGCCGCCCAGAGTGGCTGGGGAAATCCAGCCAGATGGGTGGGGTATAAATAAATCATCATCATCATCATTATTATTTTTTTTTATTATTATTATTATTATTATTATTATTATTATTATTATTATTATTTAGTAATGCTTGCTTGTTAATGGCCTGGGATGACTTGCGAGGCTATATTGTTTTAGATGCCAACGGAAAACTATTTTTATTTCAGCAAGCCTACCCAGATATACTGCAGAATTTAGTTATCTATGCTTGTTTTTACTGATTTCATCTGCGTTTTTATTAACAATTACCTTATGTATAACAATTACCTTATGTATAAGGTACCTTACATTATTAATAATTACCTTATGTATAACAGTTTGGGGGGCTTCATTTTGGCTGTGTTTTATTGATAATTTTTATTATGTACACAGCTTTGTGATTTGAGCTGTTTGTAAATCTTTCTAAATAAATTCATAAAAGAAATGAAAACAGACTAAGCAAGCAGGCAAAGAGGGAGCCAGCCCTGTCCACTTTCTCCAGCACGCACCCTGTAAGAGTGTGTGTGTGATTCTGCTGCCGTGACAGATTCTGGTGCCACTTTTGATGCCTTGCAGTATTTGTTTGAGCAGGCAGTAAGCAGCTATCATGTAGAGAGGTGAGCAAGTGTTGCAAATAGAACTGTCTAGGGCAAAGAACCTGCCCTGCACCCGTTCCAAGCTGTCCTCAAGTTCAGTGGAGGACACTGTCCCGTTGCCAATGTTCAAGTAAGACCCAAGTGCCAGTTTGGTCAGCTTCTTTTGTGTAACGAGGAGCACCCTCTTGCCCTTTTCCTCAGGAAGGGCTGGTTGACACATTAGAACAGCCACATGGCACCACACATCAGTTGTAAGGCAATGATGGGGGTTGTTGGGGTGGGGTTTCCATTGCAGTATATTTACTTGATTTTAATGGTTGTTTTCTGCTTCACTGAATTTTGTATTGTGACTCGTGAACTGCTTTGATATTTTTTTATGAACGAAAAGCTGTATTTAAGCTGTTTTAAAACAATAAAAGAAGGTGCAGATTAGCTTGCTATGCAGATAATGTTGATGAATTTATACCCTGTATTTTAATGAGAGTGCAACAAGGTGGCTTACATATAAGCAATAACAACAAAACAACAAAGCAACAGCAGTTAAAAAAAACATCTTAGGTATTAAAAAAAAAGCCTGGGAAACTGCAAAATACTCAACAAAATCAAGATTCTGAAAGACCCAAAATCTTCACTCTGTGCTTAAAAGCAAACAGAACAGGCTAAGTAGACCTCTCTTGGGAAGCCATTTTACTTCTTGGGTGCCACAACCAACAAGTCCTTCTCCCAGACACCAAACTGATGCTAAGAGATTCTCTCTGTGAGTGAGCATGGGTGTGGCTGATTTTAATGCTTTTCCAGATTGATTTAGGAAGGGGCGCTGAGGGTAGAGCATGTCCACTCCCCTTCATAGTCATCTGTCTTTTTCTGCTCTGGGCAGCCATTTTGTGTTATGCGATGACAGCCATTTTGTGACTGGGGCCCTTCTCAAAATTCAAAATGTGCCCACTGACCCAAAGACATTAGCACCCCCTTAACTAAGTAACTTAAGGCAAATACATAAATCCTTGCACCACACTTCAAATGTGTTATGTTTTCTTTCCTACTTGTAGATCTTCTTAGAAAACCACAACAGCCTTTAGACCTATCTTTAAAATGGAATGTGAGGGTCAGTTAGAATATCTTTCTGACCTTGGGACCCCTTCCTCTGCTTATTGCCTGTTCTGTCTTCTCTCTTTGGTCATGCAAGAGGGGTGATGGGCACTTGTGTGATAGTTTTGAGCCCCTAGGACTCTGGAGGACAATTGTTCTCGTTTCTTAGTCATTCAGGAAGTAGGAACTCCCACTTCTCCCCAGCTTCTTACCACTTCACAGTAGCCCCTTCTTCTGACACTTCAATTTCAAACTCCACTCTTTCACCAACCATGACCACCTGGTCTTCCAGAGAATGAGTAATCAAGACAGGAGGCTCTAGAAACAGGGAGGAAACCTAATTTCAGAGAGAGAGGAATGCAGAGGAAAACAAAAAACCTTGGAACTCTCATCCAGCTTTCCCAGCTGATGGTCAGCTGTAGCTATATGAATAGCAGGTCCTTACACTCCCAGAGTTCTTTCCAATTTGGCTGAGATGCCAAATTACATAACTGACTTTCTTACATAAACCATTTCCCTTCATTTCTTTGTAACTATAAATCAGGACTTTGGCACACTTGATTGTTCTTTGTAACCTAAGACTGCCTAAATCCTCCCTTAAAACTAAAATGTAGAAAATTGTGGCGTAAACCAGAATAAAGTCTCAAAAGAAAGTGAATGGGAAGGTGGAAGGGAAGAAGCAGGTTAAGTTTCTGAGTCCCTTCAAATGAAAATATTGGGCTCCACTGGCACAACAGGAGTTCCATTTCCCCTCCTCCCCCTACACACCCCTCAAAATCTGCTACAGATCAATCTGCTGGACCCTTCTCTGATCCCAATAAAATGGTGGCTATGAATTATGCTTACCTCTGACAAAGAGTTCTGTGAAAGTCTTCTCCTCTCCAATCACACACTGATATGCTGCATCATCAGCCAGTGAGCAGTGGTTGATGGTCAGAATCCTCTTGTTCCCAAGAGCCTCAAAAATGTATCTGGTGAAATGCAAAGAGAATTCAAAGGTATCAAAAGAGAAGGAATCCTAAATCTTCACCACCCTGTCTTCTATCATGACATAAAGCAGAGCTTTTGACTAGATGCCCCCATCCTGGTGTCGTTAAGTGGGAAGACGCACCTTATCCCTTCCTCCCTTTGCCTCCCTGATGGCACACAGAGCCCCAACAGAAGTAATTCATCCCTTGGGACATGCATAAAGGAACACTATGGACCAAACGACACTGATGTTGATAATGGGCTTATTGTATAACAACTTTGCCAGGATATCGTAAAGAAAGGCAAATTAACTGAATCACAAATGGGAAAGCATGACATGAGAACTTACTTGCTAAGAGACAGACCAGTGATTGGGTTCAGTTCCAGGTGCAGAGATTGAAAGAGGGGGAAACAAAATCAGACAGTCATTAAAATCTGCCTATTAAATCACAATCCTCCCATCCAATTATATCCACTATATAGACCCTTCATTATTCTCTCCACTTTTCTTTCTGATAGACCCTATTTTTCTTCTTCTCCCCCTTCAGATAATGACTTGAGCTTCTATAAGCCAAACTTTCCCATTAGTATTTATTGCTTTTTTAAATTACCCGCCGCTGACTTGGATCTCTTGCCCATTCTTCAGCCATTTCACTTCATCATCTGGGTTAGCAAGTTCCACCATTAATTTGATCTTCTGTCCTTTGTCAGTCTGGTAGGCAGGTTCCAGTCTCTTGGCAAAGGCTGGGGAAGAAACAGTTTATGTACTCAAACTCTGCCCACAGGGGTTAGCTCAGTCAGTAGCGCATGAGACTCTTAATCTCAGGTTTATGGGTTCAAGCCCTACATTGGGCTAAAGATAAGGAGAACTGAACTGAAGATTGGAAAAATGAGAAATTGAGAGAAACCATCATTGACAGGTTCACTCATCCCTAGTAACTGGGCAGAGGCTTAATTATAATGTCCACTTCCCAACTTTCTGCTTTATGTGTTTTAATGAGATATACCTATGTTCTCAGCTAATTAATATCTTCAAATCATTATTGAATTATGGTAAACCACGACTCTCTTCCCTTATTTCTTCTGCTGAAGCTGCATTCTTCCACAAGACTTGCCAGAAGCACCCACTATTATCTCTTAATTTCGTATACTTCCTTTTAATGGCTACCTTTCTCATCTGGGTTCCTCATTTCTAATTCTCTAGAACCTACTGTTCTTTTCTTGATAGTAAATTGAAGCATGGGAACTGACACATACATGTGAAATGGTCTTTCATATTTTTCCTCCCATGGAAGAGTTTGAAAGCTGCTTCATACATTGTATTCCCCCCCCCAAAAAAAAGAGGCATTTCCCATGAAGGAAAAAAGAAGAGAAGCAATCATGTTCTCTTACCTGTGCTTTTCTTGTCCTCCTTCTTTATGCGCTTGAGACGCTTCAACATACCTCGCAGATCTGTGATACCATACTGGAAAGCAATTTTCTCATATTCTGATGCAGGAGCTTTCCGGAGGATTTCCCACACATCAACATCTGGCTGTGCTTCAGTTTTTGCCTCAATTCTGTAAAAAAGGGGCATATAGAACATTTTCTCATAAGGGACTTCAAATAGCCTGCCTGTTAGATTGTGTTTCTACTGTATAAATTCCTATTTATATTAAAATACCTGTCAGTTTAGGGGACTCATCGTCGGTGAGGTGCTTAAGGCACAGAAAGACTAAGTGCCTTGATGAAGATCAGATAATGTGTCAGATTCAATGATTGGACCATTATTTTCAAGTTCCTAAATCAATTCCTTAACAACAATACCAGTTTCCTCTACAGTGGTACCTCGCAAGACGAATGCCTCGCAAGACGAAAAACGCGCAAGACGAAAGAGTTTTCCGTTTTTTGAGTTGTTCCGCAAGACGAATTTCCCTATGGGCTTGCTTCGCAAGACAAAACGTCTTGTGAGTTCTTGCGAGTTTGTTTCTTTTTTCTTAAAGCCGCTAAGCCGTTAATAGCCGCTAAGCCGCTAATAGCCGCTAATAGCCGTGTTTCGCAAGACGAAAAAACCGCAAGACGAAGAGACTTGCGGAACGGATTAATTTCGTCTTGCGAGCCACCACTGTATCTTGCAACAGGGGTCATGGAGACCATGATGTTAGGCAACAGGTGAGTTTTCTGTGGGCTTTAGGGAGCTCATTTGTTTAATGACAATGAAGGCGAATATAAGTATCATAAATAAATAAATTGGTTTTTCCGTCTTGCAAGTAGAAAGTGTCAATTTCTCTTCAAAATGAAACTTAGGCATTTATCGACCATGTACTGATTTCAAAAACAATTAGAATGGAAGAAACTAGATAGGAAGATAGCAACTTTGGGCCCCCTGAGCCGATTATTCACTTAAACAGTTTAGGCATCTTCTAGGCACATGAATCTGTTTATATTCTTTTTGTGAATCTATTTATTAACAAAAACAGCAGTCATGTAAGAGATTGATTAACAGTTAGCAGATGCAAGGGAATGGAAAGCTTACCGCTGTACTGAGCGCAAGAAGCTGCTGGACTTGAGAACGATGCAGAGAAGCATTTGGATGAGCATGCAGCATCCCCATGAGCAAGAAAGAGGGCAACATGTGTTAGCATTAGCGCCATTACTAGAAGAAGGCAGCCCTTTGTTGGTAAGGACTAAGGATTTACTATAATGAAAAATGATGGTAAAGAAGCCACAGCACACATTAAACAATCCAGTTCTACATAAGTCTTAGGTTGTGTACATACTACACCTCTAAAGCACATTTGAAGCGCATTCCACCCTCAGAGAATTCTAGGCCAGTGTGGTGTAGTGGTTAAGAGCGGTAGACTCGTAATCTGGGGAACCAGGTTCGCGTCTCCGCTCCTCCACATGCAGCAGAGTGTTTGTTGTGGGGGAGGAAGGGAAAGGAGAATGCTAGCCGCTTTGAGTCTCCTTCGGGTAGTGATACAGCGGGATATCAAATCCAAACTCTTCTTATAGGCACCATAGTTTATTAAGAGCTGCTGGGAACTATAATTCTGTGAGGGGTAAACCACAGTTCCAATAATTCTTTGAGAAAAAGAATATGCTTTAAAGCAGGCATCCCCAAACTCAGCCCTCCAGATGTTTTGGGACTACAATTCCCATCATCCCTAACCACTGGTCCTGTTACATAGGGGTGATGGGAGTTGCAGTCCCAAAACATTTGGAGGGCTGAGTTTGGGAATGCCTGCTTTAAAGGTATAGTGTGTTCACGGCCCTACATTTATACCAACCTAGAGGGACCACGTGAGGTACAGCTTTGCTGGAAACAGGCCTCATTTAGGGTAATGGGAATATATCATGTATATATAGTCTTTCATTTTTTCATTTCCGATTTCGGAAAGCGTACTACTCAAGTGGTCTCACATAGTCAAGAACAAGCATAAATGTAGCAGAAGAAATCTATGTATACTCCTAGAAAGAGGTTTCTTTTTTAATTATAATGCACATCAATGGACCAGTCACAGCACAATTTACGCAGTAGGGTTTATGACTTTGCTCAGCCTACAATCAGTGAACTTGGTTTGTAAAGGTAGAGAAAATCTGCTTAAAACAAGAATCTAACTAGCTTGCAATGCTAGATCGACATTTCCATTTCAACTCCTGTCCAGCTATCCCAGACAATTTGTTTTGGTGGAAAGAAATGAAACACTTGGGGAGTCATAGACTGCAGATATTTGTTGGAATTCTGCCTGGGTCAGAGGAATGTGCCACAGCGTAGGCACCGGCAGATATTCCTGTCGACCTCCCCGCGTCTCCACTCTGCTGATAAGCAGGCGAGGTCCCGGCGATTCATCTCAGATGTGTGAGAGGAACACACCGTTCTTTGTCTCTCCCCTTTGGTGTCCCCCAGTGAGGGGAAAGAAGCAGACAGAAAACTATTTACATCTTTTATTTCTGTCTCTCATATCAGTACAGAGAAACATGTCTGCACTCGACAACAGCAAGAAGAAGCTCCTCCCATGTACTTCCAGTACAGGTCATATAACACACACACTCTGAGCTAACATCCGGTGCTCAGTACAGAATGGACTGCCCCTTTGTTTCCATGGCAACAGTCACAAACATCCTTGCTGGCTTTCCAGCCACAAGCAGCTGACTGAGCTGCTGGAGCCTTTGCTTGCTGCAGCATTGGTGCTTTATGGTAACAATCTATCCTAATGGCATACCAAGTGATTATATGGCTCTTCATGCATGAAGGAGACAACAGACTGTACTCAATGTCTGTGCCCCCAACATCCATGTGTTCAGCTGAAGGTATGTATGAAATCCTATGTAGAGTCAATTTGTATACATCAAGGCAGTGTCCATGGGATTGGGAACCATGCAGAAGGCAGGGCCCCTGATCAGGCAGATAGAGTCCATTATATTAGCATATATGGAGAATTCATGATGCCAGCATGAAGAGGGCTAATGTCATGCAGATCAGTTTGCCACACAAAGGGAACAGAATGGAAGACAGAGCAATTGCTAAGCTCTAAGAGGGCAAGTAATAAGCAAAACATACCACTAGATTTAGCCTCCTGCCGATTTTCCACCGCTTTCTGTTAGTAACAGTTAGAGCTTGCATGAGTTTTACAAATAAATGGGCTGATTGTACACCAGGTCTACTCCAAAGCACATTTGACCTGCACAGTCCACCCAGATTGTCCTGTGCCTGACCTGACTTTGTCTGTGCTACAAGTGGAGATATGGAGTTGGGGGTCACAAGAAGAATTTGCACTAGCACGGGTTTATGTTGGAACACAGGATTTCTTTGAAACACTAGCCTTCCCACACTGGCTCCAACTAGTAACTCTATATTGGCAGGGAGGGATATTAGATGCAGGAAGACCACAGTTTACCCACGAACTTGGAGGCATTGAGGTGTTTTAGACAGAACCTGTTCCACACAAAGTAAGCTGTCAATGTGTTCTAAACATGTGCGGGAGAGTTAAAAATAGTTGCATACACTCCAGCGATGGGCCTTTCCTATCCTATTACCTTAAACTGATTCAGACCTCTCAGCTGTCACCTCCTTCAAGGTCTCCCTTCACCATCCCATGTCAAAGCAGAGTGACAACTGTTCCCTTTCTTCCCAACCTCTTTCTGGCCTATGGCACCTCTGTGTCAATGTCATCTAAACTATTCTGCCATTAAACAGAGGTCCACACTCTGGAACAATATTAATAATGTTTTACCCTTTCCAGCAGGAGCTCCAGGAACAGCGTCACTTGCTGATTAACATGGGAGAGATCCCTGGTTGTGACAACTGCAAGACGTATCCTGCACCTATGGGGAGTTCTTTATCATAGATTTCCTCTGTCTACTTGCATTTCTATCCTTTGAAGAAACATCGCACATTTCTGGCAACACCACTAGAATGGAATATAAATCCAGGAACGCCTTCTGATACTCTGCTGCCGCAAGTATTAAAACGGAAACTTTCATCTACTGAATTAAATAATTCACAGTAATGGCTAGTTAACAAAGGCTGGGAAATTAAGCACAATAAACCAGAAATAAGTCCTGCTGATTACTTCTAAGGACCAAACCAGACATGTCACCGTTCACAGAATTAGCAGTTGCATGAATATTTTTTATGGTGAATGGCTGGCAGAGGGCACCCAATCTAGCTTTGAACTCAAGTGGGAGGGCATAGGGGGCACCCAGGTCTGCTATTTGCATTGGACGGAATGCAGGGAACAAAAGGTTAAAGCCCCCCCCATTCCGCTGTTTGCATTTCAGTCTGGATTGAGACCACACTATCTGCTAATATAATATAATACTAATTGTGTGAATGGTGTCACTTCTTCTTTTGTCCTAGATAAATGAGAACTAGGCTACACACCAGTCATGTAGAATTCTTCCAAGTTTTGAAATGATTCTCTCTCTAACTGTGACCACACATCTCTTAAATTGGCATACCTGAACTAAGATCCAGTCAACACACCACTGGATCAGCGTGGGATCTGGTCACAGGGAAGATGCTATGTCACTGATAAATATTATTTTAAATCAATCTGCTTCATTGGGGATGTTTTAGGATTGCATCGAATCCAAAAACATGGTCAGCAAACTCTTTCCACCTTTGATGAGGAATTCAGTAGGGAAATAGGAGCACCTCAGTTGGTTAAGGGACCTGAGAAACGTCTGCATAATCCAGTAGGCAGAGGAACAAGGTTGGACGTTATGCAGGGTTGCAATGACATGGCCGACACTCGGGAGATGCACTGAGATAACTCAAAGTTCTGGATAATAGGATTTCTACCGCTTGGGGAGAAAAATAAATGAAAATCCTGTCCTAATTTTAAAATTGCTTCAAAAGTGACAATTAGAATATTCATGAAAGTAAACTAATTGCTTTCCATCTGTATTAACTGGATTTTAAAAGAATGTCTGGGATGGGAAACCTATGCTGTTCCAAGTTTTCAAAAAGTAAAGGGGAGGTTTGTACATTCTGTAAACCCCATAGCCTTTTAACTTCCTCTGTTCCATGCAGTTCACACAGAAAAAGAAATAAAATCTTACTCTCTGTTCCAGACATCAGAATTCCAAGAAATGTTGCCAGATGGAAGACACAACAGGACAGCAAAGTACAGACAGGAAGAGTATAAGGCAGAGAGAGAGAGAGAGAGAGAGAGAGAGAGAGAGAGAGAGAGAGGCAGACAAAGAAAAGCAAGGGAAGAGGAGACAAAGAAAATGAAAATATATATAAGGAGTCAGAATGAAAAAGAAATCTTAAAGCTGATAATTCTTTGTTACAGACTATGAGTCTCATCCCCTTTCTCTCCACCCCCACCAGTTGCTCAATAATTTCTGGAACTTGTTTCCTCCTCCCAACATGAGATCGTAAAACAGTTTAAGCAGAGTGACGTTTCTCCTGTTTGTTCTCTGTGCACAAAAAAAGAGAGATCACTTTTCTTTTGGTCCTAAAAAGCTTCAGTTTCTTACCTCTTCGAAAACTGAATAATTAAGCACATGCACAATGAGAAACAGGGACTCTCACATTAGGCAGGTAATTTTCACAGACCATACGAATTGCCACAGCTGACAGGCTTGAGAGACCTAGTACAACCATGTGAATGCAAATGTAAGAATGACAAAGACAGTTACTCTAGATCAGCCTCTCTCAACTTGGGTCCCTAGTTGTCCCTAACCCTAACCCTAACCCTACACTCCCAATGTCCATGACTGCTGGCCATGCTGGCTAGGAATGATGGGAGTTGTAGGGTCCCAAGGTTGAGAAAGACTGATCTAGACCTTTAGCCTTTTGTACCATCATTTTACAGATGGCAGCGTGCTCACCTCTTTCTCAGCAAGGCACTGAAATCCAACTCTCTGCCTTCTTCATGTCCATCCGCACTGTGCAGTATAGCAAGTAGCATTAATAATAAACAGAACAGAAACAGAATGCAGTAAAAGCAGAAACAATAACTTCACACAAAGATGTAGACTAAAGCATCTTCATGCTGAAGATAAAAGTCAGATAAGTTTCACATGCATTTTAAGAGACCCATCCCCACAAAAAAGTGTTATACTTCTGCTGATTCAACATTAGTAGCATAGAATTTTGTGATTATATGAGTACCATCTCTCTAAAAGTGACTTATGTACATATTTTGTTCAGGCTAAAATGCAGTCAGGCCTTGTTTTCTCTGATCCTGCAGGATAGGAAAGATCTTGCATGCAGTGAACCACATCCACACAAAATGTTACACTTTCTACAACAGGCCATCCTGTGTTGACAGGAGAGAGCAGGAAGAATTGAGGAAACAGAAGCCTGTTTGACTCAAATTATAGTCCAGGAAAACCACAGTATTTTGCTTCCGTTATTGTTTCAGACCTTACCCACATAAAATATTCCAGAGTTGGTCTTGCCTTGGGCATCCATATATTGCTATGGGGAAAGTGAAAAATAATGCAATAGCCCAAACCAATAAAAAAATTAAATGAACTAGAATGAAATTCAGCAGTTTATCAGCCTCAAAGGGTAGATGAAACAGGTGTCAGTTTCCAAAAAGCTGCCAGTGATGAAGGCAAACATTACTACCAAGGACAGTATTCTACATTATTGTAGCTAACTGCTAAGAAAGCCCTTATCCTAGTTTATACCAACCTAGAATCACAAAAAGAATGGAACTCTACTGGGGGGAAAACAGGGCTTCTGTGGCAGTTCTCAAAATGCAGGGTCATAGTGGTGAAGATGTGAATGGTGAAATCCATGCATATTCAAGAGAAATAGGTGAATACAAAAAGCATTCATGCAGTCACTAAGAAAGCACCATTTTATGGCATACTGTGTGTCCAGAACACTCTCTTCAAGGAATGAATCTGTCTCTCATGGATGCCACTGCACATTCTCGCAATTGTTCCATCTGCGGTATTTTATCTTGTTAAGTCTCTTTGAGACTTTTTATTTTGTAAAAAGCAACTAAATGCAATAAATAAATAAATAAATAAATAAATAAATAAATGGCTTGTAATAGCCACATCTAATTCAGGGACTATATGCTAAGGCTCCAATCAGCAGTATAGTTAGTGGATTTAAAGGTATGCATGTGTTCCAAAGGACAACCATTTTAATTAATCAGTGTCAGATTTCTATAAAGGGTAAAGGTGAAGGACCCCTGACAGTTAAGTCCAGTCACAAATGACTCTAGGGTTGTGGCGCTCATCTCGCTTTACAGGCTGAGGGAGCCGGCATTTGTCTGCAGACAGTTTTTCTGGGTCATGTGGCCAGCATGACTAAGCCGCTTCTCGTGAAACCAGAGCAGTGCATGGAAACGCTGTTTACCTTCCCGCCGGAGTGGTAACTATTTATCTATTTGTACTTTTTGGAGTGCTTTTGAACTGCTAGGTTGGCAGGAGCTGGGACCGAGCAACAGGAGCTCACCCCATTGCGGGGATTCGAACTGCTGACCTTCTGATCGACAAGCCCAAGAGGCTCAGTGGTTTAGACCACAGCACCACCTGCGTTCCATTTCTATACTACCCATCAACTAAGTCATTTGCATAGTTTTTACACACAAAATTTAGGCAGCGTGGCCATTGAGCGACAGTTCATCATGAAGACCGAGGCTGAACACCAGATTAAATGTGGCTACCTGGCGAAAGCTCCAGTCATCCGTCTCCCTCCTCCCACCATGCTCCTGAGTAAGAGAGTCACAAAACACAGAATTCAGTTGGGCACAACTTCACTTAGTCCAACAGCATTTTCTCAACATCTTCCCAACTTCAACAGACAAACACCTAGGAATTCTAAAAGCAGCACCTTTGCAAAGGAAGCTTTATTCTGTGAATAATCGCAAGGCAATATTCAAATTAACTGGGTGGTGGGAATTGTCTCCAAGTAGATTGTGACTCTGAGCTAGCAAGGGATCAGAACCTTATTTCTCACAACCCCAAGTTCAGTTAAGCAGAGCTAAGTGTTAAAGGCATATGGATGGAATTTAAAGAGACAGAATTCACAGTCCTTTCACATAAAAGTCCTGGTTATCCCAATCTTTCTTTCTTTCAGTAGCCCATTTAAGGGCAAAGAAGTGTCTTTTTGTTGTCACAGCTTGGGGTTGTGAGAACTAAACAAGAAGGAGTCATAAACCCTTGTCAGCCTCCTACTAATCCTCCAGGGAACCACCAGTATATTCTGATCTACTTTTGTTTACCCTGACCTAGCCAATAGAATCTCTATCAGCCTTGCATGATTTGGATGGGGGCGCATTTTTCATATCCATTTTGTGATGCAGATGGGCTGCACATCTCCACCTATTTTCTACGACTTTGATGTGTGGTTACTATGTATGCATCACCAGTTCTGTGCAACACCTACCTGTGTCTAAAACTACCATTGGATCGTGTGTACACAGAGGTGGGGCATATTTGATATTAGCAACCATGTTTACTTGCCCCAAAGTGTTCACTCACATTAGACCAGTACATTTCTGATGATACTCACCCTCGTCGGAGTGCTGAGCGGAAGTCCATCTCCCCTGTTGCAGGTGCCTCTGAAACAACATAGATTGCAAAAAGAAAAATTGTAGTAATGAAAATATATTTGCATCCAAGGCACCAACAGTCACACCGGAAACATTCTCAAAATCGTCCCCTCAAAAAACTTGTTCATACCTTTCGTTTTGGATATTAACTTGGAGGCTGAATAAATTATATTTTTGTGTTCACCACAGCAACTTCCTATAGGTGTCTACTCTACTCACAACCACAATGTGACTACACAGGGAGTGTGTATAGATTTCAGTCTTGGGGGCTTTCTCTTTTATAGTTCTGGCATTGATTTTTCCCTGCTTTTCTTCTAGTTGTCCCCACTGGGAAAAGCTGAGCAATCATACCCCCATTTTGCTTATGTTCTAGCTCTCATTCTTCTTTTTGCAACATAGTTGTTATTAATTTTCATTTTTAAACTGATTGACATGGTTGCACTGAGATATATCTTTGTTTACATTAGAGCATACGACCTGCAACAATTACTTAAAATTAAAAAAACAACAACAATCAGATAAACGTTTCAGGATATATTACCAAAGTTGTGCCAAAGGGGATGAAGTGGGTTATTGGCCTGTTTATGTTCTTTTTTAGTGCACATTTTGTGTTTTTTATCTTGTATTTTTGTGTTGTGAACAGCCCTGAGGTCTTCAGATAGAGGATGTTATGAAAATTTAATAAATAAATAATAACTAACAATTGCCAAAATTGTTACAGATATGAAATGATGTGAAATAACGTGTATTGCTCAGATTGGCGACCAACACATGGGAGAACTGGTTGGTTTTATATAGTATTTCATGCATGTCAGACTGTGCTGCAAACTATGGATACTGTTCTACCATATGCCTGGTTATTTGTATAATAGCAGACTGCATAAAATTGTCGTGTTTCTTTTGGCCTCTTGCAACTTCTTCTAATAATGCTGTTTACCATATGTCCATAGTTAATAATTCTTGTTCTTGTAGTGGTTAACAGATATATTATAAGTTCCTTGTTTTTAATTTAATATCATGACAAGTTGAGCCAGTCCTGGGGTCATGGGGACTGTCTGCCCATAATCAAATTTATTTCTGTAAATACATTTTCCCTTATTTTTTCAATTTTTGGACACTCCTACCACATGAGTTGATATTCCCCAATAGTGGGACATCCTCTCCAACACATTGGGGAACTGTTTGGTTTTATATAGGCTAGGAACCTAGGTGTTGAATTCCAACCATACACAATTTTAAGAACTCTTTCTCTGGGGGTTGCCAATATGGTTTTGTATGGCACTTTTGTCCAGAGTCTGTTCCATGCTTCTTCTTCAGATTCTAAGCCCCAATCGAGTTCCCACCATCTTCTCAAACTGTGCTGAGAGCAAAATTGAACATCTATAATAGATGTATACAAAGATGGTATTAGTTATTTTGCTATTTTTTGCTATTTTGCCTACAGGCCATGATATTTGAACAGATGTAATACCATAAATATTTTCCAGTATTCTGACACATTTAGGACCAAATCCTTTTTTTTTTAACCACTCCAATTAAATACTTTGGTTTCACATAGTCAAATGCTTTAAACATATCTAATGATGAACACACCAGAGGTGATTTTTGTGTCCTATTTGATCTGTTTAAATGTGATTCTTCCTGTATGCATGACCCTCTCATCAGTGCCTTTATTTCCCCCCACAATACGTAAATAGACCACAGCCTAGCTCTCATTGTTCTGGTTTTGTACTAAGGTGCTGAAACAATAGTGAACATTTCATTTGCCTTTTAATCAGCGACAGAAACTTTTGCAACTGAGATGCGTTAAAAGCGGTAACTGCACAATGCCTTTAGAGTAAAATTGTTGGTCAAACTAGTCATCTAAAAATACTGCAAGTTCCTGTATTTGAGGGGAGTCAGAGAAATGGGCTTCCAGCACAGTCCTACTTACTCTTTCAAATCTTGTGTGGGGAAGCACTATGTGCGGTAAAATTCATTTTCCCTTCTTTGCACTTCCTCCTTTAGAACTGAACCTAAATAGAGCCATGGTTTATATTCTGACATATATATTTTTTTACTTTTGCTGACTTGACTGACCAGGACTAGATGGAGATACAGAATTCATCTCCATTCAATTTGCTTGCAGTCAATTTCCATTTTTTAAGATTGCTTGTTTTAAAACAATTTGCTTGTTTTAAGATTGCCAGGATTAAAAAACCACAACCACAAACAAGACATGACTTTGATTTTTCAGATAGGTTTGTTAAATTAGACGGCAGAAGAGACAGTTCAGCCAGAAACCCTGTCAAGGGTTAGCCTAGTTAATATTCAAATACTTAACAGTTCTCTTAACTGAATGCATTATGATATCCATCATTATGTTTCTTAAAATCTGTTGCAAAGATAGGAAACATTTATTTGTTTTGTTTTAAAATGCATATTTTCTTTCTTTTTTAAGTGTTCAGAAATATGTATTTAAAGGAAAAAAATTGTGCAATTTTACAGATCAATGTGGAAACAGATGGAACAGGCTTATATGCTGATGCATTCAAAAGTGAAATGGAACAGAGTAAGACTGATGCACCATCCCTAGTTTGAAGTATCTTGGAAGCTCTTAAATGTATCCTTTAAAATAAAGGCTACCCTTTGAATTAGTAAATATCTCCACAATAAGGAATGTCTGGCAACTCAAATGACAAGGGGAAAATCTTTAACTACAGTTAATCGTACAATTTCTTGCTCGCCCACCCAGAAATCTCATTCTTACTCTTTTACCAAGTGGCCTGAGTGATCCCCCTCCCCAGTTGATGTAGCTTTTCAAATCAGTGCTTATCTCAGAAATATTATCACCATGAAGAAAGGAGGGATAGCTACTCCAGCAATGCAAGGCACCTCTGCCATTATGAAAAATCATCTTACCATGGACAACGAGGCTAAAATTACAGCTATCAAACTTGTCCTTCGTAGCCGCTTCACATCTGTATGCTCCTGCGTAAGCCATTTTTGCTTCAATGATTTGCATTTCAAAGACATAAATCTTAAAAGAAGAAGAAGAAATAAATGGACCACTTCACACAAGGCATTTTGCATTCAGATCTCCTGCATTGCAGGGGGTTGACTAGATGACACTCGGGGTTCCTTCCAACTCTGTAATTCTACGATTCTATGTGTGTCTGCCTGCCTGCCAAGAGAACTGAACTCCTATTGTTTTATTATTATTAATACGGTCACCGACCAGCGTCAACACACACAATATCACAGATCATAAAAAATATATATATCAGAAGTACAAAGAACAATATGAATACAACAAGGATTTAAATATAAAAATTAAAATTAATTATTAGCGTGCTCCCTGTAGTTAACATTTAGGAATTTGGTCATTATGGGATACCACTTGCTTCCTGCGATTGATTGCAGACACACAGAATTTAGCTACATTTAATGTAGTCTTGGGATTCTTGTCCTCTAGCAGTAGTTTTAAACTATGGTGTTCCGATTCTTTCCTGGACTTTTGCAAAACAGGTGTAGTAAAAGTCAAACGTATTTCCTCATAAAGACGGCAACGTAATAGTACGTGTGGGGCAGTTTCAACTTCCAACGAGCCACAAGGAACTCCTATTGTGTCTTTGAGAAACCCAACAAGCATTCTTCATTCTCATCTATAAAATACCTACACATTCACTCTTTCCAACTCGCTTCTCCAGATTGAAAATGTTTTTTGCATTTTTCTTCTCCTCCAAACCTTCCAGTTGCCAAACTTTCGCCATTACAACATATAGATTGGCAGTGTAGCTAATCTTCTTTTAAAGCCATCCAAGTTGACGGCCATCACTGTCTCCTGTGAGCAAGTTTCACGGTTTAACTCTGCACAGTTTTTCTCCAATAGAAAGCGTAGCTATTAGTAAACTTTTTGTGACACAAGAGGAATGTAGGGTAGCTAGTGTATGCAACTCCTGGCATTTCTACTGCAGAGGAAAGATTGTCTTTAGCCTTGAAACAGCAAAAATAAAATAAAAAAGTATGCTAAAAATAAAAAAGATGGAACGGTCAGTCTGTGAGTTGTACCTTGTTATTTCGGTCATAATTCTCATGAAGCTGGAGGTGTTTCCCCACTTTGCTTCCCAGGTCCATCCACTTCCCCTTGAACCATTTCACAGAAGGCTTCTTCAGGAGGCTCTCGCCTGCCACTTTGGCAGTGAATGTAATGTTCCCACCTTGAGAAGGAAATATATTAAGGTGAATGTGTCATCTGAGGTATAACAACTGGAGAGAGAGACAGCCAGCAGAAGTATCATTTCCACCCATCCCATTTCTAGGCTATGCACTTACCAACAGTCACTTCTCCATCTTGGGGCCGAGTCACAAAGACACCAATAGGATCCACAAGTGCCTCTTGCTGGGCTTCTGTAGGAAGAACTGGAAAGCAAATGAATGACCCTGGCCTTTGATATCTGATATATGGGTCTTTAGGACCAGCCCACTGCATTGTATCATGTGTTCCAGACTACAGTGTGGATAGTTCACGCTACTTCCAAGCTGCCCACAGTATATGTTTCTACGTATAGAGCTATCCCTTTGAGATGCTCCATTAACTCTCACTTCGCAGGCCTGTTTCTAAACTGTTTCAACAAATCTTGCCCTCCACATCTCGCCCTCTGGCACATGCCGCAGGGAGGAGGCAGAGTGCGGAGCCCAGCACCAGTTCCTCCTCCCCACAGCATGTCCCACTGGGCAGGATGAATCACTGGACAGCATGCGCTGCATCATGTGATGTCACATAATGCGCCCCCCAAAATGTGGGGGGCAAGTTTGCGTCCCTGCCTGGAACCCCTGGAATCACACACTGTTCGGAGATTGGGGTGCAACAACACAATTGGACAAGCTGTGCTTGAGATGTTGACCTGTCAAAATGGTCCCCTTCCCTCTAACGTAGTGACAGATTTTAATTCTATGGGAAGGGGGCCAAAATTCCACAGATGACAACTTGAGTGCACATTTGTGCGTACCGATAATGTTTTGACAGGTTAGAGTGGGGTGACAGCTCTGTGCCAGAGCACATGCTTTGCAATTAGGGATATAAGAAGGCATTTTCTGTTCTGCCATGGATTCACTGCATGCAACTCTATTTCCATTCCACTGCAGTTCGTCTTCTACCAAAATCTATGTTATATTTCTTGCTGTCTGTTGTGACAAAATTATGTAACATACATTATGTCATCGTTACATTATTGCACTCCATTCATTTCAATTTAAAGAAAACACAATGCAAGTAGATTGCATATTGTTTGAGGACTGAAAGCAACAGCTAATACTGATCGTATTTGCTGGACTGATTCTCCAGCATCCCTATTTGCAACTGAAAGGCCCTGGGGTCAACCCCTGGCATCTCCAGGCAGGCCTGGGAAAGACTCCTGTCTGAAACTCTAGCTGTTGCTAGTCAAATGAGTTTGATAGACCCATTATATGGCTTTGGAATGGAAATGCAGCGAATCCAGGGCAGAACAGAAAATGCCTTCTTACATTTGTAGATGGCTTCCTTTGCCCCTACCTGTAGAAGGAAAACAGTGTGTGATTTACAATGTATTTGGACCAGTAAATAGGGACAGTTGAAGTGTATGCACAGGCCTGCATTTTGTAATACATATATGGTGCTGCGAGTGTCTTTGTTTTTCCCTCTGGTACAAAGACACATTTATTCAACACATGTATGAAGTAATATATGAACTGGTGACCATTTGTACATTTAATATAGTCAAGGCTTTTTTTCCAGCAGAAACTCACTGGTAATCAGTTCTGGCACCTCTCAGATGGGCGCCATTGCCATGCTAAGAGAACAAGGGAGGTGTTCGTGGTGAGTTCCAGCACCTTTTTTTCCTAGAAAAATAGCCCTGGATGTAGCTCACAAGTTCATTCCTGTTCTTCTCTTGTTAGTTACTATTTTTAACTGTTTCTACTTTTTCCATTGAGCCTATTATGTTATTATTTTCATTATTCCATTATTCCAACTAGAGGGAGACTACTACCATCACATCTTGTTTACCTTCTGAACTCTTGCTATCACCTGTAGGTTCATTTGAGATAGTTGGCTGAGGAGTATCTGCTCCTTTAGGTGCATCTGAAACAGCTGGTTGAGGAGCAGGTTCAGGAGGAGAAGGCGTCTCTTCTACCTTTTCTAGAAAGGAAGGGAATCAAAGAAAAGTAATTAAAAGCCCCATGTTATTTTCTATATATAAAAATGTTTTATTTCAGTTTCGCAATGAGAATGAATAAGGGACATGCTGAAAACCTGGTGCTTTTCAGCAAAGTATAGTGTATTATTTTAAATGGTGTCTCATGTTACATGCATGATCCTGCGGTATATGCACAATAGGATCCAAATCAGCAATGAATAAATCCATACTTTTTGTGCAGAATGCATGCTCAGATGATGCAAAATTTGAGAAAATGATGCAAAATTGCATCATTTAAGCATCTGTCAATAGAACTGGTCTTACATTTTTGCTTTTTAGGGTTTGAAATTTTATTTTAAGAAGGTTTTAATGATATAAGTTAGAAACTTGGAAATATTAGAGCAGCTAAAACACTTGATGCTAAAAGTGGGGGAAGTGGCTGTAGAGCACAAGATTATTATTATTTGTGGGTTTTCTTTCCTGCTCTTACATGAACTTTGCAATGAACAAAGTAGACTCTTTTTAGAACAGTTAAGCCTTGGCCACACAGGCAACTCAGTTTCTGAAGAAGGCTTTATATCTTTGAAGGAATATAATGAGAGAAAAGATGAAAATGAAAAAAAGATTAGCTGTCTCGTTTCTGTCAAGACCCCAAGACAAGAGTGTATCGTACAATTGTTTTCTCAAACCTGTTCTCTGTAGGGTTGTTGTCCGGAATGGTTTAGCTGCATAAAACTGCAAGTGAACTGGGGCAGCATTCTTGCTTGTTCCTTCTCAGGGAAAACTGAAATGTCTTTTAGCCCTTAAAATTGATGTCTCAATCATGCCCTTGACTGCAGAGAGACCAATACTGCAAGGGTAGATTGCTGTGGAGTGCTGTATTCATGTATTGTCAGGGCCATAAAACAATGCTTGACTGTTGAGTTTACGTCCAAGACAAAACCACAACCCTGGTTCCATGCATTATAATTTATCCCATTTGGACTAACGGCCTTATTTGCAAATTATATCCAGTTAGCAAGAAAGTAGTTTCCCAGTGAAGAGAGTACCATTAGCTCAATAATTTATGTCTTAAAGGCTTTTGAGAAAGGCCTGATGAAATAACCACTCCATCATAATGTCTCTAATGAGGTTGTGTGCATCCATGAACCATCTTGAACCCCATTTACCTGGATCTTTGACTTTGAGTTCAAATTTGACCTTCGAACTTCCGGCAATGACAGCATATGTCACATCATCCTCTTTTCCGACACTATTGATGGTCAGTGAGTGTTTGTTCCCCTCTGACTTGATGACATACTTGTCACTTGCAGCGATTTCTATTCCATTTTGCTGCCACTTCACCTTGATACCTGTCTTCTCTGTCTCTGCTTCAAAAACAGCAACACCTCCTGCAACGACATCTGTTGTCTTTGGCTTCTTGATGAATGCAGAAGCTAAAGAGGAAATGAAAAGGCTTATTTTCTGCAGCAAGGCTGACAAATGCATGCAGATCTGCCCTTTCCCCCCCACCCACTCTTCTACCTACAGTGCATATGAAATTGAATTGGATAACAAAAAGAATAAGACTGTGAATAATCAGAAGAATACCTTGGGCACGAAACATCTTCCTTTGGGGGACTGTTGTGTTTTTAAGATTTTTTTTATATGGCGGGAATTTCATCTCATTTAGTCTAGTTAGAAATGTTGGCAATTTTAAATTTATTGCTCATAAAAGCACAATACAGAAATTCTGAATTGCTAACATCTATCCCATTTTTGTGTAGAATTCCTCATTCACAACTTGTATTTGTTTAAATCACTATTTCACACTAAACTGTTTCCAGCTTCTACAAATCCTGTTTATTTTTTGCTTGAGCAGCTCTATTAATTCCTGGCAAAGCCCTCTTGAGAGAATTGGTTTACATTTCCCATAATAGTTTGTCTATGAAAGAGATAATGTTTTAAATACTTCTTCTAAAAATTAACAATTTCATATTAATTTTATTGACTGTGGGGCTAACCCAAAGTTCATCCTGCTGCCATGCACAACTTGATTCTAAGTTCCAGTGGAATTTACTTATACCCAGGACATATTTGTATATTGTTCTGACACCTTTGTTTTTATCCAGCTGGCAACTGGATCTTTTACGGTTTTGTGTTGGTCTTTGGTTTTAAGCAATTTAATAAATGGCTGACTGACTGATTGACACAGGAAAAGCCAAGGGCATTTTCTCCTTGAGGTGGAGCAGCAATTCCACACCCCATTTCCCAAATCAAAGTACATAGCACCCAAGGCTGATTAAGTTATCATGGTGGTGTGCCTGAGGCAGAAAATCCCACAAGCCCCTCTCCTCCTCTCTGATAATAAAAATACAATAAATTATAAATTTGCTGTTCTTTCATGATACCCCAAATAACCTGCCTTAGGTGGTCTCCCCATTCTATCCACTAGCAGGTCTGCCTTTGAATATCCATACATTTCCCACAGAATATCCATACATTTATTTTGCCCTACCATCATCTACAAAGAGATGTTGCAGGCCTTTATAGTGGTTGAAAAACCCCCATCCTGTATCATATGTTTAGATAGAGACAATAGCAGGACAAAATACACTAGTATCTACAGCATGGCCAACGATGCCTCTGTTGGATCTTCAGTTTTCTAAAACTTATTTTCTGTTTCTAGTTTACTGAATGCTGTAAACTAAATAAAACTATAGGGCACATCTCTGAAATAGGGATAATGAGTGTGGTTGCTTTTCCACAGCAATGCCATCACCCTGGGGACAGGATATAGCAAAATATGAAATGAGGACAAGGTTCACTGTATTGGAGCAGCTGCCACTTTCTCTCTAATGGCAGGGCTGTTCCTGGGTCACTGTCTGCTGCCATATTTCAAAAAGTGAAAATCTGGACAGAAAAGTTATTGAGCTTTATTTAGTTCTGGCCAAAGATGTTGAGCTTTTATTGCAAAATCACAAAGAAATTGGGCGTTTTTGAGGAAAATTGGCAAAAACGACACTGCCGATACAGACTGCAGATCTTCCTGAACTTTTCACCGATTGTCACCCGGACACTGCTTGTGGCTGTGGTATACCGGATATGTCAGGGAAATTCTGGACATATGGAAATCCTAGCACTATGATAGACACACCCATTCATTTGACCAGTCAAAAATCAGTGTCTTGCTAAGCCAAGGTTGGGAACCTGTGAACTTACAAGTGTTATTGGACTCCAATTCCCATTCGCCCCACAGTCAAGCATGACGAAGTGCTGGAGCTGCAATCTGGCAGCATCTGTCAGTCCACCCTGTGCTCTTGCTGTTTAAACATCTGGGAAGACTCATACAAAACAAGTCCCCTGAAGGCAGAACTCTATTTGTGCAGCTGAGTGAAAGCACCAGACAAGTTGACCCATTGTGTTTGCACCATGGATATTAATATTTAAAATCCCCTTCCAATGGATATTAAGTAGCTCTTTTAATACTCATTAAATTCATATGATATGCAGAAATTTACACATATCACAGATGCTAAAACACAGCAAAAGGAGGTGCAGGGTCACAGGGAGATCAAAGCATATGTGGTGACTGGTACTGTGTGGCTATGCACCAGGGAGCTTTTTCGCAGTCTGTCGAGCACAATTGGGAGTCAAGCCATTTTGGAAGATTACCAGGAAGCACAAACATCTACCATTTGGCTCCTTTCCCCATAGCATTGGGTTTAAAAAGATTTAGAGAAATATTTCTGTCGAAGCCCAGTCATCATCACTCATCCTATTAGCCTCAAAAGCTTTTGTAAATATGTTAACTGCTTGACAACAATGCATCCTGTAAAAGTTCCAACTTTTAAATGGCATCTTTTCAGCTGCAGTCAGGAACTCCCGGCTGTGCTGCAGGGCTGTTCACAAGAGGGAGGTTTTCTATTTATACACTATTTTTTAAAAAATCAAGCTGCTGTAGAGTTGAAACACACTGCAACTCACAGGTAAGATTCACACATTATGTTTCTCTATCTTCATGATGTTATCTCACATTGTTCTTCTCATACATCACTTCTGCTATTCTGTTGAAATGACTCAGTTTACAAACAAATAAAAATAGTCTCCTTCCCTGAACTTGGATATCTAATATCTCCTTCTCTGAATCATCCTGTAATATTCATTCCCATTCCATTTAAGGTAATTCTTAATGGTTCTTCCTGAAGTATAGCCATGTCAACATGTTGCTGCCAAATGATTAGTCAAGTGTCTTGTCCATAAAGCTTTCGTGTTGTACTCTGGTAAACTAGTACAGCTTCCAGCCAGAAGGACACTGAGAATTTGTGTCTTCTCAGATGTCTCCAGTTCTTCCATGGCAGTTATGCCATGCTGTCCCCGAACCCCTGGACTGCTACCATCTTAAATCAAATGTTTAGATAACTTCCAATTATTATGCAATTGATAATCTAGCCTTAGCTGCACAAACATACTATTTGCTGAGAAAAAAATTGATTTCATGCAACGTCACAGTCAGTGTTAAGGATATGACAAAATATGGATCAATTAACCAGAAAATTGTGTATTTTACCAAATCACACCTCTTGGTTGCTTAAATTTGCATTTCTAAGCTGAGAGCGAGTGTCACAATTTCGTCCAATGAGCATAAAAACTAGTTCCAGAACTTCTTAAAAGCCAACAAATTAACACATGCCTTAATTCCACCCCCCCTTGAGCTTGCAACCCTGCATTAAATGCCCCCTTGGCCTCCCTCTGATTGGCTCCAGGGCCATAAATGCCTCATGCAGGCTGCATACCTTAGGTAATTTCTCACTGGGCTCTGCATACCTTAGGTAATTTCTCACTGGGCTCTACCCCAGGCTCACCAAAAACTACAGTCACTGGATTGTCCTGCATAATTTTGCCCTTGGACCCACTCAAGACTGCTAGCTTTCCCCTTAGCCAAGACTTGAACTGAAGAAGAAAAAAGTAAGGTAGTCCAGTTTATTGACCCCCCCAAAAATTTTTAGGTGAGTCATGGTCCCCACTCCACCCATTTAAAAGGGGTTTCCCTCCAGCGCTTCTTAATTTGATGATCCCCAGCAAAGCTCTGGTCTTTAGTTCACTCAGGCTCATATATGCATTCCTCCCCTCCAAAGATTAGATTTTTGAATGTGAGAATCCATGTTCCTTTATTTAGTTTTACTTCCTGTGAATTCCAGCACAGCCATGGCACACATGTAAATGAATGATAATAGTATTTTCTTCCAATTTGCCTCCAATCAACAAAATAACTGCCCATGAGTTTGGCATGTACATTCGAATGCTCCAAATGTGTCAGCAAAGGAACTTGTCTAAGTGTTTTGCTCTGGAGCTATATAACGTTACTATAAATTCCTCAGCTGAAAAGAGGCAAAGGCACTTTCTGCACTTATAGGCTTAGCTACCCCTTGATCCCAACTTGTCAAGTCTCGCTATCTTACATTCTTCTTCCCCTTCAGCAGCTGAGGCTGTAAATTCCAGTAACATGAGTAAAAGGCTAGCAATAAGATGGACACACACACACACACAGCCTTACTTTATAACCTTGGGTATATAATTGTTCTGTACATCTGTTGTGTCACTGGTGCAATAATGCAAAATAATTATATTTATATCCCCCTCCCTTTTTACAGTTCTTCTAAATCTGCAGATAAAAACAAGTAATACTTAATGTATGACTAAAGAATTACATAACCTTCAAGCTCTTCAAAAAGAAAACCTAGTAAAACATTCCAGTCTGTGAAATCTAATTATGCCTCACTTAGATTCCAAGAGGAATTTAAAAAGCACAAAGAGACTTACGGCAGGTTAAAGGCCAACAAATGTATTACCGCATAAGCTTTTATAGACTAGAATCTGAAAGCTAAAAACTAGTGCAATAGTCTTTAAAAGTGACACGGAACTCACATATCTACTACACTGGAAATTATTACAGAGAATGCAAAGGTTTTTCTGAAAAATGTGAACACCACTGCTGTTTGCAAGTCTCTCTCTCGTTTACTTATCAAAAGCAGTTTTCTTCTTGAAAACCCACTCACAGTGCCTAAAGTTCAAATTTTGTTAAGTATCACTGCTCTTCCCACAAAACTTTATAAGATGATTCCGTATTTGGAAAATCCATTTTATCGCTTCCCTGTTTGACCCTGTAATTGTTCCCAAGATAACAGATACATTAATAAAATATATAATAATCATTTCAGAGCACTTCATTAATTCAGAAATCATTGAACCAAATATCTTCTTATCCCATATTGCAAAAGGAGGTGCAGGGATGAGACCAGAAGCCTGGAAAATAGTGTGTTCATGACTGAGGTAATATTTGATAGAAGATATGGTATATTGTAGGGACGCAGGTGGCACTGTGGGTTAAACCACAGAGCCTAGGACTTGCCAATCAGAAGGTCGGCGGTTTGAATCCCCGTGACAGGGTGAGCTCCTGTTGCTCGGTCCCTGCTCCTGCCAAACTAGTAGTTCGAAAGCACGTCAAAATGCAAGTAGATAAATAGGCGGAAAGGAAAACAGCATTTCCGTGTGCTGCTCTGGTTTGCCAGAAGCAGCTGAGTCATGCTGGCCACATGACCCGGAAGCTGTACGGCAGCTCCCTCGGCCAATAAAGCGAGATGAGCGCCGCAACCCCAGAGTCGGGCACGACTGGACCTGATGGTCAGAGGTCCCTTCATCTTTATTGTATATTGTATTTTGCTTGAGGGGGCAAAACCTTACTACAATCAGGGAGCCCAGGGAGAGATGGTAAGCCCCCATAAATAACAACAGGAGAACACAAGAGCCCTGCAGTTCAGAGACCTATCTGGTTGAACATCCTGTTCTCACAAGGACCCAACTAGAGGTCTATGAAAAGCCCACAAGAAGGATATGAGCACAACAGCACTCTTGCAATTGTACTCAACAGCAACTCGTATAAAGAGGTATGCCACCGGCCGCTTCCTCTTCTTCCTCCTCCCCACTGCCACTGCCACTGCCACTGCCACCAACACCACCAGTTCCCTGCCTAGTTTCCTTTTCAGCTTCCTTTTTCTCATCGATTTTGGGTGGAGGGAGGCTGTGGAGTTGGTGGTGGCAGAGCCATCAGCAGCGGGGGGGGGGCAGGGGTGGGGCAGAGTTGTTATCGGCAAGGGGCAGGGAAAGAATTGGCAGGGGAGCAGCTGGTAGAGGTGGGGGTCGGCATTTTCTCAGTGGCAAAACATCCTGGGCCAGCCCTAGCATAAGCCCCAAGTAGCAAGGCTGAAGTGGGCAAGCTGGTGTTCCAACTGCATTTGGAGACAAAATTCTCCCCAGATCAGGTCTGAGAAAAAAACAGGACAATGTAGAAAAATACTAGAATGCAGCCACGTTCTCTGGAGACACACACACACACACACACACACAAACACACATACGAGTGGTACCTTGGTTTACGAACTTAATCCATTCCTGAAGTCTGTTCTTAAACCAAAACCGTTCTTAAACTGAGGCGCGCTTTCCCTAATGAGGCCTCCCACCGACGATGCCCTTCCACCGTTTGGATTCTGTTCTTAGACGGAGGTAAAGTTTGCAAACCAGAACACTACTTCCGGTTTTGCACAGTTCATAAACTGAATAGTTCGTAAACAGGGATGTTCATAAGCCGAGGTACACTATATATAAAATTTGCAAAAATGGAGTGAGCTGGTGTCTAGTCTAGTGTGGAAGCAACTCCTAAAAAGCTGTAGGTTTAAATTTTCCACCAAAGCTCCTAGGTAAGTGAGAAAGACTTCAAGCCCTTTTGCCAGCATGATATAGCAAATGGCAGGACTTGTCTTGAACCTCAATGGTTATGCAGAAGAAAGAATTTTCAATAGGTGCAGCTTGTTTCATTCCCGCAAAAGTGCAGCTGCAAAACCTTCTTTCTTTTTTAGAACTTTTGAAGATACAGAAAGAAGCACTTCTACTGCATCTGATCACCCAAATGATCTGGTTTTGGAAGTTGATCAGGAACACAGGAAGATACAGTGGTACCTCGGGTTAAGTACTTAATTCGTTCTGGAGGTCCGTACTTAACCTGGAACTGTTCTTAACCTGAAGCACCACTTTAGCTAATGGGGCCTCCCGCTGCTGCTGCTGCTGCTGCGCTGCTGCTGCGCGATTTCTGTTCTCATCCTGAAGCAAAGTTCTTAACCTGAGGTACTATTTCTGGGTTAGCAGAGTCTGTAACCTGAAGCGTATGTAACCTGAAGCGTATGTAACCCGAGGTACCACTGTACATATCTTATCCAAGGTCAGACTATTTCTCCATCTGGATTATGACTATCTGTTCTGACTGGCAATAGTTCTCTAGAGCTCATGGCAGACATATTTCTTATCACTTGCTAACGGAGCATTTTAACTGGAGACCTTACTCATGCAAAACATGGGCTCAGCATTTGGTTCCACAATGCTTGGAATAACATGACAGGTCAAACTCAGAGAACCAATAACATAGTTCCCATGGACTGGGAATTGATTCAGATTTTAGGACGGCAGACTAAATACCCTTAGGATCCCAGATATATTTCCCTATTGTTTAAGTTATCTGCAAGTTGAATGTACATACTGTATAAGGAACAGCTTCAGTCTTCCCTGTTCACACCAGTAGGTGTTCACATTTTGTGTTTGACCCTGCCTTCTAATTTGTTGATTGAATTATGATGATTAAGTTGCAACTGGGCATGCACACAGATAGCTTGCAGGCACACACTGTCTTAAAAAAACAACACCCCCATCCAGGAAGCGTGCAAAACCATACAGTAAGGCAACTGCAAATTCTCAGCACACAAGTTTTAATGTGGTTTGCTTCTGCTTTTTTGGTCTTGTGCAATCTGAGGGATCAAAAGGGAAAGAAAAACAGCTCCTTCTTCAAGAGCCCTGGAGACAGAAATGAAAAAGACTGTAAATTATCAGCACACACATTTCAAGGATGATGGGACTTGTAGTACACAAAATCTGGAAGGTACCATACTGGCTACCTCTAGTTTACTGCAAAGTGTGAACAGGACCATTGCAATCAAAGCTCTTCACCATTAAGTGTGCATGGTGAAGAACTATGGTAAGTCACAGCCCTCTGACAAAACCATCCATAATAAACAGATTTACATAACCATATGTACTTATACATCACACTTTATGTATATGCATACAGCCTTTTTCAGATACCTTTTAAAAACATGTGTGAGGCAGCTTAAGTCACACAAATCATATATTTCAAGCACACTTACATGCAAACAAGGCAAAAGGATACAACTTGTTAACACAGCAAACACTGTATCAAGTGTGTGTGTGTGTGTGTAGCTAGACAGACAGATAGAACGACACACAAGAAAGTGCAATATTCAGAAGCACTATATGGGGGGAAAACTAATTTAAATCAGGGAAATATCAGGTGTTGGGTGACTGTACTTTCTCTGCTTACCAGCTGCTTGGAAATGAAAAAGAGACTAGCCTTATTCACTAGCTTTTATATTCTGGCAAACATTAAACAATTAATTATATATAACATTTCAAATACAACAATGAATGCCTCCTTCTCCAGTCGTTAGATTGCAGAGACAGAACTTGAGAAGAGAGTATGAATACTGTTTTCAGAACAGCGGTTGTTAAATATTTATAGGTAAGGTCAGTGATTTTTCTCTAAAAAAAAATGTTTAGGGGTACTCTTATTTTCCTACTCATATTTAAATACTGCCCCTCAATGAGGCCAAACTTAGATTCACAAAATGTTTAGGGGTATGCGTAGCCCTGCGTCACCCCAGAAAAAAGCACTGGGTAAGGTTCAAAATTATTTAGATGCTGCAGTTATAGACAATTAAAAGAAGATGAATATTTACAACCATAAATTTTGTTTTCTTTCTCTGCACTACCTAGCCTTTCAGAGAAGATATAAAAGTGACTTTTCTGGTGACAAAATCTATTCTGACCCTATACCACCTTTCAAAGAGGAGGAAGGATATACATTTACTATATAGGGATCTCAGAGTGACAGGCAAGAACCAATCTTATAGAGAAAAATGCCTCGTTTTCTCATTCAGCTGTAAACTTACATTTGCCTGAAAGAAAGTGATGGAGAAAAAATAACAACAATGGGAGTCACTTTTCTCCTCCACAAAGAAAGCTTCCAAGAGACATACCACACCCTGCTTCCTCCAACTTGAAGGTGATGAGGAGAGGAAATGAAGAACTGGGAAATGAAAACTATTTTACTTTTGCCCTTCTTGATTAGATGTTTGTGTGGTGGTGATATGTGTTTGTTTAAATGAAGCTAATCCCAGTTAATTTAATTATCCTTGAATTAGGCTTCTATGTGCTTACTTCAAAAGAAAGCCACCTGTTTGTTTCCCCCTCAGTACAGTTGTTGCTAAGGCATCTTGTTTCACTGCCTGATGAGGAAACCTGCTCCACCTAGCAGTCTCTCTCCCAAAGAGGAAGGCAATGCTCATTTTTTTCCTGTCTCTAGTTGAAGTCCTTACCTGGTTTCTTTACAGGTTCTGGCATCTTAAGGCTGGCTCACCAGGAACTGACTGAGTGAGACTGCAAGGAGACTAAATGACTTCCAAGCCTCCCTGCTAAAGAAATACTACTGGGATGCCCCCTCCTGCTCCTCCCTCTTGTTCCCCAACTGTTGTCAGCACCACTACCTTATCAACAGCACAGAGCACTTGACAGAATTCTTCCAGCCAGGATAAATATAGCTGGGTACCATGCGTCAGGGAGTGTGAACCACTCAAGAACAGGCCCTGCTGCTCATTTGATGGAAGGCAAATCCAAGTGCACACCATGATGCTCTTTGCCTCACCCTCTCTGCCACATGCAATTTGCATATTTATATGTGACCACGCACACTGAACCTCTAAATACACTGGTTTCTTCCAGGCGACACTGCTTATTGGGTATCATCCTGATTTGTTTGCATGAAGCTTGTGAGGAGGTCAGATAACATCAGCTGTTGAGCATTCATTCTGATTTCTTTACAAGGAAGTTGTATGATGTTGCACCAAGCAATTGTTTTCCTACACTTTCCAGTACATTTCCCCATGCATTGCAAGAAGTATATAAAAAAAAATATTTTGGAGGGGAGTACATGGGTTTTTTATGTGGAAGACGATCAGAGGAACTTTAATTGCACAACCTGTATTTGCCAGCATGTGACTTAATCACATCCAAAAATAGTGACAGCCTGGAAGTGCCCACCATGGGCATGATCCAGCCAAAGTTAGGCATTTTCAAGTCCCCTTCATTTAAATGGGAGAGGTGATGAGTGAATGCTCAAATCTCTCCCACTGAAATCAGTGCGATAGAAACAGGCTTAACGTTGGCTGAATTGTCTCCTTTGTTTTTGGAATCACAGGGACAAATGGTAGACTTGGGTACCCAAACCTGAGCAGCAGCAGCATCCTGACTTTGCAGCACAGTTGCAGGAGAGGAGGATAACAGGGCTTCACTCAGGAAGAGTGTTGGGTACCTATGATCCATACATTATAACAACTTATATCAGCCTTATAGACTGCAGTCAGGCTTTTATCAAAAGTTAAGTTTACTTTTCATGCTTGCAAAAGTTTTTAATTTATCTTAAAATATGAATTCCCCCTTCCTGCAATAAATGAGTCCTCTCTCTGTGCATTGGCACTTGAACACAAAGAATGACAGCGGTGTCATTTTTGCCTAGCATAAGGTTTCTTCTTTTTAAAGTGAACCTGTAAAACGTGGCTTAGGACTGAGTTAGGGGTTTTTTCATATCTACCCTGCCAATGCAGACTCCTCTTAATAGTTTAACTCCACCTCCCTCATTTATGAAGATTGGGCTGGGAACTGGCAAGCAGCCCAATCATATTTGTGGCTCTTATATAAACTTCTCAGCTGTTCTGTATTAAAACACATATTTATTTCTTTGGCTCAGATCTCGCCCTCATGCTCAAAGAACACATGGACAAGGAATGATTTCTGCCCCCCCTGCCCCCGCTGCTACTGTGCTGCTAGCTACCAGATGGCCACATTGTAATGATAATACATATTACCCAGTCTGTGCTGAGTTTTATGTTCCTTCACAGACATACTCCAATTTTCAGAGCTCACTCATCTCCCTTTGTAAGGAGTTTTGAGGTCATTAACTGGACACTGAACTTTATAAGGTTTGCTTCAAGCCATCAGACTCCGCCTCGGTGCAATGGATAACATTTATTTTGCCACCCAGAGATTGACCACACATAGTGGCATATTATCACGGCTAAGAGACTAAGCTATGAATCTCAAAGTTCCCCACTCAAATCTTGTTTCTGTCAGGAACTCAGTGGCTTTTTCCAAGCCACTCATCCCCAGCCTCAACCCCACTACCTAAAAATAAAAAATAAAAAATGGGGGGGGGGGTTAATAATGCTGATTCACCTTACACTGTTGCTGTTAAGGATTATGAGTAGATAGTGCATATGAGGCATTTTGAGCACCTGAAAGTGATGTAAATTTTTACGGAATTATTGCTATTAATTATTACTATTGCATCAATTAAGTGTTTTAAATTTGTTGTTAGCCGCCCTGAGCCTGGTTTTCTGAACCGGGAAGGACGGGGTATACATTTATTCACTAATAATAATAATAATAATAATAATACTAATAATAATAATAAAATTATGTTTATTTATTTATTACATTTATATAGCTGCCACATAACATCTGCCGCAAAGCAAAAGAATACAACATTAAATTAAAATACAGTATAAAATAAGGGGGGGGAGTATAATAAATTATTTTTGAGAAGCTGAAACACGATGAAAACAGTTTAAAACTCAATTTAAAACAGAGAGGCCTAGGCCTGAGTGAATAAAGAGTGCTTCACCTGAAAAGTCAATGAAGATGGTGCCAGACAAAACTCCCAGGGATAGAGTGCTATTACCAAAAAGGTTACCCTACTTACTTGGTTTGGTGGAGACCCCTGGAGTAGGACTCTTTCCAGGGGACTATAGGTGAGAAAAGGCTGTCATGTAAAGAGCAAAGCTGCTTGGGAACAGCATATCAGCTAGATAAGAAAACGCTTGGAGTCGAAGAGCTGGACTACCATGTCCAAAATGGCCAGCAACAGGAACTCAGACCAGGCAAGGTGGTGACCCTAACTTCCCAGAAAATGACTCTTAAGCCACCAGAAGCAGTAGGTTTTAGGGTTGAGCCTTAATCTTCTGGGGCCTAGCTCAAATCTGTCAATGTCTTGCCACTCCCATTGCAGCAGGTGAGCTTGCAGAGCCTAGTTGATATCACCACCCCCAGGGCACAAGGGCCTCCTGCTATTACTCACAGGCCAGGTGAAACAGATGGAAAGGCCCAGTCCGGCTGCTCAGAGGTGAGAAGAGTTGGCAATTGCTTGCTGTCTGTTGGACTTGGCTAGATATCCTATACAGTATTCTTTGCATTTCAGTATGGTTCTGCAGATCCCATGGTACTACATGGATCCTGTAAGTCCTTTTCCCCCTTCCCCTAAACCAATAGCTTACCCAGGTAGTGGGGGTTACAACAATACAGGATCCCAGCAAATCATCTTTTTTTTTACCAGGCACTGGGGCTAGTCTCAGAATTCCTGGCTAGAAGCTGATGCTAGCTTTTATAATTTTTGCCACAGATTCCAAGCCTTTGTAGAAATTGAGAATCTGGCAGATTCTGGCAGTGCCTGCCTCCACTGTAGTCATCTGCCCAAGGGTAAGTTTGGGGGTTTGGTAGAAGGGGGGGCAGCAGAGGTCAGTGCTTTGCTTCAAACCTTTTGCAAGAATTGCAGTTAAACACTTGCAAACAGGAGTGCCAACTTGAATAAAATATGGGGGGGGGTGTGCCAGGTAAGCCCCACCCAACACTATCGATCACATGATGCACTGCACACACACCATTTGAATGACATTGCCCATCAACTTGGGGGGGGGGGCAGCCCTCTCAAATATTTTATTGTGTGGGAAGCCCCCTTGGCCCCTAGGAGTTGGTTCCTACACTTGCAAGAGTCTGAGAACTGTTGAGGCTGCAATCCTGTACATACTTACCAGGAAGCAATCTCATGGAATTCAGTGGGGCTCACTTCATTCCATTTGTTTATACCCATCTTAAAAGCTTGCAAATTGCATTCTGGTTACTTCTCAACTAACCTTACCAACAGCAGGGTGAAAGGAAGTCCTTGCCTCAGGGTTAGATTTCAGCCTTTCTCTCACAGTTCCTGTATCATGCGTGTGTTACGTCTGCAACTGAACAAGGCATTTGCCTTTTTTGGAAGAAGTTTATATTGCTGACTCATACGTAACATGTAATCCATTATAACCCCAAGGTCTTCCTCAATAAGGCTGAAACATAATCATTTAATGGTTGTTTGTTCCAATGTGTGATATGGGAATTGTGAAAATAATAGACACCAGGTGCTCTAAGAACACAGGAAACACTTTGCTGGGGTGTTGCTTGTCCTTAACATTTGTTTCACATAAGTGTAAACTTTTTGATGTGTTGTTTCTCAAACAAGCTTTGCTCCAGTTGAAATCCTTAAGTGGTTCCTAATTAATCTCTAGTCAAGGTGTGGACACCTTTGCACAGGGTAAAGACATCCCTGCCCCATCAACACTCCCTGGTTTGTACACAAACAGAAATAAATTTGACACTAATGAAGCCGTGCTGATGTGAACAGTTGGGAGAGAAAGATCTGTGAAACACACTGCTGGGGTGGGATGACAACTTCCCTGTGCTCTAAAGTAGCAATGTGCACACAGAAAACAGGAATCCCTGAGTATAGGAGAGTGGAATGTGTGTGTAAGGATAAAGAACTACAGTACTAGATCACAGTGACAGAGCTTTGATGGAACGGTTGCCAGTCTGGAAAAATGCAGGTGTGTAAAACAAATGTATACTGATAAATGCAGCTGGATAGAGCATGAGGCTCCCTTCACAGCTGTGGTGGAAACTCTAACTAATCTCAAATGTAGTATTTTTAGAAAAGAGGAGGAAGAGGGGGAAAATCTTTGAAATGAAAATGAAATTATATCCACAATTATTTTTAATGTGTTCTATCATAAAATGTCTGCTTGTTCTAATCTGACATTGCGGTACCCGTCGCAGTGCCCACCCTCCCCTAATGCAATTACTTTCAGTGAAACAATATTAATGAGTGAAAACAAGGGATGGAAAGATCCTGCCAATTTTGCTTCCAGTTTCTCATTTTTCCAGTCTTCAGTTCAGTTCTCCACATTTCTGCAGCAATTTGCATGTTTTATTTGTAGAAATTACCATGACAATTATTCAGCATTTTAGTGTGAATTTCTCCCTGGTGAACACATTTTTGCATGTACTAGAGTTTTGCATGCAATTTCTCCCACATAGAATGCGTTTTCTGTATGTTATTTTTACTAATATATTGATTTTTATGCACCCCTTTACCAAAATATATCACTCAGTGGCATGAGGGAAGAGTGCAGGTGTTAACTCTCACCCTATATATGGAAAGGAAGATTGGAATGAAACAATATAGAAATCTTGATGTTTGCATGAAACAGAGACTTGTAAGGTCAGGTGGGAAAGATGCTCCAGCTCTGCTATTGCTGAGGCTTCTCTGGCTTGTCATACTTACATGGTACAATGGTGAAGAGTATACAGCCTGAGGGCTGGGTCTTTAGCACATGTTCTGCACATCGGGTCCTCCCTTAAAGAGGGCATGTGAGACCTGGACAACCGACTCCCTGTGTTGTGGGTGGGCACGAGTGGTCAGCTACAACACCCGATTGGTAGGTCCCTTGTAGCTGGGTGCAATCTGGCCAATGGGACACAGTCCAAACAGTTTGAGTGACCTATTTATACCCATGCACATGACCCAGAGCTTCCTCTTTCGGCCCATGCATTCGGAACACCCACCACCTCTCTCTATTTTTAGGGCTTTGCGCTTGACCTTGCTATGCTGTCGTGTGTCATCTGTCGTTGGGACAGGGGCGTGGCAGGAATTTCCCCCACTTTGCTGATTGGCTGTTGCCATTTGGGTTTTGTCTACTGCGTAGCAAATTGTCACAACTTGTAAGGTTGAGAATAGGCTCTGGTTCTGGTGACAGGGATGGGAGAATGCTCTCACCATCCCTATTTGAAGGGTGTTCCGCTAAAGGAATCCAGAGACTTGATGGTTTGGTCAACCCCTAAGAGGGGGTTTTGCCTGAGTCCAGGGGGACATTTGGGTGGCAGAGTTAGCCCATTCCCGGCTTTCCACTTATCCAGGTGTTCACCCTCGGCTGACCTATGCTGGAACCCTGGGTCAGCGCTACCTGCATTGCAGGGAGCTAGTCAAACCAGAGCCTATGCAACCATTCACTTTATGTAATCAATAAAGTTGTGGCCTAAATTCTGCCAAAAACCAAAACCAAAATTTGAGTCAAGTGTGAATTTATTTAGGGGGGAGGTTTCTGGGTCTGAACATTCAAAAAGAAAACCCCAGGTACAAACCTTGCTATCTCCAAGTCCAGACAGTGCAGCGAAGGAGCCTTGTCTGGAAAACCCCTTAAGAGTGTACACAATATTGCTGGTATTGGACCACTGCTTTGACTTGGTATGCTATAAGTCAACTCCCTGTGTTCTTATGGATCTTTCATTGCTATGGTATTACTGGGAATCACTTTTCCTCTACAGTCTTTTTAAAGGGGGGGGGGGGAAAGGGGAGAATATGAGAGTTAAACCAACACTTTAACAACCTGAAGTTTGCCACTGATGAATCATATATCAGGAAATTGTGAAAATAACACCTGAAATCATCATATATATCGTTCTAAGTAAATGCATAATTCCACATTACAATTTAACCATTTTATACTTGAATGATTAATAATAAATCTGGGCTGCAGATATGCACCATTACAGATTAATAATAAGTCTGTGTTGTGGATAGATACTCAGTGATTGCATGACTTACTCATGAGCCATTACAGATTACTACAGGAATGCGCTTTTCTTAAACCTGATTTTATTAAATATTTACACGTTATTAATATTTGCACGGTAAGATATTCCCAAGATCTGCAAACTTCTCTCTAGCCATGGAGAACTATAGCAGAGCCTGTATTAATGCTAGTTTTAAGCTGTAAGCTAAGGCAGAGTCTTTGAAGGTGAAATGCGACTTGCCTGTGAAGGACAAAAAACTTCCGTCAGCTGCAAATTTTAATTACAGCACAATGAAATATTTTCTGAAAATAATATACATTCCCTTAAAAAAAGAAAATCCCTGCGGTGTCCAACCTGTTGCATTTGGGTTCTGTAGGAATTTCAAAGCTGAAGAAGGGAATTCGTACCAGAAACACTGTTGAAATTTCGCCTCAATGAGATAGAGATGAGGGCTTTGGAAGCATAGTAAAAGATGTGTTTGGCAACCTCTGCTGCTAAGTCCAACTCATGTGTCTTTAGTATCTGGCTTTTCATTATTCCAGGGTCTCTCCTTCAAAGACTATAGTGCTTCCTATCCATACCACTCCTTCCCATCACCTCTCCGCTAAACTGATAGGTCAACTTCTTCTTGACCTTCTTGACCTCCCCAGTCTTGCCGTAGTTTCTCAGTGCCCGTGCCATCTTCTGGTAGGTCATTTTCTTGCGGTTGCCTTTCTGAATGCCCCAGCGGTGAGCCAGTGCTTCTTTGTGCTTGGAGGAGAACTGGAAAGTGCCCTTATCCTTATCCACCCACCAGATACTATCTTTCATATCTCCACTTCGAAGCAGGTCAAGAAGAAACTGGTACAGTCGGATTTTCTTTTTGCTGCCTGTAGGAAGAAATAAAGTAAGCAGTTTGAAGACTGAAAAGGAGCCAAACTTCACATCTTTTAAAGAAGATTCCTGGGATTTTTCTTCTTCTCATTCCCTCTTTTAGAAAAAAAGGCCACATATTTGTGGCTGCTGCTATCCACCACCCCTAGCCCAGAACAACGCTAGATTCAGAACACTGGAAGAGGCTGCAAAATGGTGGCCAAACTGCCATCATAGTTGCTGCTGATTCCACTTGCAGCAATGCACAAACACAGAAACTTACAAAAAATGAATGGCACAATATTATTGCCATTGTTGAATGGGGAGCACCACCCTCAAGAAACAATTAGAGAAATTCTCTTCATGCTGAGGTAATTCAGTTAAATGATTCCCCCCAATTTTTCTCCTCACAAATGAGGTGGGGAATTTTGAGAGGCAAATTGCACACAGCTCTAGTGAGGACCTTAGAAACTGCTTTATACCAAATGAGACAATTTGTTGAAGTGTTGTCTAAAATGACTGTCTGCAGCTCTCCAGGGTTTCAGACAGGAGTCTAAGCCCTACGTAAGGATGCCAGGATTGAACCTGGAATTTTTGCATGTGCAGCGAGGGATGGCAAGGGAGTTGCTCAAGAAAACAGGAGGTTTTCAGTATAGATGAGTTGGAAGAGGGAAGTATGGCCATTGGCAGGCTAGAGAAGGAAATAAGGACAGAAAGGTAGAACGGGGCAAGGTGTTGATTAGGGATGGTAGGGAATTTTGCAATAATCAAACAGGGACACAAGCTCTGCAGCAGTTCACTCACTTACCAGGCAAGCAGGTTGTTTTTATTGATAACACACACACACACACACACACACACACACACACACACACTGATGGAATGAACAATGCTGCTTCCTTAAAACCTTGCCATATTGAACAATTATTTATTAAACTAACGTTACTCTCTTTACTGTCATTGTTTTGGTTGTGCAATTCAGAAATGCTGAAGTTTATTTCCCATTGAACTCTATTTTATTGAGGTGACAATGGTAGCCATTAACATTCATTGTTGTATTTCTTACCCTGTCTCCCTAATAAATAGTTCTGCATTGCATCATTGTGTGTGGGAATGTTTGGACAGCGAGTTAAAGTAATAACATTGAATGGGAGTAGTTTTATAAACACATATGCATTCTTTTTTAAAAATAAATGATTATTCTCTGAGTTTCTCCGAGCGTCTCATACATTGCTGCACAAAAGCTATGTTAGTTTCACTATTGCAAAATGCTAAGGAAAAACCCACCCATCCAGCCTCTGCAACATTTCATTGGGCGGAGGGAGACGTTACCCCATCTGTGTACTTTGTATCCTTCCTTTCGTCATCATCAATGAACATTCTGTACCAGACTCAAACGCATGCACTGGCGGAGGAAGAGGGGGGCAGGGGGAGTGCACCGCCTCTGGCAGCGCGATCCTGGTGGGGCCCCACCCGTGCTGGGCACCACACCCCTGCAGGTGGCACACCACACCCCCGGGATGCGCGCCAGCCATGCCCCAGCCTGCTCTCTGCCCCCTGGTGCCAGAGCATGAAGCTCCGCCGCTGCACACATGGCATAATCCAAAATATAGGTCAGTTTAAAATGCTTCTTTCTTTGCATTTTGCAGCAATTGCCTTGCCATCTTTTCTTCTGCGTGAGGAAGGGAAGTCAATAGAGATTTGTTACTGTGTTACAATGCCCATTCCCATCAGGGATGTCTTGCTAGTGATCTCTGTCATTTACATGCAGGCAATGTTTTTAAATCTTTAGATTTGTTTCCCACCCCAAGTAAATAAGGCTTAAAGTAAAACTGCTGGGGGGGGGGGACAGGGGATGGCTGCTTGATAATGGGCAATCAATAGCAGTAGCAGTATTGTAAATAGTGAAAAATATAGGAATATAATGATATCCATTATGTAAAAGGGGAACATGCTACTGTCAAGAGAATAACAAATAATATTATTTTTGCAAAACACCATTCCAGGCTGGGATACTCCAGATTTGATGAAATGTGAACCACAACAGACCAAGTTAGAGTAATGATAAAGCAACCAAAAGATGAACTGGTACACAACAGTGAGTTGCATCCCTAGCGCTGAACACCTACCTGCTTCTCCACTTATAATCCCAGGGCCAGGTTCCCTAACATCAGCCTCCCCATCTGATACTTCCAGTGGTGGGCTCTGTCTGTCTGGATCTTCGTCATCAGAACTGCGGTGGTGAGAGGGATACACACACACAGTACGAGGCACAAATGTAACCTGTCAGATGCAAAAAAAAAAAAAGTATTGGGGATAAAGGAGTGTGGTGGGAATGGAAAATACTCCAATTAAAGAAGGTGGATGTCGCAGCAAGAGTGACATGGGAAATTAAAGAACTCTCAGTCAATCACATTTAAGTTATTTCTTTTCATTACCATGCTCAGGATCCATACAGACAAACACTAATTATTATTATTATTATTATTATTATTATTATTATACCTCACCCATCTGGCTAGGTTTCTCCAGCAACTCTGGGCAGCTTCCAACAAAATATTATAATACTAAAAGGCTCTCGTAGCACTGTAAGCATGCTTTGAGCTCTCTTCTTAGTGTAGATGTGGCCCTTTCTTACAAACAACTCATGAGCAGTTCAGAAATATGTAATTTTGATTGGAGTGCCAACTCACAGGTGCATTTACCTGCAAAAAAGGCACAGTAGTGTTCGCTGGGGAAAACAGAGAGAGAGAGAGAGAGAGAGAGAGAGAACTGTTTCATTTGTCCATAAAAGCAAATGCCTGATCCTTGTCTTTGGTCATATGTACAAGAAATATGTCACAAGTGTGTTTGGAACAAAGAGGGACAGAAAGGGCACCTTGAAAGATAAGTAATGGAACTTTGCCCATGACTTCGGTTGCCCAGTAGGTCAGGCATTGGACATCTGATGTTTTTCTGTTGATGTTATTCCGAAATGCCTCAGTAAAGAATGTGCAATTATGTTGCTTCAGGGGCACAGCAACAAGCGGTTAATGACTTGGCAAATTGTCTGGAGATGAGTAAGGTTGGAAGGGCTGGGATTGGGTAACTGTGTGTGCACATTTCCTGCCAAATATTCAAGGGTAAAACTACTGACCTTATCCACTGAGTCACACTCAGCACCTTATAGTTAAACAAAACTGCAGCCTTAGAGATGGGGTGTGTGTTTGTGTAGTAGAGAGGCAAGGGAAGTTTAGAGTTTCATTCATTTGTGTAAGTTATTTTAACTAATATATGCTTCTATATGTCTGCAGATGAAGGGTGTAATAATGATTTTAATAATAATAATAATAATTTCTCTGCCAAGAGGGAAGACAATCTTGCCTGTGAAATTTTGCCCCTCATGCAGCCAGCCTGTCTTTTCCCCTTCTAGCATCATTTACTAAGGTGATAGCAAGTGGAATATTAATTTTCAAGAGGTTTCAATTAAAACTATTGTGGGTTTCACATCTGGGCTAAGTAGCAGCAAGATAATGTAACTGTGCCATGTGAGTAACATGTTTATTCTCCCTGACACAGAACTGCAGATCTGCTTTCCTATGAAAGCTCTTAGAGGCAATGAAAATGTATTCCTTCACCAGCAACGCAAATGGGAAGGAGTGCAGATAAAGTTAGTATGATGCCCTAAGGCACAAGAGGATCCAGTGAGTGTGGAGTTAAGAAACTCTGTTTTAATTTGTAATATTTACACACAAACACACAGCCAGTTTCTGAGGGCCTACATGCTATTTTACTATATATTTTGTAAAATTTATATGCTACTTGATTGCAAAAAAGACAACAATCCTCAAAGTAGTTGAAACCTTGAAGTGGTTACGTTACGTTACATCATGAGGGATTCTAGGTAATTGGGTGCCTGGGGGATTTCCTTCAAGATTGCATCGCGCAAGGAAAGGATGTTTAACTCTGCCCTGCCTAGCTGCTCTTCTTGTGTGCTCATATCATTCATTCATTCATTCATTCATTCATTCATTCATTCATAAGGTTTCTGCTCTGCTTTTTTCTTTTTAAAATCCATTTCAATTTACGGTCCAAAAATATTAGTGCCTTTCGTCTTTTTGGTGAGCTGGTGTTCTCTGCCATGGAAAGGAAACTCCCATCTCTACAACAGAGTAGCCATAACAGTTTGGTTACACCCAATAGTGGCCACTGAATCCAGCTGCTCTCTGAGTCACCGTGTAGGCAAAACCAGGGCTTTTTTTCCTGGGGGGCACAGGGGTATGTATACACCTCAACATTTTGTGAATCTAAGCTTGGCCTCATTGGGGGGGCAGTATTTCAATATGAGTAGGAAAATGAGAGTACCCCTAAATGTGTGTTTTTTTAGGAAAAAAGCACTGGGCAAAACATTCTACTTCTCTTTGCAGGCCTACTAAGGCTGGGTAGGAAGGGAAGGCATGGAGAGGGCGGGGGGGGGAGCTTAGCAGTGTGTGGGATTTGGATTGGATAAAAGAAATGTCATGCAACTCCTTCCATCCTGTCATTTCCCCATAAGGAGGCAATGGGTACTTCCCTTCTGGAGCTAATAGCACCATCAGGGGGGTGATTATTGTTGGGACAACAGCAAGGAAGAAAGGGATTATTAAAACTTCTATGCCCTAAAGCAGGCATGGCCAAACTTGGCCCTCCAGCTGTTTTGGGACTACAACTCACATCATCCCTAGCTAACAGGACCAGTGGTCAGGGATGATGGGAATTGTAGTCCAAAAACAGCTGGCCTGCCAAGTTTGGCCATGCCTGCCCTAGAGTCTGGGTCCTAATGTCCTCATTCCTACTGTTTCTAGTAAAAAAAAAAAAGTATGCAACTTCAAGTGCTGCATTTAATTAGGCTCTTGAAGTATTGTGTTGTTGTTAAAGTCAAGGGAAGGCTACAAACTACTACAGGCAACATCTATCTCAACCCTCATTTGGTATCTCTGTTCATCTATGTCAGTATCATGGTTTGATTGAACAGCAACAGTTTCTACTGTGGATCAGATTTTCCATAACCTTTCCTGCCAGGGTCTCTTCTCCCTCATACTGAAACCTGGTGTTCAGAAAAGAAAAGAAAGAAAAGCGATAAGGCATTTCTACAGAGGTACATAACAAGGTGCTTCTTGTACCTGATGGTTGTGGTTGATCCCAAAGTGTGTGGCAGGGATCCCAGGATCTAGAACATGCATCTGTTCTATCTCCATATGCCGGTACAGCTGCTGCAACTGAGGTGGCTGGACGCTTTGGAGCTCTGCAAAGTGGTTGTCCCCAAAGGTCTCAAACTCCGGGTGCAGGTGGTGGGGGTGATATTCCCAGCAGTGGTCTGATGGACATAAAAACAATTCACCTGCTAAACACAGAAGCAAATCATTCAGTTCTCTGTTTATGAACAGTACCAAGGAGCTAGCTACAACTCTTTCCAGTATCATTCGACATAGATCTTGTTTCCAGACAAACACGTGGAATTTGAACTGGATCTTGTTATCTGGGGCAGGATTTAGGTTTCTGCAGATCTCAACAGGTTTGAAACACAAACTCAGAGCAATGAGTCATTTGTGCGTGTGCGACTTACTGTTGGCAGTGAACAACAGCACTGCAATCATCAGCAGGCAGCTGTGAGCTGCTCACCACTTAAAATTCCCCACAGTGCCCTGATAAAGTGCCACTCTGGAGCATTGTTGGACATTTAAAAGGCAGTGGGCTCACCATCACTCTCCACTGGATCAATCCTTGTTTGGTAGGCCCAAGGAAGTACAGGGAGCAGCACGACAGGCACTCAGTGCCTGGATCTCAGTTTTGATCCAGCAATTTGGAATGCACTGTCTTGTGTAGATGGATGACACTTATCTCTCTTTTTCATTCCACTCAGGTCGGATGCTAAATCAGTTCTTGCCCATGGTAATGGATTGGGTGATGGCAAAACCCAAGTCAATGCATAGGTGCCATAACTGTGTGATCTGTCTGCTTGGTTGGGTAGTGTACAACATATTAGAGGGGGTTTCATGTTTAAGGGAGGAGTTTCATAGTATGGAGCTGCTTGGCCCCTAGAGACACAAGAAGGCTCAGAACACTTTTTATTGGCTTAGAGTGATATGCCAATTACCACTCTAGACCAGGGGTTGTCAACCTGGTCCCTACCGCCCACTAGTGGGCCTTTCAGGATTCTAGGTGGGCAGTAGGGGGTTCTATGCCACAAGTTGAATCCTCCTTCCATTGAGCACTGGTGGGCAGTAAGGAAATTTTACCATCAAGAAAGATGCATCAGTGGGTGGTAGGTATAAAAAGGTTGACTACCCCTGATCTAGGCAAAGAGAGCCTGGCTTCAGTGAGCCATGACCTTGTAACCTTCTGGTTGGAGTTATTCACTTAGACTGTTTTTGAAAATGGTACAGAAACTTGAGTTGGTACACAATGTGGCTGCAAGCGTGCTAACACATCGGATATTAGAAACATGTTATGCCAGTACTTTATTATATTTGCTGGGTCCTGATTCATTTCCAAACCCAACTGAAAGTTCTGGTTCTTTCCCAGCCCTCCAGTCCCGAGATCCTTCCAACTGGAGATGTTAGGGACTGAATCTGGAACTCCCTGTGCATGCAAAAGTGTTTTGCTACTAAGCTATGACACTTACACTCCTACACATTCTTTGCAATTCACAAATGTTCAGTGGGGGTGGTTGTCTGTTTTCCCTCGCTTCTAGCTCCAGGGGTGCCAACTTGAATAAAATATTGTGGGGGCCCAGGTAAGCCCTGCCCCACAAAATCCATCACACGATACACACACACACTATTTGAATGGCAATGCCCATCAACTTTGTGGGGGCCCCAGCTCCCTCAAATATTTTATTGTGGGGGCTGAAGCCCCTACGGCCTCTAGAAGTTGGTTCCTATGTCCAGCTCTAAAGATGGTGTGGGGAAAGGGTGAAGTTTTTGTTTGTTTGTTCTCCAGTGAAATATCCATACGAGTTGGGTGGCTTTTAAATGCCAGAGTCATTCTGAGAAAAGTCATGTGAAATGAAAGAGGATGTGAGAGAATTGTTTGCTGTAGAGACATGGAAAGTGTTTGTCTAATATAGTGAAAGGTTAAAGGAAGGACAAGACCCACTTCCCCTATCTCTACCCATGGGGTAGAGTGGTGGTATATTTGCTCCCCACTTCAGCTGTGTACACACTGTATGTTTGAAGCCCATTCTTCCCCTCAAATAATTCTGGGCACTGTAATTTACCCCTCAGAGAATTAAAAATCCCATCAACCCTTAACAAACTGCTGCACCCATTATTGATGTGTTCTGAATGTGCTTTAAAGGTACAGTGTGTCCGCAGCAACATAGAAAATCATTCATACAGGAGGACTTTTACATGTGTCTGTCTTTTATTAAATATTAGCCACTAGCTACCCATAAATCACCCATATTTCTTATATTTCACTCTTGATTTCATCAAACTTTAACACAGGATTTTTACAAAACAATCTGAAATCAAAATGTGACTGTTGTCAGGTATGATCGGCAAAATTCTTTGTGGCCTACCCCTCCCTCTTTTGAGGTGACTGCTACACACGGGGTGTTTCTGTAACCCACTTCCTTCCTTCTTTGGAACTTCAAACAAAAGTTGGTCAGATTTTCATATTGACAATAGTAACAAGATTTAACCCAAGAGGAGAGACTGAAGGATACAGAAAGTGGGAAGAGAAAGAACAACAACAAAAGAGAGAAATACAAATTAGCATGGACCTTTCTCTTTTCTCTTTCCTCAAAGAAGTCTAGTTCCTCTGCGTATATCATAGTTATTTGACAAGAGAACAGCTCAGGTGGCTTGTTTCTCCCATGTGTTAATTAACAGGGCAGCTGTTATGGGCAAAGGAGATTGGAGTTGGGGTGTGTGGGTGTGTGGGTAAGCCCCCCAGAAGCTTTGCTAAGTGGCAGTACATAAATATCGCCTCTTAAGCAGGGCAAAATATTTTACACAAATAGTGTTTGAGGACATTTTACTACCCTAAGCCAAATTAAATGCATCTCAGAACAGTAAAATGTCTCAAAACAAATCCACATGTGTGGTGGCAGAATACATTAAGTTTGTCTGAGAATTCCCATCAAATGTTTTTCTATACTTTCCATTGGTTGTGGTGGGGAGCACTCCAGTGACAAAAATCAGTAGGTTTCTTGGGATTTGTTTTCCATGCACTTAAGAAGGTTCATATATTCATGTCCCTGTACACATCAGTCTTATGGGCTGACTGGATACAAAGGAGTGGTGGGAGGCACCAGCTGGGGAACCCCCAAGGGAACCCCCAGGGAAAGAAGGCTCAGATCTAGGGGACTGGTTGTGGGACAATGATAAGTGGTCAGTAGGAGAAGTCTGGAAGGAGGAGGTGTCAGAAGCTGAAGGGGCAACAGGGTTTAGTGAGCAGGAAGAGTCTGTGGCAGAGAGCAGTCCAGGCTCAGAGGCAGAAGTGGATGAGGGCCAAGAGGCAGCAATGAGGCAGCTGCTGAAGAAGCCAGAGAGTCTCCCCCTCCTGCCTCAACAAGCTCCTCTTCCCCTTGGTGTTCTAGAACACGCAGAGAAATGAAAAGAGATTGGTTGTACACAGTCGCAATTTATGACTGCTTGGGGAAAATGCTGGAGAGGAGGGGACTTAGGCAGCTGTGGGAAGATTGGGACCTTCAGTCCTCACAACTGCCCCATTGGAGCAATACATACTGGGAAGAGTTGCTGTGATCACTAGGCCTGTGCTGTTTTGGCTTCTTTGAATAAAAAGTTAACTTCACTGACACCGGGTGTTTTATTGCTAACCTACGCTTGACTCCTTACAATCAGGATAACAGCGTGCAGATAAACCCATTTTAGTCTGACAGCTAAAGATGAACCAATTAAGGCAGTGATGGGGAACTTGCGTCCCTCCAGATGCTGTTGGACTCCAGTGCCCATCAACCCTAGCCAGTACGACCAACAGAGTCAAAGATGATGGGAGTTGTAGTCCAGGAACACCTAAATTAAGAGATTGCTCTTTTTTGTAAACACATGCATTATTCCTTAGCAGGAATGGGGAAACAGCCCATAATTTAGAGCTCCATTCCCTATTCTCTTCTATAAGGGCAGGACCTGTATTATTTCACAAGGCCAAGAAATTGTAGACACCACCACCACCATCTGAGTATTAGATACAACAACAATCTACATATTAGATGGTTGGCTATAGCTATTTTTGCCAGTTTAGAAATGTGTGCTTCGTCTCTGTTTGCTTTTAAGTGGGTTTGAAATGCCTTTTTTATTTCAAATCAGTTGAAATGATGAGGTGGGATCTGATATGTCTTTTATCTGTTTTAAAACAATGTAAGGCTTTTTGGCTGATTAGAATGTGTTATATGCTGTTGTTTTAAGTTAAATATTTTTAGAAATCAGTTTTAGATGTTTCTATTAATTGCAGGCCACCTTGAGAAAACTCTCTTTTGAAAGGCAATATATTGATTCTTCAGTAAATAAAATTGTGTTGTGTCTTTATAATTTCGTGAAGGCTCTGTAAAGGGAACTAGCAATGGCAAATGTTTGGGCACCACTTTAGGCCTTTTCACTCTCTTATCCTCTATGTGATTGTGTCCTCCATTGGAGTGGAGGAACATAGAAGGGAACAAGATGGTGGGGTCAACTCTAGTTGATTGAGTTCTGTTCTCCCTCTCAATAAAGTTACAGTTTTGTGGAGGGGAATGCCAAATAGGGCTAAATGGTCAAAATATTTTTTTTCTTCCTAAGAAATAGCATTCATTAGCTTCTTGGAAACAGGAAAGCCACTCAGGAGAATAGTCACAAGAAGCTGGCCTACTCACTTCAAATATTGCTTAATGCAGTCATTTTAGTCATAGTGGAGATGGCGGGGGGAACACTTCCCTTCCTTTCTAACAGACATAGGCTGCAGTCACACTAATCCATTTGTAGCACACACAAAAAATGTAGTTTTTCTCAATCCGGTATCATTCCTGTTCGTCCTCAACATGCTGCTTTCTATCTAGATTGAGTCTAGGTGTGACTTCCGGGTTGGCGCCTCTGGCAATGGCGGATTTCCTCCGATCGGGAGGAACCCGCTCCGTGGAAAACAGGGTCTGAACCACCATGGCGAGGCGGAGACCCATCAAAAACCACAGGCGGGAGAAGCCTGTGGACGTGGGATTCGGCTGGCACCTTTGCGCCCCCTCCACTCGCGGGGAAACCCTGATTTGGGGATCCAGAGCGACGTGGGGTGAGTGGCGCGGTGCTTTGAATCGACTGCTTCTTTCACGGAGTGAAGCCGCATTGCTGTTGCCGGAGAGCGCTGACTTTTTCGTGTGAACAATTGGATTTCAAACAACTGCCCGTGAGTAGAACGGAAAATTGGACTGTGGAAATTTTTTAATTAGGCACCGAAAGCGGGAAGGTCTAAACAGGAAGTCCACCTTCCACTTTTTGTAGATAGATTGAAGCAAAGACATGGCAAGCTAGAGTTCAGAAAGTCGTTTGTAAAGGACTAAATTTTCATCATTTAAAATTACTGAACCCCCCTTGGAAGCAGGAGAAGAGGGGGGAACCTTTTTTAGACTGTTTAAACCTGCAGAAGAGAGAGTAAAGAAAGGTAATTTTCCACCGTCTTGAACCTGGGAGTGGGGTGTCAAGACAGACGTTTTGGAGAAGTTCATTGACTATGGACAAACGTTTTTGACAGATAGTTAAAAGAATAGAAACATATTGATTCCATTGTTCCCTTTCGCTTTTAAAAGGAACAAAATATTGACAAAATATCTGAAAAAGGAAAACTTTGTTGCTAAATCTGCCTTTTTTTAAAAAAAGAGGAGAAAAAAAGACGGATACAAATAGAAATTGCTTCCCCTAGAGGGAGCTTGTGAAACTGTTTTTAAAGTTGAACTGGGGAGTTTTGCAGCTGTAAAAGATTAAAGATCGTGGGACCAGACTTCGACCTTGAACAAGAATGTGCTCAGAGGCTTTGGTGCTTGCCTTTTGCAAGACAAGTGCTTTATTGGAACAGTTACATGAGAAAATGGATTTGATGACAGCTGCGATAGGAAATTTTGGACAGGCAGTGGGTACCTATATAGAACCCACTCAGGAATTAATCCAGGAATGCGCTTTGACAGATGAGATGAGGGAGGAGGCTGTTGCTGGACCTCGGGTGGCAGAGATGGAGGGAGCTGTGGCCCAGCAGGAACATGAGTCGTTGGACTTGATGAATGAACCTGGAAAGAGTCAGACTTGGAGAGATGGAGTTCTGCTTGGCTTGGAGATGGGGGGCTGGATGGACCCCCCTATGCAGAGATGTTTTGACTTTTCAAGTCTGGCTTTAGGCCGGGGGGGGGGCTCGGAGCTGTGGGGGCCCCTAATTTTGGAGGGGCCTTGAAACATGCCTTTAAGTATCACATGGATTTCAGTGTTGACTATGGAAAAGGGGCTGACTTGTCGAGAAGGGACAAAAGTATTGTCAAGTTGGAGTCTCCCAGAGTGAAAGGAGCAGAAGACAAAGTAAAGTACAGGTATAAACATGAAGAAGACCTGCGGAAGGGACATGGAAAAGACCTAAGAGCCTCGAATATAAGGTCACCAGGCTGATGGACTAGAAGGATGGGACAGAAAGGACTGACAAAACCCGAGACCAGGAGAAGAGACGATGGATGAAGATTGGAAGAAAGTTTTAAAAATCTATTTAGAAAAGTATCGTAAAATAAACGAGTATTAGAAAAATGTTGGAATGAAATTATTTGGCTTTAGCAGAAATGTTAAAAAGAATTATGTAAGAATATGATATGGTTAAAAGAATTTGGTATAAGTAAGATTTAAGTTTTAAGTTTTAGGGTTTTTTATGATAAGATAAGGTTAAAATAGATTAAGGTAATTTAATGACAGAATATTGCGAAAGATGGAAAGGATTTGCTGAGATAATTAACAACTAGAATACAAAAAAGGGAGGTGTGAGGAGGTCGATGAAATAAATTAATGAAAGTTAACGATTTGGGAATATTGGATTTGTTTTTAAATTTGTTGTATATCTTTGCTTTTTGACTGTCTTGTATTGTGTGTTTTGTTTTTTGTTTTTGATTTTGGTTTCTATTGATTTGTATTGTTTAATTGTTACTTTTATCTATTGTTGTCTTTCTTTTTCTCTTTTCCTTGTTTTTTCCTCCTTTTTTGTAATTTTAAAATTTTCAATAAATATTATTAAAAAAAATAGATTGAGTCTAGATGTGCCATCTACAAGGATGTTTATGGCTTCTTGATACACCTTTGAAAAATCTCCTCTTGATTAGATTATCCACATCTTTTCCTCCCTGAACATGCCCCAGGTGAATAAAGAAGGAAGTGGTGATTGTGATCTTGGTATATACCCACCAACAATGCCATTGGACAGGTGTGGATACGCCCCCTATTGTGGTTTTCAAATGGATACACTGCTGAGTAATACAGAATCAGTTTTAATAATTTCTCAGTATGTGCTTTTCAAGGGCAAAAATATATACAATAGATCAGGCATGGCCAAACTTGGCCCTCCAGATGCTTTGGAACTACAACTCCCATCATCCCTAACTAACAGGACCAGTGGTCAGGGAGGATGGGAATTGTAGTCCCAAAACATCTGGAGGGCCAAGTTTGGCCATGCCTGCAATAGATCTAGACTGTGTGGACTTGGATTCCATGGATTCTAGAATAAAATTTTGTGTGTATGCAGCTTTAGTCTGACTCCAGAATGTTGTTCTAACAATTTCAGAGGTGCCTTTACAGCAGGCACCCCCAAACTCGGTCCTCCAGATGTTTTTGGACAATTCTCATCCTCCCTGAACACTGGTCCTGTTAGCTAGGTCTGATGGGAGTTGTAGTCCCAAAACATCTGGAGGGCCAAGTTTGGCCATGCCCGCTTTACAGCAAACAATCCCTTGTCACCAATATATTGTGTTGTGGGAGCTGCAATGAAAATAAGCAAACAATCTAGCTTATGGGCTATGACTGGAGCAGGAAACGTTTGACTCCCTAGACATTGCTGATCTATAACTCAGATCATTCCTAGTCATTGATGAAAGTTGTAGTTTTGCAACATCTGGAGGACTAAAGATTCCCTGCACCTGGTCTATGAGATGATGGTGCAACAGTTAACTACTTCCTGAAAGTTACTTGTGTTCTTTAATGTAATCCAAGTGGTCTGGAATTGCTTTAACTCAGTGGCAGTGCTGGCATTAAGCATATGAAACATCATTACTGAAAAATGTGCTTAATAGACAAGACACATCATTCCTCCTCCAAATGTCCCCAAACCCATCACTCTATTCTTCCCAGAGGCCTTACAGCTCACTTACCGCCATGACTATCTGCATCACTGTTCAGATACTGGTAACTGTCATGGGATTGCCTGTAGATGTCTGACTCATAGGATATCAGATCTTCAGAGGGCTGCAAGAGGGAGGAATTGTTAGACATGAGCATTCAAAGACCAACATTATGTCCTCTGCCAATCGAAAAGGATAGGATTGGGGAAGAGCAAAACACTGCAGATATGTATGTCGGCTGGAACAATACATATCAGCATGAATGGTGGAGAAAGTATTGAAGCAGTGATTGGAAAGCATTAAAACATTATCTTTCCGATGTGGTTAGACCTTAGAATAGTTGAGAGCCTTAGCTGGGGCGTATCAGCAATTTTTAGGGATCCAACACAAGAGTGGTATTAGTAGGGAGAAATACAGTAGGGGGCAGAATATGTATCATCACCACAATCAGAAGGGTATAACGGTACAAACTATAACAACATTAGGGAGATTACAGAATCCAAGCTAAAATTAAAAAGCAGTTTGGTATTACAGATGCAGGGGGTTAATAAGTACCAGTAAATCAGACCATGGAAGTATATTGGGGGATTGTCCCAGCCCAGTTTTGACAGAGCACTTGTAGATCTCCTTATTCTTATGCCAACAGAACACAACAGCAAAAAGCTCGTGTTATCTTTCACTTCATGGAAACAGGACATTCTTAGAAACATAGGATTCAAACTGGCTTTCAACTTTTGGGGAAACATTTTTGAGATGGCAGAGAATCAAAAAGAATGGATGAATGAAACCATTTCATTTTCTGCAATTGAAAATTTGATCCTTCAGTCAGTGCACTGCATTTCTCTGAGTATTTTGAAATTTGGTCCTGGTGCTTCTGTAGACAGCTAATTGTCACAGTATGTGTTTTCTGGGACTTTCTGTCCAGTAAGACACAATTCCCAAACAGTGTTTGGTTTTGTAATATGATTTATGTTTGTAACTACCACAAAATTTTAGCTCTTCTGCAATTCTCTTTTCAATGCTCCAATTCTCTTTCCATTTTAAATATTGCAATATCTTGTCCATGCAAAATTGGCATGGACTTAGTTCAGAATTCAACAAAGATTTTGAAATAACCCAACAGTATTACTGTTCAGATGCTTGGCAATGGAAAACCTTTCTTTATTGAGCAATTTTATTAGAGCTGCTAAATTAGTCTAAACTAAAAGTTAGAAGCTGAATGCAGAAATGTAGCATTTTTCAATAGTTATAGAAAGGCTTGGAATATTGTGAATATTATGAAACTGATTTCTATATTTACCTGCTACAAGTTTTTTTTAAGGACATTTTTTACTGATCTGGAAACACTGTAGCTTTCAAATTATGAAAACAAGAATAGCATACAAATGCCCACATTGGGTATACAGCAAAAATCTTCAATTTATGGCTTTAGCCCTCACCAGAAACAATAATAGATAAATAGATTTGGTATTACGTATGCAATGAGTAACAGTGTATACTGCGTCTGTATAGCAGTTTGGTTACACCCATGTTAAAGCTCTTTAATGTTGCTGAGGCATTGCTTTTACAAAATTGAGAGTGAAATTAAAACAGAGGCCCCGCAACACACTTTGGAGTTTTATTATCCAGCAGTGACTTTCTCCATGCCCCCACGCCCTCTGTTATGTTTGCTCACTTCTAAATTCCATTCAGCCAAAGATCATTGCCTGTCATGCTCACATTAGATGCCTCCTCTTATCAAGCAGAGACAGAATATCCCCCGAGAGCAATAGCATCGCAAGAGGCACATCGAGGTCCTCACAGTAATGAGTGCTCAGTTGCAGAGAAGGACTCCTTGTGAGTAAAAGGCTCCTCAAGAGTAGGGCTCTCCTCATAAGGAGGGCTTTCTGCAGAAACCTTGGGCTTTAGCTGGGCTCTGGGTTGGGCCCTGCCTTAAAAGCCTCGATACAAGTCTTGGGATTCAGCTACACTGGCAAAGAAAAAGTGCTTTATATGCGTTGTTTATGCATTCTAACACTGTGGCACCAGATGGTACTCTGGAGTTCTGGTTTTGCTAACCTGATTTCTCATACAAAGTTTGCAACGTGTTTAACTGAAACGCTTCTTTGATGTGTCTAGATCCAGCATTTGAGTAACCTGGAACATTGTATTCCCATCAACCCTGTGCCTTCCTCTTGGACACTTAGCTTGGCCTACTGTTTATGGGCCCTTGATTGAACTACTACCACTGTGTGGCCAGACTGAGATGGCTCTTCACTTTGCTTGCACTGCTTGCTGTATACTCAGTCTCTGGACTGCCTGCACACCTTGCTGTGGATCCTCACCAGTCTGGGTCTAGCCTGAAACAAGACAGTTTCCTGCAGGTCCTGCCTGTTTTAGAGTTCCTATTGATTGATGGTTAGTATTGATTGTGGCTGGGTGGGATTAATGAAGAATAGGGTCTCATTTGCTCTTGAATGACCTCTGTTACTTGAAGCAAAGTCATTTCTGTTCTTATATAGAGGGGAGGTCTTTATAACTGCTTTCCTTGTCAAGTTTTTGTGTGTGTTTTTACAGTGTAGTTCTGTTTTATGTGAGGAAAAACAAAAAGAGAATACTGAGAAGAAAGCAGTTTTCAAAGCCTCCCCTCTGGGAATGTGTTCTGGAGTAATCCTCTGCAGGAGAAGCAATTGCAAGGTTAGACCTGCAAACAGGAGATATTAAATTAAAGGCACAGAAGCCCTGAGATGTATATTTCCCTGCCCACACTGGACAGGCTGGTGCTGCAATTGTATTGTGCGGAAAAATAATTGCCACACTTCAGAGAAAACACAGAAAACGTTGGATGGTGCTGATTGTATAGGGAAGTTTGATGTTTTAATTTGTTGGAAGCTGTCTAGAGTGGCTGGGGCAGCATAAAAATAAATAAATGATGATGATGACAATATCTAGATTTCTCCATAGAAGGCAAGTGAACAAAGGCTGAAAAAAGGATGTGTGTGTCGGAGCAATAGACACTCCAAATAAGTTATTAAAAAGCAAAGATTTAAAAAGGAGATACAGTAACATAAAAGGCTAACAAAATGATAGAATATTGCAAATGCACACAAAGGGGAACCACAAAATACCACAAAATATATCAATGTACTTCCCAGACGCTAACAGGATCCAGTCATCGTGGAACAGCAATTTTGAAGGACTGTTGGATATTTGCAGAGGGGCAAAAAAGTTTTAGGGAAGAGAGTGGGGGAACATACTTTTTTTCCTACCCCTGCTCTGAAACCTCTCCTGCCTTGGTATGGGACTGTTTTGGGACTGTTTTGGGCTTGGGACTCAGGTTTGTGACTGTTAGTGTCAGCCCTGAATCTGAGTTTTTGATTTATTTCTATGTAGTGTGGAAGGGGAAGTCCTAGAGGGTGGGAAAGTGCTCTTTCCTCTTTCCTCCCTCTTGAAACTCCCTGTATCATGTAGGAAGGGGAATTTAATCTCATGATGTGCATCCCCCAACCCAATTGTCAATCAATAAGAAACTATAAGCATTTAGAGGCTCAGGGAGGCAGAGGCCTTGATCATTTTACCACCCTTAGAAGCTGGGGGGGGGGTAGCAGTCCAGGAGGGGGCATTCTCTGTCATCACCTCTAAGGTGTAGAATTTGCTCCCCACAGAAGTGTGTCTGGCATCCTCATTATGTAGTTTTCATCTGAAGAAACACTTTTTCACCCTGGCCTTAGGCATGTCCAAAGTCCGTTTTGGGGGCCTAAAAAAAGCTCAGCAACTTTGGTCGGCCCTCACGCATGTGCACTTCATCAAATCTTGGCCCTCTTTGAAAAAGTTTGGGCACCCCTGCCTTAGACCATCTGACAAAGTTTTTTTAAAACAACAACAACAGCAACCTGATAATCATGGTGAGAAGGACAGAGTATGGAGCGGCAACCCAGCTCCTTCACCTAGCATGACTCACAGGGAAGAAGACACAGGCAGAACGAAAAGGCTGGAATGGATCTGCATCTTCTGCTGTCCCTGGAAGTGGCACAGGCGGCAGCGGCAGATTCTTTCCATCCTTTTTGTTCTGCCTTTGTCTATGTCTGTCTGATGGCCCTGTCTCCATCTGAGCTTTGCTTGCCACTGTTTGTGGGTGAGGGGCTGCTTTTATAGCATGAAACAGGGGGGAAGGAGCCATCCCACCCTCATCCCTCCAGATATGCCCTGCCTCTGGTCTCCTGTTTTGGCTTCTTGACCCTGTTTATTGTGGTTGCTCTGTTAGCTTTTTGCCTCTTTACCTCTTTCTTGTCCTTATTTGTTTGCATTGTTGTCTACCCCACCCTGACCATCCTTCATTCATGATTTTGTACATTGAACAAGAATTGGCTTTGTCAGTTAGTTACAATGATGTGATTGAGGAATTTAAATCCACAACACCTAGCGAATGATGTCTCATGCTCTAGAATATCTATGCCAACACAACCTCACAAGGGGCTGCTCACGACTTTCTGGAAAGCAAGGCCTCCATGAAGCTGTCCCAGAATAAGTTTGGCCTGACTCATTGCCGTGGAAATGCCTTAGATCTGGTGTTTACCTCTGTGGACCAGGTGATCTGACACTAAGTTCCAGCATAACAAAGAAGTGCCATGGTCAGATCACTTCCTGGTGCAACTAGACTTTTCCATGACCTTTCCCCTCTGCAGGGAGGTGGGGCTGATCCACATGGTCCGCCCCCACACAATAAAAGGGACAACTAAAGGTGTTCCAAGTTGCTTGACTGCAGTCCCTTTCACCCCAGCCAGCATGCTCAAGCACTGGCATTGACATGGCTTTTCTAGACTTTGTCTACAAGATGCTTGTAAGAACCTGTTCAATATAGAAAGATCAGCTGGGCTTCCTAAGTATGCAGCAGTTTTGAAGAAGCCATTCTGCACATGGAGTAAGCAGCTCATGCCTTGAAACTATAAGCTTCCAACTGACCTGTGTCTGGTATTTTTCAGAAGAGCCCTCTGGGGTATCACAAAAGTGGATCTCATTAGCACTCTCTGTGTAATTTCAGTGTGATATACCAGTCTAAGACTTTAAAATGATACCATATGGTCTTAGAACCAAAACAGAAACTTAATTTACAGCCTTCCAGTCCAAAGTAACTATGTAATTCTAGGAGAAATGAGTTATTTAAAGGCCCTGAGCATTTTTCTGCAGTTTTGAAGTGGAATTTTTATTCACAGCTCCGTGGCTCAATCAGACTGCAGTGACAGGCACTAAAGTGGGCATGTACAAATCATGACCAAACAAGAGGAACAGAGGCCATCAGTCCATGCACAGCACCCAACAAGGAGCTCAAGAAACCACCTGTGCATGCTGTCTGACTAAGACTGTGTAAGCAGGAAGGTTGCTTAACACCTGGTGGACCACAGTACATTGCAGTATTTGGCTTGGTGAGTCACATGTTTTTGCAGGTGTGGGTCAGCAGCACGCACTCCTTTTGTGCAAGAAGAGGCGCCTTCAGCCTAAGAATATGACAGTAAACCCCTGCAAATAAATGCTAAGAACGTGCTACTCACCACTGAAGTTAGATAGCAGATGCAATGGCAATCAAATAGGTACAACTGGAGAGGTTGGGTGATAAAAAGTCCGCCCTGAAAACCCTCCTGCAAGTCCCCACTTAGGTTTTTTCCATTCAACATTTGTGTTTATAATGCCAAGAAAAGAAAAGCCTATGTGCGTTTCAAAGAACTGTAAGTCAGAAAGGGATCTGAAAGTTGCCTGCTGTTTCCTCTCTCTGGTCTTGTGGCCAGTCTTTGTGGACTATGGGCTCATCCAGATGGAGGCTTCTCACGCCTTCACTAGGAGCTCAGGAAATGCGCTGGGGAAAAGTCTGTTTTCTCATTGGGCAACCTTGTAACAAGCTGAGGAAACAAACCCCGAAGGCAGCACAAGGCCTTGCTGACAGGACCATATCTGTGCCAGCTGGTGGACAGGCAGGAACCAGCAGGAGTTCACACACCCTGAACATCTAGACTCCTGGAAAATGATACCTCTGAAACCATTGGTGGGTGGGCAGCCTTTGGGTGCCACTTTTATGCATATTACACTATATTTGAAACTTCCTGTATCTTATGGAGGGTTTGGCTCCAGTTACCAGACTGGAGAAGAGCTGGCAACACTCCACAAGACACAAGAGGGGCACAGTGGAGTGCAACCTGGGCTCTGTGGCATTCTCACAATATATAGGAAGCTGGCCTATACCAAATTGGGCCATTGGTTCTTCTCCTCTTAACTGGAGGCAGCTATCCCAGTCTTCAGGCAACAGTCTTTCCCAGAACTACCTGGAGTTGGCAGGGGTGGGACCCAGGATTTCCTGCATACAAATCGCGATCAGAGACACTCAGCTATGGCTCTTCTCCCCAAAGTGGCACAACATTTCCTATGCTTACACATAGGGATAGAATATAGTCCCGCCACAACTTCCAAGAGGCATGTTTGACTACTGTTAGAAAACAGAATTCTTGACTAAATAGACCTTTGGTCTGATTCAGCAGGGTTCTTGCATACAGAGACGCATGTGAGCTTCCATCCCAATGCAAGTGCAGTTTTGGAAGATCAGTTTTCATCTGAATAACAAGAGGGCAGGAAAAAATTAAACACTCCCTCCACATATGCTGCAGTCTCAAACATTTATCTACCGGGCTCCTGCCAGTGGCTATTTGCATTTTAAAAAATATGCATATTAAATACAAATATGTATTTATTGTGTATTTGGTCCTTGCAGATCAACAGCCATCTCCTACCATAAACTAAATCTCAGTTCTTATTCAGATCACAAGAAAGTATATATCTAGAAGGCATCCTATTGTGATAATAGTTTTTTAAAGTCCATGTGATTTTACTTTCTCTAATGCAAAAAAGGAAAGAAAGTAATGCTTGGTGTGGTTTTTTGCTCTGAAGTGTTGCACCAACTGTGCTTCCTGCATTCTAAACCCCCCCCCCCCCCGATTCTTTGCTTATATTTCTAGTCTTGGTGGGGTCTGCTTGTATTTCCCCCATAAAGTACTTTACAGTGACGAACAGTAAAGTAAATCATATGACCCTATTGTCATTAAGAAGCAGAGTTAAGGTGAAACGCTTAACCATCTTGTAGGTTTCTTTCTTTCATTGTAAGCCTTATTAACAGCACGAGCAGCCATTCTGGCAAGGAAATGAATTGGAATGCAAGTGACTCTGTAAAAAGTTCATACTGGAACCCCATGACAGTGCAAGCTGGGAGGTTATTCAGTGAGAACATCCTAGCTGTTGCTGAAGGAGCCTTTTAAGTTCATACACCAGATTACAGAGCTACAAGAATACAAGACTGTAGACACAGTCGCCATGATGGATGGCTTTAAAAGATTGTTGGGCACATTTATGGAGGAAAAGGCTCTCAATGGCTGCTAATCATCTTGAGTACTTTCTGCAGCGGCATGTGAAGGAGACAGTAAACTTCTGGTTGACTATTGCAAGAATTGAATGCTGGACTAGATAGGCCTTTGGTCTGATCCAGAAGGTCTCTTCCTAGGCTCCTATTTTCTTATGTACAAATGGAGTTATTATTTTGATGTCAATCCTGTTTTCAGGAGCTCTGAGCCCCTCCCCACAGAATTAGCTCTACTGCATGCTTCATAAATCTCCTAGATTCACACCAGAGCATAAAACATTATAGTACAGATTCACTTTATTTTTGGCATTAGTTGTTCTACCACTATTCTAAGTTGGTAGTCCTTAAACTATCAGGCAGGAATCCCATATTATGTTGTGCACGGGCGAAACTAGGCTTTATTTTACCCGGGCCAAATACCCAATTTGGTACACATACCCATGCAGATTTGCTTACACAGGCTGGGAGCCTCAATGGTGATCCTCTGGAGACTTCATCTGGGGCAAAAAAAACCCAGCTAGTTCCCTGCTCCCAATAGCTATGACAATGACTTGTGACTGTATGTTTTTAAAAAGCATTTGTCTGCAAGTCAGTTCTTATGCATTGAGAGAAATTGTAATATAGAAGATTTTTTTAGGGCACAATCTGAACGTTAGTCAAGATCATAACTATGGGAGACAGTGAGTGGCAACAATATATGACTTATGCAACATCTGATACAGCTGGGGAGAAAATTGATTCTGTTCACATCTAAAGGTGAACCTACCATTTAAAATAACAATAATATGCAAACCGAAACACAACTACCATTCAAAATTCACACGTCTTCAGATTTTGTAATGAGGTTCTCCAGGAAACAAATCTGAACTAATAAGTGTATATACCAGGATAAAGTAGGGACGCAGGTGGCGGTGTGGGTTAAACCACAGAGCCTAGGACTTGCCGATCAGAAGGTCAGCGGTTCAAATCCCCGCGACGGGGTGAGCTCCCATTGTTCGGTCCCTGCTCCTACCAACTTAGCAGTTCGAAAGCACGTTAAAGTGCAAATAGATAAATAGGTACTGCTCTGGCGGGAAGGTAAACAGCATTTCCGTGCGCTGCTCTGGTTTGCCAGAAGTGGCTTAGTCCTGCTGACCACATGACCCCGAAGCTGTACGCCGGCTCCCTTGGCCAATAAAGCGAGATGAGCGCCGCAACCCCAGAGTCGGTCACGACTGGACCTAATGGTCAGGGGTCCCTTTACCTTTACCTTACCAGGATAAAGTGTGCACAAAATGCATATATTAGTGAAAGAAGAGTACAAAATGCATTATATTAGGGGAAAGTGCTTGCACAAATTTGTATATTAGTCAAAACTGCATACAAAAATAGGTTTATTGGGAGAAATTTGCACTAAGATTTGCTGATGAATTTTCATGAAGAATTTAAAATTACACATTGTTGCAGAAATGTTGAGAACTGAATCAAAAACTGAAAAATGAGAAACTTGGAGAGCTGAACTTGAGAGATTTCTCCATCTCCAGATACAGCCAATTCCAATTCCTCCATAAATGCACCACAGTTTAATCTTGCTATTTTAAATTATGATATGAATTTTCTCTGGCAGATGATTCAGAAATACCCAACATGACTCCCCGTGATGCACAGCTGAGGCTGGTTTAACGGACAGACCTAACCTCATTTCCTTGGAAAGAATTACAAAATAACTGTATGGTTTTTAGAAAGGATTAGAAGATCATATTAAATGTTCCTTCTCGGAGCATATCAGCCTCCCTGACGTCTTGATATTATTTCTTTATTATGCACATCTCTCATCATTCATCCTGGATTTCTTTCCTCCCTGCTAACTCTTACATTTTGTGCCTGTGATACTGACTGCATGAGCAGCACTTCCAAACATCTTATCAGGGAAAGGTAGGATTCAGTGCTGAAGCACGTAGCCAAAAACATTAATTTGATTTCATTTGCATGATATGTACAAAATCATCTTCCCAAGAAGTTGCCAAATGGCAACGTGCAACCAACCATTAACCTCTGCAATAAAAACAATACATAAAATAAAAATAAAGGAAAATAAAAAATAAACTGAAGCAAAATTAAAAATATATATAAGTAACATTTAAATAGCAGCAGAACAAGGGGAGCAACTTCTGCTTGGTGTTTTTTTTAAAGCCCCAGTGAACAAATAAGTTATTAACTAAACAGTGGAAGGCAAATGAGAAGGCAGATGAGGAGAAGCCAGGGGAGCTTTGCTGGCAATACTGTTTTTTAACACTGAGCCACTACTCTGGTTTGTGACCCAGCCACAGTCTGGCCAAGGCATTTTGGTGCCTGACAGGGGAAAGCCAAATGTCACATACAGTGGTGTTAAAATATAGTACTACATAAACTTAAATAATTAGGAGGATGTACCAGCGCAGTGGGTGGCGCTGTGATCTAAACCACTGTGCCTAGGGCTTGCCGATCAAAAGGTCGGTGGTTCGAATCCCTGCGATGGGGTGAGCTCCCGTTGCTCGGTCCCTGCTCCTGCCAACCTAGCAGTTTGAAAGCACGTCAAAGTGCAAGTAGATAAATAGGTACCACTCCAATGGAAAGGTAAACGGTGTTTCCGTGCACTGCTCTGGTTTCGCCAGAAGTGGCTTAGTCATGCTGGCCACATGACCCGGAAAATCTGCGGACAAACGTCCGCTCCCTCGGCCAGTAAAGCAAGATGAGTGCTGCAACCCCAGAGTCGTTCACGACTGGACTTAACTGTCAGGGGTCCTTTACCTTTACCTTTACCAGCCCAAGGTAGGGCTGGGCAAGACTCCTTTCTGAAGTCCTCGAGGTGCTACCAGTCAGTGTAACCACTAGTGAGCTAGGTGGACCAGTGGACTAACTCAGTACAAGGTGGCTTCCTATGTTCCTATTGACTAGTCACTGCTATTTAATGGTACCTCAAATGTGTGGCTTGTGGCCAGTCACCTTACTTACTTAGCCTGGCCCTAATCATTGACAGGTGGGGTGGCAAAGGACCCTCGTAAGGTCTAATGACAAATAGATGGGCTGTCCTGGGGAAATGAAGATATTCATGTCCTAATAAAAGTGGGAGTGTGGGGAATATCCCTGGAAAAGGCAGGAACCCACCCCAGAAGACTCCTGTCAACTAAATTATCTGCACTACTTCAACAAGGGTATGTGTCAGCCATGTCAACCACCTGACAGTGGAATACGCAGAACCACTCTTGCCCTCATATACCATGGGGTTGCTTTACACTAGGGCTGTAGGATTAACCTAGCATTTGTATGGCAGAAAGCTTGGAGCTTGTCATTTTATTGGGGCTGCAACAATTTGGAAGGGCAGGGTTTGCACCTATGTGTTACTGGCGACTAGGGTGGCCAGGTGAAAAAGAGGACAGAGGTCCTGCACTTTTAATAGTTGTGTAAAAGATGGGATTTCAGCAGGTATAGCTTGTCATTCAATTGTTAAAGGTGCAAGAGTCAAATCCCTCCCCTCCCCCACAAAGAAGCTTCAGTGCTTTATCCTGTCCTTTTCTGTAGTACTGTACTTTATCTACGTCAAAAAAAGATACACTAGGGATTGTGGAAAACAGTTTATGGGCCTTCCCTTGCCCTTGCTCTCTTATGCATCCCTTTTTAAAAGACTGAAACGGTTATAAAAAGAAAAAGAAAAAGATTTTTGTTCCCTCAACTAGCACCAAAACAGGAGTTTCATTGCAAAATCAGAAACAAGCTCTATAGCTTGCTTTTTCAGATGCTTTGTTTTATTTGTTGGTTACATTTGTTTCCCAACTTTTAGCCAAAATGGCACTACATGGAAATTGGTTGCCTACGTCCCATTTCCAGTGAAAATCTGTGAACAGGTTTCAACAAATATTTAGGGTTCTAAAAATGTATCTGCCCAGGAGGAGTTATGCAAATTCTCTCATAACATTTCTACACGTATGTGCACATAGAGTCACTTAAACACCCCTATGACAACAAGAACAAAAAATACATTTAAAGAAGTGCACAGAAACATGCTTAATCTTTAGAGGGAGCTAAAAAATTGTAATGGCACATCATAAAACCTGTCTTGGCAGCCATACAGCTCTCTCAGTCCAAGTGTATGCATTTTTACTCAGAAGTAAGTTACAGTGACTTAGTGGAACTTACATTCCAGCAGGGTTAAACCTACCAAAGATTAAAGTTGGGCAGCTACCTTCTGGATATCATGAAAGGATAGCAATTTTTAAGATTTCAGACACGTTCATTTTTATTGCCAGGGAAAGGTGCTTGTGGAATTCTCTGCCTCAGATGAAAAATAAATTGGCCACCCATAGCATGGAAAAAGTCGGTCAAGAAGCTTTTTCTCCCTTTCTCACAACACTAGAAGTCATAGACATCCAATGATGCTGAATGTAGGATGATTCATGACAGATAAAAGAAAGCTCTTCTTCACATAGCATGCAATTACTATGGAACTTGCTCTCCCAGAAGGCAGTAGTGGCCACCATTTTGGATGGCTTAAAAAAAGGATTATAAAAATTCATGCAGCACAGTGGTACCTCGGGTTACAAACACGTCGGGTTACAGACACCGCTAACCCGGAAGTAGTACCTCAGATTAAGAACTTTACCTCAGGGTGAGAACAGAAATCATGCGGCGGCAGCGGGAGGCGCCATTAGCTAAAGTGGTACCTCAGGTTAAGAACAGTTTCAGGTTAAGAATGGACCTCCAGAATGAATTAAGTTCATAACCAGAGGTACCACTGTATAAGGGGATCAATGCCTATGCTTTACCTCCACTGTCAGAGGCATTATGTCTCTGAAGACCAGTTGCTGGGAATCGCAGGTGAGTCGAGTGCTGTTTCCACTGTGAGAACATGATCCTGGACTGGATGGGCCATTGGCCTGATCCAGCAGGTTTGTTTTATGTTCTTAACTTTCTGTATTATTAACTTCTTTGACTTGGGGGAGAGTGTAATTTGCTGTCCTGCCTCTAGTGGTGATATGCTTTGAGCTGGCCCTGCTTTCTGGTAAGTGTCCATAGGGCTGCAACTTTAGTAACACTTAACTGGAAAGAGTTATATCATATACCCCCATGACTGCTTCTGGTTACATCCTGTTAAACAGGATATTGCTTTATCCGACGTGGACACAAACACACACACAAGAATTTGCAACCCCAACCTAGGGTAAATGAATGCAAGGCTACAAGATGTTGGGAATTATGAATTATAGATAACTTCTCATCAGAATATAGCTCCAATCATCTTTAAATCAGGAAAATCCCAATATGCAATTGTCATTCCATGGGTAGCTGTCACAATTGGCAGTCGTGACTACAGTGGTACCTCGGGTTACATACGCTTCAGGTTACATACGCTTCAGGTTACACACTCCGCTAACCCAGAATAGTGCTTCAGGTTAAGAACTTTGCTTCAGGTTTAGAACAGAAATCGGGCTCCGGCGGTGCGGCGGCAGCAGGAGGCCCCATTAGCTAAATTGGTGCTTCAGGTTAAGAACAGTTTCAGGTTAAGAACAGACCTCCGGAACGAATTAACTACTTAACCTGAGGTACCACTGTATCCACAATTTGGCATTTTTAAACTGAGTAAGCATTATTTAATTTTTCAGCATTCTGTAACTTTTTCTTTGTAGCAAGGAATGGCTTGAACTTATAAATTTGATAAATAACAATTTTTAAATCAAACACTTCCAAAGGAGGGGTCCAGGATGGGACATTTGCCCATGAGATCTCTACGTTGACTAGAATGTACATTTTATTTTCAAAAGTCATGCTATGTATTTTGTGTACCATTCATAAGCGGCACATGTTGCATTACAAAGCAGTTACTGCAACCTGATAACACTGTATAGAATAGAACCTACTCCCAAATAAGTGTACATACAATTGCAGTCCAAGCATCCTTTGTGAAAATACTCAAAGGCCACTTCCAAACTACCACTATTTTGTGGGTATGATTAAATCAGATGCTGCACAAATATGGTGCATGTAGTGCTTTTTAAGAACCCAAACCAAAAACAAACATGAACTTTTGTGATGAGAAAAGTGATAGGGAATTGCACCGGACAGAGTGGGATAATTGCAGTGCACAAACAAGTCTTAATGAATGCTCCATGAACAGTAAATTTAAATAAAATAAGTTTACAAACAACTACAGTGGTGCAGTATAACTTCAATGCAAAATTTGTCCAAACAAATCAGGGTGAATGCTCGATAAAAAAAGTTGCCTGGAAGAGACTGAAGATTGAAGACCAAGTAGGCAAGTAAACCAGCAACACAGAGTATTAGGTATATGTTTTGTTGGCTCTCGGTATTCATGGAGTATTCCCATCCTGGCAAATAGTGCAATGAGATATATTAACTTGTAGAATGTTCTGTAATAAAAGTAATTTACAGTGCAAACCTACACATGGTTATTCAGAAGTTAAGCCCACATATTTTAGTGAGGCTTCCTTCTAAGTGTGCAAAAATTGTAGCCTGAGATAATGCAAAGTAGTTCATATTGACTTTTTAAGGGGTGGTTTTGCAAATGCATTTACCTATATGCCAAATGATTTAGTATTCTACATAGTCTAACTACTTTACAGTGGTGATGGAGATGTTGATGAAGATACATCCAAAATTATTTAGTATTCTGCTTACTTTCACTGCATCCTAAAGTGCAACTGAAAACAAGCCTGCCCTACTCAACCACACAGCCATATGTCAGGTGATAAGAAAAAATCAAATTTGCTTATCTTGTTTTTCCTAATATGTACTCCTACACAGTTAAGCAAGATTCATTGGCACCTTTGAAATTAAATATGCATTTGTTTAAATTCTACAAACCTCAATATTTTTACAAGGAAGTCCCACTTGATCAAGAAAGACGTATTTCTGAGAAAACATGTTTAGCAATGGGTCGTATTTCAATGGACTTCTGGCCTGCCAGTTTTCCAAGCACGGATGAAATCTACTCCAAATATATAAGACAGCATTTGTGTGCTTAGAAAACTATAAATGCCAACCAAATTAATTATTAATTTGATACTAATTAACATAAATAAAAATAAAAACGACCAAGAATATTGGAACAAGCATATAGTAAAATATTAATGAATGCTTCAGTCTGCAGGAGGGGAAAGAGAGAGAATGGCTTTTATCCCCTGAACATTCCATCTGATCAACCTAAGCAGGAAAGTCTTGCCCCTTTGTCTCATTTAAGATGGAGGAGTTGGGAAAACCAGATGAGGTCAAGATATTTTGCTTCTGTTTAATGTAACAGCTAAGAGTTCTAAACAAAGATATGAAATTCCTCTGAAATATCCGGATACTGACAAGAAAATACAGTCCCTAAAAAGAGAGGACAATCCTAAAATGCTTAGAACATTTTGTATTTTGTTTTCTCCCTTGTCGCCTAAAACCATATAGTATGAACACCAAAACCTATATTTAGCTATAGATTACAATATACCTGCAGTATCACACAAAACCCAACAGTCAACCACAAAGCCAAGTTTCCCCCCCTAGATGCCTGCTGGCTTATTATACCCATAAACTAATACTGTATGGGGTCATATCAGTGAAAGGCAGAAGAGATAAAAGAAGCAGAGGGGAAATGCTAACTTCCCATCCAGTCATTAAATAACAAATCACTAATTTTATACACCCACGAGCCAGCAGAAAACTTTCTAGTATTATAAATAACAAAAGAGCGACATTTTTTCAACAACAAATCATACATATTTTGTTTTGCAGTCTGTTGGCAAAGCCAAAGACACAAAACTGGGATTAATGCCATATACTCACAGGGGAAATGAGGGAAAATCCTTCCATCTTGCAAGTTTGCAACATTCAGTCAACTTCTTTGCGAACTAATTTTCTAATTTCAGTTATCCAGCTTTGTAAAAAGACATCAAACAAATAAAAATAAATAAAAATTAAAACATCGATCCTGTTTTTAAAATTAAAACAGAACTCCTTGAAGGCCCTTTGCAGTGATTGACCTCAGGACAGGAAGGACCCTAATTAGTTTTCATACTTTCCCTCAAAAGGTCTGGAGGTGAGTTCTTCCCTTCGACGTATCTGAAGTTCCTGATTTCACTACATATCTGTAGGCTGGAGATAGCCCTTGAGCTGTTGTAGCCCAGTGTGACATCAGAACAAAACCCGGCCTTTCAACCAGTTTGCATAAATTACATTTAAGGAGTTGTGGTGTTGTTAACAGGAAGTCTGTCGCCAGCTTGATCGGGTACTTGCTTCATAACCAACAGCAAACATTATTGCCCAGTCCAGGCAAGAACTAGCAACTTGGTACAGATAGATAACATTTCTAGATGAAACCATGATGAGTTTATGTTGTGATATTTGCACTTCTCTCCAGAATAACTAAGTTAGGCAGGCTGTCATTTGTGACAACTGTCTATAGGACGAATTCAGGAACATGAACCCGTTTTTGTGATTCTGTTCTGCCAGGGTGATAAAAGACAGAAAACGTGATTAAAATTGTGCAAGAATTTAGAAAGAAACTTGGTGAATGGGTAATTAACATTTATCATACTGTGTATTAAGACCTGGAAAGAGGCCTTGGGTCTGTGAGGCCCTGTTAGGAACCATTTGAATAATATTATTGAATATTTATTTATTAAATTTATATGGCCATCCACCAATAAATATTCCTCGGAGAGCTAACAAACAATGGTGAGGGAAACTTGCATAATCGTAATAGACAGCCATGAAGAGTGAGACCTTATCTATTTACACTGCGAGTATATATTGAATTATGCCACCTCAACTGTCATGGTTTCCCTCCCCACACTATCCCCCAAAAGGGGGTGGGGACAGCTTGGGATACTGAAATCTGTTAAAAATCGTAATTCTCCTCAGTGCTTTTTTTTTAATTAAAAAAAATGTTTAGGGGTACTCTCATTTTGACTCAAGAAAATCACCATTTTATATTTCAAATCAGTAAAAATAAATACAGTAAATGGACAAAAGTACAAAGATTCACAAGATGTTTAGGGGTATGCGTACCCCTGAGACCCCCCAGAAAAAGCACTGGTTCTCCTTCACAGAACTACAATTCCCAGGCTGCCATAATTCCATGGGAAGTGAGAATTATGCAAACTTTTGAGGAGACCTTGAGATCTTTTGTGTTCCTTCCTCAGTTAATGCATTAAATGCGCGCATTCCTCCCATATGCCTTTATCTCCTTCCTGTACTGAAAATTATCCCTTTTAGGATTCCAACTTCAACATACAAAACCTGTTAGTAACTATGAGTGAGTGAGAGAAACTGACTCCTGATGTCTTTGGCTGAGATTCTTCAGTATATTCCAGTATGTTCATCAAATTTCTACTCTCTGTATCTTCAATAATGCAGCTAAGTGGAAAAACAAATCTTCTAGGAGAAGAAGCAATTTTGCATCTGAAAAGAGATTGCAGTCTTGTTACAGAAGCGACCAGCTGAATACATAAGCAGATCCTGATCAGAGACAGAGCAATGGTGCGCATGAAAGAAAAGATGTAATTGGCAATCAAATGAAGTGTTTCTCCTGGTACATTTCACACCACACAATAGTTCCTTCTGATTACAAATCAGTTGAGACCAATACAGATAAACCTTTCCTCGGTCCACCTAAATGGTTGCGGTCAGCAGTGGTCAGTGGGGTGGCACAGGTAGGGTGGCTTTGCGTATCTGGCTTCCTGGCAGCAATCATCGCTGCCGCTTACCCGAAAGGAGGGTGGTGAGGCACAGAGAGCTCTGCATGGTGCAGGGGCAGTGGCAGTGGCAGAGCCAGTCTACCACTCCTGACACTGTGCCACACTGAGCCGACTGTTCCTTGCCCCACTACTCTTGGTAAGCAGCAGTGACACTTAGTGTTGGAAAGACAAGTGCCCTGCTTGTGCCAGCCCACAAATCACTGCTGGTTCAAGTGCATGCTGGTGTATCTAAAGAAGTATCAGGTACCTCCATCGTTCTGCCTGGACACTGAGGTCCAGCGCCGAGGGCCTTCTGGCAGTTCCCTCACTGCGAGAAGCCAAGTTACAGGGAACCAGGCAGAGGGCCTTCTCGGTAGTGGCGCCCGCCCTGTGGAATGCCCTCCCACCAGATGTGAAAGAGAAAAATAACTACCAAACTTTTAGAAGACATCTAAAGGCAGCCCTGTTTAGGGAAGCGTTTAATGTTTAATAGGTTATTGTATTTTAGTGTTTTGTTGGAAGCCACCCAGAGTGGCTGGGAAAACCCAGCCAGATGGGTGGGGTATAAATAATAAATTATTTTTATTATTATTAGGTAGAGAGATCAGGGCCGCCCTGAGAAATTTTTAGTGCTAGCAGTTGTGCACATTCATTCCTTCTGAATGAAAAAAAATTAACATGGAAACTATTCAAAACATATGTCATGAGTGATGAATGAGTCTGCATGAGGGTTTTTTGTCGCCCATTTATGCACATAAATAGCTTACTCAGCAGTGGGAATTACTTTTTTCCAGTGGTAGCAGCTGATATCATTGGCTGCTTCCTTGAAGCCACCATGTTCTTTTTCTAGAATGCCCATAATGTTGTGCTTGCACATGGAGGCTGGGGCTACTGGAAGCTGTTGTCCAAAACTTCCAGTGGGAACCAAGTTGGAGAAAGGATGTTCTAGCGCATTCTAAAGGGGAACTGGTTGCTGCCATTTTTTTGGAGACACCTGCCATACCAATTCTGCCCCACACATCGAATGCCCTGGAATCATGAAACAGTGGGGGAATTTGAGGAAAATAAAATGGTGGCCACCAGACGTTGGCTGAAGCAAAACGAAACAGCAAAACAAAAGCAAAACCACTACATACTAGCAAGCCTGTGCTGGGTTGGGCCATAAATAGGGGTGACGGGGAATTTTGATTCAGTTTGGTTTTAAAGGCAAGCCTCTCTAATCTGCACTTTCCAAAACAATACAAGAACCGAAACACAGATATCCTTTGAAATTCACACTCCTCTGAATTTTGCAGTGCAGTCCTTCAGTCAAGTAATGTGTACAAAAGTGCATACACTGGGGTAAAGTGACCATAAAAATGTATGTTAGCAAAAATAACATTATTTATGGGAAATTGTTTTGCTGGTGTATTTATATTATGGGAAATTGCATACAAAAATGTGTACATTAGTAGAAATTCACACTCAAATGCTGATGAATTTTGACGATGACTTCTTTTTAAAAAAATGCAAACTGATGTGGAAATGTAAAGAACTGAACTAAGATTGGGAAACTGAAAGTCACAGATTTGCCCATCCCAAGCAAGAAAGACTCTCCTCCCTGGAAGAGAGGGGAGTGGTTGTGGGCGGGAGACCGAGCCCCACCCCTGGTAGGGGCATTAGCCCCCTCCCCTCCTACCTGGCTGGCACCCACGCCCACCGGAGGTGGCCAACCAGGTGCCTCCGGGGGGCGTGTGTAGCAGCTTAATGCTGTGATGCTAGCTCCGCCTCCTCCTCATTCGTCGTCGTCCCTCAGCGACATTTATTGTTTCTATATATTTAATGCATTTTTAAAATAGAAAAGATGGAACTATGTCAAAAGACTCAGCTTCCAGGGATATGCAGGGAGGTATTAGGGAAGGAACTAGGAAAGCTTAGACAGGAAGTATAAGAGAGGCTACCTTACTGTAGCTTCCTGGGGACATTGGTACATTAATATATTTGTTATTACACTTCTTCCTGCAGGGAGTTCACACATTGCTGTTATAGAGTGCTGTGCAACATGGGATTGTGTCAGTGTGAGAGCCTGTGGGGCAGCATTAGTGATGAGCCCCCCCACCCAGTACTTTACCTCTTTCCATTCTGTGCTTTTTAAATTTTCTGTTTTCATTATAACTTCTGTCAAGGTAACTCTAGTAAGTGTGGAACTCTGAACCAATCTGCATATCTCTAATGGCGAGGTTTCAACGCCCTCAGTAAACTATAGTTTTCAGGATTCTGTCAGAAACACCATGCTAGTTAGGCTGGAATAAAACCAATATATGTTTATGATGCAGATGTGTTTCATGTGAAAGTGGTCTAAGCTTTGACACCTGTGTTGTTAGATTTGGTGTGGAGGAACATCATATTCCTTCAACATCACTATACTGAATAGTTATGATCCGATGCTGCACATCAGAAGCAAATACCACTGCAGAAATGAAGAGCAATTCTTCTACCCCCTCCCAATAGCTGCCAGCCACATCAGACTGAGGTGGTTTCCCCTCAAGTCCTGCACACAATTTAAGGTGCTTTCTTTTTCCTCCCAACCAAACCACATCAGTTATCACCTATCTGATTTTTATTTCAGTTACTTTCTTAACAATCAGATTTTGCCTCTTTCATGCCTTCTCTGTGCTAGAATAGAAGTATTCTCTGCACAGTGCAGAATTCTCATTCATTATTATTACGATTATTACTGTTATTACTATTACCTGGCCTCCAACAGCAGGTCCTAGGGTGGATTACAACAATTTAAAACACAGTATTAAGACAGTTAAAACAAGTCACAGGACAAAGGAATAGGAATGAAGAGATTTTCCTCATATCTCATCATTTTCACAGATATTCATCTTCATTCAAATCTTGCTTACATGTCTCTCAGCTGAAAGGAAATGTGTACATTTCAAGACAGTTAAGGTGCAGAGGACCAAAGCATCCTGAAGGTCACTTTTTACTGACATGGTTTGCAAAGATATATTTCCAGACAAAAAATTACATTTAATCTCATTGCATGTGTGTGTGACTGCATGCATGGAAGTGATCTTGAATATAAGATTGTGATTTGAGGACCCAATCCCCGCTTGGGGAATAAAGACACATGGACACAGTATATAAGGTTAATGGGCAAAGAAAAGGCCACAACTTTATTGATTACAGCATGTGAGAATGTATTGGCTTAGGCATTGGACCACGGAACATTAGACTCCACCCACTCGGAGAGGGGTGAGTTTGAGGAGGGGTTAACCACCAGGAGGGGGAGCCTGTTGATGCTAATACAACTATAGGTACTCTCCTGATGTCACCAAGGGTCGTGCCATGGCCGCCCGCCACACGGGCATCGGACAGGATCCACGACCACCTGATTCCTTTAGCAGAATACCCAAAATTGATGGGGTAGGCGATGGCCACACCTTGCCCCCGAAACACCAACAACACATTCCAATGGCTAACCGCCAAATACCATGAAAGTTGTGATGGTTGCTATAGGTAGGCGAAAAAAACCAAGAGGCTGGGCCAATTTTGCCAATTGGAAAAAACTCCTACCAGACCCCCTGGACAACCAGGGCGACCAACCAAAGGTCCATAGCAAAGTCTCAGGAAAAGCTAAACTCTAAAAGGGAGTGGTGGGTGGGTGACTTGAAGAAAATTGTGTGTGCAATGGCAGGGATGGATGGCGCGGCCACATTTGAGCGGCAAGCCACGCCCCCGCAGAGCTTCCCTATTGGGTGCCCAACCGGGGGCGTGGCATGCCAGCCAATGAAGTTGACGCCCCCTGCATGACACGGGAATCGTCTCCCGCTCACAACCCCTCCCCTCCGGGAGGAGGAGAGACTTTATCATACACACACACACACACACAGTGGTACCTCAGGTTAAGTACTTAATTCGTTCCAGAGGTCCGTACTTAACCTGAAACTGTTCTTAACCTGAAGCACCACTTTAGCTAATGGGGCCTCCTGCTGCTGACACGCCGCCGGAGCAAGATTTCTGTTCTCATCCTGAAGCAAAGTTCTTAACCTGAAGCACTATTTCTGGGTTAGTGGAGTCTGTAACCTGAAGCGTATGTAACCCGAGGTACCACTGTATATATATTCAGAATTAAGTTCCATCCAGCTCCATTAGACTTAATCTCAGTTAAGTATGTGGGTAGGACTGCAGCAGTGCAGCACAACACTGTGCATGCCTACTCAGAAGTTAGTCACCTTCAGTTCATAGAGTCATTTAATTGGAAGGGACATCAAAGGTAATCTACTCCATTGAATCAGTTGGAAGGGGCATTGAAGTCTAACCATCTACCAATGCAGAAAATCTATTTCTGCAACATCTCTTATAGGTAGCCACCCAGACACTGCTTTAAAAATCTCCAATAAAGCCTACCACCTTTCAAGATAATCTGCTCCACTATGCCAAACAGCTTGCATTATCAGGAAGTTCTTCTTGACATTTAGTCTAAACCAATTTTCTTGTAATTTGAACCCACTGCTTTGCAAATAAGAGATCTGCTCCATCGTATTACTTTATTACAGCCCTTCAGCCATTTGAAAATGGCTATGATATCAGCTCTTAATAATCTCCTCTCCCAGTTAAACATACTCAGTTCCTTCAAATTTTCCTGATAGAAGTTGATCTCTGATCCATGCACCTTCCTCAAGACATGTTCCAGTCTATCAGAAGCCTTCTTAACTGATGGGATTTCCTCCCATGTGAGTGTGTTTAGCATATCAGCCTAAATCTCCCAGGATCTATGGCTAGATCATGGTATGTCTTCCCCCTTATACTATGCTTCTTGCAGAGCTACTGTAGCATAAAGGTTAAGAAACTGACATGTGATCCATGAAATCCCCTGTTCAAATATATAGAAATCTCTGCCACAAATTCAGTAGGTGATCTTAGGTAAGCTGTTATCTCTTAGTAACATTTTCCACCACAACTGCAGTACGCACACAGTAATACTTCACGGCTGTTGTAAGGATTGTTGACATAATGAATGTGAAGTCATATATGAAACTCCTCCTCACTCACGTGCAAATTTGAGATTCTGAAGAATTGTTGGCCCTTGTATGTCAGCTTTCATCAGCTAGGTGCTCTCCAACTCTCATCAGCCTCAGCCGACATAGGCATGGTGACTGAGACTGATGAGAGTTGTAGTCCAAAACATCTAGCACACACCAGATTGGCAAAAGCTTCTCTATGCCAAATATAGGAATTGCTGTTGTAGGCCAATAAACAGACCAGGATTTAAAGAAAACCTTCTTTTTGAATGAGGGTTCTAAATCTCTTATGACGGAGGGAGGAGAGGAATACTGGAGTTTTTAAGGAAAGAGGAAAACACTGGGTAGGATTCAGCTAGTGAGTTCTATACAAAAGGGCTTCTCTATTGCTCTCCAGAGTTCCCTGGGAAAAGTGATCCATTGTTAAACCACTCTGAATTGTAATTGGGTGAGGGGAATGAGAGTCTCCTAACAACTCTCAGCAACCTTAACTAACTACAACTCCCATAATTCTTTGGGGGAAGCCTTTGCAGTTAAAGTGGTATAATGGTGCTTTAAATGTATCATGCAGATGTGGCTTAACTGTCATGGCTTCTCTCAAAGAATTATGGGAGATGTCATTTGTGGAGGGTGATGGGAATTCTCTGTTAAATGTCCATAGACCACCAACCCTTTCACAGGACTATAGTCCCTGGAATTCCCTCTCCCAGGAAGTGGGAAATGACTGTTAAATCACTTTAAGTCTATATTGTAGATATGTCCTTTCCCCTCTGCCCTCCCCCCCCCCCCAAAAAAAAACTTTTACTTGCTATTTTGCTAGTTTCTGGATGTGGAGAACACTGGCTCACCAACCCCACAGGAAACATCTGTGAAATACACGTCATTCTACTTTTTACAGTTGGTGCTTGCTTGGCTGGTAGCTTTGTGTGTGTCTTGATCCTCTGTATGCTGGCGTTCTTGAGTTATGGAAATGCCATTTAGTAATTTACTTTCAGGAAGAAATACAAGGCTCACTTCAGTAAACATTTGCAATGTTGTCTACTACTATGAAATTATGTATTTTGATGTCTATCTGTAATATAGGATTGTGTGGTAGGTCATTTATGCTTCCTGCTGATGTTTTATTGCAGCTTTATGTTGTCCTTATGTTTGTTTCCTTTTTAAAAATCTTGCTGCAGACAGCCATGAGTGACAAGGAAGGTATATTTGAAATTTATAAAATTGTTCATCGTAAAGTGTGTGTGTTTTTAAGTCAGTGCAACTTCTGTAAAGCACCTAGAACTTTGTATGTCATTGAATAAAACTCAAGACTGGTGTGCAGAGGTAATTCATTACAGTGGGGCCAACTCCAGGACTTTTGGGGTGGCAGTCTAGAGCCCTAGTAAGAAGCGTGAATAAGAAGGCCCAAAAGGCAGCAAGTTTGGCTTATTGTGTACCCAGTCACAGCACCCTCTACCCCAGGAGTCAGGCCACTCCGTCCTGCTTAAATACACCGGAAGCAGACCTGAGTGAAGACTATGGAAGCAAGGTCTGTTCTCTAGGCCACTGCAGATTGGTTAAAAATTGAAATCTGGGTTTGGCGGGCACCAGGATGCACTATGGATGCCAGGGAGAAGGGGCCAACAGCCACACAAAAAATGGTGTGGCTTTGGGGGGATGAAGGAGGCGCTGTGCTGAGTCGCAACCACTACTCACCCATGAACTGGGTAAGCAGCCATTACCACATTCTGAAGTAGGTTAACTAGTAGTGCACATTCCCACCTAAAGAGGAGGGGGATAAGACTGTCCCAATTTTTATTCAAGGGCATACAAAGTTCTGGGTGCTACGCAGAAGTTGCACTGAAATTCTGTAGCAATGTACTGCAGTGGCGTAGCGTGGGGGGTGCAGGGGGGCCCGGCCACACCGGCGCAACATCTGGGGGGGGCGCACTCGCACTCACACTCGCAGCTCTCTGCCCCTACCTGGCTCACTCACTCTCTCTCACTGCAGTGCTGGCTGTGCGAATCCGATCCGAGCCGCTGGGTCGCCGCTCACTGTGGAGGGGGTGGGTGCCAGGCGTTAGGTGCGGAGAGAGAGCGAGGGACTATCTGGGGGAGGGACAGTGCAGCGGCCGCCCAGCGCAGCGCTGAGCGCGGGAGAGAACCACACCAGACCAGCCCAGGCAGCAGCAAGAAGAAGCTGGCAGCGGCGGCGGGTTAGGGGGCGCAAATTACTTGCCTTGCCCCGGGTGCTGACAACCCACGCTACGCCGCTGATGTACTGTACTTAAATTCTTCTCCAGCAAGAAACTTAAAATTCATGTATAAATTGTGAAATTGAAGCCTATTTGCTTAACGAACATAAATTGTGCTTTTTTTGCCAGTCAAGTGGAGAGGAGTAAGGAGTTGTATGGAACATGCTCCTTGATTGCTCTTCTCTTTACCTCCCTTTCCGTTCTGTTCAAATTATGTTGCTCTGCTACCTTCCTGACCTGCTGTTTGAGTTGAACTTATAGACAGGTACACTATTACTTTCAATGTTTCTGTGTTTCCTGCTGTCAGACACGCACTCACTTTTACATTTCATCTCAGCGCTGGTCCCCCTGCTTTAAATCCCTAATTCAAGGCCATTAAATATATGATCAGTAGCATGTTAGGTCATTTTAAATTATTGACTTTTTAAATTTCTTGGTGAGAATAATTTAAGTACATTGCTACGGAATTTTGTGGTTTTTATAAAAAAATAGTACAAAGGACCCACAACCTGACCTGTGTGCACGGTGTTGTATCTATTGGTTCTACATTTGCTATGGTGTGAAAATTCAAACTACCCCAGAGAGGCCTGTCACTTTGCCTGCCCCTCGTGCTCAGGCCCTTGGGTGACAACAAGTTGGGACATTAAGATGTTGCATGAAATCTGACAACAATCAAACAAAGAAAAGGGAAGTCGCGATATCTTTAGCGTGCTGGACTGGATTCGCTTGTGGCAATTCCCAGAATGAGTTAAATCCTTGTGGGGGTAAAAGTGAATCAGAATTTGCACAGCATATTCTGGAATTTCCCTAAATGATGTGTGTGGTCACTGAAAAAAGGGAAATGGTTTGTTTCATAGCAGGAGATGGTGGTAGGAGACGAGGAGGAGCCAACACTAAAACAAAACCAAGGCTGTATATTTATAATTCTTATGGCTTCTCTTGTACAAAGGCAGAATTCCTGTTAATCAGGTCATTAGGGAAGACCTTTTTTAGTCACCTTCTTTGTTGCAGTATTCAGCAGTTAATCCTAAAGAAATTAGTATTCTCCATTTTGTTTGGGTAGGCCTTGTCCACACACAAATTCAACCATCAGGTCTGCATCCAAATAACCACATGACTAGTATGACACGCCTCAGGGAGCTTTGGACTCATATTTCTTTTTTGCTTGCCATGAAACACGGGGAAACCTCTTTTAAAACTGAAGGGTGGGAGATATATGCCATTCAAAGGGAAAAGGTCAATAGGCCCACTTGGTCTGCCCAAGCTCTTGGGTGACCTTTAGGAAGCTCTTTGGATTTTCCTCCATAACTAGTACTAAGTCCTAGCTGGGCATGTTGAAAACAGTTTGCAAATGGCTCATTATGAATCATCAGTATGTTGACGACAACGTAGTGTGTGCACATTCAGAGGATGACCTTCAAACCATCCTAACAAAAAGCTTGGTCTATCGCTCAACATCCATAAAACCAACATGCTGCACCAACAAGTACAAAACAACCCGTCTGCAGCGCCACAAATTCAACTCAATGGTGTAATGTTGGAAAATGTTGATCACTTCTCCTACCTGGGCAGTTATCTTTCCACAAGGGCTAACATTAATGCTGAAATCCAGCATCGCCTGAGCTCTGCGAGTGCGGCTTTCTCCCAATTTAATTGCAGAATATTTGAGGACCGGGACATTCGCAGGGAAACCAAAATGCTTGTTTACAAAGCTATCGTACTACCAACCTTACTGTATACTTGTGAAACACGGACCACTTATAAACGCCACCACCAACTCCTCGAAAGAGTCCATCAACGGTGTTTCCAAAAAAAATTACACATCACTTGGGAAGAACTAATGCCAGTGTACTGAAAGAAGCAAAGTGTCAAAGCATTCTTCAACATCAGCTTCGTTGGACTGGTCATGTTGTGCAGATGCCTGATTATCGTCTTCCAAAGCAGCTACTCTATTCCGAACTTTACAATAGAAAGCCTAATGCTGGTGGTCAACAAAAGAGGTTTAAAGACTCTCTCAAGGCAAAACTTTAAAAAATGTAGTATAAACACCAACAACTGGGAAACACTGGTCTGCGAGCATTTCATCTGGAGAACAGCCTTTACCAAAGTTATCATGGGCTTTGAAGACCCTCGAACTCAGGACGAAAGGGAGAAATGCGCTAAGAGGAAGGCATGCTTGGCAAACCCTTACCATGATCAAATCCCACCCAGAAACCTATGTCCCCACTGTGGAAGGACGTGTGGATCCAGAATTGGCCTCCACAGTCACTTACAGACTCATTGTTAAAACCATGTTTATGGAAGACAATCTTACTTGGCTACGAGTGATCACCAAAGAAGAAGAAGAAGATGAATGCACACTTTAAAACCAACCTGAATTCTGCTGAAAGGTTCTTATGTAGGCAAACCTCTATGATGCTCACAAGTTCTGAACCAGGCCATGCCTTGCATTTATTACTAATCATATTGTTGCACGTCATCCCACTCTCCCAAGTAGTGTGAGATTCCAGGGGTTTCAGATGCTTACCCAGGGTTTGTGTTCCTTTTTCTTCCCCTCATGCAGATGAGATCTCCATTTTCTAAATGAAATCTTCTTGTCTCTAACAGCTTGTCTCTAATAGACTACAGTCATTTAGTATATCTAGACATTTTACCTCTTTGTTGTGAGCAGAACACACATCATACTAAGTCTATGTAAGGGTAATGGAAGTCACCTATAACTACAGCATCTCCTCTTTTGAATAACTCCTTGATTTCATTCTCCATCTCAAGATTACCCTGAGCATTTTCATCAGGGGAATGACAGCATGTCCACAACGCTAAATTCCTTATCACCACCCACAATGATTCTGTGGAAGAATCCCCCTTTAGGATTTCTAGTTTGTTGGTCTCTATGTCCTCTTTGAGGGACGCGGGTGGTGCTGTGGGTTAAACCACAGAGCCTAGGGCTTGCCGATCAGAAGGTCGGCATTTTGAATCCCCATGACGGGGTGAGCTCCCGTTGCTCGGTCCCTGCTCCTGCCAACCTAGCAGTTCAAAAGCACGAAGTGCAAGTAGAAAAATAAGTACCGCTCTGGTGGGAAGGTAAACGGCATTTCTGTGCGCTGCTCTGGTTCGCCAGAAGTGGCTTAGTCATGCTGGCAACATGACCTGGAAGCTGTACGCCAGCTCCCTCGGCCAGTAAAGCGAGATGAGCACCGCAACCCCAGAGTCATCCGCGACTGGACCTAATGGTCAAGGGTCCCTTTACCTATGTCCTTTTTGAGGGAGATTTGTTTCAAATCAGAAAGTGGTGGATGAGGTGAGGGTGCCAAATCCTTCCTCAGCCCATCATCTTCCCTCCAAAATCTTTCCCCACAACCTAGTTTCCCTTGTCTGGGCTAATTTCCAGACTGGGAGAACAACAGAGAAACAGTTGGGGAGAGAAGGAGAGTTGGCTGAAGGGCTCAGCACCTCCCAACCACTTACAACAGCTCTAGAGGAAATCCTAACCCGTGTTTTACTGCTGCTTGACTGAGTGCTTCAAAGAAGCAGGTCTGCCACTGTCACATGTAGTTCCTCCACAGGTGATAACAATTTGCCAGAAGCTATCTGGTATGTGTTCATTAACATGGAACTGTATTCTTCTGCATCAGTGACGTTGACCAACAGTCATGCAGCTGGGAAAGCAAGATACTATAACTTCACACAGTCTTCTTGCTATGTAAGAAGCCTGAGTGGCTGCTTTGTAGACATTTTTGCACAACCATGTCCTGTGAGTTCCAGGATGAAGCAAGAGAAAAAGTCCTCCTTTAACAATGCAACAGCATGAATATGAAACTGAGGGCTGAGGGCTGTATGCATTCTGGAAGAAAATTCAGACTTTTGGTGCTTCTTCCACACTTAGCTTTTTAAAGCTTTAGTTCCAAAACTGTAGGACAGGTGGAGAAGCTCTGGAAAGAGAGCATTGTTTCATGAGGCCTGGAACAGGCCCTACCATGACATAGAGTACCCCTCCAGATGAGTGTTTTGGAGTTGTTGTTTTTCCAAGGGTATCCTTAGGAAACATTAGGAAGAACTTCCTGACAGTAAGAACTGTCCGACAGTGGAATTTGCTGCCAAGGAGTGTGGTGGAGTCTCCTTCTTCGGAGGTCTTTAAGCAGAGGCTTGACAACCATATGTCAGGAGTGCTCTGATGGTGTTTCCTGCTTGGCAGGGGGTTGGACTCGATGGCCCTCGTGGTCTCTTCCAACTCTATGATTCTATGATCCTGTACATGTTCTTCACACAATAATAGTGTATTAGTGGTGGATTTATCAGCTGTTCTGAGATGCTTCCCCAGTGTTAACACATTATTGCTGTCTGCACGGCCTACAGAACAGCAAAGGCGGGACAAAAATAAACCAGAACATTGTGTGCTTTGTGTTATATCTGAGATATAAACTGATTGGAAGTGAAGCAGTGTGACCACTCCAAAACATTTTTCAGGAGCAAACAGTATTCGAAGCAGGATTGCACGTGACCGTCCTAATGGCATTGTGAGTGCAAATAATCATGAAGTGCTATAATAAAAGGGATGTGTGGAGGGCCCCCAAAGTGTAGCAGCCACCTCTGGTGGCAAATGTAGAGTGGTGGGGAATAGATAGAGCTGTGTGTGTCACGTGACCTCCCCTGTACTTCCTAAACTGGCCCTCTGATGTGATGGGGGACACTGCCCTTTTTCATTGTCAATGGAAGATCCATCTGGCAGTCTGGCCAACTTTTGCATGTGGAATGGGCGGGGGTGTCAAATCCTTTCCTTCATGATCTAGGGGCAGCCCCGGTGCACCCCTTCCCCTCAAGCGGTGGAAAGTTCAGAGCAAACTTTGCATGGTCAGCTTAGAATCAAACTAGACATGACACCACAGACTTGGTTATTCAGATATCTAAAGCAGAAGTCGGTGTGGGGTTGACTTTTTATGACCAAAAGGAGTGCATGGTTAAGGGGCAGATGAATGGTCCCTGTATTTTACACTTTCCTCCCTGTAGCCTCTCCTCATAAATGTTTTTCTTCTAGCCATGCTTGCTTTTGGTATATTGCAGCTCAGCTGAGAACAGAATGCAAAGGAGTAAGCTGTGGGTACATAATTAGCATGCCTTACCAGTGCGCCTTTTTTTGCTGTAAAAACCAGATCCTCCAAATTTAAGCATATTTAAAGAAGACCAGGCTTCTTCAACCTCGGCCCGCCAGATGTTTTGAGGCTACAATTCCCATCATCCCTGACCACTGGTCCTGCAAGCTAGGGATCATGGGAGTTGTAGGCCAAAAACATCTGTAGGGCCTAGGTTGAGGAAGCCTGGTTTAAACAAATGAAATAGCCAGTGTCACATTTGGCTTGGAGGACATTGCTCTGGAGAATTCAGAACTGCATTCAGATATGATGCCATGACATGCTTTGTTTCATGTCCTAACACGTCAACTCATGGCTCAGGACTGCAACACCGCAAGGACTGCCTCTCCCCATATAAACCGACCCAGACTCTCTGTTCACCTTCTGAGGCCCTTCTTCATGTGCCTCTTCCACAAAAGGTTGAGAGGGTGGCAACATGAGCACTGGCCTTTTCGGCACTGGCTCCCTGTTTGTGGACTGCTCTCCCCAGGGAGTTTTGTCTGGCGCCTTCATTATATATCTTTAGGCACCAGGTGAAAACATTCCTTGCTGATTAATATTTACAGCCTTTTAAATGAATGTGTTTTTTTTGGGAGGAGTAGTGTTTTGTTGTTTTCGTTTTAACTATTTATTTGTGCTTTTAGCTTGTATTTTTATCTTGTGAACCAACCTGAGATCTTATTATGAATGGTGGTATAACAGCAGCAGCAGCAGCAACAACAACAACAACCATTGACAATTCACAGTTATGGCCACTGGTCTGTTTCAAGAGGTTGCTGTGCCATGAAGATGATGTGAATTTAGGAATGTATGTATAGCTAAGTGTTAAGCAGGTGGAAAATGAAACCAACCAAATAGCTCTAAACTATGGTTTGACTAGGGACGCGGGTGGCGCTGTGGGTAAAACCTCAGCGCCTAGGACTTGCCGATCGTCAGGTCGGCGGTTCGAATCCCTGCGGCGGGGTGCGCTCCCATTGCTCGGCCCCAGCGCCTGCCAACCTAGCAGTTCGAAAGCACGTCAAAGTGCAAGTAGATAAATAGGGACCGCTTACTAGTGGGAAGGTAAACGGTGTTTCCGTGTGCTGCGCTGGCTCGCCAGATGCAGCTTGTCACGCTGGCCACGTGACCCGGAAGTGTCTTCGGACGGTGCTGGCCCCCGGCCTCTTAAGCGAGATGGGCGCGCAACCCCAGAGTCGGACACGACTGGCCCGTACGGGCAGGGGTACCTTTACCTTTACCTTTATGGTTTGACTACTATATGTCTGGGAGATCCACCCATAGTGCTGGCTCTAGCCTATGGTTAGCACAATCTGATCTGACATGTCTAATTACCAAGAGGTCTGTTTATTTACAAATGAACAGAATAAGTAGAGATAATGAGACTCCAGAGGGACGGACAGAGATAGGCAGCAGAAGTTGCAAAGCAAAAAATGCTTCTCCCCCAAAATCTCTTAATAGCTCTGCCAGCCTGAGCAAAGATTGGTTTCAGCTTCCACCTTGGGCAAGTGCCTCATATTTCAGATGCTTATGGAAGGTGCAGTCTGTTGTCAGTGATGAGACCTCACCAGGAATGAAAGAGGGCATTGATCCATCCATCAAGACAGCATGGCCCACAGAAGCATAATGTGACCTACTAGGAGACTTGTAGGTTTACCATGAAATATACTGATGAAGCATCTCATTCTGGCTTTCCAATGTAATTTCTACATGATATGCAGGTGGAGAGTGGTGCTAACAGAGGATTGAATTATATGGCATATGGGAATAAATGCACAGAACGGATGAATTTGTTTTCTCCTCTTGCTCTCCTCTTCCCTCTCCCCACCCTTTTGAGCACTTTAAACTACAGAACACAACTGAACATGGAGTTGCTAACTGAGCTGACAGCAGTAGGAATCATGGTTTATAAAAAGCTACTAGCACTGCTGAGCTGGTGAAGAGAAAAGAGGAAGTGACAACCAAGGCAAATGAAAAGGAAAAAAAAAAAAACCCAACATATTGCCTTTAAATGGCCCTGATTCTGAGTTGTTTTTTCTTTGGACTCTGAAGGACATAGAGGCGCCAGGTTGCCCCCAGGTTTGAGAGGGCCCAGGATGCCTTGCATGTGTGTGACATCACTCACGCCTCCCAAGACCGCACAGGTTGGTGCAGCCTTCTGCTAGGCTGCATTAGTCCCCATGTGGTCTCCCGACAAGTGACATCACCAGTGGCGTAGCGTGGGGGGTGCAGGGGGGGCCGGCCGCACCGGGCGCAACATCTGGGGGTTAGGATTAGGGGGCGCAAATCCACGGGTTAGGGGGCACAAATTACTTGCCTTGCCCCGGGTGCTGACAACCCACGCTACGCCACTGGACATCACATCCTCAACATTGAGGGGGCCAGGACCCCTTCAAACAAATATCAAGGGTGCCGAACCACCATGGCTTCCTAGAGTTGGCAAGCCTGGGAGGACCACAATAACCCTTCAGAATTCATTATCACCCCGCTTTGCTGTTTCCTGCACTGCAGTGATTCCTATCCCACCTTAGACAGTAGTAGAGTACTGTGAATGACTGTGTAGCTATATGCTTGTTCTTAAGACACAAAACCTGTGCTACTGGCAGAGGTACCAACTTGAATAAAAAATTTGGGGCCCGGTAAGCCCCGCCCCGCATAATCGATCACAAGACACAGCACACACACACTATTTGAATGACAATGCCCATCAACTTTGGAGCGGGCCGGCCCCCTCAAATACTTCATTGGGGAGAGTTGGCCCCTATGGCTACTGGTTAATTATGAACGCAATGCTACTAATGTATGTCAGGTGTTCCTTAGAGTTCTCTGCGCTGCCACAGGAAGTTGTAGGGTGCTCACCTCCATTTGTGTGGGGAAATTCAGCCTCCATCTTCCTCGGTATCTCTCATCTTGGCCACTTTTCACCCTCCCGCCTAACTCTTTCCTCACTCACCCTCCTTTATCATACCATGTTTTGCCTTCTAACAAAGCAGGAGGGAAAGCTAAGTTAGATGAAGAGTGCTTCTGGTTTGCTTTAGTGAATGAGGTGAGGAGAAAGTGGAACGCCTGAGTTGCACCAACAGGAAACTGGAGGCTTCTCTTTCACAGTCTTTGTTTTCTGAACAGTCAGGAAGGGCCCATGATAGAATTTCAAAACACAGGTGGGCATTCAGCCATACTAGATACACCATAAGGTTTTTTGTGTTGTTGGTTTTTTTAAAAAAAGAGTAAAAAGGGGGAGGGGGAAACGTTCAAAGCATTTCACATATTGTTACCACAGGGCCAAACTAAAAGTCACTCTGAATAACATGTAGCTTTCTCCAAGGTTTATATCCAAAACTGTATTTTATACGGTGGAGACTGTAATCTGATGCAGAAGATTGGCATGGATGGAGAGGGGCTTCTTAATCCTTTCCTCTTGGGCCATTTCCTTGCCAGAAATAATTCTTCTCAGGCTGCCTCCACCGGTCTGTCTGCTGGGGAAAAGACAGATGAATCTGCACCAAATGCCTTCTGCCCATCCTCTGTTATAAATATGTGCTTATGTGATCTGGTGCATATGTTTCTGTCTATTTTTAATTAGTGTTAATTGCCATGGGCCTTTGGGACAGAGGCGTGTGGGTGGACTACAGAACTGAATAAATAAATGTGACAAGGGCAGAACAGTAGCCTATCTTTTCCCTGAAAATAAACCTAAGCATGTGTCACTTAAGCTATGAGATGTTGCTTCCTTGTTTACCTCTGTTTTCGCTTTCTTGCTCTTTTCCTCTTGGATGCACTGTATTCATTTTATTTTATTTTAAGCTCTTAGGACAGGGACCTGTCTTCTTCTTCGTCGTCTCCTCTTCCTCCTCCTCCTCTCTCTCTCTCTCTCTCTCTCTCTCTCTGTGTGTGTGTGTGTGTGTGAGAGAGAGAGAGAGAGAGAGCGCTAGTTCCAGCAGTCCTGTTGGTTTGGAACTGAGAAATAGCCTTTTGGGTAAACCTTTAATTTATGCTTTGTCCATCAATAAGTCCTGTTCAGATTTTTGGGATTGGGTGGCAGCAGATGGTACTGGAAACTCCACAGGAACTAAGATTTTAACCATAGTTGCAGCCACATGCATTCACATGAAAATGTGTTTGTCTTGCTCCTTCCAGTGGGTGAAGATATCCCCTTAATATTCTGGTAGGTGCATTTACAGCTCAAGACAGAATGTATATCTGGTTGATTTAGCCACAGTCATCATTGCCCTACTCATCTTTGATATTGGAAAGTGAGGCTCTGCACCTTCTAAATTCCAAGTTTGGACTTTTTTGTGAGGATGATGGTGGTGATTCATTGTTCCCATCTTGACTCTCACAAGGCGATCATGCAGTTGTCCTGGTTTCAAAATCATCAGCCCCGCCAGCTCGTCTCCATCAGTCTTGAGAAAACAGGAAGCACCACCACCACAGGAAGCAGTGGGCTCTTACACCCTCCCAGTGAACTGAGCTGCAGAACCTGTTGCAAAATGCTAACAGAACACTTGGTGAGCTCCAGAGGGAAAGCAATGAGAAATCTGCTGACCCATCAGCCTCTGTGCAATTCCGGGCATCAACTCCTCAGACCCGTAATAATCTATGTGGTCAGATTGTTGTCACTTGAATAAGCTTCATTGGGTTTTTTTGCTTCTTAATTAACAAAGCTCAGGGCTGTTCACTCAGGCTGTTGAATTATTGCATTTAGCCAGTATATACATTTTGACTTAATTAAAATGATATTTCAGAATTTTCACCATACTTCTAGTTCCACTATGGTGTAAAGAGCATCGCTTTAGAAAATGATTGCTCTCCCGCTTGCTGTGTATTATTGATTATTATTTATTAAATGTGTATGCCACCCTTCATCCGTACATCTCAGGGTGGTTCACAACATAAAAATTCAAGAAAGCAAGCACAAAATACATAATAAAAACAAGAACAAGAACAAAAGAGCAGGTACATTTCAGTCCAATGGCCTGTCCAGTACAGCTTTCTCCCATTTCTTACAGTAGCCAAACTGGTGCCTATAGGATGAGGTAGGGCATGATCACAATGGCCATCCCTCTCTTGATATTTGCTACCGTCCTCCGGCAGCCGGTATTCAGAGGCATGATGCCCCTGATCATAGAGATTGTGTGCAGCCATCTATGATCACTCATAGCCACTGGTAGCCTTTCCTTCTGTGGATTTGTCTAATCCCCTTTTAAAGCTGTCCACGTTGGCAGCCATTGCTACATTTTGTGGTAGTGAATTCCATTATTATTGGGGGATGGGAATGCTTCTTTTTGCCTGTCCTGAATCTGGCATTCAACTTCCTTGGATGACATGAGGTATTATGAAAGAGGAAAAACTTCTCCATGTGCATTTTCTCCACACTGTGCACACCAAGCTAAACTCACCTTTTTTCTAAGCTAAAAAGCCTTTCCTCACTGGTGAGTTGCTCTAGCCCCTTGATCATTTTAACTGCCATTTTCTACACCTTTCCCAATGCTACAATATCCTCATTGACCAGGGTGGTGGACCTTTTTGGCTCCATGGCTCAGATTATTTTCAGGACTGGCCTCAAGGGTCAAATTTTGACAGGTGGTACTCTGTTCATTGGACCTGGTATCAAAACAATTATAAAATTATCACCAGTTGTGCTCCATTCTTCATTTTTATACCTGTCTTGTATTGTCAATAAAGGCATGGGATGGTAGTCAGGTGAATTTTACTCAGAGTAGACCCACTGAAGTTAATGGCCCTAACTTAGTTCTGGTCATAAATTCCAGTGGCTCTACTCTGAGTAAAACATATTTGAACACCACATATAGTTTTGGGGTTCTGTATAATTTCTTGTGGTCTGCTTTTTGTTTTTACTCATAATAAGGCTGCATTGTCATTCTTTTTTGGTCCAAAGAGTCCATCCTTCATTAGGATGTCAATAATAAAAGAACACTCAGTTGTTAATTACCCAACAGCACATTGTGTTATATTCGAAACCAAAATGATGTCATCTTTTGTTTGGAGAACTACTGGCCCAAAGAGTAACCAGGACAACAGAAACAAAAGTGATAAGAAAGAAGATTTTCTCTTTGTGTATAATAATTTTACTAAGGTAATCATCAAAAGGCATTTAAAACAATTAAATAAATCCATACAGGAGAATCGTTGCAGAATGCAGTGAATAGTGTGATAATAGTGAATAATGTTGGGAAAGCAATTATATTCATGTAGGTGGAGCGATACGAAATGAGGAATGGAGGAAGGAAAACCTTGAAAATGTGCAGGGGTGGTGTAATGGTAAAAAGAAAAAGGTACATGGGATTTGGGTGGATAGAATGATGTTCATCATCACATCCAGGTTCCATCCGTAAAAGGAGATGCACTGCAGCTCCTCCTGACAACAGCAGAGAAATACGGACAGTCAGAGAAGTGGGAACAAGGAGAGGACTTTGCAACACCTGCCATCTGTTCCCCAAGCCCCCCGACTGCTTATCCTGATTGCACCACCCCTGGCACCTGAGAGGAGGAAAGTGTGCTCTGGGATGCTGGGAATTCTAGCTGTGTGAGGGCTAAACTACCACTCACAGGGTTCTTTGGGCGAAGCCATGTACTTTAAATGTACTTTAAATGCATGCATTTCTTTTTTTGTATTAAATCACTCCTAACCCACCTCTCCATGGTCAAAGAATTTGAGGGAGACTCTCCCCCCCCCCTTGATAAGGAATGTCCTATCCTCACCGCAGAAGTGCAGTCTTGAAGGAAGATGGGTGAGATCGTGTTCAACAAATGAGAAGATGTCCTCTGGGGGAAAAGGCGATTGTTGGGAATGGCTTCTAGTCATCATTCTTTAGCCAGGCTCTTGTTTACAGTTGAGAAGGATTTATGACAACTCTCGGGAGGCTTTTTATTCTGTGCTCTGCTTCAAAATAAAATATATTGCTTTCAGGTCTGCTCTGGGATAAGAGTGGGTTAGAAATTTTGTAAATAATAAATCAATTACAGAACAGAGACTGAATCAGTAATTCAGAATTACTTATTTTCTCTGCTGATCCACCTCATCAGGCTCTTACTAGAACGTGCTTTGGAAAGTTTTAATTATTATTTTCCCCTTCTGTCAGTTAATTTGATCTGAAGCATCAGAAAGTTGCAACACAACATCTGTGGTACTGTGAAATTGCCAAATAGCATATGAGAGTCTTTCTGGTCATTGCAATTACAGTTCTGTTGTGAGGGAGGCCACATTTTCACAGCACGCAAACTGCAGTATTGTGGGGGGAAATGGGAGACATCCTTGCCGGCTAGCACATCTGTTTTGTTCGTAAGTATCACCTCAAACATAATTTCATCACAATTATAAACTTCATTTCCACACTCCCATATAGGTCACACACTGTCATGGTGAAAATACGACTCCTGCTCTAGAGGATTCGTGGTTCCACAACTGAATTTTTCAGTGTCATTCCCAACAATATACGAGCAGGCCATTGTTACTTGACTGGCCTGCTTTGTTACAAGTGTGATCTCACTTCTCGCCCAGTCTAAACGACCAGCCCTCCTATTAATGACAGAGTTGACATAGGGCCAATATGTTAGGCAGGGCAGAAAGGTGTGCTGGAAAAGAATAGAAAACTGTTTCCCTCTGAATATGTATACCAATTGATCTGTTCTAGCGGATTTTTTTAAACCACTTTAGATAGATAGATAGATAGATAGATGATAGATAGATAGATAGATAGATAGATGATAGATAGATGATAGATAGATAGATAGATAGATGATAGATAGAAAGAAAGAAAGAAAGTGCTTTGATTGGACTCTTTATCTGAGAGACAACACCCATCCGTTGACCCTACAGGGTCAAAGGGTGCTCTTCCCAGCCAAAGAAGGCATTCTAAACTATGATTAGGACTGGAAAGGACAAGCAGAGGAACAGTGTGAGCTAAAGACACTGATGTCTTGTGACTACATCCAATCCACTTCAAGCCAGCTGCATAGACGTGTTATAATAATTTAAGGTCTCTAATATATAAATTAAAGGTTCATAAATGTGCAAGGCAAAAACGTACATAAATATATAAACCACATGTCTGAAACAGTACATCAAGACAGTCCTGAAACCATTTTGACTCTCCCAAATTGACCTCAAATGTTTCTCTGCAAGGAGGAAGGAAATAGGAAAGCCTCCCCATTGTCTCTTTGCTCACAAATCCTGTCTTAACAGTGTATTTGTGTATGAATAGGGTGAGCATGTGACCTGGATTCAGGAACTGAGTATTTACCATCACAAAAGAATGGCCAGGATGCCCTGGTAAAAGCAATCGGTGACCATTATCAGGTATCCTGGCAGATAGGATTCTGCTGTAGACTGCCTCTTCTGTGATGTATGTATGATGTATTGGGGGATGGTCTTGAGCTACAAGGTGGCAATTTCAAAAGTCTATATAAGAGCTTGCACACCATTGTTCTGGGTTCCTCCTTCCTCCTGTGTGGGGTGGTAAGCACCCTCTTGCAACAGTTTAATAAAGATCAGGCTTACTAGCTGCTTTGCTTCTCAATATTCTCTGGTTGGCCTCTGTTATTTTCTCCTATTGATAGAGAACCTACATAAGGCTCTTGGGTACCCTATAAGGGAAAAGGAGCAGTTTTTTCTTATAACAGACACATCTGTTGTATCATCCTCTCAGTGAACAAAGCATAGTCTCTCGTTTGGCTACATACTTAATTCTCTCTGACGCATCCGCAGACTGTGTGTTCTCTTATCCCTAGTTCTTTCACCTTGATAGCTTTTCACGGGGGGTGGGGGCACAGAAAATTGTGATATTGTAAAGACTAATTAGTTTATTGAGGCACAGACCTTTACAGGTAAACACCCTAAAAGGCAGGCTGTGACAATAATAATACAGGGAAGCACCCACTACCAATTTTTTCATCAAATGTTATTCAATCCAAATGTAGGTGTGAGACACAAACACCCCCTTGCCATAGAAATCCATGCAACAAGAAAGGTGAACCTTTAAGGTGTTGTCATATTCTTTGTCTTTTCCTTGTGGTGGATTGACAGGACTGCTCCTCTGGAGTCCAGCGTTAATATCTTGAGGGGATAAAGGGTTTGGAAATGTACTGCTGGTTGCCTCAGTGGAAGGAATTTATCAAAATAGTGCTGATCTGTATCGCTTAGCCACAATAAGGTTATACAAAGAGCAGCAAATCCCTTGGGGTGTAACAGTTGGTCTGTTCCTAACCTCAGCCTCTTATCTCTCTCAGACAGCTTCCAGTTCCTCCCTTTCCCACAAGCACTGTGGCAAGAGGCCTGTCTCCAATGGGTACAGGAGAGGATGAGGGCATACAGTGCATGCCATCATAGATGATCAGGCTGTGTGTGAGAGAGTCTGTGTACACACAACAGTTTACCATGCATACCACGTGCACATGTTTTTTTGTGTTGCCTTCATCCAAATGGAAGCCTCTACTTTTCTCCTGTTCAATTCAGATTTCCCCTGATCTGCAGGGCAGGAATCCAACATAAAATTGCATGTTACCCAACTCTAGACTACCTTTTCTGTTATTTTTATTGTTATTACAACACTCTAGACCTTCAATCTAAGGCCCCAGGGCAGGTTACAACAATTAAAACACATTAATATTAAAACACAATATTACACAGTACAGTGGTACTTCAGGTTACATACGCTTCCGGTTACATACACTTCAGGTTACAGACTCCACTAACCCAGAAATAGTGCTTCAGGTTAAGAACAGTTTCAGGTTAAGAACGGACCTCTGGAACGAATTAAGTACTTAATCCGAGGTGCCACTGTATTAGAAACAGTTTAAAACAACTTATGTGCATTATTTGGTAGGTGTTTTTTTTAAAAAACACATTGTGCCATCTATCATGTATCATCATACCTTCTGCCTACAATGGTGAGGTGCTCCTCAGTGAGCTGTTGGTGGGGCCGGGTGTTTTAATTTTTCACCCATTATTTTGTGGAAGTTTGGTATTTTGGAAATTTTGTGCAAGTCTGGTATATTGGAAAACTTGTACCTCAGTGTTATTATCTTTTAATGGCCTTGTGCACACAATGGACCTTAGATTACTGGAATTCAGGGAGGTTGTGGAAGCACTAAGTGAGGGGAGGGGACAACGGCACACAGTGCAAATGCATCCCATCAAACACAAGCCACTAGTTTGGAGAGGAAACATTGGGCAGGATTGACCTAACAAGCCTGGTCATTGAAGCCCTGCGCAAGGATTTCCACTTGTGCAGCAGATTGTGCCCCCACCCATCCACATGCCGCAGAATTGGCTCTGGGAGGATTGGGAGAACCCCAAGAACAGTGTGGGGTAGCAGAGGGGTTTGTTCCATCTGGCAAGCTGCAAAGAACAGGGCAATAGTGAATTCCACCCGTTGAGTTCTACTGAAATCGCACACTGAAAAATTGGTTCTGTGCAACTCATGTGGACATTAACATGGACATTCTGGTGTGTACACAGAGTGTAGAGGAACTGGCTGGTTCCAAACTGTCATGCACTGGAGCTTATTGGAGTCTTGAGTATCAGCACTGATGGAAGGAAATAGGTTCAGTTGTTTTACATCAATTGCACAATGGGGGGATAACATGGTATAAGCTTGATAATGACCAGTACTGGCAATGCTCTAGCAAATACATGCTCCTGAGCATGGGCATAGCCAGGATTTTTGTTGGGGGGGGCAAACTTTTGTTAGGGGGGCAGTTTTTGTTATGCGGGGCAGAACCTCAGATTTGTATTGATTTTTACTGATTAAGGGGAGCAGCTGCCCCTCACGCCCCCTTGGCTATGCCCATGCTCCTGAGGAAAATTTATAAAACAGTAATGACATAAAAGAAACAAAATCACAAAGTATCATAAAAACTAAAAACCCAATCAACTGGAGGATCCTCCCCCCCCCCCACACACAAATCTGAAATAGTGCCTGGTAAGACACAAAGCAAACTTGAATTTTTTTGCAGGGGTGTCTTCTGGATCAGTATGGCTGCCTTTGTTTTTTATGTTTCCCTAGGGAGGAAATTATTTCATTTTGGTGCCACCATTGAGAAGGCCCTGCCCCAGTAATCACCCACTGTGCATCTGATGGTGGGGGCACATGACACAAGCCCTCTGAGGCAGATCTTTACATGAGATTGTTCCTTTTATGTGAGTGCATATCTCATCCTAACACCAACTTGCCTAGCGAGTTCAGAGCAGATGTAAAAATTGAATGGGGGACTTCTTGACTCACACTCTAGACAACTAAGTTAACACCAGTTGCACAACTCTTTTCCTGCTTGTGGAAGGAGAATTGTATTTTCCCGGCAACCACAATTTGTGGTTTGAATTATAGAAAAAGGCCGTTTTCCTGCAACAGAGGCAAAAACCTTAAAATGAGGTGTCTGCATTTCTTATAACATAGGAGTTACACATTTGTGTTAGTGGTGCAGCAATAAAACGGCTAACACATTTGCAAAGCTCAGCAGGGTCCAGTATGGTTTCAAATTGGATGGAGGACCATGCATTGAGATTTCTGCATTGCAGGGAGTTGGACTAGATGACCCTCGGGATCCCTTCCAATTCTATGATTCTGTGAAAACTAATTGTCCATGTTGTTGTTGTTTAGTCGTGTCCGACTCTTTCTGACCCCATGGACCAGAGCATGCCAGGCACTTCTGTCTTCCACTGCCTCCCGCAGTTTGGTCAAACTCATGCTGGTAGCTTTGAGAACACTATCCAACCATCTCGTCCTCTGTCGTCCCCTTCTCCTTGTGCCCTCCATCTTTCCCAACATCAGGGTCTTTTCCAGGGAGTCTTCTCTTCTCACGAGGTGGCCAAAGTATTGGAGCCTCAGCTTCACGATCTGTCCTTCCAGTGAGCACTCAGGGCTGATTTCCTTAAGAATGATCTTCTTGCAGTCCATGGGACTCTCAAGAGTACCGTAATTGTCCATAGAAACCCTTAAATGGCTCTCTTATAAAGAAGGAGTTGCACAGGTGGAAAACTGTGTGGGAAGGGGAGGTGGGTCTGAAAGGCAAACTCAGGCCCTCTACTTCTAGACAAAAGGGAAACTCTGAGCTGTAGAGAGGGGAGAGAAGATCTCATAACTTTTCTGAGACTCTTTCATCTCATGATTCAGCAGCTCTTGTGCCAATTTACGGTAACAAGGGAGACAAGAGCTGGCCTGTATGGGAACGAGTGTTGACAAAGTGTTCTTGTATAACTTCCTCTGGGCTCTGTCAGGAGTGCTGGGCAGCTGCGTAGCCCAACTCCAGAATGCAGAGAGAGAGGAGGATGTGAGAACCTTTGACCTTGGGTGTTGCAATCCATGGAGTGGACTTGGGCTGAGGGCAGGCAAGGAGGAAAGTGACCCCTAGCCCTGTCTGTTCCAGATCCTTCATCATCCGAGAAAAGATGAAATTCTAAGAAATGAAAGAAAACCCACAAATTCTGTTACTCATGATGGCAACCTGGATGTGTGAATCTGCTGTCATCTCCTCATGTCATTGTCTCTTGCAAAATCAATCAGTTACTCAACAAAAAGAGCCATATTGGGGGAAGAGAAGCCTGTCACGGGTTGGCTCTTGCGTACCACGCAATGAAGGCATTAACAGTGGAGGCATTTTCTCTGCAAAAACCCTAATTTTGCTGTGAATCTTATAGCTCAGGTACCCTGTGTTGCTCCTCTCAGACAAACCACCAGCATTCCTGAGAGATTACATAACATTGGGTGGTCCGCAAAAAAGAAAAGAAAAGAAAAAGTTAGTAACGGATTGTCCATAGGACAGAATCATCCCTGACATTCACGGGACAGTATAATAATCATACTGCGCTTATTAAGTTCATTTGTATGGGTTTTATGTGTTGATGTTGTCATAGTTACCACTTTAGAAAGGGGTGTGTGATGCACAAGGGCCAGTAGGTGGCACTGTGCAGATGGAGGTTTAAGGTTTGCAAGCAGAGAAATATGTACAATAAAGTTATATTTTGCCACTCCCAACATGGTGCCATCTAGGCTCTCTATGAATCCTACAGTGCAGAGCTTCTTTGTTTTGTAAATAGGAAAACAGCATAAGCAAACCATTTCAAAACTAGAATCCTGAGGAGAAATCAACTGCTAAAGCAAGGCTGGCGAACCTTTACAGCCAGAGGGACACAAGGAGAGAAATACAGCTTAAGTTTTACACTGGATTACCTGCGAAACTGTAGCCTTATGAGGCTTTGCCCTCGGGTGGGAAAAATATTGCGCCCGGGAAAGGGAAGTGGGAGTCAACAGACACTCAAGGAATAGTTTCAGAGAAAAAGCTTTATTTCTACCATCCATGAACTGGTAGAAGGAGCAAGTGTGATAGTTCACAAAAAGCATGCAGAAGTTCACAGTCATGTGCACAGAGTATATATATACCCATTCCAGTTCCCTCCCCCTTTCTCCTCCTTCTTCCAGAGTCCTGCCCATGAGTTCCTCTGAGCATGAACAGAAAGCTGGCTTGGGACTATTGTGGACTCTTGGCACCCTTCCCAGGAAAGGGGGGTGAGAGCCTTGCGTTCAGCATGTTCAGATGTGTTGCAACTGGAATGAGATAAGATTCGTTTCTCAGGCCTGAGTATTCTTGGCAATGACAGAGCCTATTCACTAGCCTTTAAAAGTAACATTTTGCCTATGCACAGCATCTTGTGAGAATAGCAGAGAAAAGCTGTTTTGGATTTTTAGAAGACAAAAGGCATTTTGGACAGTTTTGAGGCCTGGGTGATTATTGAAGCCTGGGGTGATTTCAGACAGGATTTGGGTATCCTGTCCCTTCAAAACCACAATTAAATCATAGCTCACTTCTGTGTCTGCATCTGTGTTCTAGGATTTGAGGGTAGTTTTGTTGACATTCTAGGCAAACATGAATAATAATAATAATAATAATAACAACAACAATAATTTTATTTATATCCCACCCTGCCCAGCCGCAACTGGGCTCATGGATCCATGTATTGGGTCAAACTTTTTGTGGTGCTGGCAAGCAGCAGGTGTATGTGTTCATTTTTTTTATTGTGTAGTTTTCCAGTATAAGATTTCTTAATGTTATAAAACCTGAAAATCAGATCCCTCCCCACCCAGTGTACCCTAATAGTTCCTCTCACATTTTAAGACAAGCAGGAGAGAGAGAGAGAGAGAGAGAGAGAGAGAGAGAGAGAGAGAGAGAGAGATGTATGCAGCTTTAACAAGGATGTTATTTTAGATCTCTGAAATATCAGGTTCTGCAACAGCAGTTTTGTTTAGGTAGTTCTGATCCCATAATTCCTAAAAGAAAAGCTTTTTTTTTAAATAAATGTTATCTTAAACATATTTTTCAGTTCATTATATATCATTTCCCAGAAAACGTTAATCTTATTACAAGATCACCACATATGAAAAAAAGGTACCTTCTTTCTATTTACATTTCCACCGTATATTTGATTTGGATTTATATATTTTAGTCAATCTACTAGGTGTTAAAGGTAAAGGGACCCCTGACCATTAAGTCTAGTCGTGGCCGACTCTGGGGTTGCGGCGCTCATCTTGCTTTATTGGCCGAGGGAGCCGGTGGGTGCACAGCTTCCGGGTCATGTGGCCAGCATGACTAAGACCGAGCAACGGGAGCTCATCCCGTCACGGGGATTCGAACCGCAACCTTCTGATCAGCAAGTCCTAGGCTCTGTGGTTTAACCCACAGCATCACCTGTGTCCCTCTACTAGGTGTTAAAGGTAAAGGGACCCCTGACCATTAGGTCCAGTCGTGGCCGACTCTGGGGTTGCGGCGCTCATCTTGCTTTATTGGCTGAGGGAACCAGCGTACAGTTTCCGGGTCACGTGGCCAGCATGACTAAGCCGCTTCTGGTGAACCAGAACAACACACGGAAACGCCGTTTACCTTCCCACCAGAGCAGTACCTATTTATCTACTTGCACTTTGACGTGCTTTTGAACTGCTAGGTTGGCAGGAGCAGGGACCAAGCAACAGGAGCTCACCCCGTCACGGGGATTCGAACCGCTGACCTTCTGGTCGGGTCGGCAAGTCCTAGGCTCTGTGGTTTAACTCACAGTGCCTCCCGCATCCGAACCCCACCCACATCCCAACCCTACTAGGTGTTAGGTACCATCTATATAACATTTTCATATAGTTTTCTCTTAAATTATAACATGCTGTAAATTTTATATCCACATTCCATAAACATTCCCATGCATCCATTTCTATATCATGATCAATATCTATTACCCAGTGTATCATTGAAGAATTCACTTTTTGTCTCCCATTCCAATAACATCTTACACATTTTAGATATTACTTTAACATTACAATTTAACAAGTCTCTTTCTAATTGTGATGTTTGCTCCCCAAACTCCCACTTCATAAGCTTTTTAAATACTTCGTTCAAATGATAATATTGTAACCATGTTGTTATCACCTCTGATAAATCCTTAAATTCTTTTAATTTAAATTCTCTACCTTCTTCTCTTAATAAATTTCTATAAGTTGCCCAATTTTCCATCATATTTTTTCTTTTTCATTGCTATGGCTTCCAAAGGTGAAAGCCATAGTGGTGTTTTGGTCTCCAACAAGTTTTTATACTTATCCCACAATTTTTTTCCTGATTATATGGTTTGTAAAACCATTACGTACTTTCACCTTTTCATACCACAAATAAGCGTGCCAACCAAAAATATTATCATGACCTTCCAAATCTAAAATATGTGGATTCTTCAATAATAATCATTCCTTCACCCAGCACAGACAAGATGTTTCATAATATAATCTCATATCCAGCAGGGAGAAACCACATTTCTTGTTCGCATCTATGAATATTTTATATTTTATTTTCAATTCCCCCCCCCTTTGCCAGATATTTTTAGAAATATCTTTTTGCCATTTGCTGAAACAATCTGTCTTGACAATCACTGGTATTGATTGAAACAAAAATAACATCCTTAGTAATACATTCATTTTAATGGTTGACACCCTACCCAGTAATGAAAGTTTCATTCTACTCCATATTTGCAAATTTCTTTTAATATCCTCCCAAGTTTTTAAATAATTATCTTTATGCAAATTTATATTCTTTGCTGTTAACAACACACCCAAATATTTAATCTTCTTTTCAAACTTTAAGCCTGATAAACTTTGTAATTTATTTTTTATTTTTACTCTCATCATTCATATTGTTTACCAGGAGCTTGGTTTTATCTTTATTAATTTTAAGACCTGCTATTTCTCCGATTTTTTAAAAATCTCTTTCAGTGCTTTTGAGATTGACTCTATTGGTTCCTCTACAGATATCACCACGTCAACTGCAAAAGCTTTTAATTTATATTGTCTCTGTCCCATCCTTATTCCTTTAATTTCTTGATTATATCTTATATTTGTACCAAAACTTCTAAAACTGTTATAAACAATAAAGGTGACAGCCTTTAGTTCCTTTAGTTATTTTACAATTCTCACTCAATACAATATTTACTAACAATTTTGCTGATTGATCAGTATATATTGTCTTAACTCCTTTTATAAAAGTGTTAAATGCTTTCTCAGTGCCTAAAAACATTAAAGCTGTTTGTTTTTCATTTCTCACTTCTAAATATTCTATTACATCAGTTATGTTTCTAATATTATCTTTCATTTGTCTGCCCGGCGAAAATCCGGCATGATCTTGATGGATACCTTTTTTAATACATTTTTTCAACCTACTAGCTAATATGTCTGCAAACAGTTTATAGTCGTTATTCAACAATGAAATAGGTTGATAGTTCTTAACCAGCTCTGGATCTCTATCTTGCTTATGAATCAGAGTTGTTTATGCACTCTTCCAGGATTCTGGTAACTCCTGTATTCAAAGTTATAGTCATAATATATTTTAAAGGTTGTATTAGGTAATCTTGTAATTTTCTATAATAGATTGCTGAAAGTCCATCAGGTCTGGGTGCCTTCCCTAATTTTGCCTGTAAAATTGCTTGCTGTAATTCCATCATTGTCACATGTCCATTCAGAAATTACATTTTATCTTTTGGTATCTTAGGTAGTCCACTGTCTTCTAAATATTTACCCATTTCTTCTAAATTACCGGTACCTCATTTGGCTCAATATAGTTATGTATAAAAACTCACAAATTGATCTCTTATTTCTTTCTGATTTTCCACAATTCTGCCTCCTATATTTATTCTATTAATGCAGGTTTTTTCTTTTTTCTTTGCCAAGCTTATAGTTTCCCTGGCTTGTTAACCTGTTCAAATTGTTTCTGTTTCAAATATTTAATTTTCAGCTCTATTTCCTGGTTTATTATAACCGAATATTGCATTTGCAACATCTTGATACCCTGATCACCATCTCTATTTGAGGAGAATGTATTGATTCTTTTTCTTTTCTTTTTATTTCTTGCAAAATTTCTTGTTTTTTCCTGCTCTCTTATCTTTCATTGGTATGTGCTTTGCTGTATAAAACCCCCCTGCATTACTGCTTTACTGTCAGGGACTAAGCAGAGGAAGAATGATGGAGACTGCCTTCCGAAGCCTGACCCTTCCAGAGAAGAGGAAGACAGTTTAGAATTACAACAGGGGTTTAAGGGAGGTCACAGCTCAGAGGTAGATGAGGGGGAAAGTTGGGAAATAATGGGAGAGGAGGAGGAGGAAGCACTGGGGGTGGTGGTGACAGCTGACAAACACGTGTCTTTAGAAAGTATTCCAGACCCTCCCTCTCCCAGAATTCAGCGATCATTGAAAGTAGGAGAGCAAAGAGCTCACAGACCGAGGGCACTCATCAGCACCCATCATAGCTGTCAACTTTCCCTTTTTTTTGCGGGAAATTCCCTTATTCCAGCGCCATTTCCCGCTGCTTCCCACTGCTATCCCAGATTGTTAGATATCCCGTAGACTGTCCCCGGGACAGGTGAGGCTGCAGATCCCTTATTTTTGAGGCTGCTGATCCCTTATTTTCAAATCTGAAAGTTGACAGCTATGGCACCCATAGAGGAAGTGGAGGATGACGAATGAAGAAGTGGGAGAGACAGCGGGGAGGGAGATTCACTCAGGACACCGTTATCCAAGAGGCTGGGTTCTAAAGCCTTTCTCTGTAAATACTGAATTAAAAGTGGATGGTAAGAACATTCCTTGTCTTTGTATGTTCCTGGGCAACTGGCCGTGGAAGTTGCTGACAGCAGCCTGACCTTTACTTGCATCTCATACCACCTTAAGCACTACAAGGCCCCTCTGTCAGAGACCAGCAACGTTTGCCCCCCCCCGAATTATTTTCATTTCAGCTGATTATTACAAGAACACTGAATAGTATCTAGCGAAGTCATCATATGAGCAGCGGGACTTCCCCTCCCTCTCCTCCCCCCCACCACCTGACCCCCAGATGTGTTTTGGGTTTCCCTTTCTCCCAACCCACTGGAGCAGATTTGGTGGGGGCGGCATACAGGCATGCGGGGGAAGAGAGAGGAAGTTCTTTCACACACTAAGAAGTCCTTGCATGGAAAAGTCACCTTTGTGATGAAGACCTAGTTCCAAAGCTAAACATACCCATTTTCCAAATTAATTTTGTCTGATGAAGCACTCCATGGTTCCACACCTCTCTCTCTTTTCGTGCTGTTTCTACTATTGTTGTACAAGTAGTAAACTGTAGTTTACTCCTCGCAGAGTTCTAATTCCTAGCATCCTTTAATAAACTACAGTACCCAGAACTCGTGGGTGGGGTGGGGAGATGTGCTTTGTATGCAGCCTTAGATTGTAGTTCTGATATTTTTTAAGCCACTCGAGAGACCAAAGTTAAAATGCTTTAAATAAACAACCAACCATCTGGGAGATGCCCTTCATACTCACAAAGCCACATTCCTCACAGCCCTCAGCGTGAACTGGCTGTGGGGGCAGGGAGAAATAAGTATTTTCCCCTAGTGACAAAATATTGTGCTCGGAGCGCTAGGGAAAATGTGACAAATCCCCGTAACGCAGAAGCTGCCTTGAGGAAAGCGTTCTGGATTCCCCACAGCAGATTATTTAACAGTTGTATATCTGTTGCCCTGGCAAAGGTACTAGGAATTAGAAATCAAGGCCTCTGCTGGGTGTGTGGCTGTCAACTCAAGAGTTAATGCCCTGACAGAAGCCTTGAGGTTTACATCTGAAAAACCAGATATAAAAATAATATGATGAGTAAGACTAAAATTCCCTGGTTTGTGCTTCCAAGGGGCAAGGACCCTCCTCCTTCTCCAGCAGTGACTTCTGCTTTTCTGCTGTGCCTTGCAGAACTGCATCCTGGGATGAGTCAGAACAGCACAGCCAACCCATGATCTTCAGGCACTCTGCTCTCTCAGCACCCACAAATTTGCTCCCCAGGGCTCATTGCTAAACTACAGGTTGTCTGGGACACCTGCCATTGGATCTCCCAAAGCTTTGTGTTGGTGGTGATGGGTAGCGGGCGTCTCTGAATTTGATCAAAGTAGCATGGATGTGTTTAATCCAGTGGTTTTCAACCAGTGGGCTGTGGCACCCTGGGGCGCCTTGAATGATGGTCAGGGGTGTCACAGGTGACGCTAGCCTCTGTTCCTTTTTCCTCCCCCCCCTCCTCTGATGCCCTCTCACGTCGAGCCTCCCAAAAAGCTTGCACAGCTGTTTGTTGCAGCAGCCATGGGTGCAAGCTGCCCAGGCAAATGGTGCCTCTGGGGCTGATCAGGGGGCACAGGTAGCCAGGAGCTGAGGCAGCTCAGAGATGGGGGGCGGGGCTGTGGTGGCTGCCAGAAGGACTCCCAAGGAGGGGGGAGAGGAGGCTGAGGGAACACTCCACAAAGGAGGGTGTTCGAAAAAGGGCAAGAGGCTGCCAGCTCAGCGGCAAGCGGTGACATAACTGGGCTCCTGAGCCCCACAAGGGTGCCACAGAAAAAATGCAGTTGGTCAAGGGAGCCATGGACTCAAAAAGGTTGAAAACCTCAGGTTTAATCCTTTCCCTGTACAGTATATGTTTTCTCAATCAATGGCATGACCTCAATGCCTAGCAAGAGAAAACATATTCTCCCCACCCTGCCTTGCTGGACGCACAACAGTCAGGTGTATGAGTGTGATTTTGATCAGGACTTCTCTGTCCCCGCTTGATCTGATCAAATGCAGAGCGTCTCACAGCTACATTTGAGATTGTTTCTTAAAAGCTCAGGAAATCTGATTGCGGATCGTATCATGTTGGTTCCTGGCAAACACTTGAGAGTATTGTTACATACCATCCCAATCTCTGAGATTCCAGGCATTTACCCAGGATTCAGTTTCCTCAGAATGAGAGACAGTGGAGACTATGGTGTCTTTAGGCTATATAGTTTATTTACACATATATACAACCTGAGCGTGTAATGGAGGGGCTCACAGCAGTAACACCCCAAGAGGGGCTTTCTTCTCCCATAGCCACAGTTTTAGGTTCCAGCAGACGTCCAGCATGGCTCTGTCTCACAGGCTTCAGCCTGCAGCCTTGCTTCCAGATTCTAGCTTACACACACACCAGCTCTATTCTGGCTTTTGTCTTTCTGACTACCAGTGAGCTGAGGGAGGGGACCCACCCAATTTTCAACTGGCATAGAGCCACTTCTTTTGTTACATTAATGGCTCAGATGGTGCTTACCACAAAAGTTGTCTGGCTCGTTCAATAATATTAATCCTTGCTTAGATATTGTCAGGGAACTGCCATCGGAGCTAGAGGCGGAGGGAAGGTTCCAGAGGGATGCCGGAGAGGGTCCCAGTAGGGAGAGGGGCAGCCCATCTGCTGGGGAAGGAAATCAGCGTAACACCAATGGAGAAGGGGGGCAGATGGGGGAATTGGAGAGGAGGCTCCAAGACTCCTCACCGGAGACCAGCGGAGAGAGTACGGGTCCTCCACTGCCCACACCCTCCCTGCGCAGAAGGCTTCTGCGCAGGGAGACTAGGCAGAGACTAGGCGTCAAAGAACCTTTGTGCTGGAAGAAGTTCAAGAAACGCCCACTGACGGATTCTGCCAGCGACTGAGACAGTCACGATGCTGGAGGCTGTTCAGTCAGAAAGGGTTCAACCAGGTAACCTCGCCAGGAGTGGCGGCAACTTACGCACGAGGAACCCCTAAACCCATTACAGATATTAACCCTTGATGGATCCAGGAATTTGAAGGGGGCTCAGGCATACAGCCTACACTCCACTCACAAAGTCCTAACAGTATCCTTTGCTATACCTTCCTTTATGCAATCTTCCTTTATGGGAAAGATGCCCTGATCATTGCTCAAAAATGTCAAGCATAACAAAGTTCCCTGACTTTTTCTGCATCCTTTCCCTCTTGGTCCTCCATGTGATTACAAGTTGGCACATGTCTATTTTTATTTACAAAGCAGTGGATAGTTTGCACAGTACTTGGAAACGCCAAGAAAATGTATCCTAAGAGCTCTGAATAATTTGCATACAACTACCCATTACAAATCACAATGGATTCAGACGGTGCTAGACATTTGCATACTCATGTTCCACTTCTGTCATGCCATTTATTTTCAGAATAAAGTTTTCTGTAAAAAATAACTTCCAATTGTTCCCATTATACTTTTTCTAACACAAACCTTTTCTAGGCTTTAGAACGACTTATTGCCCCTTGTTTAGGCCCTTCTCAGACTCCACTAAGACCAGCAGTTTACTTTTAAAGGGCATGTTGGGATTCTTTCCAGGAAGCGGTGACTTGCTTCAGAAATACATCACTGAATGGTGCACATTAGGGGAGAAATTTGGATCGGTTCGCATTTATATGTAAACATACGTAACTCATTCAAACTTCCCAAAACAATATGTGAACTGAAATGCAGTCATCCTTTAAAAATTGTACTTCTCAAAATTGTGCAATGCACTTCTCCAGCCAAAAAAATGTGTACCAAAATGTGTACATGTTTCTGAATATCTGGTGCTGGAAAGTCCAGGAAGGGAGAGTGCTGTGGTGCTCGTGGGTTTCTCACAGGCATCTGGTTGGCCACTGTGAGAAAACGATGTTAGACTAGATGAGCCACTGGCCTGATCCAGCAGGCCTCTTCTCTTGTATATTAGGGGAAAGTGAGGTCTGAATATATATATATATATATATATATATATATATATATATATATATGCTTTCGTAGATTTTCACGGGTACAGGAATGCAGGTTTTGGTGTCTTCGGGTGTCTTCCCGTGTAAGAGTCGGGGTGTCTGTGCGACGTTTCGACGAGGTCTCACTCGTCATCTTCAGGCTGGTGCTTTCGGCTTCTTGTTACTGGAACGAGTTCCAGTAACAAGAAGCCGAAAGCACCAGCCTGAAGATGACGAGTGAGACCTCGTCGAAACGTCGCACAGACACCCCGACTCTTACACGGGAAGACACCCGAAGACACCAAAACCTGCATATATATATATATATATATATATATATATATATATATATATATATATAACATCATAAAAATGCATTATATTAAGGGTTTTTTGTGTGTGAATGTGTGCATTTTAGGCCAGATTGCATACAAAAATGTGTGTATTAGGAGAAATGTACATTAAGATAATGCTGACATTTGGAGGGGTGGGGGACTTTAAATATGAAATTTGCCAACTGATGTGGAAATAGGGTGAACTGAACTTAAGACTGGAGAAACCACAGGTTTGTCTCTCTCTAATTCACATGTTTCCCATGCACATATGAATATCTTGCTGCTCTGACAACTTCAAGCAAAATAGGAAGAATTTTGAATTTTCTGTTTCTCCAAACTGTACTTTGGGTAACAGTTTATTTCTGTCTAGTTTCCCATCCTACCAACAAGGTTGCTTCCAGACTGTCGCTATTTTTCAGGTGGGATTTAGTTATAGCTGAACAAACTCAGGCTGAGCAATTAAAGCTGATTTGGAGCTCTTGTGAAACAAACCCTCTTCCTCAGAAGATCAGACATTTTGCCATAAAAAGCGACAAGAAGATGCACTGGAAAGTCTGGGGTAATACTTGCTTGGCACAAGTTGACTAGTCTCCCCAAAGCAAATCAAAATGAATGCTCATTACACCAGTCTCTAGAAATCACTTTATGTGGTCAATTATAAGCTTAAGAGTGTTTAAAGAATGATGGATAAGGGTAGGGTGTTTCTAGATAAGCCATGTAGAGGAAAGAGAAAGTTTGAGCAATGGGAAGCAGAGGGTTTGATGAATACTAACTTAGGAGTCCATCCCAGCTCGTTTTCAATTGTGGTGCTTTTTGGGTATGTGTTGAAAGAAAGGCAGTGTATCCTGGACAAAGGCTATGGAAGATCACATGATGTGCATGAGTGAGAGCCTAGTTTCAGTTTGGGCAACCCCAACTCAAGGATATTCTTTTGCTCACTCCACTTTTTCTCTAAGTCATGAGAAGTTTCAGGGGTTTGGTTTCCTTTGAAAGCAGGTCACCGGAGGGTTATATGGTGTTTTGTAAAATTTTGTCCTTATTTACAAGTACGTGGCTTGATCATCGTTGGAGTTCCCTGCACCCATATCAGGTCTTCTGGGGAACAGCCAGCACCTTCAAATCCCCCAAAATTTACAGAGTCTGTTTCAAGCTATTGGCTGTGTCTTTTCTGACACACACACTTAGATTACAACATTCCTGAGGGAGGCGAGAAGAGGTACCCCATTCAGATATTTGTTGACCATTAAGAGTCATCTGCCTACTGTTCAGCTCCAGTGACAACCTACCACCTCTGACTGATCTAGCAATGGATGAATCTGGGCCAAACCTACCTGGTTTCAGGTTCATTAACCCTCTCTCTTAGAAACAAGAATCCTCAGACTGGTAGATGTAGACCAGGTGTAGGTCCAGACCAATATCAAGCGGTCAGGCTGGGCAAGATCCTGACCTTAGCTAGCTCAGTTAGTATTAGGTGAAAGATGAAGGGGAAAGGAGTTTCACCTTTCCAGCTTCCTCCTTCAGCTCTATGTAGTTTTGGAAGGTGGGAGGGTGAGGTAACCACCCTTGCCAGCCTATGCTAAAGGTGGGAATAAGGGGGATTAGGAGGAGAAGGGAGCTCAGAGATGTCTGAATCCTCCTCACTGCTGGCATTTCCCTTGAACAAGTTAGCAAGCTGGAAGAACCCATGGAATAGCACAGCCAAACAACCCCTTTGCACTCTTGTCGACTCCTGAAGTGAACAGTGAGCGAAGGGGGCTAGTAATGTTTAGGGTTCTGGAAATGCAATCTTAGTGCAGGCTGGACAAACCCTGCTTACACAGATCAAACCATCACCCAGCTCTTCCAACAGGAACAGTGGGACTGGGTCATGTCAGTGAGACTAAAGACAGAAAGTTACTCCAAGAAATTTAGAGACATTAGATACTCAAACATCATGTATACCTTACTCCCAACTGTAGAAGCAATTAACTTGCAACGCATAAATACAGTCATACCTCGGGTTACAGATGCTTCAGGTTACAGACTCCGCTAACCCAGAAATAGTACCTTGGGTTAAGAACTTTGCTTCAGGATGAGAACAGAAATTGTGCGGCGGCAGCGGGAGGACCCATTAGCTAAAGTGATACCTCAGGTTAAGAACAGATTCAGGTTAAGAACGGACCTCCAGAACGAATTAAGTTCTTAACCCGAGGTACCACTGTATATAAATTCTGCACGTTTCCAGGACTATGGCAACGGTTTGTCCCAAAGGGAGTATGCTACACAAGTTGAAATGTGACTGAGTTATCTGTATGAAGTTTTAATCTGCTGGTGGCTTTGACTTGTTATATTTTAGCATTGTTATAATACAAATATTTTGAAGGAAGAGAAAAAAAGAAGTGTTAGGGATATAAAACTATATAGATAAATGGTGCCTCCATGTGGTTATTCTATGAAGTTACAATCTCTGACTTCCACTGAATGAGCAAAATAGGAAGTTGAGGACTGTAGCATCATAGAATAGCCACATGGAGGCACCATTTATCTACATGTTCCCCATTTGGTGCTGGTTCACTAACGAAATAAACTTTAAGCAAATCTTGTTTGAGGCTTCATCTTTGAGTATTGTGAATGGGTCTATGACTGCTTACATACAATATCTCTAAAGCACATTTAAAGCACCCTACTTCCCGCCCCCGAATCCTGTGAACTCTATAACTCACAGAGCTATAATTCCCTGGACCTGTAACAAATTACAGTACCCATAATTCTTTGGGGGCAGATGTGCTTTAATGTGTTTATGGTGTGTACACAGCCTATCTCTCTATGATTTGCCATAATACAAAAGTGGCAAACCTCTTTATGTTGTTGTGAATACAGTTCCCAATCATTCTTGTTATTAAGGGTCACTGTGCTCATTTAGATATATTTAAGCTATAGCTGCATCGTCACTTTACACTGTACTAAGATGACTGCATTATGATGCCACTGCTGCTGTGACAGGACATTTCGCAATCAAGCAAGCTCTGATTAAATAATCACAGAATGTATCTCTGCGTTCCATTGCCATTTAACATCAACCTTTATGTTTCTCCCCTTTACAATTGAGGATCACACTGCTTTTATCTAATGAAGCAGGCTCCAATCCACACCACAAAATCATGTTATAAGAAAATTTATTAGTCTTTAAAGTGTCACAAGAAGCTTTGTTCTACTTGGCATTTACTTCCTTTGGAGAAGACGGTTTTAAAAATTTATTTCCTTTATTTATTACAAAACTAGATAAATGTAGAACACAAGAGGAGGCAAACAGCAAGCACTCCTTCAAAGCGGGCAGATCTACAACCCTACCTCAGATTTCCAGAGAGAGGTCCTGTATGGGCACAATATGCTTCCAGCCTTAATCTAATTCACATGCTGATTCTAACTCTAGTTCCTGTTCATGAATGCATACTTTATAATATCCACACTGCCACAGAGTGGTGGTGGTTCAGGTGCCAACTCCTCCAAGCTTGAACAATTGAGAGAGATCAGATATCAAAAGAAAGGCATCCTAACGATTTAGCTTCCATTTAGGAAACATCGACAGGGCTCTTAGAAGCAGTTCCCATCAGTCCATAATGGTATTTTCCAGTCCTTGCTCATCCCCTGAAAAGGAGGGATGCATATGGGGAAGGATAGGCAAACTCAGACTATTTTACTAAAGCTGCAATGCTAACCCTTCTTACCAGGCAGTAAGCCCCACTTAACTCAGTGGACTGCACTGTAAGGATGTAAGGCTGCTTCTCGTGCTGCTAACAACTCTGAGGAGATACAAAACAGGTGAAAGCTCACCTTTCATTGGACCAACATAGGCTACTGTGCAGAAATATGCAAGTGTTTAAACTGTGCAGCTGTTTAAACTAGGGGGCAGGGGGGTTATTGGTTTATTTTTGTTATGTATTTTGTGTTTTTTATCTTATCTTTTTATGTTGCGAACTGCCCTGAAATCTACAGGTGAAGGAAAGTATATAAATTTAAATAAACAAATAAATAAATAATAGTGTGTGCTATTGTTCAAGCATCATTTTATGAAGGGAGATACAGTGGAACCTTGGTTTTCAAACGTCTCAGAAGTTGAACGTTTCGGCTTTTGAACGCCGAAAACCTGGAAATAACTGCTTCGGTTTTCAAATGCTTTTCAGAAGCCAAACGCGCCATGTGGCTTCTGTATTGAGATTTCCAGACGGAAATGCTTCCGGAAATGCATGCTTCAGTTTTTGAATGTTTCGGAAGTTGAATGATCATCTGGAATGGATTATGGTCGAAAACCTACATACCACTGTACTTTGTAAACAAACACCTGGAGGCATCTGATAACCCTCAGAAATTTCCAGTCATTACCAGCACCCAGGTTAAACCTCTCCGTGCTTTCAGTGGCTCCAACCTTCAGATCTTTTCTGCCCTCACAAACCTTTCATGTTCACTCCTCAATGATTTGCATTATCATTCAGACATTGCTTTTGTGAAGGCAGGCACTTTGAAAACAAAGGTTTTGTTGAAAGTTTAATTGCAACAACCTACACAGGTTGCTGTCTACACATATCCCTGCTTTAACCCAATTGAAAGTCTTAGCCAGTTCCAGCATTTTAAAGATCAAAGAATAGACACAGAGAACTAGTTTCAGGTAATAAATTAAAAAGCACTCTAGGTTACAAGAAATGTGCTTGGCCACTCTTTAGAAGAGTTTTCCAAAACCCGGTGCCCTTCAGAGGTTTTGAACCATGAATCCCCTCAACACCCGCCAGTGGGAGTTGCAGTCCAAAACCTCTGGAGGGGACCAGTTGGGGAAGGCTTCTTTATAAGGTTTGCAATTATTATTATTATTATTATTATTATTATTATTATTATTACTACTACTACTGTTATGTACTGAGTTGAATAGGATCCAAAATGCAGCAGTCTGATTGGTCCTAGAACAATAGGATCCAGAATGCAGCAGTCTGATTGGTCCACAGGAGCCACCCAATCCAGCTCCAGGTGGAAGTGAATCCGCAACCTGATTGGCCTACAGGAGAATCCCAGAATTAGCCAATCACGTGGGGCCCATTGTGTAAATACTGTACAGTGGTACCTTGGGTTACATACGCTTCAGGTTACATACACTTCAGGTTACAGACTCCGCTAACCCAGAAATAGTACCTTGGGTTAAGAACTTTGCTTCAGGATGAGAACAGAAATCGTGCTCTGGTGGCGTGGTGGCAGCGGGAGGCCCCATTAGCTAAAGTGGTGCTTCAGGTTAAGAACAGTTTCAGGTTAAGTACGGACCTCCGGAACGAATTAAGTACTTAACCAGAGTTACCACTATATATAAAGCAGACAGTCTGGGGGAACTCCAGTCTGCCTCACCACTATGAGCTGAATAAAGAGCATGAAATCCACTCTCGACTCCGAGGATATTTCAATTACTATTTATTAAATTTGTATACCGCCTTATACCTGCAGGTCTCAGGGCGGTTCACAACATAAGAACACAAAATACACAATAAAAACAAGAATCTCCTCTTCCAAAACTCATTTTAAAAGGGCACCGGATGTCTATCAACCAAACAGACCCAAAAAGGGATTCTTCCTGAGTCTTTAACACAAACGATGTCCCAGAGGGAGGCGTGGGGCACGATAAAGCAACGGCAGCTTCTCTGCGCGGCTACCTCCGCCGGCGAGTCCTGGCGTTGGTGAAGACTCAGCCGTGCAGCCCTAGACCTGCGCTCTGTCACTTGTACGGCAGAGTAAGACTCTTTTCCGGTCCCCCATCCTGCCCTGACCGGAAGCATGTCCTGTTCCCCGCCGGCTCCCTTAGCGTTTCTAGGAGAAGAAGCGTGTGCTCTCGCTATCCGGTCCCCCTTTGGAGGACACGTCGGAAGCGGTGCCGCGCGCTAAAGCGTCCGCCGGAGCGGCGGCTTTTGATCCGAGGAGAATGGGACCGACGTGGCTGGCTTCTGGAGGCGGAGCCGAGGCTGAAGAGGCGGGGGGAGTCCCGAGCGGAGACGCAGCTGGATGGCAGGGGCAGCCCGGAGCTCCCCGGTGTCGCACGGTAACGAACCAGCCCCTGAGCTGCCCCTGGGGGGGGGGGAAGCACCCCTGCCCTCCACCCCCGGGGTCGAGGGAGCCCAACTTTTCCGGGGTGGCTGAAGCAGAGAGGCGGGCGGAGCGCGGCCGGGGCTTAGAGCGGGATGGAAGAGGCGAGGCGAGGGCAGAGGAGGCGCGAGTGGTACCCTGTGCCCGGGCAGCAATAGGAAAAGAAAGAGCACCCCGGGATTGAAGTGCGTGTGTGGAGGGGTATCCTTCATAGACCAGGTGGGTTACTTGATGCCTCGGGGAAACTCGGTTCTTCGTCCCCCATGTCCTTTAATCACTTGCTGACAGATGTTGCATTTAGCTTCGTTGTCTCTGCCGTTAATTATAGCCTGATCCTTCACTTTCTTCCTTTTTTTAAACTGCTGCGCTTTTGAGATCTTCTGACTGTGTGTTTCCTAGACTCGGTATGGTTTGTTGAGAGAAGGGGTTTCCTTTTACCGGCTTCCTAGAAGTGGGTGATACTAGGATAATGTAGCGCTCTTCTCTCCCAAGGAGCAAGAGCTGCCTGGTAATTTTGTTTTCAGAAGGAAAATAGCCATAATATAGAGTTCTGATCCATACGGCACGCAGACCATATTGATGTGCTTAATGAGCCTTGCACGTAACCCAATGGCTTTTCACTTCTCCGGTCCTCCACCAGTTTTCCTTCCAGTAGAAGTCGCCGCTAAATAGACTCTGCATGTTTGCTCCGAAGCTATTTTAATGAGGTTTACTCCCAAGGCAACTCTGCATAGAACAATTTCTTAGATAATGTCCCACTGTGCCTCTTAATAAATAGACACGTGTTTTAATAAAGGAACATCTGTGGTGACAGCTTTAGCATATTAGCTGGCCCACTCAAAGCTATAGCTTCCAGCTCAGACAAATTAGAATGGGAGATGAGGAGAGAAGAATTTCAAAGGCAAAATAATGGCTTGGTACATAGAGGCACTTGCACTGGGGATGAATGGAAGTGTATTCCATCTGCAAAGATGACCTGGACCAGAATTGACCAAATCTGGGTTACTAGTGGAATGGCTCCGAAGATTAAGAAGGTAGAAATCTGCCCAAAAACCTGTTCCGACCATAATGCCGTGAAGATGGAAATGAAATTTACAACAACTGGTCAGTTTAGATGGAGAATGAATGACACCCTATTTCGAGATAGAGAGATCCACATGAAGGCCCAAAAAACTCTAAAGGACTATTTTGAAATCAATCTAAAGGGCGATGTGGAAAAAAGAGTGATCTGGGACGCAAGTAAAGCTGTGATGCGAGGATTTTTGATTCAACAAAACTCAATAAAGAAGAGAAAACAGAATGAGAAAAAGGAAAAAAATTTGGAAAAGATAAAAGAAGGAGAGAAAAAATTAAGATCAAAACCAAAGTCCCAGGAGATTTTGAGGGAGATTAAGTTGTATCAAACACAATATATGGAATTGATGAACCAAGAGATAGAATGGAAAATAAAGCAAATGAAACAAAAGACATTTGAGTCGGCAGACAAATGTGGTAAACTTCTGGCATGGCAACTTAAGAAAAGACAGAAATTAAATACAGTTACAAGTCTAGAAGTGGATGGAAAAAATATATCTAAACCCAACGAGATAAGAAATTGCTTTGTGAGTTATTTCAAAAAACTCTATTCCCAAGGATTACAAAATGAAGAGGACATAGATAAATTCCTTAATAAATATGGATTACAAAAAATCTCTCATCATAGCAAGGTGGAGCTAAACCAGAGAATAACAGAACAAGAGATAGAGGGTGCCATTCAGGATATGCAATTGGGCAAATCTCCAGGGCCAGATGGACTGACTTCCAGATATTACAAATCTTTAAAGGAATGGCTAATACAACCGTTGAAGGAAGTTTGTAACGAGATCTTAGAGGGAAAAAAGGCACCCGAATCGTGGAAAGAAGCATATATCTCACTCATACCAAAGACAGAGACTGAAAAGACTCAACTGAAGAACTACCGCCCAATTTCATTATTGAATGTGGATTACAAAATTTTTGCAGACATTTTAGCAAAAAGATTTAAAAGAGTATTGATGGAGAAGATTCACAGAGACCAAGCAGGCTTTCTCCCAAAAAGACACCTCTCAGACAATGTTAGGAACATAATAGACATTTTGGAAAAGTTAGAGGTGAATATAAATACTAAAGCAGTTTTGATATTTGTGGATGCGGAGAAAGCCTTTGACAATATTTCGTGGAGTTTTATGAAAAAGAATCTTCATGGGATGGGGGTAGGACAAGGATTTGAGAATGGTATGGGTGCAATATATTCTGAACAAAAAGCTAAGCTAATTGTAAACAATGTAATAACTGAGGAACTTAAGATAGAAAAAGGAACACGACAGGGGTGCCCAATTTCCCCATTGCTTTTTATTTCGGTCCTGGAGGTGTTGCTGAACATGATTAGAGATGACCAGCAAGTTAAAGGTGTACAGGTCGGAACTAAACACTATAAGTTAAGAGCGTTCGCAGATGACCTTGTATTGACTTTGCAGGAGCCAAACACTAGTACAAAAAGAGTGTTGGAAATAATTCAACAATTTGGGCAGGTAGCCGGATTTAAATTGAATAAACAAAAAACTAAAGTCTTAGGGAAAAACCTAACAGATATGGAAAAGAATAAGTTTCAAGAAGAGACAGGTCTGACGGTGGTTAAGAAGGTGAAATATCTAGGGGTTAATTTAACATCTAAAAATTTGAATCTGTATAAGGATAATTATGAAAAATGCTGGTCAGAAATTAAAAAAGATCTAGAAATATGGTCAAATTTGAGATTGTCAATGTCAGGCCGAATTGCAGTGATTAAGATGAATGTATTGCCTAGAATGTTATTTTTATTTCAAACTTTGCAGATTATTGACAAGATGGACTGTTTCAAGAGGTGGCAGAAAGATATTGCGAAATTTGTCTGGCAGGGCAAAAAGCCCAGAATAAAATATAAAATATTAACAGATGCAAAAGAAAGAGGGGGATTTGCCCTGCCGGACTTAAAATTGTACTATGAAGCAGCAGCATTCTGCTGGCTGAAAGAGTGGATGCTCCTCGAGAATACAGATATCTTGGACTTAGAAGGTTTCAATAATGCATTTGGCTGGCATGCATATCTATGGTATGACAAAATCAAAGTGCATAGTGCCTTTAAAAATCATATTGTAAGGAAAGCGTTGTTCAATGTTTGGATGAGATATAAAGATCTGTTGGAAAACAAAACCCCTAGATGGTTGTCACCCTTAGAGGCTAAGGCCCACAAGAAAGTTAATATGGAGGACGGATGGCCAAAGTATTGTGAGATCTTAGAACAGGATGGAGAGAAACTGAAATTAAAGAGCCATGAAAAACTAAAACCCAAAGTACAAGATTGGCTCCACTATTATCAAATAATGGAGGTTTTCAAACAAGACAGGAAAATTGGCTTCCAGGTGGAAAAATCAAAACTTGAGACAGAATTGTTAGAACCCAATACTAAGAACTTGTCAAGAATGTATAACTTGCTGTTGAAATGGAATACACAAGACGAAACAGTTAAATCAGTTATGATTAAGTGGGCACAGGATATTGGTCATAATATTATGTCTGCTGACTGGGAAAGGTTGTGGAACACTGGTATTAAATTTACGGCATGTAGTGCTTTAAAGGAAAATGTTATGAAAATGGTCTATAGGTGGTACATGACCCCAGTTAAGCTAGCAAAAATTTACCATTTGCCTGATAACAAATGTTGGAAATGTAAGGAAACTGAAGGTACTTTTTATCATCTTTGGTGGACATGCCCGAAGATTAAGGCTTTCTGGGAGATGATATATAATGAAATGAAAAAGGTATTTAAATATACCTTCCTTAAGAAACCAGAGGCCTTTCTCTTGGGCATTGTCGGCCAATTGGTGCCAAAAAAGGATAGAACTTTTTTCATGTATGCAACAACAGCAGCAAGAATACTGATCGCAAAGTATTGGAAGACACAAGATTTACCCACCTTGGAAGAATGGCAGATGAAAGTGATTGACTATATGACATTGGCGGAAATGACGAGCAGAATTCGTGACCAGGGAAAGGAGACTGCGGAAGAAGACTGGAAGAAATTTAAGATTTATCTTAAGAACTATTATAAACTTGATGAAGCTTAGAATGTCGAGATTTTACAGAGAGAAAGGGTTGCAGTAATATAAGATCAGATTAAGAAAGGACTATGATGAATTAGGATGGGAAAGAACATTTATAAGTTGCTATAAAATTTGGACATGAGGATGCAGAAAGGGGAGGTATGGGGAAGTCCGAGGAAAGAAGTCTATGAAAGGATATTTTGAAATTATATTTGTTTGTTTGTCTGTTTTTCTTTTATGTTTGTTTGTTATAAAAACTTTTGTAAAACTAATAAAAATTTTATAAAAAAAAAAGGAAGTGTATTCCATCTGGTAGAAGTTTTATGTCTTGGCCACCTAGAATTGGGTCTTGTAAGAGTTAGGATACTTCTTATAGGCAGAAACAAGTGTGTTGTGGCATCTTAAATACAGACACTTTTACAGTGTCAGCCTTTGCAAGTCTACTCAGAAGTAAATCCCACTGAGTTCAACAAGACTGATTTGCAGCCAAGTACATGTGGGATTGCAGCCTTTCTGATAATTATACGGATCAGGAACTGTGGTCTTCCTGATCTTGATGGACTCCAACTCCCATCAGCCCTAGCCAGTATGGCCAATGGTCAGGGATGATGGAAGCTGTAGTCCAACAACAGCTGGAGGACCACAGGTTATCCACCCATGTATAAACTTTTGTGACCTGGAGTTCACTTCACCAGATGCATAATGTATTATCCTCAACTGACAGATAAAATATATACATAAATATGTAGAGGAGGGAGGGTGGAATGTAAAAAGTGGGATCAAAGGGCCGTGAAATGCAAAAAGCTTCTGACAAGTCTGTTAAAGCTCAAATGCATATAAGATGAGCACAGTGATCCATTCACAATAGTAGTTATGGGTGCTAACCCAATCATCCTAGCTGTGCTAAGTTGATTACCTATAATAGGATAGGAAACTGGAATGGGCAGATTTGGTCTGGTGCAGAGTAGTTACTGTGTCACAAGTAGTTTATATTAACTTATGGAAGGCATGACCCACTATACTTCATTGTGACCTTACACAAGTTTTTAGAAACACAGTGGAACATCTGCATTGAGGCTAAGTAAGGACACATGCCGTTCAAAGATCTGTGATTAGCTGTATCTTCATGGAGGTTGTATAATACTGGTGAATGGTGGACCCATGTAGTGGAAATGTTTTAAATTATGAAGGACTCATGACTTGATCCTCTTTCAAGTAGGAGCAAGTTCACCTGTCATTTGCCTCGTTATGTTCTCACTCTCTTAGTGACTGCTGGTGTGGTGATTTGATAATTGCTTCTCTTTAGAGTAAAGGTGGGGCATCAATGAAGTTTATGAATAGTGTGGACAAAACTCACAGAAACCTTTTCCCTCCTCCATCATAATGTTAGAATTTGGGTCCTCCTGTGAACTTTTTTAGGTTCAGAACAGGCACCATAAAGCACTTCTTCACACAGTGTGTAATCACTTGATAGGATTCACTGCTACAGCTTGTGATAATGGCCATTGTCTGAGATGGCCGTAAAAGGGGGTTAGAGAAATTAATGGACAACGCTGCTAGCAAAATAAGGTGCAAAAGAAGAAGAAGAAGAAGAAGAAGAAGAAGAAGAAGAAGAAGAAGAAGAAGAATCATCAAAGAGCAGTTTGGAGAAAGGGGGCGTCTTCTCCTCCTTTAGAGGTTGCTGAATAGGTGCAGAACATATCCCCTCATGAATTGCTAGCTGCACTTCTGTTCATAGGATGAGTTCATAGATGTCTCCACTTGCTGAAAAATTCCACACTAATAATAGTCAAGCCTGTATGTTGCTGTGACTTTGTGAAAGTGGAGGGGAAACACATAATGTGATATTGCATGCAGAAGCCACCTTCCCTTCAGCTTCCATTTAAGTTTCGGGTCCTTATGGCTACAAAAAATGTTTCAGATTGTTTAGCCAATGTCTGCTGAAATATCAGAAGTCAGGGAGTTGGTTGAATAAGGCTTCCAATGGCTGCGTTTCAGTGACCTGCAGAACCAGAATAAATTATGCAAAAGAAGAAGTATTGAAGAATAAATTAGGTAAAGTAAGAAAGATAGTTCTGCTTTTCTTGGTGCAGAATTGCTTGGGATATTGAAGTTTATTTTTATTTTTTAGCACAGGGTCCACACAGTCCTACCTGTGACTGACTCATGCTCCTGGTGGGCTTTAATTAGGTGCTTTGAGAATTCCATGATGGCTCTTGAAGTAGCATGTTGGGCAAGCCCATCACTCCCATGGACTCACTGGATGGACAAATCAAACTTGTTTTTCCCATTTTGTCTCTTGTAGAATGGGAACATGGCCTACCTCATAAGGCAGTTGTATACTCTAATATGATCTGGAGCACTTTGCAAAATTAGAAGTGGCACAAAAACATGTCAACAGCTGTAATGTTTCTTCCAGTTCAGATCTGTATGTTCTTTGACAGGAGTTTGTCTCTGCAGGGATAGAAGTTTGTTTATTTAACAGAGCTCTATCATGGAACCCTGACATGGGAACGAGGCTCCCAGGCAAACTTACATCCAGCCACAGACTACAGCTAGACCTGCTTCCAGCATCAGGCTACACTTTGGTTCTGAATGGGTCACTCCAGGGTGAGTGGGTTGCTTCAAACCCCACAGTGGCGGAATTGGTGCGGCTGGGAGCTGTGAAGCCTTGTAGCTGTTGGCAGAAGGTCAGGATTTCCAGTAGGATTCCAGGCGTTTACTGCTGCTGCTGCTGGACTCGTAAAAGGGTCTGGAAGAGAGTTTGTTTATTGCTGTTTCTATTTCCGTTGCAGGGGAATAGGATGACATTTTGTCTGGGCTCTCTGGCATAATTAGAGATGAGCCTTGGGCTTCCAGAGGAATATGCCTGAATATATATATTTTAAGAGTGGCATGGTGGTAGGATACAAGACTGGAAAAATGCTGGAACAGTGTGGTCAGCAAAAGGGTAAAGCTGCTGGCTGTCAGGGGAGGAGGCAGGAGCAGAAGAAACTCTTGACCGCTGCACAGAGCTTGCTGTGGGGAGAGCTGAGCTGGATTTTCCAGGTGCATTGGATAAAGGCCATTTCTAGAATAGACTGGAAATCTCTTGCAAGGGAGACTAAGCAGTTTCAGAAATGTCTCAAGTAAACATTCTGGTCTATTTCCCTTTTCCGTTTCTCTCTTTCTCTTGGTGTAGGTTTATATTTCAAGTGGCACTGGCTCTCGATTCTACCATCCAAGAGAATGGAGTGGGTGTAGGTCTCCTGTCTAGAGAGGCATGCAGACTTTTCACAGTGTTAATATAATCCTAAGCATGCTTAACCAGAAGTGTTTTTCAGATAGCAACCCCAATCATCTACATGTGCCATATGAAAAGACTTTTTTGTTTATTGTTGTCTGGTTTTGGGTTTCTTTCCTGCAGCATCTCATTCTGAATTGGGGGGAAAAAATTTACGTATATCAATCATCCTCCAGTTGCTATTTCAGGAGCTCCTCGAAATTTAGATAATCCTCCAGGGAACACAGTTATTCACTAGCAAGCAGAGTCTCCTCTCCTCTAGGACAATTCTCACTTCTAATACCCCCAAATGGATGGAATGTGCTCTGAGTCAAGCTTCTACTTTTAAAAAAATTGTGTGGGTCATGACCTCAATCCTGTTCGCTGGGAATTATGAAAGGGTCACTGGGCCAGATGTGTTTTGCATTAAAGCTGTTTCCCTAAGTTACCAAGGACTGGAGTTCTTTTTTAAAAGAATAAATAAATAATGGGGATTTCTTAGGACTCACACACACACACACACACAAAACATAGGTTTTTTAATACTTGATGGCTCATAGCTGGATATGGGAATTTACTCAGTTGAAAAACATTGAGTTTGAGTTGTTGTGAGAGGTTATGGAAGTTCTGACCATGGTGCCTGACCTGTGATGGTTCAATCCCACAAACACATTGCCTCTTTATGTTACTAATGTGACATGTTGCAATTGCAGGAGAGGAGAGATGCAGAATCTTTTGTGCTGGCCCTCATCACTCAAGCTCTGGAGGGATGTTGCCAAAAATGCCCCCCCCCCTCATTTCCATGACAAATGTTCCGTCTCTCTGTCATAATATGTAGAACTATCTGCTCCCCTGGCTTCATGTTCATTGTTTGAAGGTTTGGAGGCTCACAATATGATAATGGAGTTCCAGGCAGAAGCAGGTGGCATCCTTGGGTACCACCCCACTCCAGGAAAGGGTCCACTGTCATGCTCTGAAGTTTGCTGGTCCATCTACTTGCCTTTGGTGCCTGTTCATCGGTCCTCTCCAAGTGGGCAAGCAATGACGAGTTAGGAAATGGAACAACACCCTCCACTTCCCTTGCACATCACTGTCCGTACCTTGGAGGCTGTTCAGTTTGCGCACAGAGGGAGAGTGAGTGGGCAGCGGTACCTTGGAGAAGTGGAAAGGGGATCCATTGAGGATCACCTAAAACCTGTTACTATATATGGTTGCTGGTTTGGAGATCACTTGCCTTTGGGTGGTAACCTCATGGCAAGTGTAATAATAATAATAATAATTTAATAATAATTTTATTATTTATATGCCACCCATCTGACTGGGTTGCCTCAGCCACTCTGGGGGACTTCCAGCAAAATATAAAGGCAAAGGTAAAAGGACCCCTGACCATTAGGTCCAGTTGTGGCCAACTCTGGGGTTGTGGCGCTCATCTCGCTTTACTGGCCGAGGGAGCCGGCATACAGCTTCCGGGTCATGTGGCCGGCATGACTAAGCCGCTTCTGGCGAACCAGAGCAGCACACGGAAATGCCATTTACCTTCCCGCCAGAGGTTCCCTATTTATCTACTTCCACTTTGACGTGCTTTCAAACTGCTAGGTGGGCAGGAGCAGGGACCGAGCAACGGGAGCTCACTTCATCGCAGGGATTCGAACTGCCGACCTTCTGATCGGCAAGTCCTAGGTTCTGTGGTTTAACCCACAGTGCCACCCACATCCCTCCAGCAAAATATAAAACACCATAAAACCTGTACGCTGGCTCAGAGTTCCAAACAGTCACTAGGCAAACACCTAGGGAAGAGCTGGGGAATCTGTGGGCCCTCCTGGTGTTGTTGGACTCTATTTCCCATCAGCCCCAGCCAGCATGGCTGGTGGTCAGGGATGAGAATTTTAGTTCAACATCATCTGGAGAGCCATAGGTTCCTTATTCCCATACTTGCCACTTGAGAATGTAAGAACTGATTTGCTGCGTTTGACCTAGTTCTGCACTTTTTCTGCTGGCCAGATGCTTGTGTAAAACTCACAAGCAGGTCCTGAACATAATAGAAATCTTCCGATAGTTGGCCTTAACATCTGACGATCCGGTACACTCCCTTTGAAAATGGAACTTCCTTTGGAGCTGTAATGGGAAATGGCCATTGATCAACATCTTCTGCCATGAACTGGTTAAATCCTTTTATAAATAGGCATCTTCCGTTGTGGTAGTTAAAAATAGTGCTTCCTTGTTCCGTTTTATTGCTAAACAAGAAGTGTGTGTGTGTGACAGGGGAAATATTCCCCGGGAGGAAAAAGGCTCTGATGGTTGGAGGGAATCCTGCAGGAAACTTGAGTAGTGCAGAGTGTGTTCCCCACATGAGCTTTGCTTTCTTTCACCCATATGTTATGCAGGGAGCAGGGAGCTTCTGTGGGCTGAGCACCTGGTGCTGCTTGGTTTGCAGAAAGCAGGTGTGCTGACTTTAGGCGAAATGTGGTTGTTTAGGTTTGGCCTCTGGCATCTGGGCTCCGAAAGACGCTTGTCTCAACCGCTGGAGAGCTGCATCCAGTCAATACTGAGCTTGATGGACCTGTATAAGACAGCTTCCTATGCTCTTATGGGGACAACAGATTACTCAAAGCATCACATGCAGGTTCAACCTAGGATGACTCAGAGAAGGGATTTCGGGAGGCATTTTGATACCTCACATGTCTCAGATGGAGTTATTTACATAGGTCCCCCAAATTAGTTGGCACTGGCATGACTAAGGGAGCCCTGCTCTGTCCCCTCCCGCTCCCCAGTGTTTTCCCAGGCCTTCTAGCGCCCTGGAACTCTGCCTTCTAGGAATTTTCCATAACTCACTGATTCCACCATGGGCCTTGCAAGCAAGTGCATATGGGCTGCTAAGCCACAAATGTTTGTCCTTGCCTGCTTGTTCACATGTCCTATGTTTGGCAGATGTGAGTAGACTGGAAAAGAGAGCTGTCTCCCAAATGACAGAATGGCCTTGCCTAGTAGTTACTCTTCTGTAATATCAGGCGAGTGTTTCTTTCCAAGCCTCTCTTAAACCACTGGAGCCAGAAGGGTGCAGTGGATGAGTAAGACCTCGAATCAAATCCCTGGTTCAGCCACAAAGTTCCCTGAGGGATCTTCAAACAGTAATTGTAGCCCTATCCATCCATCCATCCATCCATCCATCCATCCATCCTGTTGATCTCTTCTGCCATCATCTTCATTATCTTTCCTGCAAAGCCCCATATGTTGGAGCATAATGTTGAGAAAGTGTTAGTGTAGTCTAAACAATAACTTGAAATGATCCTTGAAAAGTTTTGCCCTAGCAACAAATTTTGCTCTTAGCAACAGGTTTCTTTATAAGGCAAGCTCTGGATGAGAAAGTGTGTGTGTGGTGTAGAGGCTGCTGCTCTGGCCAGATGGCCGGATGATTATCTGCATATAGTTTTATTTTACTTTATTAGACCAGTAGTTATACAGTCGTACCTCAACTCCGAACGCCTTGGGAGTCGAATGTTCTGGCTCCCAAACGACTGAAAACCGAAAGTGCATGTTCCGGTTTTCAAATGTTCTTTTGGAAGCCAAATGTCCGATGGGGCTTCTGTGGCTTCCGATTGGCTTCAGGAGCTTCCTGCAGCCAATCAGAAGCTGCGCTTTGGAAGTCAAATGTTTCGGAAGTCGAACAGACTTCTGTAACGGATTCTCTTCGACCTCCAAGGTATGGCTGTACAAATTATATTAGGGTTACCAGACGTCCCCGGTTCCCAGGGACAGTCCCCGGATTTGCAAATCTGTTCCGGGTCAAATTCCGTCCCCGGAATGTCCCCAGATTTGCAAATCTGTCCCCGGAAAATGTGGCAGCGGAAGCCTCAGCAACTGGTAGCTCAGTTGGCTGTGGCTGGCTCCGGGCTGGTGACTGCCGCTGCCGCCGCCACTGCTGAAGGGGAACCGGGTGGTGGTACAGATCTCCTGATCCCTTCCCCTTTTGTTTTGACTGATGGGGAAGGCACGGGAGTTGCGGGCGGGCAGCCATGGCCCAGGAGGGGTGCAAGGCGCGTGGTTTCTCTGCTGGGCAAGGTGCAAAGCCCTTCTTTCGCACCCTGTGAAACATAAATGCGCAGAGTTTTTTTAAAACTGGGCAACGGCGCACCGCCTGCCCATGACTCCCGAGCCCCTTTCCCCCCTTTGTTTTGACAGATTGGGGGATGCTTGGGAGCTGTGGGCGGGCATCCATTGCCCAGTTTTTAAAAAACTCTGCACATTTATGTTTCACAGGGTGTGAAAGAAGGGCTTTGCACCTTTATACAGTATGCATGTGTGCTTGGGCCCAGGGTCTTTCGCCTCACCATCCCCACTACTGACTCCCTGTTGCTACTGAGCTTCAAAAAAAAGGGGGGGGGTGTCCCTGGATTCATTGAAAAAAATCTGGTAACTGTATACACTGTAGTGTTACTTCGACAATAAATACTTTAAGAAGAACAAAAATGGGTGAGGTGTTTATTCCCACATGGGAGTTCACCAAGAGAAGAGCCAAACTGTGAAGTGGAAGATTCTGGAAGACTTTCTGGGTGACACTGCTGACTGGAAAAGGAACCCCAAAAGATGGCAAACTGCACTGGCAGAAAGCTCCCCATGCAATTAAGAAGTCTTAAGAAGATTGGGGTTCTAGATCACATGATGGGGAGACCCCATGAGTAGGACAGCCTCTTCACTGCAGAAGTTAGTCCTCAGCATATTGGGGGCTGTAGGAACAGTGCCAGGGGTGAGAAGCCAAAGCGAATGGGCTCACCCCCTTGTGTTATGGTAATTGGCTGGAGGAGGTGGGGAGACTGAGTGAATAAGGCTTGTGACTGATTCTAATCATATCTCACAGGATTGCTCTGAAGGCAGAGGGGCAGGGAGTCCCATGTTTGCCAGCTTAACTTTTTGGGGGGAGCAGGAGAGATTGACTGCATTGCCTGCAGAAAACCTTGGGGAGAAAGTAATTGTAGAATACAAATCTATGAAGGAGAGGAAGGGATGTGAGGGTGGAGAGGGGAAGGCTAGAGCTCATTGGATGAGGACACACTTTGCATGCAAAAAGCGTCTCAGGATTAATCTCTGGCAACTCAAGCCAAGAGTATCTTGGGTTACTGAAAATGTTGTTAATTGCCTTTTTAGTATGATTGAAAGGCAAGATATAAATACTTCCACTGAATAACTACAAAGCAAGTGTGGGACCGGAAGAGATCTTTGCCTGAGACCACGGAAAGCTGATGCCAATCAGACTCGAGTAGACAGGACAGACTGGCTGAAGAAATAGTTTGACCAGAAATTCCTAGCTTCAAACTGCAGGGCCAACAGATGGGCTAAATAAAATATTTAAAAATTCTGCGGCTATCCCTGTTGAAGAGCCTTAAACCCCTGAGCTGTCGTTTCTGAGTGGTTGCTCCGGTGACTTCCCCAAAGGTGTTTCCTGACCACATGGTGTCTTGGATATACATGTGTCAGGACAGGACAGAGCATACATTGTGGAACTGGCTGCTGCTTGGCTCTCTCACACCACCACAAACCTGTCTGGAAGTGCATAGAAGGGGCAAAGCGGGAGGAAGCAGGTCAGCCCTGACCAGATTACAAAAATATGAAGATACACTTGCAATATATCTGTTATGGTGTTACTGCTTCCTTTCTCTTCAAGAGAGGTCCAGCAACGTTTGGCAGCCTATGTTCCTTCAGAGACTCAAGTAGGCCTCAGGATTCTAGAGGAGAGCTGGGAAGGTCTCCCTCTCCTACATGTAGTCCCAACCTCTTCTGATCAGCAGGAACTTAAGTTTCAAATATTGTTAAAATTCTTATACAGCTCCAAAGTTTACTTTCTCTCTCTGATTCTCTGGTGTTCCATAACTCACAGTTTCTGATTGACTCCCCCACCACCACCCTTCAGGGTCTGGAATACTTCTCTCTTTCTTTCCTCTTCTCTCTTTCATTACCTTTCCTCCCCCAGGTGGTAAAGACTTCCTGCTGCTTGCCTTTGTAGGCTGTGGAGGTTCCCAGTTATATTGCTGCTGCATCTCCCTCTCACTGTTCTTCTGAGTCTTCATCTGCTGATAAGGATGGATTTGACACTCCTATCCCCATCCCCCAGGTCTGTGTTTATACTTGGCCATGATGAGGCCACAGCAGTCTGGAGATTGGAGTTGCTTATCAACAGCCACTTACACATGGGCTTCCCCAGGCAAAGTCCAACATCTTTAACCACTAAGGGTGGGATTCAACTAACAGGCCCTGCCAGCAGAAGCCTATGCAAGAACTTCTGCTATAGCAATGGGGCTTTCCCCCTCCCTCCCTCAAATTATTTTTTGGTGTGTGTTTTTATTTTTATAAATCTACCAAAGAATAAAACAAAACAAAATCGGGATTAAGGTTTTTTTTCAGGATGGTGGAGGGCAATACATCCATTTGCGTATTGGTGGTGGCACTTGCACTTCCTTTGGTAGGAAATGCTCTATGTGAGGGCTGGGGGGAGGGGCATAAAAAGTGGGGGTCAATGAGGGTCAGTTGGGGGAGAGTGAGAACTCCTGGGGCTGTGGCAGCAGAAACACAGGTGCCGAAGGGGCAGCATACCTTCCGACATTCCTCAGATGAAAATGTCCCTATTTTCATCTGAGGAATACTGGAGGGTATGGCATGGTGGGGGATGAGAGTGGATCATTCCATTAGGTAAGCAGAAATACTTGTGCTGACAGAGATCTGCTTAGTGGCATGTTGAATTCCCCTTTTACATAATTTTAGTATCTGCAGAAGCCATTAAACTCTGGGTCTAGTTTTGTACTACCATTTTGATGGGTTTCCAGCTGGGCTGCTGTCCTTGTAATGTCCTCATCAGTCAGCATGTTGCCTCAAGCCACCCATGGTGAACTGGTCAGGTTGCCACTCCACCTCAGATTCCATGGCTGTCACGAGCGCAGATGGTTGGTTGGTATATTGCCAGATGCCCTTGGCACCTATGCTTGGAATGGGTGGGGGAACCTTTGTTTGGTCTAACTGGGCCACGTGGCCAAATTTAAATGGGCCAGCAGGCCACACCAGAAAAAATCCCACCAGCTCAATAAGTGTATATACATACAGGAGACATGTGAATTTTCTTTTAGGAATGGTTCAGAACCACACAGCCCCAATGTGAGGAAAGTGAAGCTCAGTCACAGAAAAGGGCTGCCGAGATCTATGCTGATACCTCTTTTTCACAATATGAAGATCCCACATACAAGAATAAGTAGCTACCTAGGTGTTGCAGGGACATCTCGCTTCGTTATGAGATTTCCATCTAGTAAAAAAATGAGAGAAAGAAGTATGACTCATCCTTTCTGCCCCTGAAGTCAACAATGGGAAGACTAATTCAGTTCAGGAGGGAAAAAAGAACAAATGTCTTGGGACTGACTTTCAAAAGGGATGGGTGAAGAGGAGAAGCACTGAAGGGTCTTAGGCATGGACTGTTCATCTTTTCTCTCTTTCTTGCAGGGATTGATCAGCCAGGCTGAGGCTGCACAGTGATGATGGGGGAACGACTGCTTCTCCATGGAACTCTCTCCTTCTTGATGCTTACGGCTGCCTGCCAGGCCCACGACCTTCCACTGACCCAGGCTGACAATGAGGCTAGTCCCCTGTGTGAAAAGGAGACTGAGTCCTGGGGGGCCATATTCAGCGAGGAGCGCCTGGATGCTTGGATCTGTTCTCTGATTGGTTCAGTTATGGTTGGGCTGAGTGGGGTCCTTCCCCTGCTGGTGATTCCTCTCGAGACAGGGGCAGCACTGAAGTCAGAAGGTAAGCACCCCCTGATGATTTCTGCCTTCTTTTTCTGGCTCAGCATCCCAGTCAACACAGCTTTTAAATGCAAGACCTGGATGCGGCATGCTTTATTGTAATACAGGAGCAATATGCTCTTATCAAGTCATTCCATGAAGTCAGGTGGGCGGACAATGGCTAAGTTTAGGGTGTTGAGCATGTGCTGGTGGATTTTCTAAAATAGGACCTTCACCCTCTAGTAGTAAACCAAATTTCATGTCAAGAGAGGTGGATTCTGTGACTTGTGTAACTGATGTATAGGTATAAGTATTTTGTAAGCCTTTGTTTCCTACTAGCCATGGGAAAGGGCAAAGCATCAGGCATAACAATGAAGCCCTGTCTTCTGGCCACTGGAAATCCAGTTGGAAATGCCTCCTTTCTGTGGCTTTTGAGATTTCCCTTGGCGCCACTTGCATGGTTTTGATTTTATCCTTGTACTCTTAAGGGCTAGAAACAGGATATTGACTTCTACACTAAGTTGTGTGTTTGTGTGGTGCAGGCTCAAAACTGTGGAATAAACACAGCCCTGCTCTCTTCTCCAGACACTAGGCGGACACAGTTTTCCCACTGGCCCTACCTCTCCTTGCAAGTTCACAACCGCCCCATTGGGTGGGAGCAATGTACTAGGTGTTTCAACTGGCTTTCCCAGTTTCAGCATTTTCTTGGAAGTAGACAAAGCATCCTGATCAGCTGCTATGGCAGCAACCCCTATGCATGGGGGAAGAGATGACTGTTCCCTCAGCTTTCCCATAAGTAGCATAGCAAGATGAGATCAAGCTCTTTGGTGACTGGCTGCTCTTTGTCTTTTCAGAGGGATCCCATCGGATGAAGCAGTTCTTGAGCTTTGCCATTGGTGGGCTCCTGGGAAATGTTTTTCTGCACCTGCTCCCAGAGGCCTGGGCCTACACCTGCAGTGCCACTGCAGGTAATGCCTGGAACTGTGCAAATGCCTTGAAACCACACAGGCACTGATCTGCAAGGCATGCCACAGCCATTTCTTTCCCTGCTTCTGCACAGATTGTTGTGTTCCATTTAGGGTCTTTGTTATCTTTTCAAAGGGGACGCCTGGACGCCAGGGCTTGTTTTCTCTCTGTTCTATGCTTTGACTCTTAATAATACTAATAATATAGTCATGCTTCTTCCAAAGCTGTGTCAAATGAATTGCTCATTAACTTGTTGCACTTGTAACCCACCTCGCCTCCAAGGAGCTCAAGATGGTGAACATAGTTCTTCTCTTCCCCATTTATCCTCACAACCACCGTGTGAGGTAGGTTAGGCTGAGAGTGAACAGCTGGCCCAAGGTCACACAGTGAGTTTCATGGATGATTATCATAGGGAAAATGCCCTGTCCCTCTTCCCCAACCTGTAGCCCTCTAGATGTTGTTGGACAGGTCCCATTCTCCATGGCCATTGACCACTATGGCAGGAGTCGATGGGAGCTGTAGTCCAACAATCAGGCACCAGGTTGAGGAAGGAATTCTCTTCTATAGATGCAAGAGATGAAACAAACACGGCTGCCTTTGCTTCTGAATAGCATGTTGTTGCCTCTCTTGAGGAAGGGTGCTCTTCCATGCAGCCCTGCAATTAACTGCTTGATTCGTAAAGGACAACTTCCTCTGATCTTGAAGGTCTGCATAGGTCTCCCTCCATAAGAAGGGCACCTGCCCTTGCGCTGCTGCCTGCCTTGAGTCCGCAGGTGTTGCTGCCTCCTGAAAATGTGACCTTGGAAGACTTCCCCCGCCTTGTCAGCCTTTATCTGGCCTTTGGGCTTCAGGATTGCGTCACCCCACACATGCCTGTCATTCTCCCTTGCCTACAGCCAGTCTCAACAGCGTGTGGGAAGCTGACCGCACTCCATCTAATCAAAAAGGACATCTTTTGTCCTTAGGCAAAGAACTTTGCCAGGGTGTGGCGGGAGGAGGAGGAGGAATGAGCTCTCCAGAGCACAGACTTCATGCCTGTGCACGCAGCTTAGGCAGGCTCAGCTTCAGAATTTGACTGGTAAACGTGTGGCTGTAACCAGGGGCTGCTAATGTCTTTGCACAAAAAAATAATAATCCAGTTTTGTTCTCCAAATAAAACATTCAGAGTTAATGAATTTGCAAGTAAAGCATCTCCAGCTTGCAGGATTTGAGTTTTCAAGGAATCAACATTCTGTCACGGGAAGTGGGTTGGCAGGGAGCTAGGAACGTGAAGGTATCCAGGAAAAGATGGGTGGGGAGAGATATACAGCGAGAGACAGAGTGTGTTAGCCATAGGAAGAGGGAGCTATAGAAAGCACAGGTGCCCTTCCACCCTTTGCTACAGAGTCCTCTTCTATTTTCAAGGCTTCTTTTTTCTACACTTGAGAAGAGTGCTTGAGAACAGAAGAGCTTTGCTGGGTCAGTTTATTATAGATTCACCCATTCCAGCATCATGCACAGAGCTCATCCATCCTTCCCCTGCCTACCTGTGTTGTTTACAGGTGATTGATGCTCTGGGTCAGTTGGCATCCCCACTATAGCTGACATGTGGAAGCACCCTTAGACTCTTTTGTTTCAGCTTTATCAGAGACGTGTGCTGAGTGTGTGGGTTCTTACTTTACGCCAGCAGCACTGATATTACTCTAGAGCAGGGTTTCCCAAACCTGGGTCTCCAACTGTGTTTGGACTACAACTTCCATCATCTCTAGCTAGCAGGACCAGTGGTCAGGGATGATTGGAACTGTAGTCCAAAAGCAGCTGGAGACCCAAGTCTGGAAACCCTGCTCTAGAGTGCACTGGCCCCAGATTTGTATGTTTCTTCTGGAAACCAGTTTGCCTTTTGTGTGAATGAAGCAGGGGGGGTGTTTTAATTTGTTTGCTTTTGGGTGGGGAAAATGGTTTTGGGGACTCCTGATTTTCAAGTTCTGGTGAGACTTGTCCATTCTACCTCTTTCCCCTCTACAGGAGAAGGGCAGAGTTTCCAGCAGCAGAAGCTCCTGGGACTCTGGGTGATCATTGGTTTGCTGACCTTCCTGAGCCTCCAGAAGATGTTCCCAGACAGTGGAAAGGAAGGAAGCTCCAGCTTGGTGAGTGGATTCTGAGAGGGGCACAAGATCCCAGTTTGATTATGACTTGTGATGTTGCCATGTGATCTTGGAAACGCAGCATGAAGCTTAACTTCCTATCCCTCCCAGTAGCCTCCTCGGTGATTCAGGAGGCATGACATAAACTCATGGTGTGAAGGTCAGCAGGAGAACAGAAGGGCTCCATAATGCCCTATGGCAGGAATGGTTAACTTGTGGCCTTCCAACATGTTGTTGCACTACAGTTCCCATCATTCTTCACCATTTGGCTGGGGCTGATGAGAGTTAGACTCCCCAAAAATATGGAGGGCCACAATTTAACCACCCCTATCCTATATGAGTTCCCGCCCCCACCATGTGCACAGTTCCTCTGTACTTGGCATAACTTCCTCTATATTTGGCATAAATGCTTTCAATATGGTATTTGAATACATTATGCAAAATACAAAGTATGGGATTTTCAAGTTTTGAATTGTGTGTTTAGGTTAGAGTTAGGGAGTCAGGAAAGCAGGATATCTGTTTGCTTCCCTGTCAACCTTGCATGAGCAAAGTGGAGGTCGTCCTTGTCTGATTTGTGTGACTTTGCCTAACAAACCACTTAAAATGACAGCCTCTGGGCTTCTGTGTCCTTTTTTTGCAAACATTCTTCTGCTTTGGAGTTCATCAGATGTGAAGTAGCTATAGTTTTCTTTGAGTTTAGGATAGCACTATATGAAGGGAATGGGAAAAGGTTTCTGGGCCACTGTTTGATGGACATGGACAAAGACCAGCCGCTTCTCCGTGACTTAGGTCAGTGATTCCAAAGCACCTGCTAAACGGATTCCAAATGGGAGCAGTTTCTCTGCTGTGCAGGAGGCAGCCAGTCCAGTCCCAAGAAAGAAGTTGGGCACAGCTCAGAGTAATGGTTCTTCTCACTTGTCTTCGCTACCAGCCCAGAAGATCAAGGTAAACCATTTGGTGGTGGGGGTGGGGTCCATGGGCCAGTGGAGAAAATGCGATATGTGTCTAAGCAAAAACAACTCAAAAGGAAGTTTGATAACTTCCTGAAAGCAAAGATGGCAGGCAGTATTAAAAAAAAAATAGCCAAACCCCCACTTTTAGGGGAGATCAGGCATGCAGATGCTTTCCTCTTAAACATGTATGAATCTTCCCTATAGTGAGTCAGACTGTTAGGCTGTCTAGCCCCATCCACTCTGACTGGCAGTAGCTGTCCAGAGTCAAAGTCAGAGGTTTTTCCCAGTCCCACATAATTGGCAGGGATTGAGCCTTGGATCTTACCACTGAATGATGGTTTCAACTCCATCATCGCCTGCTTGGTTTGGACCTTCACCTGCCTTCTCCTTGATCCTTTATGTACACAGTCTTTACCTGAATTTAAGCTGCTTTCTTTAAAAGTTTCTATCATTAAAAACAAAATTCCCGCGTCTTTACAAAAATGCCACCTCTCAACATCTTTCTGTGTTTTTAAGAACATAACTGCCATTTTCCAGTTCAGGAGAGGAGAGCTGGACCACATCCACTAAGAGAAAAGCCCCGTGCTGCATTCCTGTTTGACAGCTGACAACCCATATTTTAAATTTCTGCATCTGCTTGTCAAAACAGGATAACCCACATCCATTGGGTTGTTAGAATACGATAGTCACTTTAAAGACTGCTACTTACTATGTTATGTGCCTCGTTAACCACATTCACAAGTTTGATATAAGCTACCTTGTGGATAAAATTGGCATTCTTACCTTTGTTTGTGAAAATGGCCTTTGTCTGTGGTCTCCTTGTCTTTCAGGTGTTAGATGCTCTGATTTTATTTCTCTTTCTTTCCCCTGCCACTGTAGATCAGCGGATACCTCAATCTTTTGGCCAACACAATAGATAATTTCACACATGGCCTGGCAGTGGCAGCCAGCTTTTTGGTTAGCAGAAAGGTAAGTTCCCTGTTTAGGGGACCTGTTTGACTCTCCCCTAATGTTCAGATCCCAGAGGTTGGTGTTAAAAGCAAATAGACAAATAAGAAGCAATTCTGTGCTGTTTCTTTATAGCATTTTCCTAATACTTTATAGCATTTTCCTAACACTTTCACTCTCCAGAATATCTATATAATATGTATTAAATAACTACAGCTTTTTCAGTTACAGATAGGTAGCCGTGTTGGTCTGCCATAGTCAAAATAAAAAAATTCCTTCCAGTAGCACCTTAAAGACCAACTAAGTTAGTTCTTGGTATGAGCTTTTGTGTGCATGCACACTTCTTCAGATACACTTCTTCAGATACACACTTCTTCAGATACAGCTTTTTCCACATTCTTCCTTAAAACCCAACACTAAAAGCCCTTGCAATTGCTTTGAACACTAAAACTGCACAGATCACCATTCAGAGGGGGACAGGGTCAGCATCTCCCCTTTCCCCCAGGAAAAAAATGTTTAGAAAAGTCTTGCTTTGCTGCACTTGTGTCCCTGTTGAGTGATATGGAATGTCTTAACATGTTTCTGCCATTGGCTGTAGGTTGGGCTCCTGACCACTATGGCAATCCTTCTGCATGAAATTCCCCATGAGGTAAGTAAGATCTGTAATAGGCTTGCTGGGAAGTTGTCTCAATGTTTTGTCTGAGCGGGAGGCCAGGGCTTTGTTTGAAAGAGTGAGCAAATCTCTGTAATATACACACTCTCTAATACACACACACACACACACACACACACACACACACACACACACACACACTACCAATAATACACAAAACTTTCCAGAGTAACAAAATCCAAAAAGGTACCTGCCCCAAGAATCTTACAATCTGAATTTTGACAATGAATGAAGTAAATGGAATGGAAGGGAGAGACAAGGGATAAGCAAATATTGTATATTTGCACATCCTTAGGCTTTCTCTCAGCCAACGTGTTGGTGGTGGTGGCAGCAGATGGTGAATGTTCTGTTTGCTTAGAATTACTTATTGCCAACCAAATAATTGGAAAGAATACTTTCCCTCCCTATGAGGCTAGAATAAATGAGTTAACTGACTATGTTCCATGTTTGACTTCCTCACTTGTTAACTCTGCGGCTTGGAATTAGTTATCTGTTCAGGAAAGGACTTTTTGTAGATGGCAATTCTGGAAAAGAGCTTGCAGTGCCATGCTTTGGGACTGTTGTCAGCTTCTGTGCAGTTCTCTCTTTTTTTGTCCCCGCTTTATTGCTGTAGGTGGGAGATTTTGTCATCCTCCTTCGTGCTGGCTTTGATCGCTGGAGCGCAGCCAAGTTACAGCTCTCCACGGCCCTTGGAGGCATTCTCGGTGCTTGCTTTGCAATTTGTGCTCAGTCACCTAAAGGGACAGGTAAGACTTGGAGTATGCAGAAGGGATGAATGAGAGACCCACATATCTATCCCATCTTACCCAAATACAGTTCTCTCCTGCCACCTCCTGCTCACTGATGTGTTTCTCACTATCTACACAGGGGAAACCATCGCTTGGATTCTCCCATTTACCTCGGGGGGCTTTTTATACATCGCCTTGGTAAATGTTGTGCCCGATCTCTTAGAAGAGAAGAATCCTTGGTAAGTGTCTTCACCACATCTTACTTATGGGAAGAAAAACTTGTGGGGGTGGCGAACACCCCATGCATAACTTCCAGGGCAGCAAAGGGAAATCTGTGGCCCTCCATATTGTTGGAGTACAACTCCCATCATCCCTATTGACTGTGTTGATGGGGCTGATGGGAGTTGGAGTCACACAACTTCTGAAGAACCAAAGTTTCCCCATTCCTGATCTTGGAGCCATTATAAGCCGCCTTGAGGGTCCCAGGAGGAATAAGAATGTGGGGGGTGGAAGGATCCAGATCCTCCTCATGCCAGATCTTCAGCCCATCCTCTCTTCTTCTTCTTTTCCTTTGCCTAGGAACTCAGTGCAACAAGTACTCCTCCTGTGTACTGGCATCATTGTCATGGTGCTTCTCTCATTCACTACCGAATGAGCGACTCCTGCTCCGGCTGCCTTCTGCTGCTTCCCAAAGCTGCCTTCATTCTGAACTGTTACAGAGCAATAAGGGACACCATTGAATTTTTCTTTTGTGTGCCTGTGGATTTGGCTGCTGCTACGAGAGGCAAATCAGGGAAGCCTGGTTCTGGACTCCATTTCTTGTTTCTAAAGCTTCACAGGCCAGGACTTCCAAAGTATTGAGAAAAGAAAGTGGGGTGGCTGGATTTTTCTTTTCAAGTTGTGTGTGTGTGTGGTTAAAAAATAATAATTTAAATGAACACAAAACAACAACCAGCAATGAAGAGAGGAACTGCTTTTGCTGAAAGGGGCAGTGTTGCCAGTTTGGACTTGATGTGTGCTAGAATAAAAAGGCAGGTTGCAATGTAAGCATAGAGATGAAAGAATTATCTTCCATCCCTGGCCAAAATACCTGGTTGTTTCATATAGGAAACCACAATATACCTGGTCAGACTTACATTAGTCCCTCTAGCCTAGCATTATGTACTCTGACTTGCAGTGGCTCTCTGGGATCTTGGGCAAGGAAGGCTCTGGTACCCAAGATCCCTTTCAAAGTAGAGATAGTAGGGATTGAATCTGAGACCTTTTGCATGGAAATCATAAGTGCTACCTTTGAGCTATGGAAACCTTCTCCCACCCTGCCATAAAATTGCTTTCTGAACCTTCTAGGATGAGGTCTGCTACTGCCTGATCCTGTGCCTCTCCCTAAGCAGTAACTGAAGATCCAGTTGGGTTGAAGCATTATAGCTGAAATCAGTATTCACGCTGGAAACTTTTGGAGAGGTTGTTCAATGCCTGCCTCTAACCAAAGAACCTGGCTATAATGCCTGGTTTACGGCTGTACAGCTTAAACTGGGAAGAGTTCCTCATGCTTTCAAATCGTAAGGTAGTATGGAAGCAGCAGACTCTGCCTTTCTGGATCTGTCTCAGCCCCTGTGACACATTTTGCATTCCTTTTGGCTGACCTGGTAGCTCCTTGCTGAGTGAGCTGGCTTGCTTTACCAAAAATAGAGGAAAAGGAAGATTTTCTGGATGTGCAACTGTTGCAGGGTTAAACAAAGAGGAATGACTTCTGGCCAGTCAGCATCAGCACAGATGATTAAAGTCAGGACTGTCAAGTAAACTAAGTGTTATAACTTCTAGTTTAAAAATGGAAGTAAACGCAGCTTGACAGCCTAATTCGAATAGGCCCTTCAGTTGCCAAACAGTGAGATGAAATGGCGTCTAAAAACAGCAATGAGATTCCGTGTGTATTGAAAGACAGAAGAACAAATGACTAAATGGTCTTGTTGCAAATAAACAGCACTTTCAGTTGTCAAATGCATTTTGACCAAGCTGTCTTCAGTGGCACAAAGGTAAATTGTGTGTGAGGTTATGTGCTCTTCAAAATAAAAGAATACAATGATGTTACATTTATATAACGAGCTGTTTCGTTATTTGAACTTGTTTATAAATAAATGTTTTATCATTATTTGTAGAAGTTATGTTGTTTTCTGTGAATAGTTACAGTTTTAGTTGCAGATATGTATGGTTTTCTTTGTAGTCCTAACTTTTTATCATCTGTGCGTGTGTGTCTTTTTTCTGTACTTGCATAGTGCAGCAAGCAAATTGTGGAATGGGCACAGGCCTGCTTATCACTGGGCCTCTAAGGAGGCATTTCCTTGGAATCATAGAATTGTATAGCTGGAAGGGATCATGAGGATCATCTAGTCCAGGGATGTCCAACCAGTCGACCATGATCGACAGGTTGATTCCCGGGTGATATTGGTCGAACACTTGCTCATTACTGGCCCCAGCCCCTCTGTGTCATTCATTCACACAAGATCGCTAAAACAGAAGCTCGTTGCTTGGCCCTGTTTTTGATGAGGGTTTTTCAGCATTCCCATTAACTAATTAGGACTGCAAATTTGGTGCCCCCTCCAAAAAAGCTCAACAACTTAGACCTGCCCCCCCCATGGTGTTTTTTTTCCTGGGAGAAGATTGCAATCTCTTGGGAGCTGGACGTCCCTGATCTAGTTTAACCCCCTGCAATGCAGGAATCCTACAGCCATCCCTGGGTGGGCTCAAACCACCAACCTTCTGACTAACAGCCAGGCACACCGACCCGTTGTGCCACAAGGGTTTGGGAATTCAATATGTTGTTATTAAAGCATTTAAAAGCTGCCTGACTGTAGCAATGACCAGCTTCTCTTCTCCCTGGGAGCTGCCCTCAGCATTTTACAGTGTTGCACCAATGACACAAGCAGCCCTAGAACAAACAGTAGTTTCCACGGCAGCAGCTAAATCTGCATCCTGACTCCAGCAAATGGATGACCATTTTCTTATCTACTTTTCTTCTTCTTTCAAAAACACTACTGGGAGAATATTAGCACAAAACTCTGCTGCCATTCTCCACTCCAGGCATCTGTTGTATGTGCTGTTTGTTTTAATTCAGTAGCGTGGATGTGCTGCTAATTACACGTGGGGAAGTGCAAATGATCTGGCAGTTTTTTGTCCTGACAAGTCTTTTTGTTATATTCCTGTTTTAGGATGTTTAAAAGAAAGGTCAGATGGGTTCAGACTGTATTAAGTTCTTGAATTTTGTTCGGGTTTGAACATGCTTTTACTCCTCAGTGCTTTCAATCCTCAGATCATTTGTTTGGTGAGTTCTAGTGAAGCCTAAAGGTGAGATGCCCCTTGGGGACTCTGTCTAGATCCTGAGGGGTGGGTGGGTGTTTCTGTATGATTGCACAGCTTGCAGCTCAAAACTCAACCTCACATGTGACACAGTGAATATGCATCTGATGTGCTACTGAGTCATGGGATGCCAGAACAATCGTTAGGACAATTGCTTGGTTGTAGTCTGCATAAGCTGCAGGAACAACATCCACTGTTGGATCACCTCATGCACCATCCTCTCTGCTTAAGCAGGGCATGGAGAATAATTTAAACATCTGCTCCCTGTTGCTTTGTAGTGGAAACATATGTTGTTGCTTATGCAGCCTTAAATCTGCAGGGATGGGAACACTGTGATTCTGCATTATTTTGGTGGCTTTATCTGAAGGACGGTTGCCTATAGTACCCATGTAGAGGAAAGTTTCAATCACATATTTTCCAGAAAGCAGCAGTGAATGCATCTGGTCTGCCTCACTGACTCTCATCATGAAAAAGGCTGTCTCTCTTGATCTGCCCATGGAAAGTAGCCTTTCTTTAACAGCTGTTGTCAGCTGTTAGGCATCCAGCTTCAGAACATCACTGTTCCAAAACAGACACCCTTCCTATTCCCAGGCATCCTGTGTGATTATTCACTGTTAGGCAGTTAGTGCTGCTCCAGGACTCTAATTTGCCACGCTTCTGTGCGGACTAGCAAAGCCCTGGCTTGAAGGAGGGAAAGCTACCATGGAAGACAAAGTACCCAATATATTTTTCCAGGATATTTGTTGTCCTTAAAAATCCAGTTGGCATTGGTAAGAGGCTTTGGTGCATACCCAAGAGGGAGTACCCAGAAGCGTATGTTATTTGCATCAGGGTTCGGTTTGGCGTAGGCTGCAAGCTGCAGCAGGAATTTTCTGATCACAGTTCAGGAATGCAAAGTGGGTGACATTGACTCATTAATCTCTGTGAGCTGTTGCTTCTGGCTTGCGGCCCAGACTGCCTGGGCTGGACTGTGTTTGCAGATCTTGGGAAGCTTTGCCTAAAGTGGCCATTCAGGGTCCAAGGGAAGAGGCCAACCCCAGTGTTACGTACGGGATTGGGGGCGGGGGGGGGGAGTACAGTTAATTTCTCCACACTATTTGTCACTTCAGGAAATGCAGAGAGAATCCTGTCTTTCTGGCTTTGTTTTGCACTAGCTCTTGTGCATTTTCTCATTCATCTGTATTGATCTTGGCATGGAGGCAGGAGAGATGAAATAAAGAAAACTGAGTGTGGCCTCTTCTTCATCAGCATAGATGTTTTCACCCTTTTATTGGACTCCAGAATGTATATCACTGAAAAAAACGACAAATCATGGAAAGAACCATCTCTGCCATTACTCAATGGTTGGAAGGAACAAGAAGAAACAGCTTCTGGTCTAATCCCTCGTGACTCTAAGTATGATCATTTCATATTTCTTTCATTTTCCTAGTCAGGGAATTTGCCCAAAGCTGAGTGGATCTAGAACAGGCATAGGCAAACTTGGCCCTCCAGATGTTTTTGGGACTACAACTCCCATCATCCCTGACCACTGGTCCTGTTAGCTAGGGATGATGGGAGTTGTAGTCCCAAAACATCTGGAGAGCCGAGTTTGCCTATGCCTGCTCTAGAACAAGGGCCAGGAAACCTGTAGCCTTCCAGATTTGGAGGTCTCCAATTCCCACCAACTTCAACTTGCATCAAAGATTATGGATATTGTAATCAAGGAACATCTGGCGGGCCACAGGTTCCTTTCCCTGCTCTTGAAACAACAGAAATGCCAAGGAGCCACAGATCACCAGTTTCTTGGCATGTGTCTCCATTAGGAATGTGTATCCATCTTTCTCCTTTCACATGATTGCTCCGGGAAGTACAGCAGCAAACATGCCCAGCATAGAAAGTGTTTTAATTCCTCAGCAACTGCTTTGAAACTCTTACCAAGACAGGTGGGGTGGTGGAAAGATGCAATTTGTGCCAGTGTGGTGTAATGGCCAGAATGTCGGATTGGGACCATGATTCAAGCCCTTGCTGGGCCACGAATATCACCGGGTGACCTTGGGCCAGTCACTGCCTCTCCGCCTAACTTACCTGACAGGGTTGTTGTGCCAGGAGGGAGAGAAACAGGTAGGCCTCCCTGAAGGAAAACGTGGGCTTGACCCGCGAGAAATAAACGTGCACGGAAGCATTCACTAGGAAGGCTTGAAAAATGAACCCCGAGAGCCGAGCCCTGAGACTGCGAACAAAATAAACCCAAGTAATTCTTGGAGAGCCCAGACCAGGAACACGCTGTCGCTGCCCTCAGGTTCCCCGTGCTTCTCCCTCTGCCGCCTCCCCTCGGGTTCCCCGTGCTGGGCCGGCTCGCTGCTCGAGGGGCGGCCGGGCCTGGGCAGCCACGAGGGCCTCCTGCAGAGCGCGGGAGGCGAGGAGCGAGCGAGCGAGCGAGGCTGGCTGGCGCTGCGGCCCCCCGGCCGGGCTGCAGGGGGAGCAGTGGCGGGCGGCGCGACTCCGAGGAGGCGGCGGCGGCGGCGGCGGCGAAGATGGCGGCCGCGGCTCAGGCGCTGAGTTGCTCCGGGCTGCTGCTGGCCGCCGCCGCCCTGGCGCTGCTGGCCGTGGCCATCGGCACCGACTCCTGGTACGAGACGGACGCGCGGCGACACCGCGAGCGCTGCCGCGGCTACGGCCACAAGCGCAACGCCCACAGCAACAGCAACAACAACAACAGCGACCCGCCCGGCTCCATGTCGGCGCCCAGCCCGCACCTGCCGCTCCGAGCCCGCCCGCCCAGGGCCCTGCTCCCCGGGCAAACCCCGCCGCCGCCGCCCTCGGCAGCGCAGCCGCTGCTGCTCCCCGGGGCCGCCGCCGCCGCCGCCGCTTTGGCGCTGGAATCGCACTGCGGCCGCCGCTTCAACTCCACCGTCTCCGGCCTCTGGCGGCGCTGCCACCGCGCGGGCTTCGAGCCCGACAGCGAGGAGCTCATCCAGAAAGGTGCGCGGGGAGGGGGCGGCGGCCGCGCCCCACAGGTCGAGGGAGGGCTGCGCTGGCGGGGGTCGAGGGCGCGCGCACGCGGGAGTGAGAGAGAGAGCTCGCTCCCGTCGAGGGAACATTTCGAGGGGCGTCGGTGGGGTGGGTGCTGCTGCTGCTGCTGCTGTCCAGGGTGCTGAGTCTGCAGAGCTGCCTTCCCCGCCCAGGCCAGGGAGGGAGACGCCTCCAGGGACCTTCTCCTCTGCTGAGCTCCTTGGGGCTGTGGGGCCGAGTCCCCGCCTCAGGGCAGCCTCCTCACCCGCTCTCCTCACAGATTTCTAGCCAAGCGCCAGGTGTCCCAGAGCCTTGCAGGCTCTCTCCTCCTCCTCCTCCTTCCATGGTGGCAAGAGGGCTCAACAAGAGCTGGAAGGGGGGGGGGCAATTGCATTTTCTCAAGTCAAGGCTGCCTAAAATGGTGGTTATTTCCATGTCTCCCACTGGATTCTCCGCCGGCCTAGATCTCCAGGGATTAGGGTCCTTTCCCAAACGCTCACAATGCCCTCTTTATGCATGAGAATAACCCGGGCAAGATACCTCCTGTATATGTTCCTCTGGAAGACCTCAGGTGAACCAGCTGGGCATGGGTACAACCTGCCAGGGTTTCTGTGGTTGGAGCCATTGGGGAAAGTGATGCTTGTTCACAGCTGTCCATCACCATTCATTTCTCCCTGGGAATGCATTCTTCCACCTGCTCAAAGGTGGTCAGGTCTGCCAAACAAAATGCAGTGCACACAGTTAAAAATAAATAAATGGGCAGGGGGTGCTGTACCCACCTGGGTGAGAGGTGCAATTTGTTTGGCCAGGGTGGGATGTGCTTTATGCACAAGGAAGATCTTGCTTTAGACATAGGATTGCCCCAAAAGAAAACATGCCTTCATTTTCCAGGGAAGCTATGCACAATTCCGGAGTCGTGCAGTGTGGTGTCAGAAAGGGCTGTTGCCTTGTAAGTGGCATTGTCTATATATGAGTGACAAACCTGAATGCTGGGCGCCATTACTGCCACATGGCTCCACCATATCCAGCTGCAGGTCACTGTCAGGTATATCTCTTGATTGTCAGGCAAAATCTTTTTGTGGCTGCTATGTGTTGTTCCACTTTCCACCATGAGAGGCTAAGAAATGTACCTGGCATTCCTGACATATGCCCAGGAACTGCACATAGAAATCAGCTCTTGCTTTACCCTTCTAAAATTTGGCAATGGTTGTCTTCATTGTGCTGCATTGGACATAGAGTGGTTGAATCTCACACCTTTTCCAGAGGATTTCCTTTACCTGTAACAGTTGTGGAAATTGCAACAGGATGGAAGCTCATGCTTCCAATAAACATGAGCTATATAATATTCCGATGCTGGCAGCACAAGATGCTTCAGCCCATTTCCTTACATTTCAAGTATAGTCTTCCAGGCAGTTGAAGAAATTGCTAATAGCAGAGATTGTGGCATTTCCATCTCACAATAGGAAATAGTTAAATCACTCAATAAAAATATATTTCAGTCGTCTGCTAAAAGAATGACATACAGCATAATCAGTAAAAAGTTCAGTTAGCAATGAATTTAGAAAAAAATGACAAAAAACATATTCTACAACCAATACTTACAAATTAAAAAAACAGCAACAAGGGTAAAAGATGTTGCTCATTAAAACTGGTAACAATGAAAGCCTGTTGGAGAAACATCTGGGGTGTTTTAAAATTATTTATGTATTTTATACCCTGCATTTTGAGAAATCTCTTTCTCAGTGATTATTTAAGGATACATATAGAGATGGCAAGATGATGGTTTGAGGTAGAGTTCTAGCTCTAAAAGTCTTTGAATATATACACCAATAAACTATCTACTCCCTTGCTTCCCGTTACACCTAGAACTGCCCCTGAAAACACCTTTACTTCCTTCAGGTCTCTCCTCAAAACTCATCATTTCCAGAAAGCCTTTGGAACAGCTCATAGACTATTGTGTAACATGTAATTAAAATAATAGCATGCCCTATCCTAACCTCTGTTTTGCCGCTTCTGTTAAGGCTTCACAGCATGTTTTTTAGGTTGTGAACATCATTGGGTTGAGAACCTGTCAAAACTCTTCTTTGTGAAGCCTGATGTCCATGAATGGTGCTATATTATTTTGCTAACCTGGTGTTTCTGATCCTGTATCATGTCTAAGATATAGATGTAGATTCTCTTTACAGAACCCATTGTAACATCACAGCTGCTTTCCTGCATTTAATTCACTAGAATCCATCTTTTGCATTTTTATGTTTCCATGTTGAAAGCAGTTCATTTACTTCATTATAGTAATTAGTATTGTCATGGATCATGCTGTTTTACATCTCTTTGATTCTCCCTCCTCCACTTTGGCCAAAGGCCTTCTGCTCCCACTGTTATTTCCAGAAGGATTGAAAACAAACTCTGTTGCTTGTTCTCTAACACTGTTTTCAGCATGTTCTCTCTTTTATGAAAAGTTAATTCATGTCAGACATTGGGGCTACAATCTAAGACAGAGCTAGTTTTGGGTAAACCCATTAAACTCAGTGGGATTACGCATGCTGTTGTGTTGGTAAAAGGTACCCCTGCCCATCAGGGCCGGTCGTGACCTACTCTAGGGTTGCGCGCTCATCTCGCTCAAGAGGCCGGGAGCCGGCGCTGTCCGAAGACACTTCCGGGTCACGTGGCCAGCGTGACTAAGCTGCATCTGGCGAGCCAGCACCAGCGCCGCACACGGAAACGCCGTTTACCTTCCCGCTAGAAAGCGGTCCCTATTTATCTACTTGCACTTAGGGATGCTTTCGAACTGCTAGGTAGGCAGGAGCTGGGACTGAACGACGGGAGCTCACCCCGCTGCGGGAATTCGAACCGCCGACCTTTCGATCGGCAGGTCCTAGGCTCTGTGGTTTAACCCACAGCGCCGCCCGCGTCCCTTGTGTTGGATTGTGGCCTAAATGCCTTCATGGGTTCCTTTGTCTTATGGCTTGGAGGGCCAGCATCCTTCCTGGCTAGTATGCCTTCAAAAATAACTCTTCATGGTCATAGTTTGTGTCTTTTGCCATAATTAATATTTTTCTGTGTGTGGATATATTTGCACATAAAAGAAAACAGCCTTGTTTTTTCAGGTTGCAATCCTATATTCACTTACCTGCAACTATCCCCATTGACTGCATTGGGATATACTTCTGAGTAGGCATGTATGGTATCGCACTGCTAATTATTGTACTTCTTCTAGTCTCTTAATTCAACTTTTCCCTATCTTCCGTTTCCATGTCAGTTCCTCTATAAACAACAATACTTATTCAAAGTAATGAGCTCATGTGTGTGTCTCATCATGTACTTATAGTCACTAGAGCAGTGTGCTCCAAACTTCTGATGGCTCAGGCACTTAAAAATAAATCAATCAATAAACTTGTAGGCATACTTCATTCTTACATTTGAAAAGGCTTACTTCTAAACATCAACCTCTAATGATTTCTGACCACTTGTGCAATAGAAGTGCACTTGTACAACTGGACTTCCAATTTCTCTTTTTACCCTCTCCAGCTTTCCATCTATTCTGGAAGATCCCTCTAGATTTTGAGCTCATGTGGGGCTGCAGGGGGAAGTAGAGGAAACTTAGATCTCATCCAAGGCATGTAAGGATAAGAACTATCTCTCTTCAGTGTAGCCCTGCTAGGTATGCCTGTGAGTCACTGTTCTGAGTGTGCCTCTTCTGAGGGCAGGTAATTCTGTTGCATCTCTGCATCAGGTGTAAATGAAAGAGCCACTCGCACTTGGTGCAGAGACCTGGAAGAATGATCTGCCTGCATTGGAGGCTGCTTGGATGAAGGAGACAAGACTGGAGTAGTGGATCAAGCAGTGGGAAGCCTATTCTGTGATTGGGTCCCTTGAGCTGGCATGAGAATCTTTATTTGCTTCTTCATGCACAGGCCCTATTATAGGAGAAGATATAAGAGATTAGATAGGCCAGTTTATATTATTTGTCTAGCTAGGCTGGTGTTTTCTACTCTGGCTGGTGGTGGTTCTCCAGGATCACAGGCACAAGGCTTTCCCTCCCTGATTCCAGCTCTCTTTTTTTAACTGGAGATGCCAGTTTTCTGTATGCAAGGCATGTGATCTACCACTACATTATGGCTGGAGATAAATGTCTCCTATTCTGCTGTGCAATACTGAAGTATCTTTCTTTAAAAGCTTTAGTTTATCCATGGTGAGCATGGATGCAACCATCTTTTAAACTTCTGCTATTTAAATGCAATGCATCAATTTTCTGTGACAGTTCCTACTTGTGAAAAACTGGCAAGGATTAATTTTTACCTGTTTGAACTATGAAATATATGCTTTTTAACCACTATGGGGGGAGAATGCAACCTTGTTTATTCTTTTTCACAATTTTCTTCAAGCTCCTAAAAGTGAGTTTTTAGAGAGAGAGAGAGAGAGAACTGCTTGTCACAAAGCAATATTTTTTCCAATATAAAAAGTAGGTTTGCAGAGACTACCTTGGATTTGATGTCTCAATAAAGATAGGGTAAGAAATTGATACTCCCTAATCTCCTAAAGCAGGTGAAAATCGGTAGAAGACATTTAAGCACATATTTGCCTTGTCCTATGGCTAAGCAGTTAATTATAAATACAATGAAAATTCAGGAAAGAGAAGTTCAGTTATTTAAATCAAATCTTCAAAGAGCTCTAGCAAGTGATAACAGAATCCCCTGGGAGCCTACAGAAGACACCAGAAACTGACTTGAGTTGGGGGTCTATCTGAAAGACGTAATTCACTGTTATCATAATGATAAAATCATGAATTGATAACTCTTTAGTTTGTGCTATGGAATATTATAGAGATTTTATCATTATGATTAAAATGATGGAAAGGCCACTTAAGGGTGATATAAGAGGAGGGACTCGTGGATTACATTGTGGAGAGGTTGCCTCTATTTAATGGTTATGAACAGTGATTCAAAAGGCCACAGTCACAATATTCATTCTAATTTTTTCTTCACAATTTTCATCCTGTTAGTTTTTTTAGAAACTTCAGGTCCCATTTCAGCTTCTCCGTGTTTCTTCCATAGTAGAAATAATCTTGTTCTGTTATTCTGTTCCTGTCCACTGTAACCAGAACATCAACCTAGAAAAGAGTATATTACTATAGGTCCTGCTGATTATTTGATGCCGTGCTTTAATAATGAAATGTGATAATTAGTAATAAACATAACAATAATATCTATAATAATAATAATAATCACAATACATCATAATCTGAATATTAAAAGTGCTTTACATATATTATCTTTTTGCAATCCTTACAACACTATAAATAGGATCTGTATTGTAGCTCCCTTATTGCAGATGCTGGGCTTTTGTTGAGAATCAGTGGTTTGCCTAATACTCTGTACTGAATTTGTGGCAGAGGTGAAATTAAGTGACATGGTTCACATTGAATCAGTGCTGGATTTACGTATAAGCTAAACAAGCTATAGCTTAGGGCCCCACTCTCTTTGGGGGGCCCCTAAAAATTTAAAGGAAAAAACAACTGGATGTACATTTCCAAAATATAAGATAAAATAAAAATAAAAAAATGCATACAGCAACAGTATTTTGTGTTGTGTCGTTGTGTCCTATGATGTAAGTAATGGCCCCTGCCTGCTAGCCTGCTCCCTAAAATATCACATATAAAGGGCCCCATTACCTTCAGTAGCTTAGGGCCTCATCAAACCTAAACCTGGCCCTGCATTGAATGATGGCTTAGCATTATGAGTACAAACTAAAGCAAGCCTAATATAGTTTAGGAGGCAGTAAACGGAAAGCAATGTCAATAAAGCCTAACGTCAGATATATAGTGTTTCTGTTTGTCATTTTTTCTCTTTCAGGAGTCATACAGCGTTGCACATCTGTGAAGTATCACTACACTTCATCTTCCCTGCCACGCAACTTGCCTGTTAATATTACCAACACTATTCGCCAGGATGAGTGGCATGCCCTCCGTGAGTATCCGAAGTACTCGCTGAACATAGTTCTTTTGTATCTTTGTTACCAGAATTCATCAAAGTTCAGGAGAATCACATGTACCTCCTGGAACTGTACTGCTTCAGAATGCAGGTGGGGTAAATCACACGTTTGACTATTCCTGTTGAAAGCATCATGCACATGAAAGCTAGCATATCAAGGAGCCTTCTTCTTGACACATTAGCTTTCCATGTACATGGTCTTTTTGATACACAGGAGTAAACAAATACTTTCTGAGCCCACCCAAGACCACCATGCCTTGTATTCATTTATTTTAGCCTTGAATTTTACCTGCTATTGGCTCCAATAGGAGGGCTTTTTTGAAGCCTAAATGCAGTGTTTTGTAGAGGGTCACAGCTGCTGAAAACACTTCCCACACTGCAGTTAGGCTTGGAAAAAGCCTCCTAAAATAGGATCCTTTTTTCATGCAAAACTGCAGCTGGTGGCAGGAAGGTTACATTGAGAGAATGTGTGTGTGTGTGTGTGTGTGTGTGTCAGAGAGAGGGGAGAGAGAGAGAGAGAGAGAGAGAGAGAGAGAGAGAGAGAACTGAATGGAAGAACAAATAGTGTTAGCCACTACCAACTCTAACCCTGCCCACTTGCACCACATCTAGTTTCAGTTGGACCCAACCAATGCTGGTGTGAAGTTCTCCCAGCATTTTCTCAGGCTGGCAAAGGTTCTCCATTCCAGTCTAAGTGAGAGGAAGTTGAACTGAGCAGCTTTGCACTGGAACAATGTTTTGGGTGCTGATGTAACTGAGGTGCTGCGTATGTTCCTATTGGATTGCAAGTTTACCACTGTGGAACTGAAAATAGCTTGGGGGGTGGGAGGCGGAATCTGAGTCAGCCAATCCTTTAAAAAGTTGAAATGGTCATGTAGGCAGTGGCGGAGGAAGGGGTGGGGGCTGCCCCGGGCGTCATCACTGGGTGTGTGTGACAAAAATATGAAGTTGTGGGTTTTTTTTAAATGGGCTTACAAAACTTTTTAGTTCAGTCAACAAATGTAATGAAACGCGGCTGACACTGGGTGCCACACGGCGGGGCCTGCAGCGTGCCCAAGCAACGCATCTCTCCTGGGAGTGACGTAGTGGCTTAGGCGCCTGCAGGCTCCACACTGCCTGAAATGGCAGCCGCCCTGCAGCTGAGGGGGAGGCAGCAGAGAGGCTCCATGCAGCATGCCCTGCCCCCATGGGTGGCTGAAGAACGCACAGGCCGCACCCAGCACCTGAGTGGCTAGCTACATCGCTGCATGTAGGAGGACTTTGACATTGTTACTCGTATATTCCTAAAGCCAGAAGGGATCAAAAGGCCATCTATGCCCCAAATTAAGATCTCGTCCCTTTCCCATCAGTTTATGCAATCAAAAACACGGTTAAGGTATTCTTGGAGTGGTGGTTATTCTGACCTCTGAGCTACACAGTTATGGTAGCCAGTGAGACAACCTTAATTCTGTATAGCTTTGTTCAGGGCTTTCCTACAGTTGTGCTCCAAACTGGAACCCCCTTACAATGCTAAATACTGCCACTCAACAGCTGGTTCCCCATATAGCTTTTCTTTCTGGTGGTATCATACCTTGTACTTTAATTACTACTTTCCTTTCTTCACTGCCATTCCTGCTCCACCAACCCACTAGCCATATGCTAATGAGTATCTAACCCTTTCCTCTTCATTGCCTAATTTCATGTATACTTTTCTAGACTTCTTTGAGGACACATGTCAATAGCAACCTAGCTTGCTCCTGTAACAGCAGCACATCAGCAGTCTGTGTAAGCCAGGAGCACATCATGCTTCTGAATGGGAGCCTGATGGCATGGATAGTCAAAGAGATTGCCTCTTTATGTGCTTTCTTGTAAAGAGCCATAAAAGCACAGTGTAAACCACTTGTAATAAATATAGAAGGCAAATTTCCACAATCTGGCTCATTTTCCAAAGTGATTATGTTCTTGACTTGGGGGTTCTTACGGAAAGGCATGATATTTTTAGGAAGCGCTGAGACTTTGCCTTCTTAAATGCTTTATAAGATTTCACAAGATGGAAGCACTCATATTCATGGATCACTGGTGCAAATGTGAGCCTCCACCTCTGATTTCCTCTGCGGTCTCCAAATTACTCTTCACAGACTCTCTTTTCTCTCTCTCTTTCTCCATCTTCTTTCTTCCTTGCACCAACACCTCCTCAGATCTGCGGAGAATGACAGCTGGCTTTATTGGTATGGCAGTTTCCATCATTCTCTTTGGGTGGATCATTGGTATGCTGGGCTGCTGTAAACAGCATGAGCTCATGCAATATGTAGCTGGACTGCTCTTCCTTATGGGAGGTGAGAGTTCTTTTTTCTTCATAGGCTGAGAGCCATTTTCTGAAGAAATGCATTTGGTATTGTGCCCTATATGTAATGAATTAAAGCCTTGGGGGGGGGGGCTGGGCTCACAGGACAAGAACTAGGGAACAGGTGATATAATTGTTTCGACTGTCTCAATGAACTTAAAATGTGTGATAAGTCTTTCAAATGTCAAAAAGGACCGGGATGGAAACATGTGTCAGATAATGGTACTTACCCAGTTCTTGGACCAGTTCTACCCTGGGAAACCCCCATGAGGGATTGTGACAGATGGGTAGGACAACCCACCTGTCATTCATGTGGCAGCATGTGATTGACCAGTGGGTGGCACTGACCATCTGTCAAATACTGATAAGGGTCTGGCGCACAGCATACCCACTGCTGTGCTTGTAGCTATGTGACTGGCTACTTCATAGGTGTGCTAGTAGAAAACTGCATTTATTTATTTATTTATTTAACTGGTTTTAGGTGAAGCCAGAAACCCTCTAATGGTTTTTATGTATTTTATAAATTTATATCCTGCTCTTCCAAAGGAGCTAGTTTTCCATTTCCTTGTACAGTGCAACATGAAAAGAGCAGCATAACCTTTAGAGAGAAAAGCAGCTGATGAGGAAGAAGATATTCAAAACAGATTTCTTTTCTCTGTAGAGATCAAACAGCGAGATCAAAACAAATGTGAAAGCATAGTTCAGATTTGACAGTAGCCTGAAAAGGGGCAGGAAAAAGGCCCTTGAATCTGAGAATCAGATGCTGTGGATAATAGGCTGTGAAAGTTTGTTTCCTTCTACAACAAAATTCCTCAAGTCACAAAAAATGGGAGCTTTACATATTTGAGGCAGCCCTTTGCAAGGAAGCTGAGAAATATTGGCTTTATCTTTCTTCTCTTCTTTTTCAGGTACCTGCTGCATCATCTCCCTTTGCACATGTGTGGCTGGGATAAACTTTGAGCTGTCTCGTTACCCTCGCTATGTCTACGGGTTACCAGAGGACATCAGTCATGGCTATGGCTGGTCCATGTTCTGTGCTTGGGGAGGCCTGGGACTGACGCTTCTGGCAGGATTCTTATGCACATTGGCCCCCTCTCTCAATAGCCCCCGGACTGTCGTACAGAAACCCAGACAGGAAAATGGTACTGTGTGATGAGAAGGGAGCAAAGGACTCTAGCAAGCACAGGCCAGGCCAGGTCCGGCAGTGGGTTACTGCCAATAGTGGGGGCATCTGAAATTCATGAAGAAGGGAGGTTCCCACTGCAAACAAACGAAAGAATTCAGCTGCTATGTCAAAGACTTGGGGGGAACCCCTCCCTTCCTTTGATTCTTCAGCCTGCCTGTCTGATACAACCAACCAAATCAGGTTAATTCTTTATTCCTGGCTTGCCTAAAGGGAACTTTTCTGTTAAATAGGGTGTGTTGCTGTAGGATCTGTGTACCATTTAAGCTGAATCAGATTTCTGCTAGGAGCAGAAGCCACTGTGAATTCCCTTTGGCATCCTTGTGACTCCAGGGAACTCCATTTCCAAGAATCTTTGAGGACCAGTCAGAGGTAAAGACCAAAGGGAAATCCAGCCAGTCTCAGTATTCATAGAATCATAGAGTTGGAAGGGACCCTGAGGATCATCTAGTCCAACCTGAATATGCAGCCATCCCATATAGGGATTGAACCCGCAACCTTGGTGTTATCAGCACCACGCTCTAACCAACTGAGCTATCCTACTGATTCTCTTCTGCAGCAGGGACCTGATGCTGTTACAGGCTTAACACAGCCTACTGCTCCAGCCTTTGACACCAGCTTAAGTGGGGGCTTTATAGACATTCAGACAGGAACATTAGCAAGTTCTTCCTCTGGACCACACAGTATCTAACCTATGCCAGTTCTGGGAGCCAAATATGTATAGCAGTAGCTCATGAAAGGTTACTTCTGGGATAACACATAGGGAGTTAGAGCAAGCAGCAAATAAATGAGACTTCAGTGCTTGAGGAATTCTTCCACCAAGGCATCAGGCCTGAGTTAGTGTCAAGATAACTCACACGCATACAGAAAAGCATTTTTGGGGATGGCAGGGGTGGCTGAACCTAATTAAGTTATTTAGTCACGTGTGATATTCCTGCTTGAAGTAACACAAAGAACAAAACAACAGGTTTCTGGTTGAGGCAAGAAAGTGGACCAGGGCTCCCATCCTAGAAATGATGTTGTCATGGCAACTGCTGTAATAGGCAAATGAGATTTGCAAGCTGCTTCAAATCCTTCCAGGCTGTAGAACTTTACCATTTTGGATAATGAGCACAGAAACTTGAAAAGACAGCCCGCTTGGTAGCATCCTCTTCTAACAGAAAAGGAAGCACTTTTTATTAAATGGACTCAGTACGCACGTGAACAACGAGAGCTGGGCCTAACTCAGGAACATCAACAATGGTGCTGAAGGGGAGGAACTGGTCTTTCCTCATTGTACTCCTTTTCTGTCTCCTCAAAAGACTACACAGAAGCCTTTTTTGGAGGGCTGTTTACATTGTATTTTTAAGTGGCATGTAATTAATAACTCAGTGCTAAAGTCAATGTATTCATGGAAAGTGTGATTTTTAAATGGAAGTTGTAAGTTTCAAGAGGCATTAAATTAAAAGGCTTGGGTCCAGTGAGAAGCTGGAGATTCTCAGCCTTTTGGATCTCATTAAGAGAGACTGACATTAATTTTCTGCACTTCTACACAATCACAGCTGCTGGAGAAACCCTGTCATGCAGGGAGACAGGAATGTCACTTATTTGGCAGCCAGCCTCGTAATCCCAGCTGTTGATCTTGTTCCTGCCCACAAAGCCTAATGTGTGTATGGGACAAGTTTTGCCTCAAATAAAAATTACTTCCAGAGAATAAGCAGGTTGATTGGTGCAACCTTACACCCTCTAGGGGACTTTAGTATACCTGTGCCTTTAGTTTAAGTGCTCTGTAGGGGGTGTAAGCATACATCAGCAGGAACTGGAATGCTGTGGTGAAGGAGTAATTTTTTTAAAGATTAAGAATTCAATCACATAAACAGCAAGTGACAAATTTAGGTTCTGTGTGCAAATTTTTGTGTTTTTAAGGGGTTAAAAGAAAGACATATGCCTCATACATGCATAAGGGTACCATTCCACGAAGGTAATTCTTTTTCTTCAAGGTGTAGCAACATAACAGCTGCCTTAGTCAAAGCAAATGCTTTATTTTAGCCCATCAGGTAATAATAGAAAGTAAGAAAGTTCCAGATCCAACTCTTGATCCTGGTTTCTCAGCCAAAGCCTGAATAATAAGCTTCAGGTGCAAGAATCAGGCATAATATTGTAGATTGGCTTTCTTCTTGGCCTGGACTTCCAAGATTCCTTCCATGTAATCTTCATGGGTAAGCTCTGTAGCTCCATGCCGTAAGGCAATCATCCCCTGATCCAAAGAGAAAAAGGATGGCTCAGGAAAAAAACCTAATAATGCATCACAGAAAATTGCCACTCTTTTGTGTTGAAGGCACTCTCCCCAGTTCAGCATCAGCTGCCGAGGACAGTTTCTCAAAGGAAGCAACATTGGGGGTGGGGTGGGGTAGATCTACTTACCGCTTCCACACACACAGCCTTGCACTGTGCCCCATTGAAGTCATCTGTGCAACGAGCCAGCTCTTCATAATTCACATCAGGGCTGCAAAGAAAGAAATTATGTTTTCAAAATTAAAAAGGGGAAAAGAACTCAACTGGAAAGGACACACAAAAACTTCCTGAGAATGCTTCAACGTGAAAGCTAGGGCTGTGAAATGTTCAGTGATAAAAATTAATTTCTGCACCACATAAAGCAAAAAACCTGCCCTCTGTATAAAATTAAGCACACTTACTGTATTTAAATTTGAATTAATTATTCTGATTTGACAAGTCACAGGGAAAGGAAAGAAGCAATGAGGGGTACTAAAGCCCCACTTGATCACTGGAAATATTGCTTGGCTGTCTCTTAGATTTCTGAGATTACAGCAAGTACCACCCAGCGCTAACATGTGTTTAAAGCCATAAAGATCAGAACTGAGCTCTGAGAAAGTCAAGATTCTTAAGCCCAATAGCATAACCTGTGCTCCTACTGAATCCAAGACAAGAACACTCTATAGTTTACTTATGACAAGGCCTGGAGAATAAAAGAAGAGTACTATTGCCTGCAACCCAGCCATTTCCACAAGCTGACTTCATTCCTTTTTAATACCTGACATTCATCTTGCGTGAATGGATCTGCATAATCCTGGCTCTAGCCTCCTCATTGGGCATTGGAAACTCAATCTTACGATCCAGTCGTCCTGAACGGAGTAGAGCAGGATCTAGGATATCCACACGGTTAGTCGCAGCAATCACCTGGATAAGAGAGAACCCAGAAACAGTGATTTTAGTGCTCTGAGATGCAGGTGAACCTATTAACATCTTCCTCATCAAAATGGCTCCGAAAGCCACTCTGTAATCTCTGCTTGCAGCATGCCCACCTCGTACCCTCAAACAAAGGAAAGTTACCTTGACTTGTGTGTTAGGTTGGAATCCATCAAGCTGGTTCAGCAATTCCAACATGGTCCTCTGTACTTCCCGATCACCAGCCTTTTCACTGTCAAATCTGGAAGAAATCATGGTATAAAGTCAACTTTTGTTACACAGCATATCCCTTGCAGAAACCTTATTTTCTTGTTCACCATACAAGTATAAGCCTAATCTAATTGTTACTGCAATGTCATCATAGTCAGTGAAGCAAATGACTCCCCTATGGCCTGGTAGCACAACCACCATTTGAACCTTCAGAAGCATGGATTTTGCATGTGTCATGTAAACATACTATTAGTTACTGTGCCAGTGTTAATAGGCCAATATCAATGGGCTAATCAAGATAGGTGATTGGGTCTATGCTGCTGACATGGGAAACAGTAGTATGATTTAGGACAATTCTATCTGACTTCAATTAAAATGCCTGCTGTAACAACAATCATCAGTAGGTACTGGAAGTTCAACAGGGAGGGGACCTGTCTGACCTCAAGTGGAAAGAAGTTCCACAAATTTGGGCCCAAAATGCGGAACACATGGCTCCCGGTGGATACAAGTTGTGCATCCGAGCCATGGGGAAGCACTAACAGTGATAACCCCAAAGACTTCATTGATGGGACAGAGATACTAGGCAGTTCTTGTGGTCTCCTGGATCCAAGTTGCTAAGGTTGATACAAGAACCTAGAACTTGACCTAGTAGTTTACAGGCAGCCAATGCAAGCTTTTGAACACCAGACTTCTGTGCTGGTGAAAGTCTGTCCCCATGAACAGTCTAGCCCCCGCTGGAGCTTCCAGACCAGGCCCAAGGGTAGCCCCATTCAGAGCACATTGGTAACCTCAAGACTTGATTATAGCAATGTATGAATCACTATGGCCAGACTATTCCTGTCCAAAAACAGCTGTAGTTGATGTACAGGCAACCACCAATTGATGTGTGACTAGGAACGCAGCAACCTAGCAGTGGATGGAAAAGGGGGCCTGATGGGGCAAAATGGACTTATGCATGCTCTGCTGATGCACACAGGGGTCAGGAACCGAAACCCCATGCAAATCTGCTGTTGCCTGTATACGGAGCTAGCTTATAAGGAGGGTGGTTTTTCAACAGCTACCATGGATCTCAATTAGGACTACAAAAGTTCAGCCATCTTTTCATCTAACATATATTCTTACAGAAATCAGGAACGATTCTATCAATGCTTGTACATTACAGTCTTATTTGGCTTCACAAAGGAGCCTGGCATGATTTCCAAATCATATACAGTCCCAAGATCTTACCTTTTTGTGCCAATGGCATCAAGTTCATCAATAAAGATGATAGAAGGTGCTTTCTCCTTGGCTAATGCAAAGGCATCTCGCACTAATTTGGCTCCATCTCCAATGAACATCTGCACCAGCTGTGGGCCAGCCAGCTTCAAGAATGTAGCCTAGAGAGTGGGTAGCAGAAAAGGAAAGTATATGCAGGCTTGTGGGTTCTGCACAAGTGTGGTATCCCAGGCAAACATATTTTGTAATAAATACAGTATTTTGCATCCTAACAGTATACACTTCCATAAAGTAAAACAACTTAAAAAAACTAATATTGAAATAAAATAATCAAATCAAATGCAGTATGAAAGGATTTGGATTTGAAGCATGGACTACGCAGCTGTGGAATCACCATACAGACCCCTACCCAATACTAAGACAGTTCCTGGACTTTGGGAATTCAACATCAAATCTTACCTTTGTCTGTGCAGCACATGCTCTTGCTAAAAGTGTCTTTCCTGTTCCTGGAGGTCCATACATGAGGACCCCTTTAGGAGGCTGGATACCCAGGTTTTCAAATTTTTCTTTATGATTCATTGGCAAGACAATCGCTTCTACCAGCTGCCAAGACAGAAAGAGATGATGAATCCCTACCATGGATCATGCTGCCCATTAATCCACACTCCAGGACAGGTATTATTTATCATTTATAAAGCACCTAAAATGTATCCAATGCCGCAGACATATTAAGAACAAGACAATCCCTGCTTGCAGGCTTACAGCTTAAAAGACTGCCCCCCCCCCCGCCTCTTGTTCTCACCTCTTGGATCTGTTTATCCAGTCCCCCAATATCACTGTACTGCTCTGTAGGCCTCTCGTCCACCTCCATGGCTTTGACCCGTGAGTCATATTCTGTGGGCAGGGTCTCCAGAATCAGGTAAGAGTCCTTGTTCACTCCCTGCAGATATAAGTTCAGGAATTAGTCTTTACTCCAAAACCAACATCTTCATACTCAGGTCATGCTCTCTGCCCCTCCCCCCTTTTAAATTCTCTTGTGTTATTGTTGCAAATCCATCAAGAATCTGTCAATTAAACATTAGAGTTACTATTTCTGGGCATTAGATGAACCAACAAGCACTGTTGCACTGGTTTAATTTTGGACTCCATTTTGAAATCAAACAAGAGACTAGTCTTTACTTTAAAGCAGAAAATAGTTACTAAACTGTGAAAAGCGAACAGCCACGGACATTCATGAAAAGGAATATTTGTCATCATAAGTCATGTTATAACCACTAGTCTGAGGCATAAGAAAAATAATTCTTGTATGCACCAAGATTCAGCATCAGAGGAGTAAACAAGAACCCCGTAATAAGACACCAAGCAGTACTTTTGTGAAGTGAATCTCAGTGTTCATAAGTATCCAATATTTCTTTAAATAGAATTCTCTTTTGGGGGGAGGTGGGGGTCTTGATAGGCTACAAAAAACTCTTGTTATTGCCGGAGAGGCACAGAGTGTTTTTAAAATGTTTTATAAAAAAAATTTTCTGGATTTTTGTATGTGGGGGGTGGGATTGATGTTTGGTTGGGCTTGGGGAATTATTATTTTTTTATTTTGATGTTTTTGTAATTTTTATATTTTTTGTTTGTATTGTTGTATTGGTTTTGTTTGTTTGTTTAAGGTGTTATTTTGTTTTTAGGGGGAGGGGTCAGGGCTGCCGGGGAGTGGGCCCCAGCCCACAAAATGGCTGGGGCATGTTCCACAGGGGGGGATGCACTGGGACAACCGATCTCAGTGATCACGGGTAGGAGGAGGAGTTACGCTAAGACCAGACCATGTCATTACAGAGGAGGCAGGTTTAGTCGTTGTCTGAGGACTATCCCTGCCTCCGGGTCTGGTCCTGTCCGGACGGATACTAGAATCAGCAAGGGATACCACATAGCCTGAAGGTGCTGCTGTGCAATGCCAGGTCAATGATTCAGAAGACCACTGCCATCCATGACTTGATCATGGATGGAGGATTTGACCTGGCATGTGTAACAGAGACTTGGTTGGATGAAGCAGATGGGCCTGTTCTTGCCGCTGCTTGTCCACCAGGTTTCTCTTATGCACAGCAACCCAGGTCATGTGGGCGGGGAGGGGGGGTTGCAGTGATTTTTAGGAAGTCATTAGTTTGCACCAGGCGTCCTATTGGGAAGACCCAGTTTTCTGAGTGCATGTTCTGGAAGTTGGGCAATAGGGGCAGTACAGGATTCCTTTTGGTGTACCGACCTCCCCGCTGCGCCAAGGATTCCCTGCCCGAGCTGCTTCAGGTCGTGGCGGATGTTCTCCTGGAGACACCTAGCTTGGTCGTCCTAGGGGATTTTAACATCCATGCCGACACGACCTTACAAGGGGCCGCTCGGGACTTCGTGGAAAGCATGGCCTCCATGGGGCTGTCCCTGAATAAGTCTGGCCCAACCCATAGCCGTGGACATGCCTTGGACCTGGTGTTTACCTCTATGGATGTTGGTGATCTGACACTAAGTAAAAGCGAAACGAAAGAAGTGCCATGGTCAGATCACTTCCTGGTGCAACTGGACTTCTCTGCGACCCATCCCCTCTGCAGGGAGGTGGGACCAATTCGGATGGTCCGCCCCCGCCACTTAATGGATCCAAATGGTTTCCAGAGAGTGGTAGGGGATGCTTTATCCCATGTTGATGGCCTTTCAGCTGATTCCCTGGTGGCCCGCTGGAATGTGGAGTTAACCAGGGCTATTGACTGTTTGGCTCCGAAGCGCCCTCTCCGATTGCATGGAGCCCGGACAGCCCCGTGGTTTTCCACGGATCTGAGGGCAATGAAACAATCGTTGAGACGGCTAGAGCGCCGGTGGCGGAGAACTCATTCCGAATCTGACCGGACACAGGTTAGAGCTCAACGTCGAGCCTACCAAGTGGCGATAGCGACGGCGAAGAAGAATTTCTTCACCGCCTCTATTGCATCTGCAGAAAACAGCAGCAGGAGACTTTTTCAGGTGGTTCACAATTTAGCGGAACCACCTGCAACATCGGGGCCCAGTACGGGCCACATGTTCTCCTGCAATGATTTTGCAAAGTTTTTTGCAGATAAAATCGCTCAGATTCGGGAAGAAGTAGACTCCACCGTGGGAGCAGGGCCGGGGCGGGAGAGTGCAAGAGTTCTGTCTGGTCAAGTTGAGTGGGATCAATTCCAATCTGTTGCCTCCGAGGATGTGGACAGGCTGCTTGGACGAGTGAAACCAACCACCTGTCTCCTGGATCCTTGCCCATCCTGGCTAATAAAAGCAAGCCGGGAAGGGCTGGGTGATGGGCTTCGTGGGGTGGTGAATGCTTCCCTCCATGAGGGGGCCTTCCCAGACCCGCTGAAAGAGGCGGTTATTAAACCGCTTCTTAAAAAACCATCTCTAGATGCGGCCACGATGGCCAACTATCGCCCAGTCTCAAATCTTCCATTCCTGGGCAAGGTGATTGAGCGAGCGGTTGCCGAACAACTCCAGGCACGCCTGGAAGAAGCGGACCATTTGGATCCCTTCCAGTCGGGATTCAGGCCTCATCATGGGACTGAAACTGCCTTGGTCGCACTGGTTGATGATCTCCGGCGGGCTAGGGACAAAGGTGAGAGCTGTTTCCTAGTTCTGCTGGATCTCTCAGCGGCGTTCGATACCATCGACCATAGCATCCTTCTGGACCGTCTTGAGGGGCTGGGAGCTGGGGGCACTGTTATACAGTGGTTCCGCTCCTTCCTCCTGGGCCGTGTTCAGAAAGTGGTGGTGGGGGATGAGTGTTCAGACCCCTGGGCTCTCACTTGTGGGGTGCCTCAGGGTTCTGTCCTCTCCCCCATGCTTTTCAACATCTACATGCGGCCGCTGGGAGAGATCATCAGGAGGTTTGGGCTGGGTGTTCATCAGTATGCGGATGATACCCAGCTCTACCTCTCTTTTAAATCAGAACCAGTGAAGGCGGTGAAGGTCCTGTGTGAGTGTCTGGAGGCGGTTGGAGGATGGATGGCGGCTAACAGATTGAGGTTGAATCCTGACAAGACAGAAGTACTGTTCTTGGGGGACAGAAGGCGGGCAGGTGTGGAGGATTCCCTGGTCCTGAATGGGGTAACTGTGCCCCTGAAGGACCAGGTGCGCAGCCTGGGAGTCATTTTGGACTCACAGCTGTCCATGGAGGCACAGGTCAAATCTGTGTCCAGGGCAGCTGTTTACCAGCTCCATCTGGTACGTAGGCTGAGACCCTATCTGCCTGCGGACTGTCTCGCGAGAGTGGTGCATGCTCTGGTTATCTCCCGCTTGGACTACTGCAATGCACTCTACGTGGGGCTACCTTTGAAGGTGACTCGGAAACTACAACTAATCCAGAATGCGGCAGCTAGACTGGTGACTGGGAGCGGCCGCCGAGACCATATAACACCGGTCTTGAAAGACCTGCATTGGCTCCCAGTACGTTTCCGAGCACAATTCAAAGTGTTGGTGCTGACCTTTAAAGCCCTAAACGGCCTCGGTCCAGTATACCTGAAGGAGCGTCTCCACCCCCATCATTCTGCCCGGACGCTGAGGTCCAGCGCCGAGGGCCTTCTGGCGGTTCCCTCATTGCGAGAAGCAAAGCTACAGGGAACCAGGCAGAGGGCCTTCTCGGTAGTGGCGCCCGCCCTGTGGAACACCCTTCCAGCAGATGTCAAGGCGATAAACAACTACCTGACATTCAGGAGACATCTTAAGGCAGCCCTGTTCAGGGAAGTTTTTAACGTGTGATATTTTATTGTATTTTTGGTTTTTATGGAAGCCGCCCAGAGTGGCTGGGGAGGCCCAGCCAGATGGGCGGGGTATAAATAATAAATTATTATTATTATTATTATTATTATTGGAGGGCCACTTTTGGGTTAGCCACCCCTGCTGTACAGCATTCACACATACCTCAGCTGCATTAAAAGGGAAGTCTACTATGGACTTAAATCAAACAGCTAAGAAATATTGGCTGAACAGATTGCCTGGGGTGGCAGTTTACTAAAATGTCATAATAATTCTCAAGACAATTAGGGATACCTCATTTAAGGTAAACTATCCGGCGCTGTGGGTTAAACCACAGAGCCTAGGAGTTGCCGATCAGAAGGTCGGAGGTTTGAATCCCCGCAATGGGGTGAGCTCCTGTTGCTCGGTCCCTGCTCCTGGCAACCTAGCAGTTCAAAAGCACGTCAAAGTGCAAGTAGATAAATAGGCACCGCTCCGGCGGGAAGGTAAACAGCGTTTCCGTGCGCTGCTCTGGTTCGCCAGAAGCGGCTTAGTCCTGCTGGCTACATGACCCGGAAGCTGTACGCCAGCTCCCTCGGCCAATAAAGCGAGATGAGTGCCGCAACCGCAGAGTCGGCCACGACTGGACCTAATGGTCAGGGGTCCCTTTACCTTTACCCTCAACAGTATATCATGAAAAACAAATGGCTGCTTATGGTTGCGCAGAGCAGAAACTACTCACCACCAGATCTCCAGGCTTCAGTTTTTCAGCATCAACCAACCCAATCACAGGCAGGAAATAAGTCTGTTGAAGAAAATGCAATGTATTAACATTAACAAAAGTATTAACATCAACAAAGTATTGACCTAGGTGCCATCAGTTCTCCAAATGCTCAACACAACAAATAAATCTAAAATGCACTCTTAAAACCTAAAAAAAGCCCTAGCTTAAAAATGCCTGCTGAAATAAAAAAAGGTTTAAAAGATATGCCAGGTAAGCTTCTATTGGGAGGTAATGTCATGATCTTTAGTGTTTTGTGGAGGGGGGGCAAAATTCAATAGCTATTTTCAATGGGTTCAATGGATCCGTTTGTTTGTTTGTTTGGTTGGTTGGTTGTAAGCTGCTTTGGGTTGTTCTGAGCAAAATAAAGTGACTAACAAATTTAATAAATAATAAAACAACAATCCTTTTTGCATGTACAAAATCCCAGATTCAATCTCTGGCACCTCCGGTTAAAATGGTTTAAGGTAGCTTCATATATGTGTGTATAAATGACAGCACTCTCAAGAAGCTGTTCTCACCTGACGAGTTGAGGTCTTGATCACAGCACACTTGCCCTTCCTTTGAGAATCAAGGTCAATATTTGCTCCATCCTCCTCTTGGTCATTGGGATCAACATCTAGCAGCTAGAGGTGCAAAGAGACCAACAGGAGTGCAAGCATACCACAATTAATCACATCATAATCCTGGCTGACAATTACACACAGCAATGGAAAGAAGCACTAAGTTATCCAGCAACTATTAAGAGTCTTTGAGGCCTCCAGAATTATCTTGGTCCATCACTCCTTTGCAGGGGAAATCAATAGGTACAAGTCAGTAGGCAGTTTCGCCTATTGCACAACAGCTAGGAAATATTGTGTAATATAGGCAGACACCATTTAATTTATTAAGCATTTACTTATATCACCCTTTAGCCAAACAGCTCCCAGGGTAGGTCACTGCAAAATATAAGCTAATAACCAGTGTCCAAAAGTTGTCTCAGTATTTTCCCCTAAGTTTTAAAATGAAAAGTAGTCCCCATTAGAAATGCAAAGGGAGACTGCAGATTGCTGCCTTTGCCAAGAAATGTAGGTCCTCTTTGCAGTTGATTCATTTATGACTATTTTTCAGACTAGCAAATTAAAGCACAGGGAGAGAGACAACTGTCTTCATATATACTTGGAAGTTAAGTTCCATTGTCTTCAGTGGGGTTTACCTAATAAATTTATTTAGCACTGCAGCCAAAAAGTTGCATCAAGAAATCAAACTGAGCTAGTGAAAACTATGAAAGGAACTCTGCAGCAACGACAACATTAGAAATAATGCCTTTTAAAACAAACATACATATTTTAACAGGCCAAGTGCTTTCTCCACAGACTCCATCCATGTTCTCTTTGCAGAACCTGTTTAGCACTACCATCTTAAGCCATCTTCTAAAGCACCAAAGGATCGTCTCATGTGCACAAATAAGAAACAATCAATCTTAGCAGCATCCATTTTACTATTGGCATAAGAAACTCACCTCTATGACATTGGAAACAAGATATGGCAGTGTTTTGTTTACTTTTATCTTCTCACTGTTCTCTTTGATCTTATCTTTCATGGCTTGCAGCTCATGGGTTACTCTCAGCACCTCACTCTTCATGATCTGTAAATTCCAAGTAAGATATTACTTCAAAAAACAAGCATCAGCGTAAGTATGTTCATGCAAGTCTAGAGAGGAACAACTAAACAAAAAATAAAAGGAAACAAATCTGCTGAGAAAAAAAGAAGCAGCAAAAATCATTTGACCATAGTAGAAGAAAACGGAACAGTCTCCCAACAACTCTCAGCTAATTCTTCTCACAGAGCTATAATTCTCAGAGCTCCCTGGGAAGACAGATTTACTATTAGACTAATAGTAATTGTAATTGTAGCTCTGTGAGGGAAATAGGGATGGCCTAACAATGCTCAGGACTGTTAACTACACTTCCCAGGATTCTTCAGGGGAAGCCATGTCTGTTTAAAGCGGTATGGTGCTGCTTTAAATGTATAGTGCAGCCAGGACTTAAGTCACACTTAAGTGACTGGGCATTTTGCCTCGAAAGGCAGGCCTAAGAACAGGTATGCTAGGTGACGAGAACGGCCTTAAGGGGAAGGGCGAGCCGGGTGTGTGTGTCTCGATTACAGGAACTAAACAGAAAAGACTGAAAAGGGACAATGGCAACCTGGAGCCACCGGCTCTGCCAGCCCAGCCCAGCGCAACCTCACCTTGATTTCGCTGTCCAGCAGGCGGGTCCTCTGCACGATCTCTTCCGTGGACATCTTGAGGACCTCCTCGCCGATCCCATCCTAGGCAGAAACACAGAGTCATGGCCAGAAGCAGCCCGTCTCTTCAGGCCCGGCTCTCCTCACCCACCCAGGACCCTTCCGCGGAAGCCACGGGACGGCCCGACCGGGGGAGCTTCTGCCGCCGAACAGTACCGAGACCACGGGGTCCCCTTTCACCCCCTGCGCCCTCATCCGTCCGTCCCCCCATCTCCTCACCTCCGCTTCATCCCAGACCGACGCCATCTTTCTTTAGCCACACTAGCCAAGCTCCGCCTTCGAAGCAGCAGATTCGACGCGCTTGGCGAGAGCAGCGATAATGACTCTCTTTGCAGTGGTGACCGACGTCTCTCAATGTTCCCCGTCTCTCTTTAAAGCTGAGTTACCACAGTTGCCTTTTCCTTAACCCAGCGAGAAAACATGGGAAAGTCGAATCTGCCGAAGCAGGTGGAATAGGCGATTTCCCTACACTGGAGTCATGTGACCACGCGCTCAAATTCGCTGAGTGATGGTCTTTCCTTAGCTCCTTAGTAGAACTTCGAGCGGTTCCGCTGCCATCTTAGTTTAGGGCAGCGGCGGAAACCTCGGACGACTTAGCTTCATAGAGATAAAAACCTCAGGAGGAGCACCCTTCCCCTAGTCCTCAGTTCGATTTCGGTTTTACACTGCGGGAGGAGGAGGAGGGAAACACCCCGTTTCAGAATGCGGGTAAACAAACACAAATGCGCCTGGTATGTATTATTTTGCGCGTATGTGAACGAAGGAATGGACAGCTCAGCTAGGTTTTCCTTAGCTATAACAACCTGATGCAAGCTTTTTATTCTTAACAGTATGCTGCCTCGTCCCCACCAAAACGTGTGGTTGACATAACAAGTTCATTAAACGAGGTTATTATATACCGTTTGCTGGCAGGGCTGGAAAACGGGGGCCAGCAACAGGGAAGGAGAGAGACGAGGGAAGAATGAGTACGGAGGCCAGCTTAGCTTTAAAGCCTTTTAGGGATATAATATTCAGGCAGTCAATTAACTGTGAACTTTCCCTTTAAAGTGCTCAGTTAATTGGCAGCGTCTCAATGTTCCCATGCGCTCAACGTCAGGTGGTTCAGACGAAAGAACACCCTTAGCGCTCTTCTCCTTTGCAATCGCCGTTATCTACGTAAAATGTGTTTACTGTGTAATAGAGCAGTTGAGACCGGGATCTGAGTCATGTTTCCACAATAAAGACCGCTGCCAAGTCGTTCTCACTCAGTCCCCCATCAGATAGGTGGAGATCGTGACCCACACTTGGTTAAAATTCTCACGCAGTCTGCAATATAGGGATGCTAAAAGTGGACTTCATTAGAGGGTTGTCACATAAGCCACTGTCTCTCGCAGCATGCCACCATCACATCGGCAAGATGGATTATTAATAATGGGTGACATCATGCTAAGAGATGGTTGCAAGCCACCCTCAGCCTCAGCTCTCCTGCCTCCACAACCCATGCTAGGAAATCTGCTAAGATTCTGCACACACGTAGCATAAGAAATCCACAAAAACCCTAACAAACATACTGATTTAATCCCTCATCTGCACTTAGGGTTGCTCACAAGCCTTTTCCAATTCTCCTCAAATAGGTCTTGCATTAAAAATGCCATTCTCTTCTCTCTACATTCTGGTTTTCTTCTTCTTGTTGTTGTTTTGATAGGAACACAAAATGCAACAGTATATTAATAAAAAATGATGCTAACTACAGCATGCATTACTGGGTTAAAAACTGCTTTTAATGTTTGTGGGCGGTGGTGATGGGAGAGAGAACAGTGTTAAGGTAATTTGAAAATACGGAGTCGTTGGCTGATACAACTTTATTGATTCCAGTATAAATAGTTTTACCGAATGTATAAATATACTGAAGACAACATAATTGCAGACAGATAACTGCTTCTGCTTGTGTAACATCACAATACTATGGCAAACGAATAAAACAAAAGAAACATCCCCCCAACAAACACCTTCCCTCACCCTGGGCCCAAGAGGCTTTCTCTTTGTAGTCCCATGCAGCAACTGGATTTTCTGCAGGAGCAGAACAGAGTGGCTCTCAAGCCAAATAAATCCAATACTCTGGGCAGAATCCCAAGCACACTGTGGCAGACACAAACACATTGCTGAAGGACAGGTGGAGACATCACAGAGCTGAACATTCTAAGGCAAAAGAAGCTTGAATTTGATAAGTCAGGTAAGCTCATCAAGGGATCCTATTTTATATTACGGATATCATATACATTTCCCAAAGTATATACAGGGAACTGCTGCTAGGCATCCAATACATGCCATGAGGAAGTAACTTAAAGCGGTACTTGGGAAATGGCTGGTACCTCTCCATAGCTACATCATCCAAGTAGTGTGTTGTCATGATAATTTTGTTTCCCACAAGGAATGAATAAAAACAAGGTGTGTGGTATGAGTGTCAGAACTGGACCTGGTAGAAACTACCAGAAGCAGCAGAACATGAGAATGAGAGGACTGGGATCACAGGAAGACATGCTAACCAACTCCCTTCAAAGAACAGAGGTGACATATTGGTTGTGATAACTGGTTTTGAGGAAAGAGATGTCAGAGAACTCCAGGTAGACATCCACAACTCAGATGTGTGGAATATCAGGGAGCAGAGAACTAGGTCCACATGTTGCATCCAGTCTGCAGGAGACCCTCTTCCTACCCATTGGTTCCCCATCTCCATACCATGAGCCTAAAATGTTCCAGCTATTTGACACTTATCGAATGAGCTCTCTTAAATCATGGATTCAGTGGATCACACAAATCCTGGTTTAACAGATGAGCGCCGGCAATTGGGGCAACCACGTGTCCCATTGGTCTGAAGGCACCTGCAGTGAAAAAGAAGAACACCTTAAGCTGGAGTGTAGAGGAGGTCCTAACTTAAATAACTAGTCCTTAGGGAGGAATAGGACCTGATAATTACTAATTACCTATACTCATAATTGAATCATTGGAAAGAACCACAAGACCATCTAGTTCAACCCTCTGAAATGCAGGAATCTTTAGCCCAGCATGGGGCTCAAACCCACCACCCTGGGAATAAGAGGCTCATGGTCTACCAACTGAGCTATCTCAGTACAGTATTTAAGATACAGGAATAAGGCACATAACGGTACCATTAAAAAAACACAGCCACACAAATCAATATTCAGAGTAGACTCATTGAAATTAAAGGACATAAGCCCACTGATCTCAATGTATCGACTCAGAGTATAACTTAGTCACTCACTGTTTTCCAAATCTGTTACAGGGATGCTTTCTTTTTCATTGAAGAAAACTAAGCAACTCATTTGCTGCAATTTGTGGGTTTTATCCACTCACATTAACCATTAGCCATGGCTATGCTACCAACCTGTTACATTCTCTTTTTTATTTGTTAATATTTGATCTGCTATTTACTACATGCTAAAGTTAGCCTTGCCAGATTATGGATGCCAAGATTTCTCATCCATGAGGTCATTTGCTGTTTTCTTTTTGATGCTGGCCTCCAGGACCTCTTTGTTTACAATCAGACTTCCAAACCACTCCTGAACTCCCCTAGTTTCATTCCATGCTTCTGCAAAGCATGGAGTTGCTCCATTCACTCGCTCTCCCCACTTGCCTGTTGCATTTCCCACCATGTAAGGCAGCATTTAGTAACTCACAGCGACAGATTACCCCTTCTGCTCCTTTTTTAATGCACAGCATATGCTAAATTTGGACAACATTTTGGAATAGATGACCTTCAACTACTTCCTGATTTTATTATTCTAATTGCTCATTTTGGAGTAGACATCAAGCACAATCCATCCTTTCTTCCAATTCTCCACATTTTGCGACTAGTTTGTGGTGCAATATGACCTAGTTCCTACTGGGTCATAAACTTCAATATACCTCCCTACCAACTTCACTACAAAACAAGAGTTGTGTCATTAACAGCAGACCTTCATTAGTTAATAAAGAATTCATTCATTCATTCACCAACATCCCCCAGTCAATTCAGCTCTATCACTTATGATCTGATGCATCCCTTCCTGTTACTTACTTTATATGGAAGACATGGGAGCAGGGCAAAGCTTGGAGCTGGTGGTTCTTGTCTCCAATGGATTCGCCACACATGCCACAGTAAAGCTCCATTTCTTCCACACATTCGTGAAACTTCACCACATGGTTGCGAAGCTCCCGCTGCTGTCCCTTTGTGCGGTAGATGCCTTCACACAGGCAGTGAACCTTCAGCAGGCCAAGCTGTGTGGAGATGGGGAAAGACGGAAAGGGCATCACAGAGGACTAGCCTGGCTTTCTGCGGATCCAGCCATTTGAATCCTTAATCAACAATAAAACTTTCTCTTTTACAACTTTCTGACACCTCTATCACCTCCTGTGTCTCCCCTTGTGCTCCTCCTTGTCCTCTACCATCTGCCAGGTTAGTCTTCTCTCACCTAGAACTCTTGTTTTTGTAAGGTGAAAATCTTACAACATACATATTAATCAAGCTTGATGAAAATGTCCCTCTTTTCAGGTTCAGTGGACAATTTCCCACATTAACCATACTCTGAGGAGACCCAATGAAGTTTATGGACATTTACAATGATTGCCTCTCCTAAACCATCTGTAAAACGAGAGTGGTTTTTTTCTCCTCAGTGTAGTAGCTACCATGCTAAGCTGAAAGTTATAAAAAGCTAGGAATAGCTCTTTTCTTCCTTTTCTATTAAGATGGCCTCCCTCCACCAAGGGCGCAGCTTACATTATCAATTTACACTAAAGTGTTCTCCTGAAGAATCCTGGGAATTGTATTTTGGTGAGGTGTTGCAGTTTCTGTTAGGAATTCCTATTCCTGCTCCCTCAAAAGGACCCTGGTGAAAGGAATTGACTGTTAACCAATTACAAGTCTATAGTTTTCCATCAGCACCAGGGCCTTTTAAAAGTGTCTTCTTATGGTGATATTGTGCATTCATTTTCACTAGGGAGCTGCCTTGGAGGCCTGTTAAGCAGAAAGCTGGATTCAACTTTTTATATCCTTTCTTATTTAGAGTAGACCCATCAAAGTCAATGGTCATTGATTTCAGCGAGTCTCCTCAGCATATGACTTAGATGGACACAACTCAAATATTTTAAATAAATAGAGCAGATTACCTCATAATTGGCACAAGGAATTGGCAGTGAGAAGACTTACCTTGTTTCCTAGTCCCTCTGCCAGCTCATAAGCCTTCTCGATACTTTCTAGCGCCTGTGGGAAATGAAACAAGCTCACTATGCTGCATATTACTGTAGATGAGACAGAAATAAATCCATTTTATGCAGCTTTCATGTTGCATGCCGAAACACACCTCAGGTGAAAAGGCTATGGCTTTAGCTTGATTTTTTTAAAAAAATTATTACAATCTATTGTGTGCATTTCTCCTATATATACTCATATTGGATAGCTCACTGAAAACTTCAACTCAACCATGCAGTGGCAGTGAAAAAGCCTAGTTCCACCCTAGAGATTATTAGGGAAGGAACAGAAACTAAGATGGTCGATTTGGTAAGGCCTTTTGTGGAAATCTACGGTGCAGCTACATGGTCCTGCTTGCCACATCTGATTTATCGCTGTTGGCATCTATCTGTCTCAAGGGACAATGGAGTGCGTCTCTAGGGGCGAACTCAAACCGCTGGAGAATCACAGCGCCCACAGTGGCTGCAGAAACTGGTAACTTGTAACTGCTGCCTCCCACGCTGGAGAGCTGCAGATTTCCCATCTACCCCTGCCATGAAGGAATCCTTAGTCATACTCTCTGTGAATGGTCCGTGAACATATCTGAGCAGGAAGGCATTGTCTCTGTCTCTTCATGCTCACTAACCCTGAAAGAAAAACCACCGTACTGTATCTATTATGGGAACAGGTAATCTTAATGTTTCACGGTTATCTCCAGATTGCCCTTATTATGAACTTTTGAATTTCCCCAGCCACAACCAAGGATCTTTGGTCGGAACTGGCTGTTACACTTTCCTATAAAATGAGCATAGAACTGAAGAAATAAAGTGCCATGGTGATAAGCATCAATCCCCCTCTGCTCCCCATTTGCTACACTGGTGTCTTAGGCTACTTCTTAATTCATGTAATAAAAATCAGGCCACAGGAACATTGGATTGGTACAGGCTAGCCTTACCAGTGCGAATAATATTTAAGGTGGTAACTGCGAGGGCCAAGTTGTTGGGATTTAGGGGAAATAACTGAAACAGAAGAGATCGAAGGGGAATCAAGTGTCATCTATTCAGCTTTTCAGTTTAGCCTATCACTGACCTTGTCCGATTCCTTCTGAATCACCCAGCACTTGGCCACGCCCAGCAGCACCTGAATCTGTCCCAGACGGTTCCCAATCTCGGTCATGATGCTCATTGAGGAATCGTAACGGGGGAATGCTGTCTGCAGTATAAGAGAGGTCAATCACTCTCCAAGCCTTATAACTTCATCTCCAGACTGCTTTTGCCTGTTTCATACCTGCAGGAGCATGCAGAGCTTGTCTGAGGCCCAGGACAGGAGTCTTGTTAGAATAAAGTCAGAAACTCAAACAAAAAAGCAGTAGGTCTCTGGCAAGGCACCTCAGCTGGCTTAGTCGTGGGCAAGTGTACCTGGCTGCCCCCCATCCCACTCCGCATGGGCCTGCATACCTGTATATCTGCACGGCTGCGGTGGATATCAGCAAAGCAAAGCAGGCATTGTGCCTGCAAAGGACGATCTCCATGCTGAAGGGCAATCTTCATTGACTCCTAGCAAGAAAATGTCACAGAATCAGAATTTAAACCTTGTCAACCACACCATAGATCTAGTTTGCTCTAAGAATTTTGCATCTACTTGGGGGTGAGGGTGTTCATATATTGTATATTGGTCTTGTGCCCCATTTGCACTGGAGAGCCCTCACCCATGTTATCTGCTGGCAATAAGAAAGCAGGAGTATACTTGTATGAGCTACAGGGCATATATTGCAATAGATGCCTTTATCTATGTGGGAATATACTTTGCACTATGTCAGACCTTCTGTTTGTCTATCTAGCTCAATACTGTCCACTCAGATTGGCAGAATCTCTCTAGGGTCTATTTGACCTTTTAACTTGAGATGCCAGGGAGTGAACTTGGGATCCTTTGCTCACAAAGCAGGTCTGTTGCCACAGAATTACAGTCCATCCCTTGCTGACCTGCAGAGACCTCTCATTCTCTTTTTTTAGCGCCTCACCACCTTGTACCTCACAGCATTCCATTGCGTCGGCCAAGCGCCCCAACTTCCGATAGGCCACAGCCATGTAGTACTGACTCATCGCGCGGTACTTTAGACTCCAGCCCTTTCCATAATCATTCACCAGCTCCGCAGCCTTGCATGGAAAGAACAGGGCTTTCTCATAGTCCTTAAAAAGATAAGAGACAAAAGCAGGGACAGAGGTGGGCGGGAGAGAAGCATGAGACCCTTAAGACTGCTTGTGGAGCAGCAAAGAGCCTGTCAAGGTAATAATGGGAGCACCTATCTCCAGTTCTGCAAGCAGGCTGAAATCTAGTCCCTAATCAGTCAGGCTGTAAGGTGCATGCATTGTATGGTATGTACAGCAGACATGCCTATTTCTGATCAATCTCTTAATTCCACGACCTCTCATAAATTAGAAGATAAAACTTAGCAGATTTACAAACTCAACTATTTTCAGTAACTTAGGGAAACCCACCTACTCTGCACACTGCTGTTGCTCTTCAAAGGGACTTGCATCTCATTGTACAGATTTTAGTGAGCACCAGTTTGGGGAAAGGGTTTGAGTCTTTTACAAATCCCCAAATTTAAAGTGAGAATGCATTAAAAACAAGTGTTGCCCAGGGTCAGGGGGGCTATTGCCCCAGAATAGGAATATGCTTGTTTTCCCCAGAATTGGGAGAATTTCCTTCTCAGAAATGTAAAGCTTTAGGGGGGAAACCTGCCAAACCCTCTCCAATGGAAAACACTGGCACTAGCAGTGCTTTCCCCCCCTGGGGGTGCTCAAAGGTACGCAGTACCAGCACCTTTTTCCCCCTAGAAGAAAAGCACTTATTAAAAGTGTGGCACTTACTCTAACAACTTTATGGCGAGTACTTTTTCTTCTAGAAGAAAAGTACTAGTACTTTGGGATTCATTCACACAAGTGAGGCAGTAGTTTATTGAGTTATTTGATAAAACATTGTCCATGTTGATGGGCACTGCATTCACTTTCTCAGAAAATTCTATATGTGACAACTAATCAGACACAACCACACCACATGACCAAAAGGTGCTATAACTGCAGTTATACCTTGAAAATGATAGTGTAAGTAAGTTATAAATGTTACAGTCCCCCTTAAGCACATTTACCTTGTGCACAATCAGCTTTATTTGCTTGGCAAATAAGTAAATAAATAAAAGGGGGATGGAAAGGGGGCAGCTGTCCAGGGGGAAAAGACTTTGGCAATCCCACCCGCCACTGCACCCAATGTGTTTTGATTTTGTTTAGACCAAAATTTGGTTTAGTGATTGCTGGAATGTAACCCCTGCGTAATTTGCAGGCTTTCTATACCAAAACTGTAATATATGGAGCAGCCTCAAAGTCAAGCCCTTCTTTAAGGACTGCCAACTTGGCACTGCCACCTTTGCTAACTAGGCAATCAGTGCCTTTCTCCTCCTGTTATTGTTGGCAAGGGTTGTCAGGATCTTTTCAGCCTGCATGATGGCTCCCCACACTCATTGTGGGGCAGCCTAAGAGGGGGCAAAGGTAGCTGCCTGTCACCAGGATACTTTCCCAACCTCATCCTGCACATTACATGACCAAACCACAGTCTGGACAGGCCCATGGACATTTGTCCGCATGCCTCAAATTCCTTCTGCTCCTGCCATATTGTCCAGCCTCTTAACTGCAGTCCCTCTCCACCTCCTGCCTGAGCAGTACCCACCTTGAGGTGTGTGTAGAAATTCCCTAAGCTGCAGCAGACCCGGCACTCCAGCATCTTGTCGTCATTGTTGTGGGCGTAGCGCAGGGCTTTCTCAAAGCACTCCAGAGCCTTCTGGAAGATGCTGAGGCCGAGGTAGGCATTGCCCATGCTGAGGCTGACTTGGCCATTGAGCTGCAGGCTCACTGTGGTGCCTTGCATGTTCAGGCAGGTCTTGCAGTAGGAGATGGTTTTTTGGAATTCACAGAGCTTCTCATTGCTCCGAGCCAGATTCAGGTAGCTCTCTGTAAGGTAGTCCGGATCCTCCAGCTCCCGGGCTGTGTCAATCTGCACAACTGCAAACTTCCAGCAGAGAACAGAACATTTAAGGAACACCATCTCTGTTGCTAGAAAAGATACCGCTGATGCATTCAGGTGCATGATGCACTGAGGAGCTTGGAGTTAAGAATACAGAGGTATGATACACTGGGTGAATTAAGGCCAGAGGTGGTGGTTTAAGCAGATGCGGGAGACCTTCATGACAAAGAAGCCTCAATAGTAGGTATACGGAGGAGAAGCCAATGGTCACAGGAGGAGACAGAAGGTGAGAGAGGGAGGAATTTAAACCTCCTTCATTAGAGGTTTTTAAGCAGAGCTTGGATGGCCATCTGTCATGGATGCTTTACTTGAGATTCCTGCATTGCATGGGGAACCTTCCAACTGTATGATTCTATCATTTTATGAATCTCAATGGGCATCATAATTAATCCCCATTCCTCACAGCTATACTACTGTAAACTCCAATGATTCCATTCAGTCTATTGCTAGCTAAGGTCAGTTTTCTTCCTACTCAATTATCCTTACCAGAGTTTCTGTGTGAGGGAATTTCAGGAAAGATATCTTTCAGAAAAAATCGAGAGTCCTTACCCATCTCCTACCCTGTCTTTTTATATTTCAGTTCTGGCATTTTCAGAAAGATGGCAGCAGTATGAGAATGGACTGAATTGCTCCCTAAATAATTTGTTTTGGCTTATTTTCAACTACATGAAATATTGAACAGCTTTAACGAAACTAATTTTCTTAAATAATTAAATAGCTGTGCAGGTCCCACTCTCAACCACTAAACACTGTGATATCCGATCACTCTCATGCCTCCCTGGCTCAGTCTTCCCATTGCACTGCAGTCTGCTGCTTTTTGGCTTGAAAAACTAATCGTTTTCATGGCTACTCTGTCTGCTTTCTGCTTTAACCCTATTATTTGAGTGGAGGTTAGCGGGGATAAAGGACTAATTGCTGAAGAAAACTGTTATGTGTGGGGAAGCTAAGAGGGCAGAGGGCGCTACCAGCAAATTCAGTGGTATAACTAAAGCTGATTTAGAGATCTGGTGAAACAAAGGTGCTTCCCCAAAAGGTTGGACTTTTTGCGGCAAGAAAAGTGACTAGAAACATGGGATGCGGTAACATCTAACCTCCCCACAAGCAAAGAAGAAAGAATGCTCATTAAATAGCCAACATGGCCTCATCTCCTTTGCAAAGAAATCAGGATGAATGCTCAATAAGCAGGTAATCTGGAAGCACGCTGGGCGAAGAAAGGGCTTTCTTGTATAAGAAGTGAGTCAGAAATGGTAGGATATTGCTGCCTTGATTTTTTAAATTAAGCTGGTCAAAACCCAAATGCAATATAATTAAGTAAAACAAACCACTCCCAACTCTTTTTCTCTCTCTGCTACATCTCCTTACTGTGGGCTGCTTTCCTTCCATAGCGAAAAGCGCGTCCTGGGTAAAGCAGTCCTAACAACTCTTTCCATTAACTTGCTTCCCTTCTGTGTATCATTAAGAAAGGGATTAATTGCAGGATGCTGATCCCTGGAATTGAACCCTAGACCAGCCCCTCTTCAACTCACATAGCTTTTGTCATCCAGAACTTTTGCCTGTGGTCTCTCCTTTAGTGTTAAACAGGTGCAACTATGTCCTTTCCCAGCTAATTAAAACCAGCTCCCATCCTAGATTTGAGGCAAAGAATTAAGCGCCATCTTGATGAACAGAAGTGCTTGGCAAGGCTTTCCATTTATAAATTGTTTATTCCAGAAGGTTCTCCAAACTTAGGTCCAGGTCTCTTAATTTAGACTCTGAAGTATTCAAGGCAAGGTATCTGTATCATTTCCAGCATCTTGATGAAGCACACGTTAGAGATGAAGTCATCTTAGCTAAATTAAATGTTTCACAGGTTATCGTCCCTGTTTATTATTTTAAGGCTTAATATTAGATATAAGCCAATGCTGTCCATGCATGTTTGTGCATGCACTCGCGCACTCCCCCCCCTCTCTCTCTGTGTGTGTGTGTACTGAACTCATGCACTCGTACAACTAGACTTCACCTTCTTTGCTCTTCTCACCTTCAGAATCTGCTCTAAAGAGTTGGTACACCCTCCAGAGCAGATTTTGGGGGTATAACGGGGGTGGGGAGATTGGAGGGAAGGGAAGTCTCCTTGCTCAAGTGCAAGCCTGCTCGCACAACATTGGATTCTACTGTGTCATTTCAAGCCTGCTGACTCATTTGTTTTTCTGTGGTTTAAACCTGTATTTCCTAAACTTGCGGCTCCATCATTCCTGACCACTAGTCTTGCTAGCTAGGGATGATGGAAGTTGTAGTCCAACAACAGATGGAGACCCAAATTTGGGAAACCCTGACATTAAACCTTTAAAAGCTCCTGTCAATATTTTGGTCAATTTGGAACTCTCCTGCTCTCCATTTATCTGCAAAGCCTCCATCGCCTTGTTCCTGCCTATCCCTCTGCACTGATCTCCAAACATGTACCTTCTTGTGACCCTCACTCATCCATTCCTACAACCCTCAGCCATCCAAAGGGAGCCTGCTCCTTGCAATGCCTTCCCCCTTTCCCCCTTGCTGTCCTGGAATGCCCTCCCAGAACACTTAAGAATATAAGAAAAGCGCTCCTTTGCAAACTGGAATGCTCCTGGCCACTGTGTATGGGTTTGAGCATCATTAAGCACCTCCTCATCCAATGCATCTGTTCTTACCTAAGAAGCACCTGGCTGTGAGCTCTTCAAGATGGATTGCATCACTCAGAGGCCTGCACAGAGATTAATGCACTTGGCTTTGTGGAAGATGTGACAAGATTAAACATGAAAACCAAACTGAGGAAAGGACATTAAACAACTGTTGGGGTGGCTAATTGTTGTTCTTCTGCAGCCCCTCTTTTAAGTTTGTGTGCATACCTATTTGGACTGTGAGCTCTCTGGGGCAGGGCTGTATCCACCTGCCCATGTTTATGTTTCAGACTTTAGTGTTTTGGTTCTATAGAATCTCTTGTGTGGCTATCACTTGGTCTTGGGGCTCAGTGAACCCTCAAATGAAACACTTGCAGATGCTACTAGTACATGCTGCACTAGCAAGAAATTAGGTTCCCAAGTATTTTACTGAAGGGACCACTAGTGGAGCTGAGTCTCTGTTGAAGGTACACTGGCCAGCACCCAACCCACGATATACAGATAATCCTCCCACAACTGTCTACACTGCACTTTTCCTACAACTGCCTTAAAATAAGGGTGACTTAACCTTTGGCCCTCCAAATGTTGCTGAACTACACTGTAGTCATAAAAGACGTAAGTGCAGGGCAAGTGGCTGTGGCTTGGCTGAAACTGCCCCACAGGCCAAAGGGGGAGGCCTGGGGGCTGGGTGTTCCCTGCCACTGAACTACAGCCCCCACATATCAGCTACACTGGCTGGGGCTGATGAGATATGGAGGGCTCACAGATTCACCACCCCTGCCTTCAAAAGAACTAGTGTCATGTAGTGGCCAATAAGAACAGAGATTCTGGAAGATCTGAATTCCAGTCTCGTCTCGTTGGATGGCCTTTTGCAAAGCACTTACAACCCAGTGGTTACTAGCCATGATGGTTGTATAGCTTCCCTCTAGGATCAGAGGCAGCACGTCTCTGAATACTAATTGCTGGGGAACAACAACAGGAGCATCTAATTGGCCACTGTGGGAAAGGGGATGCTGGACTAGATCGCTCTTTGGTCTGATCTATAAGGGCTCGTCTTTTGTTTACCCCTCACCCCCTGGTTAGGTCATCACAAGAAGGTATGCAGGGTGCTTTGAACATTTAGGGGAAGTTCTGGCAACCCTGACGAAGCACCATTGGGGAGTCACTGCCTTACTGGCACCAGACCATAAATGCTAGTAAAATGATAACAAGAAAGGACTGTCTGGCTATTGTTGCTGATTTATTTAATTTGTATAACCCCCTTCTTCTGAAGATTGCATAATATGACAGATGAGTCACTGAAATCAAAGGATAGCCTCAGGGCATTGCCTCCTGAACAGTTATGCACACTTTCACACGCAAATAATGCTTTGCAAAACTGAACAATCTTCTACAATAACACAACATGCTTTGGCTAGCACAATTACGTTCCTGGGAATTAAACATCAAAGACGGACAATCTAAGAATTTCTGGGGATGGAGAACTGGGAGCAGAGATGCAGGATGGCAATTTACAAATATAAGCAATTTACAGGACCTTTCAAGAGCAATTCTACCAAATCCAGGCTCACTGTATTTGCAGTTTGTCTGCTGAACTGCTCCCCAAAGCCTGCTTGCCCACCACAGCTCCCACCCCCTTTTTAGTGAGAGAAAAGAGCAGGCATTCAGCGTGAAATCTGCTTTACCTTTAGCATGTCTTTGTACCTGCCCATCTCTGAGTGAGCGGTGATGAGGCAACCCAGGACTCGAAACCTGCCAGCAGCATCCGTGCTCTTTTCCAAAACTTTCAACCAAACTTGCAGGGCCTTTTCTGTCTGGTTGGACTGGTAAAGTTGGAGTCCTTTTTCTATCTGCTGCTTTGTCTGGTCCTGACCCATCTCCTTTGTGCTCAAGAGCGTCATATACTAACCTGCCAGGACAGCAGACACACCGTGAAACACAATAAAGTTGGTGCTAAAACTGGAAGGCAGATTTTACCATTCGGAAGCTCTGGACCACAGGAACCTCGGACGATTCAGATGAAGGAATGTCAGCAGGAGATGGCAAGTGTGGCCACCAAGGTCTTAGGGCAACCATCCTAATATTCTAGGCTAGCATCTTGGATGCTGCTGTCCTGCTAGAACTTCCTAAGACCCAAATCAATGAACAAAAGAGGCGGAAGACAAAAAAAACCACTGCAAGAAAAGAAGAGAAAAATCTCAAGTGGCTGGAGTGAAATTCAATCGGAATGGCCACTCCTGTGCCCCTCCCCTCCATTGGTGACAGCTGTGCCCGCCAATCCTGGTCACATGACTTCACAGGAATGCCAGTCTTGGTAACTCCCAAGGTCAGAAAGCAAGCCAGAGGCAGCCGCTGTCCTTCCCTCTACGTTGCTTTTATAAATATACCAGAGAAGGCCTCCTTTGCTGCTGTGGTATAGCAAATTAAGGCTTTCATCCATTTCCATTCTAGCATTAAACAGACTCTAAGAGCACTAAGGGTTTATGAGTAGCCTAACCGTGAAATGAGATGTGTGGTGCTTGGCACAATGGCCAAGAACGCTGCCTTCTTTAGGATTCCAAACACACATCTTGGAAATCTGAGTATTAAATGCAGAAGAATTTAACACCGAGGATCATTTCGCACATTAAACAGCAGCAAACCTCAGATTGCCACATAACATACATTCCTAAGAGGGCTGTTGACAGTCACAGCTCCCTAATGAGTGAACGTCTCTGCTATGTGTATTTGTGGCACTCATCCTCTTAATACTTAGGAACACACTTTATCTTAGATGTACATTTAAAGTGTAACATTTGAAGTGGCTCTGAAACATTATTTGCCAGCTATGAACTTAACTGGGACCTTTTTCATGCAAGTGTAAAGCTGAGCTTAGGGAACTTGGCACCAATCCTCACATTGTATTTCGGTATTCTCCGGTCCATACTTGTATGAAAGCATGTGTTTTGTAATGCGGAAACTGCTGGTTGGCCCAGTGCACACTGAAGAGTCAGTTCCTGTTATCAGCCTCTCAATGAATGCATTCATGGGGGGGAAACCCTACATTACAAAAACTGTTTTATATAAGTACAGATACGCACGTGACAAAAATAGCTATGACTGGTACTCAGCATGACAGATTGTGGCACATCCATATTTTACTGAAGGTGGCATATTAGTGTACAGATTAATACAAATGAGATATATTCATGGAGCCTATGGCTGTCAGTGGTTACAAGTTATAGTGGCTATGACTATCATATCTGAGGCAGTATGCCTCTTAATACCAGTTGCTTGCAATTATGAGTGAGGGGGCACTATTGTGCTCAAGTCCTGACTGTGGGCTTCCCAAAGGCATCTGGCTGGTCACTGTGAGAAAAGGGATGCTGGACTCGATGGGCCTTTGGTCTGATCTAATAGTCCTGTGAGCAAAATCCTGGAATTCTTGGACTCTAGTGGTTGACTAGTTACTAGGTGAATTAGGGCCACATGCATAGTGGTAGAAAATTCTTAGTAGCATGTTCACAAGAGAGAACTATACTAATAGGTCTAGAAGAAACTAGAAGAAAAAGACACAAGTTTCTCCATCTCTCACAGCACAGCTTCATTAATGAAAATGGCTGAACTGTGAAGGCCAGCTTTTTCAGTAGGTGGTGCTATGTACATGCAGAACTCTTTACCGTAGTGCAGGGGTGGCAAACTCTTAGCCTATAGGCCAGATAGCCTCTCCAAAATCTTTTTGTGGCCTCCAAGGTGCTTTTCTTTTTTAGTGGATTAGGAGAGCTGGAAAAAAAATTCACATCAGGCAACCAATGTGCCCCTTTGACCTCTGACAACTGTTTGCTTGTAGATCAGAAAGAGGGAACACATTTGATCTCTCCATAGCTAGAGCAACCGTGAACAACAAAACAATAATTCTTGAGGTTCGGAAGGACTGAACATGCAGCCAAGGTAGGACGACAGAAAATGAATACTACAGCCAGACAGAAAATGAATACTACAGCCAGAATGTTTTAATACATAGGCCTGGTTTCAGCTGATCTTCTTTTATACAAGCAATACAGCTTCACATTGGTAATAACACACAGGGAGCATAATGATGCTTTGTTCCCATTTCTCACTGAAGGGAAATGGGTCATTCAGTTGCTTCCTCCATCTTCTACTCACCCTTCTTGGACTTTAAACAGCTATTAGTTTTTCTGCTGTTTTGTGTACCACAAAAAGGCGATACAACCATCTGCGGTATGCTTAAAAGGCTGAACTGGATGACTGGATGGAATGCAATACTGAATAATTGCTACCTTACAGTCACTGTTACAGTAATTAAATTGACAACATTGCTTTAAAAATGTTTAAAGGTGTTGATCCAGTAAGAGGAAAAGCTATTCATACCTCCTAAATTGTTCAAACAAGAAGACCCTGATTCTAAGAAAAGTAAGATGTTTCATTTTAGCTGTACTTTCCTTAAGAGCATGATTCCTTATGTCCCAACTGGCTTCTAAATGAAATTCTGCCTAATACTCATATTTTTATGCAAGTCATTTTGTTGCAAAAGAGTCCACTTTGCTTTACGTTTCTGGGGAGCACCTACAATGTACTGAAAGCCATTTTGTAAAAGAAAACAGCTGGTTTAACATCCATTTTTCAATAAATTGAGAACTTGGTAGTGATTTGATGCAGAGGGTGCAGTAATCAGCACAATAAAAATACAGGTGGTCTCCAGACCGACAAATTCAATGCAAATCAGAATTGTTCACTTCCAGGATGAATGCTCCTATTTGTACATGAATACTGATAGGGGTTATGAACTGGCTAACTACTTACTAAAGAAGAAGAAGAAGAAGAGTTTGGATTTGATATCCCGCCTTTCACTCCCCTTCAGGAGTCTCAAAGCGGCTAACATTCTCCTTGCCCTTCCTCCCCCACAACAAACACTCTGTGAGGTGAGTGGGGCTGAGAGACTTCACAGAAGTGTTGACTGGCCCAAGGTCACCCAGCAGCTGCATGTGGAGGAGCGGAGACACGAACCCGGTTTCCCAGATTACGTGACTACCGCTCTTAACCACTACACCACACTGGCAAATACTAAAGATGAGATATAGTAGAAAGCACTCTGAAAACAAATATGAGTTGCTGTGGCATTACAAGAAGAAAACGCAGTATCTGAAATGAGGGAATAGATGGGAAAAAACAGCAAGCAACAGAGTGTCATTATACAAGTTTATTGTGTATCCATACCAAGGATGTGCTTGTTTGTTAGAGATGCCTGAACTGGCGAAGAAATTCTTATGCTATACATGGCCTTATCTAACAAAAAAAAGTTACAGCAGAGTTCATCTAGGATGATCAGGGGATGGAGTATACTTTCTTATAAGTAAGGGTTTAAGCATCTGTAACATTTTACTTTAGATGGTTATAAAATCATCAGTAGACATTAATGAGAATATTAAGACCATAAGAGTTAGGACATTAAATTAGTCATAACCAGCATATTTGAAAAAATACTGCCTTATGCGATCAAGCAATGTTGTGATGGCCTATTATAACTGCTTTAATACAAAACATGGAGAACAGATACATCAGTGACTACTAGCAGAGGTAGCTTGTACGTAGCCCTATCAAAGTCTATATTTAGAAATGTTATGCCCATTTCTAATAGGCTGTGGAGATGAAAGACAAAGGAGGAAATAGCACCATCTTGCTTCACATATGTACTTCTTTGTGGCACTGGAATAGCCATTGTCAGAATATAAAATGCCAAGGCTTAATGAATCACTGGACTGAAAAAATCTGGCATATAGACAGGGAAATGTAAGTGTGTAAGTGTATATGCGATCACACTCACACCAAGTATTCCAACTGCTGTGGGCAAAGAGCAATGCTGTTCTTTGTATCCCTCCAAATAAACTCTGGGGTATGACTGCATTTGATGTACAGTAGACGCTCTGGTTGAGAACGTGATCCGTGAGGGGTGCACGTTCGCAACCTGCAGCGTCGCATCTGCACATGTGTGGGTTGCAATTCAGTGCTTCTGTGCATGTGCAAAGTGTGATTTAGCACTTTTGCGCATGCGCAACCACCGAAACCCAGAAGTAACCCGTTCCAGTACTTCCGGGTTTCAGCAGTCCGCAAGCCGAAAAAACGCAACCTGAAGCATACGTAACCCGAAGTATGACTGTACTAGCTTTCCAGAAAGGCCTAGACAGAACTCATCCTTAGTCTGACAAACTTACCATTCATGAAAGGAAGTAAAACTCACACACAGATAGGAAAGGTGATCAGCAAGAGGTTAATTTAAATTAAGAGAGGGTGACAAGGAAAAATAAAGAACCAAGGACAGATTACAAGGTGTACCTACGAACACTAGGCCACTGTTTCATACATATGGGCATAGCCAAGGGGAGGGGCAGCTGCTCCCCTAAATCAATCCAAATCAATAAACTTCAATTTATATCTGAGGTTCTGCCCCCCTAACAAAAGACTGCTCCCCGCTAACAAAAATCCTGGCTATGCCCATGTTTATACAATTAAGAAATTTTATTCTATCTTCTAGTCTTGGCAGTCAGAGCAGTCCTCCTTCTCATATTCTAGAATTCATGTACCCACATAGCCAGTCATGTGCAAGCAAAAACAAGAATGACACAGAAAATTCTTCTCAAACAGTTTAATAGCAAATAAACAAAGGGAGGTACCACACTTGGCATATACAAAATGACTTCTTGTCTGTGTGTCTGTGCAATTAAAACAGCATTAGGTTCCCCAGTGGGACAAAAAGAAACCACACACAAAAGGAAGAAAATTCCTTAATACATACTCGCTTGTTCCAAACTTAACAAAACTTTCATTTTTAAATCCACTACACAAACTCCGTGATCAGAAAAGCAACATGTGCTTCTGTTTTTAAACCATTAAAGTAAAAGCCATAATTTTCTACAGAGTACAACACAATTTCACACAAAAAGGACATTTTGCAAATCAAACAAGAAAAAAGGAACAGCTCAAACAAGGAAAGAAAAGCATTGCTACAACAGAATCACAAATTTGAGTTGATTAAATCCTGTTACTGCAGAACAGACTCTACATTTGGTCATAGTGGCAATTTGTTTTCTTGTCACATTTGTGAATCACTTTACATTGTTTTCTAGTAGAAAAGCCCAAAAAACTGTACAAAACCCCTAGTGTTAAATACAATGTGTGTACCAATAAAAAAGCCCACAGGTTTGTTTCCAAAATGTAAATTTTCTTTTTTTAAATTATTCACAAAAAGCAGCCAGAAATAAAAGGCAGCTGCTGCGTTACTGTCTCAAATTCATTAAAACCACCACAGAATAATTAAAACAACCAAAGAAAGAAAGGAAAGAAGAAAAGGAACATCCAACGTTTGGCATTTTGGTTTTCTCCAGAGATTTTTGTTTCCACAGGCTCCCCCAGAGTTCCTCATGAAACTATATGCGCATTGTAAAGAAATGTATTGGCAAAATTAATCAATACACTGCAGGGTCTCACATTCCCTGCCATCAGACATCCCTGTGCATTGCGACTGTGAGCCTAAGAGCAACTATCTCACAGCTGTATACCCAGATATTGCAATCATCTCTTTGCAAGCAACTCTCACCCTCAAAAGTTGAAGATCACAAGGTTGAGGGAACAGCTACCTATGCATATTTATCTAACAAGCATGGAGAAATATTACCCACCCAGCAATGGAGCAGGAATTCTTTTTGTCCTAAAGACTAGAACACTCCATATGGCCTAGTGACAGGTCTCCCAAACATCCCTACTCTATGAAGTTTTGCTCACATTCCTTTCTCCTGTCTGAAGTTCCTTTATAGCTTCCCCAACCCTTTGCCCCTTGTGATTAGGCACCTACCACAGGAGTTTCTTGCAGGTGCTGTGAAACCCAGTACTAAGTCTCAGCTTCTACAGTAGGTCGTTTATGCAGGAAGGCTGATGCATGCTTCCCAGAGAAGGATAATCCGTGCTATTTCTTCATCAGGCCAGAAAAAAAGAAAGAAAGACTGCATGACTCCTTACCCAATTTAAGAACTTAAAAAAAAAAAATCTCTGTAGAGATCATCCCCCAGCTAAGGCCCCTGAGAAAAGGAGCCGGGGTTGGTACCCTGTTCAGGCAACAGCTATTAGGCTGTTATATTGTGCTTGTCGCTTGGGGAAAGAGTCAGCAGTTCTGTGCCTAAACTTACAGATTCCTTCTATGGGATATGCAGAACATGATACTTCAAGTGTAAAGACTGGAGAGCAATCAAGCTTCCATCCACTGAGCTTTAATGGTGCTAAACCTCACAAAGCAAGCCACATATTAAACAAGAGGTACAAATTAAGGCTACCCCAAAAGAGCTTTCGCTCCAATGGATCTTAGAAGCAATATTACTGCAAACACCCCACACCTTTCCTTCTATCCCTGCCGCCGCCACCACCACCTGAACAGTGCAATCAAGCCCCCTGAGACCTTTCAATAGCTGTGATGATAGAGCAAGGTGCAGATATCGTGTAAAGCAGTCTAAATGCACAGGAGATGTCATTACGTGACATATGACCACAAGTCTGGCATCCAAAAAAAGGATAGAGCTGAAGCCTATTGAATTACTCAGTTTTTGCACAAACTATAGAAAACAGAGGTGAAGGGTGTTTATATACACAAGGTTGTGAAGAACACAGCAGGAAACATGCAAAACGTTTACAAGGGCGTTATTTGAGTTTTTAAAGGGGAAAAAAAAACAAAATCTCACATTTTAATGAGGATACTGTAGTTACAAAAAACTAAGCATGCTAGGGTTTAACAAAATACAACATCAACTTTGATTAAATTTCACTGCAGACAAAGGCTGATAATCACACAGGAAGGAAAAAAACAGTAAGTGCCAGGGCAAAAATGCAGCTACAATCAGGAGAAAGTGTTGTTCAAGTGTTTTCTGCTGAGGCTACACAAGTCAAAGAATACATGCTGTCTCCTCAAGCACAGAAAATAGATTCAGCAAAATGTGACCAGAAGCCTCCTAAATTTTTAAAGTCGCATCATTTTACCTTTTCCTTCAAAGATTTGTTTTAAAACTAAGCACACAGAAAAAACTAAGCCTAGAAAGTGATTGGCTGTATGTTCACAGAAATACAATACTCCACGAGGTATGCTAGCAAGGCTGCTCTGAAGACAGTTACAAAGAATCAGAATCACAAAATCAAGTGGTTATCTTACGAAGTTCTAGAAAAATAGAATTCTTTTATATTCAAATGCAAGTTTAAATATTCCCCTTCAGCAGTCTTTCTAGCAAAACCAATTTGGCAGCACAAAAAAGAAAAAAAAGAAAAGAAAAGAAACAAACATAATAAAAATACACATCAGCATCAAAAAGTCAACACAAGGTCAAAGGTGAGAGTTCAAGCATCAGAGAAGCTGAAGAGACAAGGATTTGGACGATGTACTTGAACGCCACATCGACATGCTTTAGGCACAACGATGAACAAACGGCAGGAATCTAGAAAAAAAACAAACCAGAAAGAAGGAGACCCACTGAGTTACACAGAGCAGTACATCCAAACAGAGAGAGAAAGAGAGTGAGAGTGAGAAAGAGAGAACAAGAATGGGCACTGTACAATGAGACCTCTTGGGGAGGGGAGTTGACAGGGAAGGGCAGCACATGCCAACAACAAACAAGTAAAAGTTGAAGTGCATAAGACACCAAATAAATATCAAAACGACCAGAAACCAGATAGAAGTAGAGGCCTGGGATTTCCTTTAGACACTAGCTACAGAATGGAGTATGGCTTAGTGGCATACAGACAGCTGTGCAGTCACCACAGCCCTGAGCCAGTGCTCCTGCTACCTCTGCTTGAGGAAGAAAACACAGAACTCCTCCTCTGTTAGATCTTGAATCCATAAAATGTGGTTCCAGGGTGATTTTAAGAGATGGGGGGACACAGGAGGAGCCACTGGGGTTGATGGTTGATTATACTTTCTTCTTTCCTATCATGCGACATACATAGGCAGTAGTAGCCTAAGAAATCCATCCTCTGTTTCAGCTATTCTTTAGGAAACAAGGATACTGGCTGTTGGTTTTAGAACCAAAAAATGACATAAGATACATAAATAGAAGTGAAACCCATTGAAATAGGAAGGAATTAAGACTTTATTGCAAGTCAAGACTTGCCTCAGCTGAGCCCTTTTTATTTAATACCTACAAATAAACGTTTGCAACTTTTTCAATAAATAAATCCTTCTCCCTGACTTTGTGAGGTGGAATTCTGGGCTCTCATAAGTTCTACAGTCACTGTTACCAGTTTGAGTGGAAGGAATTTTGTCTGAGTATCTTGACATTTTCTCAGAATTGATAGAATCTCCAATAAGGGCACAACACAAGAGATGTGATTTGCATGACAAATACATTTAAGCATTCTGTTAATGACATGGAAAACTGTCTGAGGCAGCATGTGATTACTGGAAAAAGCAGGCTTGTTAGGTTTACTGTAACTTTTATTCCAATTACAATTAAAGGCATATAATATTCTGATTTAAAACATACGGTTGCATTTCATTTCAGTGTTAAAAAGTTTATTTTTCTATTTGTGTGTGTGAATTCCCAAATGAAAACTGAGCTTCTGTTTACAAGTGCTAAGCTATTCTACTGTCTTAGATTTTTGATCTTAACATGTACATCAAGCAGAATCTGAAAAGTAGATTCTCTCCCAGCCCCCAGGACACACTCACAAGGCTGAAGGATATACATATATTTACTCAAGTTAAAATGTTACAGAGGAAATGCACACTATTGTGAGGCAAATTCATCAGCAGTTGTTGAGAGCCTTTTTTTAATTACAAGAATAAGGCTTTTCTTTGGGGGGGAATATGCCTCAGGAATGCCAAAGTCAGCCCAAAATACTTTTCAGTTCAACGTTTCTTCTTTTATTGATTACAGATTTGTCTCTGCATGTTACCAGACACCCAATTTATTCTGAGAACTTGTTTTAATCTAAAATACATCTATGATTGTTTTAGGTTAAATACAACTTAAGTTGATACATAGCAGCCTGTATTTCTTAATAAAGAACAACTAAAATTGGCTGTGCTTCCCAATTTGATCCCTTTGTCATATTGGATCAAACATAGATAATAAACTGGTCTCCTACAGAGGGATAGGCAAAAAGGTAACATTCAGGGTTTTATGTCAAAGGATCTGTTCAAACTTGGAAAAGAAAAAGGATGGAGGAAATTAAAAACTGTGCAGAACAACCCACAATGTGACAAATAGGCCGTAATCCTACAAGTGGAAAGCTGAATTTGTGCGCGCGATTTCCTTGCCAATAGAGAACCTACTCCAGAGACTTAGTTTTATTACTTGTTTTGAAAAACATGAATGGGCAGATCAGAATTAAACTGAGGGAGGGGAGAGGAATATGGGGTTAAATTCCTCTAGTTAAAAGTAATTCAGAGAACCAGCACGGAAGGCGCAGCAACTTTGCCACCAGAGTCCTGATTTCTGGAATTTAACCTGGAAAGTTTACTTTGGCAATTCTCAGGTGGGATGAGAGCACTCACATAAATCATACTTCTCAGATTATAAAACCATCTATACCCACTTGCTGTCATGTTAATTTAACAGGAGGTGATTTGCCTCACAGTTTCCATGATGAGAGCATATATGCTGTTTAGGAATATTATGGACATTAAATAAAAGGGTGAGCGAACAGATAATTCACAGAAAACTAATTTGGGTAGTCAAAACAAAAACAAAAATGTAACGGAGGGAGCAGGGGAGAGGAAGTACTGGGAGAAGTGACTATAGAGAAACTTGAGCACAGCTTTCCCTCTCCACTAGTTCACAGCATTAATTCTTTTCCTATTTAGCAGCTTTTCCAACTGCAGACAGGTCACTGAAAGTCAGTAGTTTCAATCATGCACATTGCTGTATGTATGTGTAACACAATCACATTCAGGATTATGCAAAACCCTGTTTTTTCCAGTGAAATAATTTAGATAATAAATATTCTCCACCCTGGAGCAGTATAAAACTTCTATAAAAATAGAAACAACATTCTTGGTTATATCAGGTTGCAAATGGAGCAGCTGCTCCCAACCATGACACCCGCCCCCCGAAAAGTATATTATTTATTTTTTTAAAAAAATCCCATGACAACTCTGGAAGCCTCAACACTCCAATACTCCCCCCCCCCCCAGAATATCAGGACACAACTTTTCCTAGTGCACAAAATTCAAATGTATACAGTTCACCTAAATGTATGCATATGCTTCTGAATAGACCCAAATACTGAACACAGAAGGGTACCATATGCCAGCATAAATGGGAAATTTGGCAATCTGACCATTCAACCTTTTTTGCCACCATTCTGTGTGCTTTATAATACTGACAGTTTGCATCAACAATACTTCCAAATTCACAAGAAAAATATTACTTGAACCTGAGAAGGAAGGCCCAATACATCTTATACTTCTGAGGTTTGATACACCAGGGGACCCAGTCCCTGGTTATGTTTGATTTCCAAGTTTCTGGCACATTCTTAAATGGCATTTCAGGCTCAACAAGCCTTGTGGCGCTTCCTGACAGAGTGAACTGAAAGCCTTTTCTTAAAAAAAACCTGCTCCCTGCTCCCCTAAACACGATTCCCAAACACAAAATTTGTGGGTTGACTGGGGTGCTGTGAAAAAAACATAATAATAAAATAGGGCCAAAGAGACGAATAAACTGAGGACACAGGAATGCAGTGAATCTATATATAACACCGTTCATTTCCTCACAGATAGAGGTGGCTTTTTGTAGCTTTAGAGCTAGCTTCTACACTGACTTCTTGCCATGGCTGAGGCCAGAATGTCAAAGTTCCCTTTAGTCCCATGTCATCAGTGTGTACAAAAAAAACAAACCACCCTTTAACATTTTGGCAAATTCATACGTGTGGAAAAAAATAAGTGTGTATTAGAAGGGGAAGAATTCTGAGTTGTGAGTTAAAATATATTGGGTGATAAACAATAGAAGGATCAAGATCCTGTGCAGCAGATTCAGCCCTTTGTGTTTTATATTGGCCCATGCACTCAAAGGAAAACTGCAATGTGGCAAAACAGCAACATACGAAAAATCAAACTATATAAGCAAAAAATTTGATCTTTGGGGCAGTATTATTCTGAATGTTCAGCTAAAGAGTGTGCGCAAAAAAGCAGAATGTCAGGAATCAAAGAACCATGAGCTTATTTAGAAGCCATCTGTCAGTTTAGTACTTAGGATTTAAATAGTGCTTTATGAACACTGATTCTAGTAATATCTTTATGTACAAGCTGTAAAACTGGGGCAGAAGCCGCAAAGGAAATTCAATCAAGACATACAGAATTTGCAGCAGATCGTGAGCAAATTGTGGGGCTAAGATGTATACCTCCATTATAAATTGCCTAGTTTCCATTAAACAACAAATACTGGAAAACTGGAAGTATCCAATTTTTAAAGGTTGTTCTGGCTGGATTGTAAATGTTTGCTCTAGAAACACAATTGGATCATTTTGTAAGCTGACAACACACTCCTAATTACTGCAGTTTTCCTTTAATACATGAATCTGTTCGCCCAATTACTTTTCTCCCACCCTAGTGACTGATTCAGTATAACATTCTCCCATAAGGCATTAATTAAGTAAAGCTGGGCAAATGAGGATTTGGCAATGTTCCTTGAGGGTCTGTTCACTAACCAACCACCAAGTGATTTGGATTCAGATTCTCTCCCTCCCTCTTTTCATGAATATAACTTGGGGCCTGGCAATAGGTCTTTTCTCCTTCTTAAGTCTAAGTCATGCCATGTCAGTTCCAATTGCACCTGGTATCTCCCCATCTCCCCAAGGTGGCTGGCATTGGTCCTTCTCAAAACACACTGGTTACAAACACAGCAAACTTAAAAAAAATAATAATAATCAGCGATATGGCACCTAAACTCCAAAGTAAAACACTGGAAACAGAATCACAAACTCGTCCTCCATCCGAAGAATTCCCAGTAGAGGCTGCAGCCGAGTCTTCAGGGGAAGATGTGCCAGTTAGAATGACATCAATCAGCTTCTGTGACTGTAAAAATACAGCCTTAAAGAGTTTTTGAATCACCAGGCACACTCCTCCCCAACTTACCAGAAGATCCTTCTCACTCCAGTTCCAGAGGGGAGGGGCGCTCAGTATGGCTTGCTGTCATTCTTAGAGCGCTTGAGCTGTACTTTCAGTCGCTTCATGCCAATTTGAAATCCATTCATTGACTGGATGGCAGCCTGTGCAGAGACTGGATTGTCATAACTTACAAAACCTAAGAAAAGGAAAACATACATTTAAAACATTTATGGTCAGACTGGAATGGGAATAAGCCATTCTGTTTTTGTATCTTGACATCATCATCTGTGCTTGCATTGGTACTGCAACCATGAAGTGTATGAACTGTTCATAGGTTTAGAGAATATAAGAGGGCTACGATTTTTTTTTATTAAAAAAATCACAAGGGAGGCCAGTTTCCTTATGACTCAAACGAAAGAGTACGCAGGTGCTTTTCTGAGCTATAGTAAATGACTTCTTACATAACAGTGATATTTTATGTGAAGTGTAAGTTGCCGAGTTTGAAGTTCTGCTCCAGCTGCTTCTAAACATTAAGTTCAGTACAGTATTAGCCCAGTACAGCCAGGGATTGTGACCACCAGACAGGGTGCTGTGTTAAGGAGAGCTGAGATGACTAGTGGCAGACAGCTGGTAAAACGTAAAGTGTTAGTGAGTATAAATAGGGAAACGGCTGAATTCAGTACAATGCTAAAGGCTACAACCGAGTAGAGTGTGTTTGGAGATTGAACAAATAGGCACTTTAATCACTAAATTGCAGAGCATAGGAGGATTCTGTCAAGTTCCCTTCTGCTGAATTTAAAATTCTGTTCCCAGGAAGGCAAAACACATCAACACTAAATATACCTGCCTGCAATTATATACCCAGTTAAATACATACAAGTCACACCAATGTCAATGGGAATTGCGTAGAACTTTTTAAGTAGTCAGGACTCAAAGCCACAAGATTATAAGATAATGTTAAGCCAGTAGTGCACTGCATTAGAAAACTATCTGTTTATTACGTAGAGTGAGGTGTCAGTGCGAGTGAGATATGGTGGTGGGGTCTATTTTCCCTTTTGGAAGTGGCCCTTGGTGCCTCCTGGAGTGCCATTCTGAAAGGCCTCTGACGGACTACTGTGGGATGGAAGGAACTGAAAAGCTCTGTGCAAACACAGAACACCATATCCTGATCCAAAATGGTTTCATAAACCTTGTTTTGCTACCTACCTAGGTCTGGAAAAAGCTAGGAATTGTGTTGAAAATGCCAAAAAGAGGACCTGTCTGATAGCAAAGAAATTCTAGTATTAAGGTAATTGAAAGGGTAACTAGGATAAAGTTTTGATGTCATATGAAACATGTGCCAATTATTAACTATTCTTTTCATGTTTACTTCTGCTATAATAAGTTATGTTACATACTGGAGGGTATCACCTGCCTCCACAATGAATCTACACATAAGCCACTGTGTCAAAACAATCTACATTAGAACAGAAAGGGGGAGGCAATGATGTGATAAGTTGGTTCAAAATCGGCAGAACAAGACTCATACATCTACAAAAGGTGTTTCATGTGTTTGAAATAAGTTAAACACATGAAGAAATATTGGGATGGGTTGTCAAGCATAGGTCAGGCCAAGCTTTATGGTTTGTGGGCTGCATTCCCACTGGTGAGTATGAAGCTGCACAGGAGTGTCCTCATTACCAAAGATATCAATGAACTGGTGAATATCAAGTTATCAAAGAAGTTTCATCAGATATTACTTCATGAAGGGGCAAAATCCTACAAGGTAGCAAAACAAATCTTCATGGTCTGAATCTCACTAAGCTAGGTTTTGAGAGATACAAGTGGCTCATGTGATTCTATCATGCTCACACAGCAGTGAAGAGCTATGCACACAAAAGTTGATTTCATATTATTTTATCTTAAGGAAAGGAATTAAGAACATTTCTGCAAAATATACCCAACATACCAAAACATTTGCTCAGATTAGTCTGCTTGTCAATGAAAACCTTGGCGGAGACAACATTCCCAAAAGGCATGAACATCTGCAGCAAATCTTGGTCCCCAAACTCCTGGGGGAGGTGGTAGATGAACAGATTGGCTCCCTCTGGACCTTGAAAATATCCATTTAGAGAAAAATTCAAAGAAAGCACAACTCTTTGGCTATTAATATTGAAGCAGAGATCAAAACCCATTCAGTTCTCAAGAGCTAGAGATGGTTCCAGAGTACTAAGCGTCATTCAACTCAAACTTGGCTCTGTCAGTGAAAAATCTGTCCACTTCCTGCCAAAAAACTGCAGCTTTTAAAAGTGTGTCTTCTCAGTCTTAGTTTCTAAATCATGTCTTCAGCAGGCGGGGAGGGGGGGAAATCTCACAACTTCATACAAATGTGAAATGAATCTTTACAGCTAATTATGTGGGCACAAAACTAGCTTCCAAGTTCCTATACCTTTCAAAGCCAGTCATCAATGATGCATTTATCATGAGCACACCAATGTGCTCTCTACATTCTCAATAAAGTCAGTGTCCTACCACCTTACTAGACTATTGTACAGACAGAATTTATTGTGTATGAAATGCACCGCTTGAAATATGAAAACCATTCCCCACTTTCCCAGGAATCTGGAACTGTTAAAGATTCTAAAAGAAGGGATAAAAACAAAATTTATGAAGGTTTTCAAAATTAAATGCAGCAGTGAAAGGAATATATATATATATAGAGAGAGAGAGACAGTGTATGTGTACCTGGATGCGTAACAATCTAGTAGCCAAAGGCTACTAGAAACAGTCTATGTACATTAGCCATTTGAGGCCAGGGAGCCAAAATATTTGATATTTTAACATAATGTTTGTCTGTAGTTTCTATTGTTTCTCTCTCTTGCAAAAGTACAGGACTCTAGCTCTTAGAGAACCAACCTTCCCGCCACTGTCTTTCACCTACCTTCCTTTTGACTTCCAGCTGCACCAATACTCTGCTGCGTTAACAGACTCTGGTTGTAAAGTGTGGGCAAAGCTGCAGCGGCATATTGCTGGATCCCAGAGTAAGCCTGAGATAGGGCCTCCATAGTGCTCCCTGTGCCATTTGAGAGACCACCACTGCCTAGTCCACCATTTAAGGCTGCCATTCCTAAGCAGAAAATTTGAATAAATGTCAATGACTGATTTGTCAACCAGTTTTAAAATCATATGTTATTATTAAGGGAAGCTGAGAGGCAACCGGAACAAAGGGCTCATTCTTTTCTTCATGCTAAACATACCTGCTAAAGAGCCAACGTTGAGGCCTGCAGTAGCCCCTGCCAGTGTTTGCAGTGCTCCAAGAGAAGCCATTGGGTTAACAGAGGAGCTGCTACTGGAACTGGGTGATGATCCTGCTATTAAAATGAAAGCATTAGACACCAATAGCTGCTTCCAACGCAATCACATCTCACTACTTTCTCCAAAATGTGCACTAAAATATGTTGCATCGAAGGTTTCAGTAATTTATACCAAGGATAGTTAAAATACCAAAACTTAAAATTCCCCAATTGTGTACAGCAGTGTATTTTTGGGGGTGCAAACCTCAAAGCCTGTTTCACTGTTAACCTTGTGCCTAGACACTAAGGCAGGCAGGGGTCCACAAATGTTGGCATAGTTTACAAGCCAGCCATTATTTGAGGTCATCACCAATTTCCTCCTCAGAATCTCTGAAATGAACAGATGCCTTGGGAGATGAAAGTCTCTCTCATTTGTATGGTGTGTGGAGAAAATAAAAAACCAGCAGGACTGCTGAGAAGGGACCTTTGTTGTTTGGTAACCTGCTTAGAAACCACAGTAGAAATGAGACCTCTGGGTAGGGACCTACACAGTATTGGGTGCCTTGCTCAACAGAGGCTGGGAACACTTGTCCCGATCAACTGGCAGCTAGACATGTTGATGCAGGCCCAATGGAAGCTGATCTGACATGAATTTGTACCATGCTGCATTACTGACATTTGAGTTCTACTACCTCAGAACAGTTGACTGCTCAGTAGTTGATCATACTGTACAAAGGTAAAGAGTCACATCCATTATCCCACTCATCACCGCTTTGCAGGCCCCAGAAGGCTGCCCATGAGAGAATGTGACCCTCAGGTAGAAAAACGTTTCCCACTCCTACTCTGGCATCGGACTTGCTAGATAACTGGGACCGCTTTAGTTTCCATTCTTTCTCATGAAGTCCTTAAATGAAATCCCTTAATTTCCTTCAAAGTCACCATTCATTTCCATGTATCAAAGTACAGCACTGCACTTAGGAAACGCCAATCCGTGGCCTGGTGTGCCTGCATCTGTGACCAGAATGCAAATTATCTTCTCCCAACTAATTATGACATGCAACCCTTCTCTCAATTCTACTTGACCCTGCAATATTCTAAAGCAAGTTGAAAATTGGAGAATCACAACACAGGAGAGAAGATCAACTATATTCTGAAAAAGAACACCTTCTTGTGGAAGATGGCATCGATGTTTGAGGACTACTTCACATGTTAAGCAGAAATGTATTTTATTTACAGATGCAACATACACCCACTTCTATCACATATGCTGAAGACACCTACACTGATTTGTTTCATGTTGTGTAAACAGCAGAAATGTGTTTTGGGGAGGCAGGACTAATCAAGTCTCCCCACAAAAAAGCTTATGATTTAATGAGTAGCCGGCTCATTGTCATGTGGCCTTAAGATATGCAAAACTGTATTATACCAAGACATGGCTCTCTTACCTGAACTGGTGAGCACACTTAAAGGGCTGTTAGAAGAATTGAGTGCAGTGGTACCACTTGGTGTGCTCTGAGCTGCGCTGGCTGCAGCTGCTAATGCAGCTAGGTTCTGTAACTGCATTGCATTCAATCCTGCAACACATCAATGAATAGTGTTTCTGTTCTGGTACCACTAAGCACTAAATCACTAGTGAATGCAACAGCATTCAGAAGTTGCTTTATGGAGGAGAGTGAAGCCTAACATTCTCAAGCACCACAACCTCCTGATGCAAGAATTTTTTTAAAATAATAATCTCACTTACAGGGCAACAACATAAGGAGAGCCTGCTGGATCAGGCCAATGACCATTCCATCCGGCATCCTGTTATCACAGTGGCCAACCAGGTGATTGTGAGTAACCTGCAAGCAGTACCGGAGCGCAAACACCACTTTCCTCTCATGCAGTTTCCAGCAAGTGGGATTCAGTATACTGCTTCTAACCATGGAGGCAGAATACAGCCATCATGGCTAGTAGTCATTGAAAGCCCTATCTTGCATGAATCTGTCTAATCCTCTTTTATAGTCATCCAAGTTGGTGGCCATTACTACTTCCTGTGGGAGTGAGTTACATATTTTAACTATGTGCTATGTAAGCCTGGTGCAAGCAAATCAGGATGAATTGTGGGCACCACAATTTAAGGAGGATACTGACAAGCTAGATCATGTGAAGAGGGTGACCAAGATGATAAAGGGTCTGGAAACCAAGCATTATGAGGGCGTTGGGAATGTTTAGCTTGGTAAGAGGAGACTGTGAGAAGATATGACAGCCATCTTCAAATATCTAATGGCCAGTTACATGGAAGATAGAACAAGCTTAGGAACTGAACCAATGTATTCAAGTGAAAAGAAACAAAATTCCACCTAAACATCACGAAAAGCTTTCTGATGGTAAGAGCTATTCTACAGTAGGACAGAATCTCACAAGAGTTGGTGGACTCTTTCTCCTTGGAAGTTTTTAAGCAGCAGTTGGGTGACCATCTGTCATATATGATCTAGTTAAGATTCCTGCATTGCGAGGGGTTGGACTAGATGACCCTTGGTGTTCCTTCCAACTCTGCAATTCTATGATTCCATAACCTCTCCAGGGACTTAACTTAAATGGTGAAGTTCTTGATCATGCTGTCCTACATTTCCCAGTTACAACTGCCAATGACTTGAAATCCATGTGAATGCAGCATGTTAAAGAGGGACTCTGTAGTACAGTGGTACCTCTGGATATGAATGGGATCCGTTCCGGAGCCCCGTTCGCATTCTGAAGTAAACATAAAACGACATTTTGAGTGTCTGCGCAAGCGGCGAAACCCGGAAGTAACACACTCCGTTACTTCCGGGTGGCCATGGAGTGCAACCCAAAAATACTTAACTTGAAGCTACTTCAACCTGAGGTATGACTGTATCTTGTCTGGAAAAAGCAGAATTCAAATTATTCTGATTCATAGAATTGCAGAGTTGGAAGGGATCCTAAGGGTCATCTAGTCCAACCACTGTTCAAACACACCATATCAAGCAGCACACAAAGCAATAGCATTCCCAAATACCATTAAAAGGGTGAAATCTCACTGCCCACACAACTGCATGCAAAATGTTCTCTCTCAGTTCATGGCTAATGTGCCACTGATTGTGTAATTGCAAAAATGCCTCACACCACAGAAAACACTACGCACATACTAAACACAGAAATAATGAAGAGGCAGTGCAGAGAGAAGAGTAAAAATGCTGACCACAGCTGTATGTTCTTCCCCTTATTCACTGTATTGACATTAACCTGTCATCCCACCTCTAATTCAGTGTATGAGGTATGCACCATCTAATTTTATACATTTTTATCCTTTACAATATTGTTCCATGTGGTTCTTCTCTATTACCCTTAATACTTTCAAATGGAAAGCTTATTAAAGATAGCTGTGGCTCTTCACTGATGATTGTAGTCTCTTGTTCAAAAGCAGTATTTTAAAAATTACTTTACATTTAATATGTAAAGCTTTTGTTACCCTGATGGTAAATTGTAGGTACTGGGACAGGAATTGTTTGCCTTATTTTGCTAATTTTCTCCGTTCTTAAAAAAAGAGAAGCTATTAGCTGTAAGAGATACAACAAAAAGATTGCTCAAACACAAAAGCATAGATGCTAGACAAGTGATGTGAGGTGGAAAAATTCTGAAGTTTTCTGGTGCTTTATTTTTCTGTGAATATTCTTAATTTTACAGATTCATTAGTAACAATGAATGGGTGCCACTTTCTATTTTTTAAAGCTATATCTATACTTACGAAATACAACTAAAACCAAGCATGCCAAATTAAGTTACTCTAGTAAATTTTCTATTGCAAACTGAATCCCCCTCCGCCCCAAAAGTAATTAATTCCAATTGATTCCCCTCCCCCGAAAAATCCATATTAGTGAGCTAGACAAATGTAGATTCTAAAATTAAACACAGCTTGAAATTCACTATATAAAGTGAAGCAATATTTTTCCTATTATTGTCTGACCATTACAAAGATTCCAGAATAGATAGAAAAGTAGATATATTAAATATGCCTGAGTATGAGGAACATGAGTTGGACAGTCACCTAACTGCAACTGTACTTCTTACTTCTTCTGCATTTAGAACACTTCCTGCACATTTGAAATAAAATCCCTAGAAATAATAAAGAGGCAGTGCAGAGAGAAGAGTAAAAATTCAACTCCGGACTCTTCTCTGTCACAAGCAACTGAGAGCCATCTTCACTGACATTAGTATATCATACCACACTTTCTTTACAGCCTTCTCATGATTCTTTTTCAATATGACATCAAACCTACTTTGAGATTCCAAGGGACAAGGAAAGAAAACACTCACCTCCCATTGGGTGGAGGCTGCCCAGTGTGTTCAGATTTCCAGAGGAGGCAGCTGCTGTCTGCTGAAGGAGCTGTAAATAAAGCTAGACATTACACCAAAAACAGAACAAGAGTGAGAATGAGGGCTGGCTCCACTGCTGGGAGACACTGCACTACACCACAGCCAGAGCGCCGTCCTAAGTGGAATAGCCACTGTTCAAACAGACCATATCAAGCAGCACACAAAGCAATAGCATTCCCAAATACCATTAAAAGGGTGAAATCTCACTGCCCACACAACTGCATGCAAAATGTTCTCTCTCAATTTATGGCTAGTGTGCCACTGATTGTGTAATTGCAAAAATGCCTCACACCACAGAAAACACTACGCACATACTAAACACAGAAAATAACACAGATCCTTTCTGTATTTATGCCAAATGAAAACCTTTAGAAGGCCAGTACTTCAGTCCTCATGAAACAGTGACAGATCCCTCCTCACCAACCTGAGCACATGAATGCTGTTAAATGGTAGCAACTTAATTACCTACACTCATCAACCTGCCCATGAAACACCGAGTTTTGCAACAGAACATCAGCACAAGGATTCTTCTGCTACAAGTAATTATTGTGGATAAACCAAATGATTTTGCACAGAAACCGCCAGAGAAACTCACTGCTAAGTACTGGGGTCCAAGTGTGTTCAGTCCAGCCAGGTTTCCCCAAACTGATGCAGCACTGATTTGTTGCATCTGCTGCTGGAGCTGCTGTGCAATTCGTTTCTGTTCTTTATCCTTTTGGGTATCTGCAAATTTCACTACGATGGGAGAAGAGCATCCCTGCAATATCAATTCACATAGTTATACTTTATACATTACTTCCAAATGCCACAAATAACTCTGATCATTTAGAAAAATACACCAATCTTATTAAAGCAATCTCCTAGCTTCCAGAGTTCTAGCCCAGTTTCCCATATTTTAAAGTTAATGCATCTTATCTAATTTATCATAAAATTGGAGATATGTGTGGGCGTGCCAATAGCGGGGGTTCAAACCAAGAAACAATACCACAACACTTAGAAAACCTCAGAGTTACAGAACCTTCTGCTCTTTCCAACCGTTAAGGCTTGGAAACTATCCCAATGCAAACTATCCCAGTTACTCTAAATAACATTTCTTACCTCCATGGTCTGTGCTTGGTGCATTGCTTTGATTGCTGTTTGTGCCATAGCTCTTGTTGTAAAAGTCACAAAAGCACATCCTGGGAAGATAGTAGGATCAAATTCACTTGCTAAGTTTACACAAACCTTTTACAAAAAAAGCGGACATTCTGCTGATTTCAAAGATTTAAAATGCTTTCCAGTAAGATACTTTGGGTGTGAGAGATATCCAAAACGATCAACAGTTTCATACCAGCTCCCCATGCTTACCTCGACTTAAGCCATCAGGACCCCGTAGAATTCTGCATTCTTCAATCTGCCCAAAGGAGGAAAACATCATTCTGATATCATTTTCATTGCACTTCTTTGATATCATCCCAATGAACAGTTTCCTGTCTTCCACAGCTAAGAGAAGAACAAAAAGGGAAGTCACTTATCTGCCCTGACTAAAGAAGTAAGTAAAATTATATAATTAGATTTCTTCACAGTTTATCTACAAACACACCCCTCACCGCATGAACCCAAAATTTTCTCCATCTGGTCCCCCAAGCCCTTGAATCAGATTTTGAGGGGGCAGGGGGGCTGTAAGGGAGAGGAAGTTCTGTTCTGTTCTGTAGTGTAAATCGACTAGCAGAACAGGAACACCGGATACCGTCACTTAGATTAAGAATTGATTAAATAGAGAGATCTTCTCATTGTACATTGCTACTTGACATATTTTTGTTGGCAATATTAATAAGCTGTTCCAGTACACAAAAATGTAAAACCATATTTAAAATTTAAACCACGAATTTAAACCATGAACAACTTGTTCATTCTTTAACAAGCTGATAGACAAATGAGCACATATTTGTATTTTATATAATTACATAATTTGTAACACATTAATAAATAATAAATAAAATAATAATAATAATAATAATAATAATAATAATAATAATAATAATAATACATTTTATTTATATCCCACCCTCCCCAGCCGAAGCCGGGCTCAGGGCGGCTAACAACAATCAAGTAATCAAACAATCAAATAATCCAACATTCTAAAAACATTTCAATTATAAAAATTAATTAAAATCAAATTGATGGCAACCGTTAAGCAAAATTCTGTGCAGGTTGCCAGAGGAGGGAGTCAGGCTGCGCCCTAACCAAAGGCCTGGTGGAACAACTCTGTCTAGCAGGCCCTGCGGAAAGATGTCAGGTCCCGCAGGGCCCTAGTCTCTTGTGACAGAGCGTTCCACCAGATTGGAGCCGCAGCCGAGAAAGCCCTGGCTCTAGTTGAGGCCAGCCTAACCTCTCTGTGGCCTGGGACCTTCAGGATGTTTTTATTTGCAGACCGTAGGTTCCTCTGTGGGGCATACCAGGAGAGGCGGTCCCGTAGGTACAAGGATCCTAGGCAGTATAGGGCTTTAAAGGTTTAAACCAGCACCTTAAACATGATCCTGTACTCCACCGGGAGCCAGTGCAGCTGGTATAGTACCGGATGAATGTGATCTTGCAGCGAAGACCCCATAAGGAGTCTCGCCGCGGCATTCTGCACCCGCTGGAGTTTCTGGGTCAGTCTCAAGGGCAGCCCCACGTAGAGCGAGATACAATAATCCAGTCTGGAGATGACTGTCGCGTGGATCACAGTGGCTAGGTCAGGGTGGGAGAGATAAGGAGCCAACTGCTTAGCTTGGCGGAGATGAAAAAATGCCGCCTTTGTTATAGCTGTAATCTGTGCCTCCATAGAGAAGGAGGTATCGAAGATTACACCCAAACTCTTAACGGACGGTGCTGGCACTAATTGCGCCCCCGCAAGAGATGGGAGTTGCCCTCTCAATCCCATATCGTCCCGTCCCAGCCAAGGGACCTCTGTCTTCGAAGGATTTAACTTCAACCGGCTCCCACGTAAGTATCCAGCCACAGCTTCCAGACATCTGGTCAATGTGTCTGGGGCCGAGTCAGGATGGCCATCCATCAACAGATAGAGTTGGGTGTCATCGGCATACTGATGGCAACCCAGTCCAAAACTCCGGACAAGCTGGGCGAGGGGGCGCATAAAGATGTTGAAAAGCATCGGGGAGAGTATCGCACCCTGAGGCACTCCACACACCAAGGAGTGCGCGATGACAATCCCCCCCCAAGCGCCACCCTCTGTCCCCGACCAGAGAGAAACGAGCGCAGCCATTGAAGGACTGTGCCCTGGATCCCCACGTCGGCAAGGCGGTGGTCCAGGAGTTCGTGATCGACCATGTCGAAGGCTGCTGACAGGTCTAGAAGAATCAGCAGCCCCGACCCGCCTCGATCCCACTGCCTGCGGAGATCATCTGTTAGGGCGACCAGAGCCGTCTCGGTCCCATGACCAGCACAGAAGCCGGACTGGAATGGATCCAGAGCCGATGTTTCATCCAGAAACCTGCCAAGCTGTTCAGCAACCGCTCTCTCAATCACCTTACCCAGGAATGGAAGATTCGAAACCGGGCGGTAATTGGATAGATCTAAGGGATCTAATGATGTTTTCTTTAAGAGCGGGCGCACCACTGCTTCCTTCAGTTCCCCTGGGAATATCCAGGTGCCAAGGGACAAATTGATGATATCCCCCAGGGGGGCCCGCACCTCGTCTGGACACGCTCTAATCAGCCAAGACGGGCATGGGTCAAGAGGACAGGTGGTGGGCTTTCCAGCTCGGAGGAGTCTGTCCACATCGGCTGGGGATATCCGGTCGAAGTGGTCCAATACTGGACCCGAGGATAGTCGAGGGGCCTCCAGTTCCTTTAATGTATCCAGATTGGCAGGGAGGTCATGGCGGAGCAACAGGACCTTCTCCGCAAAAAAGCTCACAAATGCCTCACAGCTGTGTGTCGGATTGTTATTTAAATTTGGCTGTCCTTCAAGGGACGTTAAAGACCTAATTGTACTAAATAATTGTGCTGGGCGAGAGCTAGCGGATGTAATGGAGGCCGAGAAGTAAGACTTCTTAGAGGCCTTCACTGCCATCTCATAGGTTTTCATAAAAACCCTATAAGATGTTCTTGAGGCTCCATCACAGGCACCCCGCCATACTCGCTCTAGCCGTCTGAGGTCCCGCTTCATTTTCCGAAGCTCCTCAGTAAACCAGGGAGCCCGGTTTCTGTGGGGTCGCAGAGGGCACTTAGGTGCGATCTCATCGATGGCTGCCAGGAGCTGGATATTCCAGCCCTCAACAAGCTCAGTCAATGAACTTCCGGGTTAGCGCCATCGCCGAATGGCGGACTCCCTCCGAGCTCCGGAGGGAGTCGGCTCGGCAGGGGTTGGGTCCTACTGCGCCGGCGACGCGGGGACCCTCAAAAACCACGGGAACGGATCCCGTGGACATGGTGACTCGGCTGGCACCGCTATCGCCCTCCCGGCTTGTGAAGGAGCCTTTTTAAAGGCTACGGATCGGGCGCCGGGGAGTGGCGTGGTGCTTTGAGTCCTCCGCTTCCCCTGCCGGGCGCAGCCGCATGCCATCCGGCGGAGAGCGCTGGCTTCTTCCAAAGAAAATTCGGACATTTAACAACAACCCGTGAGTAATTGGGTAACCGGGCATAAAAGGAGGAAAAAAGAAATTTTTTTCCGGATTTGGCACGAGCGGGAGGGGATCCAAAAAGGAAGTCAGTCCCCTCCCTGATTGTAAACATGCTAAAACAAGGACTGAGAAACCAAGATCGATTCAGAAGTTTATTGATGACAAAAATTATTAACTCCACGATGTGAACTATAAGAACTGTGCTGGAGGAGAAGAGTCGAGGGTGAGAGGAAAAAGACAACCCCCCCCCCCTGGGAACCGGGGCGATTCGGAGAGCCTGGCGAAGAGAGATGGAGAATTTGACAGCTGCCAAAGGAGCTGTCAAAGCTGGAAAATATAAAGAGGACTTTGCTACAAGTTTTTCTTTGCTGGTTAATTTAGCTACAATTTGACATAAATATGGATATAAACTGTCGGGGAAAAAGAAACAACAAATTGACTTTTGGATTAGAGGATACAAAGTTATTGCAATCCCCCTAGAGGGGTTTCGGGACATTACAAGTGTCGTATGTGGAAAACTACTCTGGGATACTCTTATCTCTTGGGAAAGCTGCAGAACTGAAATATTATTTTGTCTACAGAGGTGATCATAATACAATAGAATCTTCTATTGAAGCAAGAAAGGAACTGGACGTAAGTCTTTGTCCCTGAATAACAAACCTCTGTAGAGTCACTAAGTTTTGAAACAAGAATGTTTTGACAGCTGAACAAGACAGAAACCGGAGAAAACAAGAAGCAAAAGAGTAAATGACTAAATACGACACGGAAAGAACAACGGGAGGAGCAACAAAAGATTAAGGAAAATTAAAGGCCTCTATTAGACTGGATTTATGAAGTTAAATATTATTAAAACAACCAAATTTGAAGAAACCGGCAAGATGGACTGAGAAAATTCGGCTGTGGACTTAAGATCTCCAGGCCGACAACATACAGACAAATGGACATGGGGAATCAAAACCGGGGAAGGGAGGGGGAACCTTAGAATCCAAAGGCTTTGTAACCAATTTTTTGAACTTTTCTATATATTCTATCTTATATTCTTTATAACTTTGATCTTATATGTTTTCGTTTTTTTTTTTCTTTTTTAGAAAGGGGGAACTCGTGGAAGGAATGAGAGCTGATCTTGGGGGAAAATTTTGTTTTATTATAAGACGAGGAGTGATGTTAAGATTGTGTAAATTTAAATTGGTTTATGAGTAAAATATATTAGGCTTAAATTTGGGGATGAGAACTTGTGGAACCAACTTAGGGAAAGGGGAATACAGTCGGGACGGGAAGGAGGAAGTCCCAGAAAGAAGGTTATGAAAAGAAGGGTCTAAGCTAGTCTCTCTTTTTCTTTCTTTTCTTTATCCTTTTTATCTTTTCTATTCTGTTATTATTGGAAACTTTAATAAATATGATTATAAAAAAAAAAACAAGCTCAGTCAATGAGTCGCCAGGGGGAGCAAGGTCCCACAAGACTTGATGGAATCTATCAGGGTCCATCAGCCTCTGCGGGCGAGCCCAAATTGGCTCGCCACCTAAGCAGGGTGGGGGTGGAAAGTCAATCCTGGCTTTCAGAGCGTAGTGATCAGACCATGGCACCTTCATCGAAGGAGACATGATCACATCTATGCCGACGCCCAAGATCAAATCCAGCGTGTGGCCTGCTTGATGTGTGGGGCCCGAAACAAACTGGGAGAGCCCTAGTGTCGCCATGGAAGACACCAGGTCCAGAGACTGTGAGGAGGGAGTGGCATCAGCATGGATGTTGAAGTCCCCCAATACCAATAGGTTAGGGAACTCCAAGGCCCAGCCAACCACCGCCTCCAATAGGCCTGACAGGGTGGCTGCTGGTGCGCGAGGTGGCCGGTATACCAGCCAGACAGCCAAGCTCTCCTCAGAGCCCCACACTAGGCCAACACATTCAATGCCGGGGATCGATGGCGATGGTAGAGCCCTGAAAGAACAATCTTCCCGGATTAATAATGCCACCCCTCCCCCCCGGCCCACAGTCTGTGACTGGTGGAGGACGGAGAAACCCAGGGGCGCCATCTCTCATAAGGTAACAGTTTCCACTTCGCGCACCCAGGTCTCCGTCACACAAGCCAGGCCGACCCCCTGCGAGGTAAAGAAATCTCGCAGGGTGGCAGTTTTGTTGCCTATAGACCTGGCATTGCATAACACCAGTGACGGAGGTGAGTAATCCTTGCTCACCCTACCCTCGTCCCTCGGGATGGGGTGCAGATTGGAAGGGGTATGAGCATATCCGTATCTCGATCCCCTTCGCCTATAACATCTGCCCCCACCGCCATACCTCCCTCGCCCCTCCACAGTAGCAATCCCAAGCCTCATACTAGCCTCCATTTACAAAATAGAAAAACAAACCAAACCAAAAACAATTATACCTAAACAAAACCAATCCCCACCCCACTCAATATTCAACCCCAAACCAAAATAAAACGGAACAAAATAAAAATACATAGATAAAAACCACTGTTCACGGTGGTACAACAAAGTAAAAAGTAAAAACACCTTTAAAACATTTTAAAATATATAAAAACATTTTTAACATTTGCTGCAGCAGCACCAGTGTCCTTAAAGCTGTGGCGGAGGTGAGTCTGGGCCCCGCCCCCTAGGCCTGGTGGAATTAGCCTGAGGAGGGAGCGGCCTTCCCCAACACTCATGGTGCAGAAACCACAGAAAATGAAAAGCTTAAGTAGTCTACAGTGCAAAAAATACTGACCAGCTTTTATTACTGAGAAATTGATCATCCTTTCAATATAAATAGAAGACAGTGATTTCTCCTTTAACATAGGTAGATTTTACAAAGTAACTTCCAGTATGAAACAAGCTTGCAAGCCTGAATACAATGCTCCATTAAAAAAATAAAAATCTTTGCATACGGTAATAGACTATAATCTTCTTTTAGAACAGAAGGGTTTATAGTAAGAGAAGAGAAAGTTGTGTATATAGAGCAGCCTTGTAATTCTAGATGCAGAACTATATGCCAGAGATTATCTTCATTCAGTAGGCAGCAAAGGTAACAAAATCGTTCTGAGAAAGCAAATATATTGCTTTCCCCCTTTTCTTTTAGGATCACAATGAAGCCTTTGCAATGAATATGTTTTTATAGAACTTGAAGCTGAACCTGTAGAAGTATTATTAGCATTTCCTCAACCAAGGGAGACGGATCAGCTTCTTTCACTTCTTAAGTGCAAAGCAAAAGGCAATGAATGCACAAAGGCAGTAGTAGTATGGGATGCTTTGGTAACTTGGATGCTGTTTTCTAAGTCAAAATCAATGAACTTTCCATATAACAGACTTCTTAATTTGAAAAAAGCCTGTTTTACATACACTTACCATTATTCTTTTCACTGTCGGCTGGCTTCATTTGGATGGGATGGTGCATCTGTAACAAAGATAAAGCAATTAGGATTGGGAGTGGTGCAGAGGTGGAAATCAAGTTTTGGGGAGTAAATCACCTCCAGCCACAACTATACATTCCTTTCAAAGCTGTTGTAACCAGGGAACTTAGAAGTCCATTTTTACAGAGACTAATTCAGAGGACAGAGAAGACAGTACAGGCGTCTCCCCACTTCTGCACAATCAACTCACACGAAGTGCCGGGAAATAATTCAGTAATTCAATTCAAACCCGGAAATGGCGGGAGAGAGGAGGGTCCTCGTGGAGACCCTCCCTGAATCCTGAAGAGGATGTCAGTGAGGACAGAGGAAGCACCTGAAGAGACCTGAAATGCAGCAGGACTTTGTTTATGCTGCTCAGCCTTCCCACCTAACAGCTGATGTGCAGGATAGCTCAACAGCAGCTGCCCCTTTCCCGTATGTCCTCCTGCCAGCCCCAGGGATTCAATTCTAGCTGTGGATACATTATTTTTGGTACCGATTGAAGAGAGAGCAGCAGAGAAGGTGTTTAAAGGGTGTTGAGAGAGTACTCCCAACTACAATAGTACCTCGGGTTAAGTACTTAATTTGTTCCGGAGGTCCGTACTTAACTTGAAACTATTCTTAACCTGAAGCACCACTTTAGCTAATGGGGCCTGCTGCTGCCGCCGCGCCATCGGAGCACGATTTCTGTTCTCATCCTGAAGCAAAGCTCTTAACCCAAGGTACTATCTCTGGGTTAGCGGAGTCTGTAACCTGAAGTGTATGTAACCTGAAGCATATGTAACCCAAGGTACCACTGTATGTGTTTTTTCACTTGTGCACGTGGGGGCCCAGAATGTAACCCCCATGTAGGTGAGGAGTTGCCTGTATTTATATTAGTCAAGCCAAGGGGCTCCACATACCCCATCCCAGAAAAGATGGCATCCTGAGTGTGGATTCATGCAGAAATATTGAAAGAACAGATTAAATACATGATGCCTATTGTCTTACCCCTGGGAGAATCTTCATGTTATGAAGAGCATTCTGTGCTTCTAGTGCAGCTTTACGGGTATAAAATGTAACAAAACAGCATCCTGTAATGCAAACAAGTTACATGATGCATAAAATATAAAAATAATCCATTCCAGCATAAATTATTTGATAGCAGAATGCATTAAGTCAAAAGGTGCCACTAACTGAAGTCTGAATATTTGAAGGATATGATTCATATCAAAATTAATGTTTCTAATGCCTTCACTATTTAACATACTTCAGCCCCAATTATATAAGTGACTTACGTATTCACAAGACCCAAGGCTGGAGGCATGCAGAACTTGAACTAACAAGAAATCAACTATTCCTCATTTGAATGTTGTTGTTGTTTAGTCGTTTAGTTGTGTCCGACTCTTCGTGACTCCATGGACCAGAGCACGCCAGGCACTCCTGTCTTCCACGGCCTCCCGCAGTTTGGTTAAACTCATGCTGGTAGCTTCAAGAACACTGTCCAGCCATCTCGTCCTCTGTCGTCCCCTTCTCCTTGTGCACTCCATCTTTCCCAACATCAGGGTCTTTTCCAGGGAGTCTTCTCTTCTCATGAGGTGGCCAAAGTATTGGAGCCTCAGCTTCACGATCTGTCCTTTCAGTGAGCACTCAGGGCTGATTTCCTTAAGAATGGATAGGTTTGATCTTCTTGCAGTCCATGGGACTCTCAAGAGTCTCCTCCAGCACCATAATTCAAAGCATCAATTCTTCAGCGATCAGCCTTCTTTATGGTCCAGCTCTCACTTCCATACATCACTACTGGGAAAACCATAGCTTTAACTATACAGACCTTTGTTGGCAAGGTGATGCCTCTGTATTTTAAGATACAGGATCCCGAATACAATAGTATCTTTTCCCAACTTGCAGGGAGCTTTTTTTTAAGTGAGAGAGCAAAAAAAAAAAAAAAAAAGTCCCCTTTATCTGCATCTTGAAGCAATGTCCTTCACTATGGACATTTGGATTTTGAGGTCTCATTCCACTGCATGACTCTTTAGTTTTCAGAATTCACAATACAGCAGATAAAACCCTTTTTTTACTATTGCAAGTTAACTGCTGATGGTTGCACCTTATTCTCACCTCATCAGATGCTTATTAGTAACACTAAGAGTAAACCTTTTCCTACAGTCTTACCTCCTGGCTTGGTCAATAGTTCAAGGCAGAAGTAGATGGGGGGTCAGGAGCTTGCACCTTTTGTGGCAACTTCCTGAAACTCTTGAGAGCCTTGTTTCACACTTTGAGACTGAGTTGCACAGGTCAAAAGACAGATCAATCTTGTAGAAAATGTTTCAATGGACATCAAGTGGACACTCCTTGCTTCTGAATCTTATCAGTAAGACACCCAAATGGAATAACATTATGTGAATTATGCCCCCAACTTAGGGCTACTTCACACATTTATGCTTTTTCAGGAGAAAACCTATAAAATAAGCAAACTATGCAGGTACAGCTCAACGATAAAACTGTCAACATGTAGTGACATGCCCAAGTTTGCATCCGCATGTGAAGAACAACAGACATTTAAACTAACCTTCCTACTATCTGCTTTTCTTGCTACCAAAGCAAATGCAGTAACATGAAGCTCATGCATGGATCGTGATATCAAAACAACACAAAGACATGCTTTCTCAGAGTAATAAGTGTCAATAAGACGCATAATCATCTTGGACCAAAACCTCCAGTAAAAAGAAAAGAGAGGGCTCTCACCTTTGCTCTGAGGAGGATTTTGGCTCCTGTCCCGCAGGACATTTATTTCATAGACAGCACCATACTGTTCAAACAGATCTCGCAGATCTTTTTCAGACCAACTCCGTGGGACCTGGCCCACAAACATCTTGATGGCATCAATGTCCGGTTGGTCAGGGTGGTCTAGTGTGCCATTCATTTTCTTTGAGCTGCATGAGTCAATGAGAAACATATGGTAAGGGTCCTCCTAGACTCTGTCCCAACCAACCCTTCTTCAAATGTATTAGAAAGATAATAATTAAAACTCAAAGTGTTGCTTATCTGAGATATTCAGAGAACATATTCTGTCCACTGAAAACCAGGCACGTGGTGGGAAGAGAGAAGAGACACTTCTCCAAAGACTTGATTGCCTTCAAATGTCTCAGACGAATTTGCCATTTTCTCCCCCAGAAACGTTAGCATCTTAGAAATAGAATGTATTATAGTCTTGTATAAAGGGTAAATAATGGTTTATTGAAAAAGGAAAACTGAGCTAAAAGTTGGTGTACCTAAAACTAATGAATTTAGTAGTAAGTATAAAGATGAAAAAATATCACCAATCCCTCTAACAGCAAACTAAAGTGCTGAGTGTCAACAAAAATGGGAGCCAAAACAGGGCCATTGAGAAACAAAAGGGAGGTGTCAACCTGCCTGGGAGAACCCAATGTTTGCAGACATATAGAACTTTAAAAAAAACATTTAAAAACCATAAAAATAAAATTCCTGAATGGGAATCGTAAAAATAGACCAATGGTTTGGTTTGGGTATAATACTCTGCATGGAAGAAAAGACCAGCTGAAACTCTGAAAAGCACTCATATTCAGAAGTGACAACACACTGCAACGTTTTCATGCAGGTGCCACATATCTATACTAATACCAAACTCAGCATCATCCTTGATAGGTCACTTAGGATCACTGAGTTTACTATTTGCACAAACTTGAACTGTGTCTGTATACTTTGGCAATTCAATGGACTAAGCAGACATCCAGGAGCAATGACATGTGAAGATCAATTCAGTGTCAGAGAAAAAAGGAAGATGGGGCACAGATGCGCCCCTATGGCAGAGGTGGGGAGCTGGGAAGAGGTTTGTGCAGCCAAGGCTCACCCATCAGCTGCTGGGCAAAGGTTAAGACCCTTTGTTCTTTGAAGAGAGGCAGAGAGTGGCTTGGCCAACTGCTCTCTGAAGCACCTCCACCCTCATTTTCACACTGCTCCAGCAAGGGTTCTCCACCTGTCAGTCATGTGATGTCAACTAATGAGTTGATATTAAATCCTGTTGCCTCAGCAGCGTGATTTGTTCCCTGCAGACACTAGAGTGGCACAGCCAATGCAGGATAAAATCCTGTCCTCCTGCTTATCAACTGATGTTGATAAGATGGGCTGGCAGGCATGGTTTTGGGGAAACGGCCTCATGAGCCAAACTGGACCAGCAGCAAGCCAAACTTAGCCTGCTAAGCAGAAGTTACCCACCCCTGCACTATAAGGTGCACATTCAAACTTGTTTCACCTTTCAAGCTTAAAGGCAGCATATTTTGGGAGGATGAGAAGAAAACAGGAACATTCATTCACTGCGCTGCACCACTCAGATTTGTGGCTAGATGAGCAGCTTCCTTCCTGCTCCCCTAGCCCCAAACCTCAGGAGTCAGCACTTTAGGGTAATTGTGCTACAATGGTAGATTGCTGAGTTTCAGGTTTAAATGAGCAGGGCATTGTACAAAGGAATTTGAATTTCCCATTTGATCATTCCACTTATAGGCATTCATTGTCTTCCTATTTAAACCTGTATTTCATAATCCACAGACACTGTGACATATTTTTTCAAAACTGAACAAGAAGAAAAATAGCAACCTTGCTTTAATATCGGAAGGCACACAGATTCAACCTAGTAATTAACTGTCATCATCAAAACATTTAATACTTACATTAATTATAAAAACAAATTGTTATTGTAAAACATTGGATTTTTAATAATAATAATGAATTATTATAACTTTTAACCATGTCAAGTATGATTTCTACTGACTGAAATAATTCACTGAACAGTTTTTGTCTTTTGACTTTTACCATAGAATGCCAGGGCCAGTGTACAGTTGCAAAATTTAAAATAACAAAACCCACAGTGGTGTTCTTAGCTTTACTGGATCAAAGTCAAACAACAGTCAGTCATCTGACTGTTTGTCAATCCTATTGATAATCTGTGAATTTGAGACAAAGGAAGAAGCACTATTCAGAATACTGGAACAGACTGTAAATAATATATTTACTGAGACTTTCAGGTTCTTCCATTCTGTGGAATTTTGTATGAACATACTGATTGCCCCTACTAGATGTTGCTTCCACCATGGACTTATTGTTTAGGAAGTTGAGTTTCGGATCTCAGTATCAAAAAAAATGAGAGGCACAAATACAAGATGGGTGACACCTGGCTTGAGAGCAGTACATGTGAAAAGGATCTAGGAGTCTTGGTTGACCACAAATTTGACATGAGCCAACAGTGTGACGCGGCAGCTAAAAAAGCCAATGCAATTCTGGGCTGCATCAATAGGAGTATAGCATCTAGATCAAGGGAAGTAATAGTGCCACTGTATTCTGCTCTGGTCAGACCTCACCTGGAGTACTGTGTCCAGTTCTGGGCACCACAGTTCAAGAAGGACACTGACAAACTGGAACGTGTCCAGAGGAGGGCAACCAAAATGGTCAAAGGCCTGGAAACGATGCCTTATGAGGAACGGCTAAGGGAGCTGGGCATGTTTAGCCTGGAGAAGAAGAGGTTAAGGGGTGATATGATAGCCATGTTCAAATATCTAAAAGGATGTCATATAGAGGAGGGAGAAAGGTTGTTTTCTGCTGCTCCAGAGAAGCGGACACGGAGCAATGGATCCAAACTACAAGAAAGAAGATTCCACCTAAACATTAGGAAGAACTTCCTGACAGTAAGAGCTGTTCGACAGTGGAATTTGCTGCCAAGGAGTGTGGTGGAGTCTCCTTCTTTGGAGCAGAGGCTTGACAACCATATGTCAGGAGTGCTCTGATGGTGTTTCCTGCTTGGCAGGGGGTTGGACTCGATGGCCCTTGTGGTCTATTCCAACTCTATGATTCTATGATTCTAATTAGGCATCTGGACCACAGATCACCAAAAAACTGCCAAAGCTTTCCTTTGCATATGTGGTTTTTCTAGATAAGGACTAGGGAATCTGCAACCCTCCATCTGTTGCTGAACTACATCTCCCAACATCCCTGACCACTGGCCATGCTGGCTGGTGCTGATGGAAGATGGTGTTCAATGACATCTGAAGAAACACATATTTTCATCCCTGCTTTACAGTCTAGCTACAGGGAGGAAAAAGGAGAATAAGGTTGTGGTGAAGGGACAGGAGGTAGACTTGTATTAACATCATGCTGCCCAAAGGCATACACTGTTCAATCCAACTTCATACAACATACACAGAGCTAATATTGCAGAATCTGAAAGTCAAGCTGCAACAGCAAGGGAGTAACTTTTTGTACATTTTTAACTTCAGTCGGTTTTTTTTGTCACTTTCCTTCTTGTGAACCACGTTAAGTGCCATTATTTTCAAGTGATTATTATCAGGGGATGGCTGACCCATTTATTCATAAACTCTATAAAAATGTTTTTAGTTTTCTCCAATACTGAAAGTTAAGAATTGCCTCCAGGCAACCAGACAGCAAGACTTTACAAAGTGAAAAGCATTTATGTTTCTTTCAGGCTGCTACTGTTATAGGTTATGTAGATTTATCTTTTCCACAGCAAAGTTTTATAAAGAGATTTGGGTGGTTTTGTTCTTTTTCTTATTTTATATATGTAACTTATTTTTAACCCCTTTCCTATCAAAAATGGTATGATTCTGGTGTTTTATTTTGCTTTTAAAGGGTTTGTGACTGTATGTTTTTTTTAAAAAAATTAAATAATCAGGTACAAGTCCATAAAACATACTAGCAGTAAAAAAGGATTTATTCTGAAATAAATCCTTTTTTACTGCTAGTATGTTTTATGGACTTGTATGCTACTCTGCTGTAGATATTGTTGTATGAAAGTATCAGTAAGTGTGGATATGCTTCATTTAACTATCTGTGACTCCTCATGGGACCCACACCTTTAAAAGATTTTTTAAGAAAGGGAGAGAGAGAGAGAAGAATAAAACCAAATTTGGATTGGGTGTGCAACACGCATTGCCTGTTTGTGGACTGCCTTCAATCCCACTTCTAGGACATGCTCCGAAAACTGGATCTGTGTGATCTCACTGCTACCTCAAATGGTTACCCACCATTCCACACCTAAGAGAACAGTAAGATTATGTAAAATCAAGAAATATCAGAACAAGGCAGGCCACTTATTTTTCAAAAGTGCAGCTGACACAGATAGCTGATTCTTAAAAGGCCTGTGCATCAGGATTTCTGGCATCCATAGATTAAGAAGTGCAGTCAGTTGTGCAAAACTGACTGGATTTCAGACTCCCAGGGTTGTATCCAATGCAGGTACTACTAAGAGTTACGAATGAAACATAAACCAAAGTTATCAATAAACATAACTAATTTAGGTTCACTAATTTCAATGGGTCTACTCCAAGTATAATTAATTGGATACAACCCCCAAACAACATGTTTGGATCTAGGTATAAACAGGTGTGTCTCCTTGCCCTTTTGTAACCAAGTCCAAATACATGTTACTGAAATAATACTATTTCCCCCCATGCACTCAGACTCCAATGAATACACTACATCATCACCTAGTGTTGAATTATGAGTGTTTGTAAGTTCTCTATGTAGAGTTTGTTCCGTTGTACTCTGAAACACAATGCACACACATGGTGCAACCAACCATGCTAGTCGCTTTCTACTATGTATGTTAAATTGCTATCCCAGAGCAAAGTTAGATATCGAAGGGGCCAGAAGTAGCCCCAATGCAATTGTAATAGGGATCCTTTGGGATTAAAACACACATTTGGGATCTTTCTGGATTAAAATCAAGAAAATAGATGTCCCACACTTACCTGAAAACAGTTTATTCCAATGAAGCTAATACCACGACCATTAAATGCCTCTGAATGATGCTTTGATAGCTACATGCATCCATACCATATAATTTTGATCAGTAAACTTTACTATTGTGTTTGAAGTATATTAAGGTGTCTGCACATACAAGGAGCAGAAAATTATCTTAATGTGTAAAACTGCAAATCTAACATGCTAAAAAAGTACAATAGTTACAAATCAAGCTATGAAATTTCACAAGAATGTATTTGGCATTCCCTCCTGAACTGCAAGGATGTGCCACATATAGTGCAGAATTTAATTTATTTGTATCTTAAGGGCTATGTGAACAATAAAGTGTATTTCTCTAAAATTAACTCACCCTGGAACATAATCCTATGCTGGGTACAAACTTAACATACTGTCCCCAATTGAGTTCTTGTTCATGGAGTATCAGCTCCAAGCATTTTTTAGGCTCTCTTCCATAAATTAACTCTAGGGTCTTATATGCCTTTTGGTTCTTCCCTTAATACAGAACAATAATAAAATTCCCCACCAATTACCTTCAAAAGAACAAATTGAAAGCAATCAGCATTAATGTAGATTAGCTATGAAAACAAAATACTCACATAGGGCTGGCATTCAAGGAGCAATGATCCACCATCATTTCTGGGAGGAAATCCAACTTAAAAGCAGCCATCACTTCTCTGCTTACCACAAACCACTAATGCTAGATCACTGTCCTGTCGAACCAATTGAACACCACCACTTAATTTCTGAGAGTCTTAACACAGTGATCCACACAAAATAACACTCAAACCACAAGAACACAAGCTTGGGGAGACCAGCAACAGACACCACAAAAACAGGCTGGACTGGGAAAGAAACATGAGGACCAGGATTAAAAAGGGGATGTGACCATGTGAAGAGAGACTCAGCTCAGTACACAATGAAAATGCTGATGCACTGGGCTTGTTTTGTGCAATTTTCCCTGGCAAAGCAGTACTGAGTGCACTGTCAGATAAACAGAGTGTCAGATCCATGAAGATAGTTGTGTGCAACAGAGCAGAAAAGAACACAAACTAGCTTCATAGCTTCCAATCAAACTCACTACCACAAAAGTATGAGCCCTTAAATATTTCTTTAGGTAGAATATTCTTAAACCAAGCATCATTACACTGCTTTCCTGGTTTGAGGTCAACTAATCACATTTTATGAGATGGTGGAAGCTTATTAAATCCTGGCTCAACATATATATAACCAGGCTCAACATGCTTGCTATGTGGGGCTGGGCAAGATTTCTAATTCCTTCAATAGAACAACATTTCACTTCAGCCTTGAGTATTGCATATAGAACAGGGAGAAATCCTAATTGAACCTATTGGTAAACTTCCCAATTTCACTTGGAAAACAAGGTGAAATTTAGAGACTCCTGGCCAAAGAAGTCATTTCTTAATATGCTAGCTACAAGATACGAAAAAAATCATCAATAGCATTTTTCACTGCAATACACAATTCAGTCTGAAATTCTCACAGTGTTAAACTCTCAAGCTCTGGCATTAAGTTGAAGTCCTTTCTCCTTTTCCAAAATTGCTTTCCCACACATTAGTTAAAACCTTCTTCAGACGCAAGTTTTACCAAACTGACACAAAGTTCTAAAAAAAAAGGTGGGTAAATTATGCATATTAACTTTCCTACACCTACCATGGAGTGTCTTCTTTCATATGAAGTTCGGGTTCCTTGGTGCCTTCAAGGCTAATTCTGAACTACCGTAGAAATCAATTCTGATACCTGTTGAATGTACCAATCTCCATTTAGTTAGCTTGCTTATTTCCTGGCTAGTCTCTATTACTTCTATTGTTCTTACTTGTAAACCAGGTCAGAAGCTAAGTGCCTGGTAATATGATGGCTTATATTTACTGCTTCAACAACCACTTCTGGAGAATGACTGTCATGTTAAAGGCAGTTGCGTGCTCATTGTCCTAAAGCTGTAGTGCTCAAACTTACTAGTTATACATAGATGATTAACCGCTTATGGATTTCTTTGAAGTATGAGTCAGTACAATTTACCTCAATAAAAATAACTGAAGATGGGAACACAGAGAACCAAAATGATTAGGAGGTTGAAGCATCTCCCCTGTGAGGAAAGATTAGGCTTGGGGCTTTTTGCTTTAAAAAATGGCAATAAGGGGGGCATGATGGAGGTGTGTAAAGTTAAAGTGTGTAGAGAAAATGGAAATAGATCTCCTTCCTCTCAGAATCCAGTCACCTAATGAAACTGAATGGTGGGATATTCTGGGCAGATAAAATCACTGTTTTCTACAGCAGAATTCACTTGTACAAGTTGAAGAAGTGATGACCACCAACTCTGATGACTCTAAAAGGAGATTAGATAAATTCACGGACGATAAGGCTATCAATCACTATTGTTCAAAATAACTATATTATCTCCACTATCAGAGGCAATATGCCTCTGAATATCAGTTGCTGGGAAACACAAGTAGGAAGTGCTGTTATGTGTCATGTTCTGCCTGAGTGTTTTTCACAGACGTCTGGTTGGTTGCTGTGAGAACAGAAAGTTGGATTAGATGGGCTTTTGGTCTGATCCAGCTAGTCTCTTATGTTGTTATGATTATGTAACCCAACTTCTTTAAATCTTTCCCCCCATCACACTCAATACTCCTCTCTTTTGAGGTGTGTAAATCAGCAATTGAGGTTAAAGACAGAGGATTCTAAACTCAAGAGGGGGGAAGCAGAAGGATGAATTGGTTGTGCTTCTGCCATTACATGCAAAATGGGGGGTGAGTATATTTAACTGCAGCAAAAGCAGTAAATAAGAGTCCCACTTTGCATGTTACAATAGAAAACAAGTGTGCTTCTCTGTGATATATGAGCCATCTCTCTGAGACCAAAACCTATAGATCCAGTGAACTGACCTCTCATAATAGAACCAAAGTCACTTTCCTGACACTGGTTCATGGTAGTCTACAACTTTAGTTTACAAACTACTCTAGACATCCTTTAAGCCACAGTAGCTCTGCTGCTTATTAAATTTACTTAACTAAAGGGGGAGGGAATGCAACACTCAGTCCAATATGCTTGGCAGCGTAGGAACATGTCTGTGCACAAGAGATAATGGCTTGTTTATGTACAAAAACTAAAGAAGATGGCAACCTGCAATTCAACCAAGTGGGTATGGCTCCATGTGGCAGGTTGTTTGTGTTAACAGTCCCCTATGAGGTTTGGGCAATGCCAAAGAAATCATTCTTTCATGCTTTTATAATACATAGCAAGAAGGGTCAACGGATAGCTCATGGATCACATCCTGCATTTGCAGCAATTTTATCAAGCCCCCAGTGATTTGGCTAAATTTCACACATACTAAATGGGCAACAAAATAGCAAATGAGTAGCAAAGGGATATTCATTACAGCAAAAAATCCTAACTTCACACATACAATGAAGTGTGTCTAAACTAGCTGTAATTCAGGGCTGTCTTTACCCAGGGGTGCAAGGCACCGAATTCTGGGGAGCGCCAAATGCATACCAACTGTATACCGGTCCCTCTCTCGATCGGTGGCACTGAAAAGCAATGGAGCGAAAGTTCCCCCCCCCTAGTGTCAAATATTCCCAACGAGTCAGGAAACAAAAGCAGTTATTTCCTACCCAACTTTGGCTTCCAAAAAAGCTCAACAACTTTGAGTTCGCCCCCCCTAAAAAAATTGGGGGAGCTGGGCAGATCTTTGCACCCCGGCGGTGCATATGCTAAAGACAGCCCTGCTGTAATTACTCAAATAATGTAGACAGGGGACCTTAACTTGTGACCTTCACATGTTGATGGACTTCATACTCCCATCAATCCTAGCCAGCATGGACAATGGTCAGCAATTATAGATCGACTCCACCTAAATCACTGTGTATGCAACTTCTGTGAGAACAATGGAACTCCCTCTCCCCTTCCTCCCCCTACACTGACACCAAATCTGCTCTGAGGCTTGGGGAAAACCCCAGATCAGACTGGGGCTTCACACCAGAGAGAAGAGGGAATGGAAGTTCCTTTGCACCTGCAGAAGTTGTTTGACATGCAAAATGATTTGGCTGCACACAAGCCCTATGTAAGTTGTAGCCTTACAAAATCTGGACGGCCACAGATTAGCCATCTCAGTATAGAAAATGTGAGCTGACCAATGATGTCCACCCACTTCCACAACAGAAATCTGCTTATGCCCCCCCGGAAACCTCCCAAAAAACCCAATCTGTTCTGGGGAGTTCCCCTAGAACTCTAGGTCAGGTTTTGTCACCAATGGAAAAAGCAGCATACCACACAATGGATCAACAACTTATAGAATTCATTACAACGTAGTGATAGTCAATAGCCTAGATTGCTTTTAAAAATAATTTAAAATTAACAGAATTCAGCCATGATAGCTAAGCAGCTTTTTCATAGACAGAGGAAACATACCTCAAGATGCCAGAGACTAGAAGATTAATAATACAAGAAGGCTGCTTGCAATCTTCCTAGGACTCAATTGGTTTCATAGAATCATGGAGTTGGAAGGTATCCCAAGGGTTATCTAGTTCAGCTCCCTGGGATCATCCATGACAGACGGCCATCCAAACTCTGCTTAAAAACCTCCAAGGCAAGAGAGTCCACTACCTCCCAAAGGAGTCAGTTCCACTGTCAAACAGCTCTTACCATCATAAAGTTCTTCCTAATGCTTAGTTGGAATCTTGTAATTTGAATCCAATCGCTCAGTTCCTACCCTCTGGAATAGCAGGGGAAAAAGCTTGTTCCATCTTCCCTGTTTCTCCTTCCTGGAAACTGAATAATGGACTAGACTAGATGGTGATCTAGCAGGGCAGTGCCTATGGCTGGAGAAAGTGGGTCACTCGCTTATGAAATTTACTGGGACAAGGAGCTCACATCTCTCAGGACAACTAGCGAAGCTAGAACACTAAGGTCCTCAGATGGAATACAACTGTAATGTAGATAACTGTATCAGTGCAATACTAATTGATAAGTAAATCCCATTGATCTCAAAGGAAACGTACTTCCAGGCAAGTGTGTATGGTATAACATAAGACTGCCAGTCACGTAGTAGACTGGCCACACCCAAACAGGACATCTTTATTTGACCTAGTTAAAATTCTCTACAGTGGTACCTCCGGTTATGGACGGGATCTGTTCCGGAGCTCCGGTTGGATCCCGAAGTTTCCGCAACTGGAGGGACCACTTCTGCACATGTGGCAAAACCCTGGAAATATACTTCCGAGTTTGCCGCTTACGTATCCTGAAGTTTAGGTAAGCAAAGGTATGACTGTATTGTTTAAGGGAGATAAAACATTTCAAACTGGGTATGTAGAAGGCAAATATTTGTATAAACACACACAGAGCACTCTGTATCTTCATACATACCTTCAACCAGATGCACTGGGTATGGAGAGTGTTGAAAGTAAGTTATGATGTTGTTAAGTTTCATGGTTGTGAATGCTTGCATGTTTGTGTGCAAATATTCATGTTATGATTTGTATATAAACAGCTTTTGATCTGAAAGCCCCAGATGTGATGAACAGCATATTAATTCAAAAAAAGTATAAAGGTACTGTGCAGTCATACCTTGGAAGTCAAACAGAATTCATTCTGGAAGTCTGACTTCCAAAACATTCGAAAACCAAACCATGGCTTCTGATTGGCTGCAGGAAGCTCCTACAGCCAATCGGAAGCCCCGCCGGACGTTCAGCTTCCAAAAATAGTTCACAAACCAGAACACTCACCTCCGCGGTTGTGGCATTCGGGAGCCAAAATGTTTGAGAACTAAGCTGTTCGAAAACCAATGTACGACTGTAAATGCCAAACAATATAAGATCACAATATCAACAAATATCTCCAATAACACAGGTGCAATCTGCTCTCACAACAGACACAATTCCCCAGCATTGCATTTCTATTTTTTTAAAATGATATTTATTGAAAAAAGAATTTTTTAAAAAATTACAAAGAAAAAAGACAAAAACAGAAAATAGAAAAAGGAAAAAATAAAACCATCATTTTCAAATTCTCCACTTTCATTACCTTCTTTCCATGACCTCCTCCTCCTCCCATCTCTTGTATCTTGATTAATAATTGCCACAGCAAATCCTTTCCATAATTCATAATATTCTGTCATTACATTACCTTACTCTATTTTCATCTTATCTTATAAAAAACCTTAAAACTTAAATCTTATTTTTACCAGCTTCTCATAACCATTACCTTTTTACCTAATTCTTTAAACATTTTTACAAGAGCCAAGTAGTTTCATTTCAACATTTTTCCAACGTTCATAAGACATTTCTAATGATAAAAAAGAGAATAAAAACAATCCAATCTTCTTCCAGCGTCCCCTCCCCCCGGTCCCGGGATTGTCAGTCCTTTTTGTCCCATTGGTCTGGCACATTAACCTGGTGATCTTATATCCGAGGCCTTCAAATCTCTTCCATGTCCCTTCCGCAGCTCTTCTTCATATTTTCCTATCACTCGTGGGAACTCCAGCTTGGTAGTGTTTTTTACCCTTTTCAACAAATCAGCCCCTTTCCCATAGTCCAGACTAGACTCCATGTGGTATTTTAAGACGTTTCAAATTCCCTCCAAAATTGGAAGTCCCAACAGCTCCAAACCTCTGACGGCCCATTGCCAGACTCGGAAAGTCCAAACTTCCCTGCATGGGGGGGGGGGTCAGTCCAACCCCCCATTTCCAAGTCAATCCAAACTTTGTCTTTCCAAATCTGGTTTTTTCCAAGTTCATTTGTCAAATCCAAAGGCTCATTTTCCTGCTGTGCCCAAAGTCCCCCCATCTCTGGCACCCAGGATTCTGCAACATCCTCTTCTATCATCTGCTCTGTCAGGACACACTCCTGTTTAAGTTCCTGGGTGGGCTCCATATAATTTCCCACTACCTGTTCAAATGTTCTGGCCGCATTAGTCATCAAATCCGTCTTCTGACTTAACTGATTCAATAGGGCATTTATTTTACAGAAAGCACCCAACAGTGCTTCTGAAAACATTGTTCTGCAAGGTCACAAGTCCTTTCCCATGGTTGTAATCTGGCAGCTGCAAGCTCCCTAGAATTGGTTACAGTTTCACAGTCCCCCTCTAGGGGGAAACCTCCGGTTGCTCTCTCCTCCAAGAACAATTGCAACAAAGTTTCTTTTTCTAAGATATTTTGTCAATATTTGTTCCTTTAAAATGCGAAAGGAAACAGTAGGATCACAATGTTATTCTTCTTTTAACTATCTGTCAAAAACATTTGTCTCTGGTCAATGAGCTTCAAAATGTCAATTCTGACACCCCACTCCAGGGTCAGGACGGTGGAAAGTTACTTTACTTTAAACTCACTTCTGCAGGTTTAAACAGTCCAAAAAAGATCCCCCTTCTTCTCTTGCTACCGAAGTGGGGTTCAACGCTTTTAGATGGTGAAAAACAATCCTTTAAAAGTAATTTTCTAAGCTCTAGTTTACGTTGTCTTTGCTTTCTTCTGACTACAAGGAAACAGAAGGCTGACTTCCTGTTTAGACCTTCCCGTTTCAGTACCAAATTAAGATAAATTTTTAAGTCCAATTCCTTTCTAATCGCCAATTCTTATTTGAAGTCCAATTATTCAATGTTTGAGTACTCACGGGTGATTACTTTAGATGCCAATTTTCCCCAGGAAAAAGGCAGCGCTCTCTGGCAACGGCTGTGCGGCTTCACTCCACAGAAATAGCAGTTGACTCACAGCACCGTGCCACTTCCCCCTCTTCGCTTCGGGGGCCGTTAGTGGGTTCCTTTGCGGGTTGGGGGGGCGCTAAAGGTGCCCGCCGAGTCCCACGGTCACAGGCTTCATCCGCCTGTGATTTCTGAAAGGGTCCCCGCTTCGCCGCAGCGGAAAAGACCCGTTTCGCGCGGAGCTGGTCCCTCCGGTTCAGGGGGAGTCCGCCATTACCGATGGCGCCACCCCGGAAGTCCCCCAGCATTGCATTTCTAACTTGGAAGCCAGTACATTCATATCCATCCCTCCTGCCTCGCTTGAATCTCTCACTTAGGGCTGTAGGAGCAAGCCCATCCACACCCAACTGCCTTCACCACACACCCAAGCCAAAGGGGCAATCTCTTCTTTGGGGCCACCCCACTGATCTACAATGAACAACAGCAATCAACTAAACAGAACTGTCTCCTGGACACCAGCTACAGCTATAACAAAGTTTTTATTTTTCATGGGCAAGGCTTACAGGCTAAACCTTCTGGCCCCTCCCAGAGGCTACTGTCTTCCAGTTAACATGTAACATAGGGGAAAAGATGTGAGGAAAGTAATCAGTGTGCATGTTTGTGAATGTTTGTCTACACACACACACACACACACACACACAGTGGGAAAAGAGCAGCCTTCCCCAACCTGGTGTCCCCCATATGTTCTGGACTACACCTCTTTAGCCTTGCTTTTGACAATTGATGTATATTTTAAGGACACATTTTATTTGCGCAATTTTAAGTTGTTTTAAACTGTTTTTAATATTGTGGAAAATCGTGTATAGTGGTACCTTGGTTTATGAACTTAATCCGTTCCGGAAGTCCGTTCTTAAACCGAAACCATTCTTAAACCATGGTGCGCTTTCCCTAATGAGGCCTCCCGCCGCCGGTGCCCTTCTACCATTCAGATTCCATTCTTAGACCGAGGTAAAGTTCTCAAACTGGGACACTACTTCCGGTTTTGCGGAGTTTGTAAACCAAATTGTTCTTAAACCAGACTGTTCTTAAACCAAGGTACCAGTGTATGAATATTAATGTTGCATTTTAATTCTGGAATCTTAGGATAAAGGGGGGGGGGATAATAAACTGTAGTAGTAGTAATAGAACTCCCATCAACCTTGACCATTGTCCAGTTGAATTTGACTATGGAGTGAAATGCTCATCTCCGCTTTCAGGCCGAGGGAGCCAGTGTTTGTCCACAGACAGTTTTCCGGGTCAGGTGGCCAACATGAGTAAACCACTTATGGCACAACGTGACACCATGATGGAAGCCAGAGTGCATGGAAATGTCATTTACTTTCCAGCCACAGTAATACCTAGTTATCTAGTCGAGCCAGTATGCTTTTGAACTGCTCATGGATGTTAAATCTCTCTGGTTATCTGGGAGATAATATTGCATCAAAATGCAGCACACTATATTCCTGAGATACCATCACAGGAAGCAAGCAGTAAAAATATATGGTGCAAAACCTTAGAACGCAGTGTCCTAAGGGGAAGTGCCTTTCATTTTGCACTGGACTTCAAAGGCAGAAGCAGCACAAGTCTCCCTGGTTTGGTAGCTCCAACCCAAGCACAAATTCACCCCTCTCCCAAGTTTTCTAAGTATAATAATGGTTGGTGTGTATGCCAACTCAAAGTTTATAGGCCCACATTATCAAATAATTACAGAATTTATAATGCCCTTTCATAAATATATTTCTCCCAACCAATGACAGGGTCTTCAAACACCCCCGATGAAAAATATACATCGTTTCAAGGTTTAAAACTCTGATCTTCTGAGCTAACCCATTCACAGACTAGTTACTTTATCAGCAAGATATATTCCAAGGCCATTAGCACTGCCAGAGACCAATATTATCATCTTTTGCTTGGGCCCCCAGTTGTAGCAAAAATGCATACAAACTAACAGGTTGGCAAATGCAGAGACTGGAAGCCTGGTTGAAATACAATGCGACACACAAGGCCATCCACTCTGCAAGCTAGTCTGCAGCATTTGTACCAATACAGAAGACATGAAGAACTGTTTTAGCTCCACGTTCTCTTGAGGAGCAAAAAATTCAGCGGTTTTACCCTTACATGGTTGCTAAGAGAAACTAGCATTCTGCTCTGCCCACTAATATATACATACCCAGTGAGAGTTAACGAAGCTATTTCACATTTAGAAATGTAGCAAAATATGTTTAGTGAAGAAAATGTCCAGTTTATATAACCAAAAATCTAGATGCCATGAACAGATGCAAGGAAACTTAATTGACAGGGGGAAATGTGTTAAACTCACCCACTTTTCAAATGTTAATGGACAAGTGGATACTACAGAAAATTTCTGAACAATGGAACAGACAAGGATCTGCATGCATGCAGACTAGTTATAATTACATTCATAAAAAAGACAGAGCGATACAGACAAATTCAGGAGCAAGGTGACAAATACAGGCATAATTTTGACAGCTTGGTCTGGGAATTATGATATTCACTTTCCTGTGAAAAATAAATGGGGGGGGGGCAGAAATTAAGGTAACTGTCTTTCTTAGCACATGCATAAATTTAAAAATAAAGTTAGGTTGAACAGCATAAAAATATTTTGCAGTTTCACAATGGTAAAATTAAGAAATGAGTGATTCTTTTTAATAATAATACTTTTAAGGATACTAGTTCTGGGGCCTGTACTAGTATCAGCCTTAGTCTCGGCCTTGCAATGTTCTCGGCCTTGCAATGAGGTTATCACTGCCATGAAACTCAGCTTCAGAGACAGGCAGCAAGAAAATCACTATGCAGCACGCTCAAACTAGGGAAAAGAGGAAGTGGATGGTAGGCATGAAAAAATTGCTGAAAAACAAGGCAGGATTTAAGCTGATATGGTTGGGCTCTTAAATAAGTTAGACCCTGGGTAAGAAGAGGCCTTCAAGGACTACGCTGACTTCTTTATAAACAATGGTACTGTATTTACCGGTAAGTTAAATAAGCATTGCCCAGATACCCAGAAACACAAATGGTGGTGGAATAGCATATGTCTGGAAAAAAGTGTCCAGAGACATCTGTAAGATCATCCAGAGATGAAGAAGTAATGAAGACATCTTCAGGACAGTGCATTTTTGAATTAAACAAAATGGGCATTTCCAATTTTGCAGCTACTTTACAGCAAGAAATTTATTAAGGACAAGTGCACATGGAAAGCACCAGATTCCATATGCTTTAAAATGTGCCAGGGATGATACACACTCTGGTGTATCACATTTTACACAGGACAAAAATCCCTTCATGAACCCACCAATCAGCCTTCATTCTGAGACACAGATTGGATTACCTCTATCTTTGCATTGACAGCTATGCATGACAGCAAGCAAAAAATAATCAAGCCTCATTTAAAGCAAAACAGAGACACATTATTTAATCCATGCTGCAGGAACAAATATGGACTTAGATTGTGTATTTGTTTCTGGTCCTACTTCTGCTCCCACCAATATATATTTTTTAAATTGGAACCAGGGAGAGGGCTTTCTGTGGCTGCATGATAGATGCTTATAGAATTATGTATGGAATGGACAAAGTGCAGATAATTTTTTTTCTTCCTGTCTCATAATACTTACAGGGACACGGGTGACGCTGTGGGTAAAACCTCAGCGCCTAGGACTTGCCGATCGCATGGTTGGCGGTTTGAATCCCCGCGGCAGGGTGAGCTCCCGTCATTTGGTCCCAGCTCCTGCCCACCTAGCAGTTCAAAAGCACCCTTAAGTGCAAGTAGATAAATAGGTACCGCTTTATAGCGGGAAGGTAAACGGCGTTTCCGTGTGGTGCTCTGGTGCCGGTTCGCCAGCTGCAGCTTCGTCACGCTGGCCACGTGACCCGGATGTGTCTGCGGACAGCGCTGGCTCCCGGCCTCTAGAGTGAGATGAGCGCACAACCCTAGAGTCTGTCAAGACTGGCCCGTACGGGCAGGGGTACCTTTACCTTTTTACATAATACTTATCAACATCCAATGAACCTGAACATTGAAAGATTTAGGACAGATAAAAGAAGGTAAGTCTACACACAGCACATAGTCAAACTCACTCCCCCAGGAAGCAATGATGGTGAACAACTTGGGTGGTTTTAAAAGAGGATTATTAGACAAATTCATGGAGGAGAGAGCTCTCAATGGCTACTAGCCATAATGGCTATGCTCCACCTCCACAGTTAGGAGGCAGCAATCCTTCTGAATACCAGTTGTTAGAATCCTGGTTTTTAACAGGCATCTGATTGGCCATTGTGAGAACAGGATACTGGACTAGTTGGGCCACTGGTCTAATCCAGCAGGCTATTCTTATGTTCTTAGAGATGGTGGAAACTGCAGTCAACCAACAATTGAGGACACAGATTAGGTACGCCTGGCTTGAACATGATATGCAAATCAGCTCAGTGTGTTTTAACTTTTAACACTCCACTAATGTTCTAACTAGATGAAACAAGTATGGAAAGAACAAACCTAATGACCAGATGCACACAAAAATGCAGTCAGGAATCACAACAAATAATTTGTAAGGGCAGCAAAAATCTGCACAAACATTCAGTTGCCAAATACAAGCAAATGTATATCAAGTGACTAATTGGGCATTTACAGTTTACAAAAATCCAACTCTAGAATAGTGGACAAAGCCACCACAAAATGGTATAGCAATCAACTAGCAGAATGTCTATGATTTTGGAGTGGAAGGACTAAGGAACTCTATCCCCTCCCCACAGGAGAGAGGCCAGTCTCCACCATCATTCAGTAATATATCTAAGTGTTGCATTTTTATTGACTGATAGATTGAATTTATACCGTACACTTCCAGTTTCAGACACTTTTAGAAATAGGAACCAATATCCCATTTTCCCTTGGGGTGGAGGAAGTGCTCTTTGCTCATTGCCTTATTTCCCTTCACTTCACTCCATCCCTTCCCCCCTCAAATCAGTTTCTCAAGCCATTCTGTGCCCTATCCTTTCTGTTCATCTACCTCAATACTACACCTTTCCCCCTTGCCTTGAAACAGGTAGTGTGACCCTGGAGGAAGCAGAGGGACCACTCTGTCTGACAGCCAACTTCAGTATGCTTCCGCCCCATCAAGGGGCAAAGCAAGCAGCAGCCATCATAGCAGTATAGTATACTGCAATGAAAACACATTACACAGAGGCATAGGATAGACAATGCCCTCTTTTCTTGTCCACCTTGACAGCCACTTCCCAATATGCTGTTTCTCTATTGTACTCAGAACATAGTAAGGAAACGAAACATTAGGAACTACATGAATGTTTTATGTAAGTGGCAAAAGTGAATAGTTCTAGAAGCATTTGAAGAAGAAAAAAGACCAAGCTATAGCAAACTGAAAGAAGTAAATTCCAGACCATGTAAAACTGTACAGAAAATGGTCTCCCAGCAACACTTCCCTCTTCTGCAACAAGAGAAACTGTTCTAGTACTGTATGTTCCTGCAATGGAGCAGTACATGGAACAAGGAAGCAGCATATACATGCAGTATTTTCTCATATACTAGTATCCTAGGAGTAAGTTAATAAATTTATGGGAGAAAGTGCAGTACAGCAATTCCCACACAAGAAAGCACATATATGAACCATGCAAGTATCTGTGTAGTTTAGCACTGAACCATACCCACATAACGTGACTAAAGTACTAGTACAACCCGTACTTTATTTTATTTTTTAAAGCATCTCCCTCATGTCCCTCTTTCCTCCATTTGTACTTCACTGACTACCTTTTCACTCATCTGCCTCTGCTCTAAGTTTACTGCGTTTATTTCTCCCCTACTGGCAAAATGCCTTTCGAAACACAACACCCCAACTACTTGTGGTGCACTACTCTGACTGAGTCAAGTGGCCGGGGGAGAGCTAAGGGGGCTGCCATTATAAGCCAGGGAGACGTTTCACAAGAGTCAGGGGGTCGTCATTAAATCGCAGCACGTGGCCGATCTTCCAGGGATTCCGACCTCCTCATTTTCCTTCCACTTGGGGTCCATTAAACCGCCAGGAATACATCGTACATCCCGTCCCTCGTCGGAATCACTTTCCAGCGGGTCATCATCACGGCCCGGGGGATCAAATTTGCCGGCGAGGGAGTGGAAGTTGAGAGTAATATCTCAAAGGTAAAGCGGAGCTCCGTAACGGAGGCGAGAGACACAGACGTGTGGTGTCAGACCCTCAGTCTCCCGGAGGCGAGCCCCGCCCCCTGGGCCCGGGGATGGCGACGCCAGCGGCTTGCGCTGCCCCGGAGCCTGCGAAATTCTTCCCCCACCCCGGAATGTCTCGCCAGCAACTATTTCAGGAGAAGCGCAAAGACCAGAAGGGACAAGCGTCAACACCCGCCGCTGCCCGCCACCCAAGGGCCTGAGAGCCGCTTCTCCCTTCTTCTCAACCCCCCCCCCCCCCGGGTTTGGGACAGTCTCCGGCTGGTCATGAGACGCTCCCGCCCCGCCACCCGCGGAAGGCAAGCAACCCGCGCAGCTGGCGGCCCGTCAGCGTCAAGACAGTGGCCGTTGTGAGGCAGAGAAAAGGGGCAGACAGCGCAGCCTCCCCTCCCCCCCCCGCCGCCCAAACTCCCGTCTCGCCAGCGGGGAAGGGAAGCGAAAGTCGTTCGGGTCCTAACGAGGCCCAATTAAAAGAGGGTGAAGAGTCCTAATAAGGTGGAGAAATGGACGTCCCGTCCGCCGCCGGCGAGCTGGACTGAGCGGACTCACCGTCGGCTGCGCGCCTTCCCTTCCTTGCCCTTCCCGGGCTCCTCCTGGCGGCCGCCGCCCTCGCGCCTGCCCCGGGGGATCCGCCCGCGCCCCGCTCGGCTCTCTCCGCCTCAGGCCGGTTTCGCAAGATGGCGGCACTTCCGGGAAAGACCATCCCAGGGGCAGGAGGCGCACCAACGAGATAAAGGCGCGCGAGGGAACGAGCGGACTCGTCCCCGCTCGCGCGCCCCCTCCGTCCGCGTATGAGCACGCTCGCTGCCCTCCCCCGCCCACCCGCGCGACAGTTGTAGCTGCGTCTGGACGCGCGGGCACGTCCGCGCCGCCGAGATGCCTGCGGCCCGGCCCCCTCTCCGCTGAGCGCAATGAGCTGCCCTAACGGCCCTCCCCGCCCCGAAGAGGCCGGCAGCCTGGCGATGGTGCTGAGCGCGCTGGGGCCCGGAGCCGCGCGGGTCCTGTTCTACCCGACCTTGCTGTACACGCTGGTGCGGGAGTGGCTGCCCGGCTCGCAGCGGCCCTGGTTCAGCCGCGTCGACCGCTCCGTGCTGCTGGGGGCGCTGCCTCTGCGGGGACGCAGCCGCCAGGTAACGGGAAGGCCGGGCCGGGCGGAACAGGCGTCTTGCCCGCGGGTGCTCTTTCAGCTGCCGGGCGGGAGCTACGGCTCAGCGCCAGGCGCCGTTTCCTCGCCTTCTCCCCAAGGCTGGCTCCGCGGGTCACTCGGCTGGGGAGCAGCGAGGTACCTCGGAATAGCTCCCACGGCGCACGAGGATTCTGCTTCTTTAGCTGCGTCCTTCCCTTTAGAAACTCAGGCTTTAGCCCTGCGCCCGCTGCTATGTTGGACTCGGCGCAGGCTTACTCCCGAGTAGGCACGTGCAGCGTTGCGCTGGACACGCTCGGTAGATTCTGTGGCTTTACCTCTTTGATTTCTGCTGTTGAAAGATACAAAGGTATCTGCCAGCAAAAGTGATCAAGACCCCATCAACAAAAGGGTAGCCGGTGTAGGATTGTCAACATGGAAGGAGATGGAGGCTGAAATCTGACAGAAGCTCAAGGTTTGCAAGCCCATCCTGATTCGAACCCAGCAAACAGCTGGGGCTATTCGTTAGGGGCCACACAAGCTACAATGTATCCTGGCTTCTGTTGTTTCATGTGAAGGGCTGAGTAGTGAGCCCTGGAAAAGTTCCTGAGCAAGGCTTTCTCTAGCTTTGGTTCAACTCAAGCGCGGGCAGCTGCCCCTCTTGGGTCAAGGCCCACTGCAGTGGAGCACTGAGCAGAAGGAATAAATTATCCCTTGCCATTAATGGTATAAATCAATTTGTAACCTGCAACGGTAGATTTATAAATCAGGTTTATAGACTGTTCTGTGGTGGTTCTGCTCCATCTTGCATGATGGATCTCAGAGAATAGCATTGAGGGACTTCGCTGGTGAAGAGCACCTAGTCAACTTTCCTGGAGTCTGGACAATGTAGTTTGGTCACTGTGACATATGTACTGGTAACCTTATGTTTAGACTACTATAATGCACTGTGAACTTTTCTGACAGTTGCTTTGGAAGCTGCAGCTGGTATAGAATGCTGAGATCCAGGTGGCAAGTAGTGCCCCATATTGGATACACCTCATGCCAACTGTGAAGGGATCAACACTTACTGCCTGTTGGCTATCAAGCCAGTTTTTAGTTTTTTGATTGATTGATTGATTGATTGATTGATAGATATAAAGCCCTAAACAGCCCTGAACCAGGCTACCTGGTGGACCTCTGCTCCATTGCCGGGTAAAAGCATTAAGATTCCAGTTAGTCCTGCCACAACCTGATGATTGTTGGCTTGTGATGATGCAGAGATGGACTTTTTAACTGCTGGTATCAGTCCTGAGGCATGTATACCTTGCAGAAATACAAGAGGCCCCCCCATCTGTATTGACATTCTACTTGCTTTAGAAGATACATGTTTTAATTGCTGTGCTGTTTGAATGGAATTGTTTGATTGCATATTTCAATCATCGTGGATGATTATATTTTATTGCTTTATGGGATTGTTTTGCTGTGTATTTTAACAATGTTGTACAATTGGTTTTTATGCGGTGTAAACTACTCAGAAGCCATCTTGGCATTAAGCAGTATATAAATTTAATAATAATAATAATAATAATTAATAATAGACTGCTATTCATTGTATGGTAATCACACAGCAGTTTCCAGAATAAATGTATAAAACATTATATAGAAGAAAACTGAACAATAGTGAACAAAATAAAATATGCAAAAATTATAGCTAAAATGGGAGCAGAACATATTGACAAAACTAAAGCATAAATTAAAACCAGAGCAACAATTTAGATTCCAACAAAAGTGGTTAAAAAAGGGAGTGGGTACCTGCTTCTATGGCCTTCTGTCTGCAAACTTCTCTTTATGGCACATATTGAGTGAGAACCATTAGGAGAGGATGGGCTAGATAATGAAATATATTGAGACCTGGACTTAGTTGTCTGTTCTTCCTGCAGTTGGTAGAGGAGCAGAATGTCCGAGGAGTGGTCACCATGAACGAAGAGTATGAGACTCGCTTCCTGTGTTATTCCTCTGAGGTGAGTCCCCCCACAAGCTCCATTGTGTCCAAGAAAAGAGGGGATCCAACTGACAAGCTCCCTCAGAAGGGAATATTTAAACATCAGTATAGAATGCTGTCTGAGGGGGATACAGGACAGCCCACAATCTTACTGAATCAGAACTGCATGTTATGCTACCATATCTGTGCATGTTTACACAGACATTGTTGGCACCTGTCTGTCTTGAGAGACAATGGAGTGCGCCTCTGGGGGTGAAGGCAAACTGCTGCATTAGCACCAAACTGCCCTCCCATGGTGCGCAAGCCTCAGGCCATGTTTTCACTGAAACGTCTTGATTTGGGCTGCAATTATGTGCATGTTTACTTGGTGGAAAGGCATGTTGAACATAATTGTTCATACTTCTGAATAAATGCAGAGGTCAGTGGGAATTATACTCAGATAAATTTCCCCCTTTCCCCACTTAGTTACCCTCACTGTACTACCTAATTTTACCATTTTGTCTCCCACATTATTTTCTTAGTCCCATTTTTGCAGTCTTTATTTCAGCTTTCCTCGATAACTTTTAACAGTGCAATTGTATGTGTGTCTACTCCAAGTCTCATGGAGTTCAGTAGGGTTCAGAAGATAACTGCAGCCCAAATTAGCAATTTTTTCTTGTGGCATCTTTCCCTTGACTTTCATTGTGCCCAATGAAAAGGTGACAGTGGTCATTGCCTCTCTTTTCCAAATGGATGATTCTGTGTTTTCTGGGTTAATTGCAGGAATGGGCAGAAATGGGTGTAGAACAGTTGCGCCTTAGTACTGTTGATTTGACTGGCGTCCCATCATTGGAAAACCTGCATAAAGGTGTTGAGTTTGTGATGAAGCATCGTGCATCAGGGAACTCAGTATATGTGCACTGCAAAGCTGGCCGCTTTCGCAGTGCCACTATGGTTGCTGCATATTTAATTCAGGTAAGAAAGCTTCCAATACACTGAGAAAGTGGTAATGGATCAATTGTACACAAACTGCTTCTGTTAAACAAGAATAAGAGAAGCGGAACTCTTCCGAGGACTGCTACTCTGCTTCCAACACAGTCTTAATTTATTGGCTTTAATTAGGTTATAGCACTTCATTTAGTACTCACTGGGAGAGAAAATGAGTATGACTGTCAGCTTCCCTGTGACTGGGATGGACTTGGGAGTCATTTCCACTTCTGTATTAAAGTTGGCAGTATGAATGAAAAATGCTTGCACTTGCAAGCCCCTTGCTGCCTGGAAAGTGGGGAGAAAATGTAGGATAGGATATTAGATAGACGACTATTAGTGCATTTTTTCCTTACCAGTTGTACATCATTTAGTTTTGAAAATAAGATCTTTGTCTAGGCTTGTATACATTCATCATGCTGGGATACTTGGATAGTGTTAGAGCATATAGCCCAAATATAATCAATTATGCTTTGAGATTGAATGGAAAGCAATACAGCAGCCATTCTTCCTCCAGCAGGAGCAAAAAAGAGATAGTTAAGTATAACAGTTGTTGAGTAATCTGCTAGGATCAGACAAAGCAGATTTTAGCCAACAGACTCACAAATGACAACAAATATTTGGGATTCTTTTAAATGTGAGGGCATTGTTTCTGAACTTCCCTTTCTCACTATCTGTTTTTCCATTCCACTGCTTAAGCTAGTTAGTTCCCAGCTTAGATAGTTTTTCATTTGGATTTTCTGCCTTTGCAGCTCCACCACTGTACCCCTCAACAAGCAATAGCCACAATTCTTAAGATACGTCCTCATATAATCATACGTGAAAAGCAAATGAAGTTGCTGGAGGACTTTCATACGTGTGTAACTGCTGGAACTCCTGCACAGCAAGAGCCACCAAAGATTCAGCAAGGAAAGAACAAGCCAACACACAACGTGCAGAACCGTCCACTGAAAACATCTGGTTCCTAACATATTGTTTAGGGGTAGACTGTTGTCTCAGCTACCACAAAGTTTCTTGAAGCATGAGAGCAAAGGAGATCTGGCAGCTTCCAGCTTTATCACTGCTAGTTGAACATGGTTTGCCTCTACTGCTGGTCTCTCTTACTACTTATCTCAGTGCACCAGCATGGGACCACTGCCAGCGCTGCTCCCTCTCCAATACAAGCAATTATAAACAACTTGTGTTGTTCCGGAAGGCCTTTATTGAGACTTGCACCCCAAGGATCTTACAGTATCAACAAATAGGTTTGACATGATTCTCCTCTTTTAACATGGTCTTTCCCCCCCGTATGTCACAGCATGAGCCCTCTAAATGAGGGCAAGGGTCCAAGCTTTCCATTTTTTGCCAGGTAGTAACACAGTCAAGGGATAGCTGCCTCCTTTATTCCTAGTTCAATCATATCCAATGCATTGCTAATGTTACTTTCAGTACCTCTTGCTAGATTTGTCCTTCGTAGCCCTGATAAAGGAGGGAGCCTTCACTTTTATCTGCTAGCTGCAGCTCTAAGGGATGTTTTGTACCTTGACAGATTGCTGCACTAGATAGCCTGCAACATAAGACAGTATAAATACTTCATCTATTTTGCATAGGGCTTGTTGGTAAAGGGTTTAGGCCCAAGAAGCCTCTTAGCTGTGGGGTTCTGAGACATAAGAAGCTGACCAGCAGGGGACCACAGTGACAGCAGTAATCCAGACAGAATGTGGATGCCGCCTATGTGTGGCTACAATGCTGCTGCTTGTGAGCAGGAGTTGGAAGGTGGGGCAGGGAACTCTCTAAAGTATTGTGATCTTTCTCAAGGAGCTGGAGCTATGGGGTCTATACATCTCTGAGCTGTTTAAAGGAATGTCTTCGTTCTGGCACTGCACCTTTCTTCCTTCATGCCAACACAAACTGCAAATTCGTGAGTAGCACCTTGAGGCCACTGGTGACAGTCACCACAGAAGTGGCTGGATTGAGTTTGAAGGTGTTGGCATCTCCCTTTTTGTAACGATCCCGGAAGATGTAGATGTTGCCATTACAACTAGCAATTTTCCAAAGAGATGGTACTGAGCTCCAGGCATCTGGCAAGCAGAGCCGCGTGAAGCTATCCAACAGAGGGTTATAGCACAGCAGCGAATCCCCCTCTGCTACAATGAACACCAGGTCCTTGTGCACAGCAGCATGCATGCGGCCTGCAAAGGGTAACACGTAAGGCTTTACATGACACTTCTCTGTATTGGTATCGTAACACTGGATAAGCCGAGAGGGCTTGGTAAAGAAATCAAGGTCATTCTCCTCCCCGCCTAACAAATAAATGACACCATTGAGATTTACACCTGTAGCCCCAGACACTGCAACTTCCAGCTGGCTAGTCTCTGTCCATACATTGTCTCTTACTCTGTAGTATATGATGGCATTTGAGAGGATGTCCTGCAGTGTCTTGCCCCCCAGTGAATAGATCGCATCCTTGCTGGGCACAGAAACCAGAGTGTGTTGTAGCCTGTCGCGGGGCAGGGGGGCACACCATTCCCAGTCTATTGTGGTGTTGTTGCATTTCCACATGCGCCGTGGAATGGATCCTCCAACAACATAGAGGTCACTACCATGCTTGCAAGCTGCAGTGATTTGGTGACACAAACTGTTCTGACCACTAACACTGATGGAGTCATCATCTGCACAATGCAGTGAGACAGCAAGAGAATGTGTACGGGATGACTCCTTTCCAATCAGGTAGATATGAACGTTCTCTCCAATTTCCTAAACAATAAAACAAAATTTGATTAAAGTTGTGCATAGGTATGCATGCAGAAATTCAGTCAAGAGGAGGCCAATGATAAGTGCAAAGACATACCTACGGCAAATTAGCTTGGGGTTTCACAGCTCAAATTACTAGTAAGCTATTCCACACTTACCACAATGTATTAGGCCACTGATAGCTGACATGCCGGGACTGAAGTCTTTTGTGACTTACTTTTTCATTTCATTTTATAACCATAATGTATATAGCTTTCCAGGCCAATGCTTAGCATGCAGAAAGCCTCTGGTTCAATCCCTAACATCCCCAAGGAGAGCTGGAAAAGACTTTTGCCTGAAATTTTTGAGACTTGCTGTCAATCATTACAGACTACTTCCTATATTACAAGCAAGATGAAAACTAGATAAACAGTTAAGAAATGCAGGTTCAGTTACTGAATTATGTAGCTAGCAAGTTTAAACTAGCATTTCAATTGAGTATTTTCCAGCAGCTGAGAAGGGAATCCATATATAGGCAATTTGTTTGTGTCCTTAGCCAACTTCCAAGGTGAGCAGGTTATAAACATTTCCACCCACAGCCATGATCTAAAGGGTTATTTGAAGGGTGTGTATGGGGGGGGGGATAGTTGTTTGTGTCTCCCTTCTGGGGCAGCATGGCTTGATTTTCCAATCTGATGGGACTGGGATCCTTTTGGTAGAGAGAAGAGAGATCCCAGGGACACTTTCTCCACCCAGACCTTGTACCTTGCTGTTTAACAACTGAAAGAGGAGGGGTCTAGAACATAAAGGCTCTGATTACAGAGCAGTCATTACCTTTCTAAACTAATATAAAACTCGTGCACGTTGCACCTATGAGAAAATGTGGAAAACCTTTGTGAGGTGGTGCAGGAAAAGATGAGGACACATTGCATGCAAACATCAAAGTGGGTGTTCACTTTCCTTCAGAATGGTCTGGATTGGGGCTTGACACCTAATACTCCAAAAAGGCGAGTGGCAGCTCTCTCTTCTGTCTCAGGGATGCAAGGGTTGCATATCCTCACATCCTTTTATTATAAGGAGTTACTTGAAACTTCCCCTGGTATATCGTTTTTCTACCTGGGACCTAAACAAGGCCCTCGCAAAATCACATTTCAAGTTTTATAACCATAGCCTTCAAAGTGTCTGAGCCATAAGGTGGTTTTCTTGGTAGTTAATTGCCTCTGCTGTAAGGATTTCAGAGCAGAGAGCCCTGTCATCTTGGAAAGAACTCTGTATCTTCCACTCAGATTCAATGGTCTTCATCCTACATTCATTCCTAAAAGGAATTCTATTTTTCACAGGGCTCAGGAAGTTAATTGGCATCATTTTTGGCCAGGTCCTAAGGAAAAGTAGTGTCACTAGATGTTCATAGGCTGGTGTGAATTTACCTAGGATGAGGAAAGGAGTTGAGACAGTCTGATTCTGTTTTAGCCAAGCACTTTGCAAGAAAAAATGTCTCCTCAACTCTGTTTTGATGGATATGGACGTGCATAGCTAAGTGCTATGTAGCTTCTGGATCACACTACCAGGAGTGCTTTGACTGCTGCCTTTAGCACTAATGCCCCTTGAGTTGACATCTGCAGAGCAGCAATGACCACCTGTTTTCACATTATTGAAGCGCTACATGAGGATTACGTTTAATTCTGCTGTGTTGTCTTTTGGCAGGAAGTTGCTTTGGCAAGTGGTGCCAAGGTAGGAGGTCCCTGCAGTGGCCTCCTGGCTACTGCTGTTTTATATCCCAACCACAGATCCCGTCCTCCACTGCAGGAAAACCGAACACTGGACTTACAGTGATAGGTTCATTTTCTGAACCACCACAGTAGTGTATCCATGGTTGGGTGAAATGAGGTTATGATAGTGCAGTTGTTAACTTTCTGCAATTCTAATCTTCTGTTTCATGGGGTATTTTGTTTTCCTTCTTGGGTTTGTTACAGCTAGCTGTTGTACCTTCTGGAACTGAAAGGGCAGGGCTGATTCTGCCTAGTGGATCAAGTAGGAGAAGCAACCCAGCAGTGGATCCTCCTCCACCCCCTGTTGAAAATGAACTTACAATTCTATTATCACATCAGACTAATTGCCACTGCTTACATCACTCTAGTGTCAAGAGCAGCCCACGTTTCTAACTAAGGAAACTTTTCTACATTGATTACAGTTAAGGGAGGCAGGCTGAAACACCGAGTAGACTACTTTGTCATGTACCTTTAAACTTGATCGCAGGATCTCTGAGAAACCTGCACGTTCTTCTTTATTGAAGCCAATCCAGGTTTCTATGGCAGCTGCTGGATTCTGTGTACATGGAACCCCATCTGTATGGTTGCAGATAAAAAAAAATGTTTAAAGTATAAAATTTTCATGGCGTGGGCATAGCAAGTACAATATTCCCATTCCCCCCAACACATACCAGGTTTAGCTGGTATAAACAAGAGCAGGAGCCCTTGCATGTTAGCATTCCTATTCTACAGAAGCAGCAAAAATATTTCTGCCCAAGGCTATCGACTTAATGAAATTGTTATCTGGTAACCATAGCCTCAAGATTATTAACAGGACCAGACTACATTCTCTGCTTGCCACAGTTAAACAGTTAGGCCTTCATTTTGTCCTGCTTAATTTTTTATATTTTTTTTTAAATAATTTTTTCTTGTCATATGTCTCACAAAGAATGACATTTAAGAAGTGATGCTGCAACAGACATGAACTTTGTTGTCATTTTAGAAAAGCTATTCACCAGAACATTTAGTATATTTTTTGGTGACAGTATTGAGTACAAAGAAACTTTTAACCACGTTACAAATCCTGACATGTTTTAAGTTACTGCATTGCATTGCATTGCAAATAATTTTAAATATTCCGTGCTTTCAGTACAATGATGTAAGTCCAGTCAAATACAGTTCCATTGCCTGATTCAATTAAGTACTCCGCTTCCTGCTCTTCAGGATAGCAGGCCTTTGCTTCTGTGGGAAAGCTGGTTCTTGGTTAATCCCATTACTAGTAATAAGATCAGTGGCTGTAGAAACCAGCAGAAGTTAATAGGGATTTCAGTTGAAAAAGTGGGTCAGTAGACCAAACAACAGATAAATCTTAAACTTTATTCAGTATTAATGCTGGCCATTAAGCTTGCTTTTTTCTGAGTTTCCTCTAGCTCTGAGTTCTGGCATTAGCTGTTGCTTAAAGGGAAACTACATACATCAGGCACCATCCTGAGCTTTTTTGGGAGGAAGGATGGGATATAAATTGAATAAATAAATACTTAAGACTAAGCAATGTATTGTCTCAGTTTAAATTTTTAATAAACTTTGTAATATAACTATCATGTTACAAATCGTAACTAATTATGACCCTTGTAACTGAGTATTAAAAACTACCTGGAGTACATAGCTGCATAGAATTTTTGAGTTGTGTGTCGAGGTCTTCAGTCTCTAAATCAATTTCAATCTAGTACGTAATTATTCAGGAAGTAATGTCCAATCCCTTTCTAGGTTCTTCAGCACACTGTTCCTCCACCCTCTCACGTAACAAATTCTAAATAAAGTAAACCCAAACAAACTGCAAAAGTAGATATGCAGGTAGAATTCCAGCAGAGGTGTGGGGGGTTGCTATCCAGTGTATTACACAATTTGTCACATGCACCATCTATGTCATGGGTAGGCAAACTAAGGCCTGGGGGTCGGATCTGGCCCAATCGCCTTCTAAATCCGGCCCACAGACAGTCCAGGAATCAGCGTGTTTTTACATGAGTAGAACGTGTCCTTTTATTTAAAATGCACCTATGCGTTATTTGTGGGGCATAGGAATTTGTTCATTCCCCCCACAAAAAATATAGTCCAGCCCCCCACAAGGTCTGAGGGGCAGCGGACCGGCCCCCTGCTGGAAAAGTCTACTGACCCCTGTATGTGGTGTAAAAAATTGGGTTTGTTCTTGATGCAGTGAGCTCTCAGGGAACAGATTCACTCCCTTGAGGCCAAAGTAGCTGACCAAGAGAGTCTGAGAAAGGAAGAGAGTTTGGTGGACAAGGCCTTCAGGAAGCGTGATAGCTCGTCACGCTCCAAGGATGACCGTTCCTTTGCTGTCATGGAAAGGAGGATGCTACTCCTTGGGAGTTGTTTAAAATCACTATATTAGATGCTCAGATTAAGAAAGGTCCCACCAGAGCCAAGAGGTTGCCCACTTGGTTAACACGCAAGTGTTATAAAATGGAAGCCTTGTTCAAATTAGGAGAGCAAAAGGGGAACACAAACTTCAGCAAAAGAAATGCAAGTGGACGAAAAGTGATGCAAAAAAAGAAATTGAGCACATTGCTAAAAACAAAGACCAACAGCAAGAAGTTCTGTAACTACATTAATATCAGAAAACCAGATAGGAGGTGGCTGGACCTTTAGATGATGAAGAGAGCCAGAAGTGGTTGCCATAGGAAACTGGACATTTATCCTAACTATTGGTGGATCTGGGGATTTCCCTTTCAATGCTAATTTTACCAGAGCTGCAGTCAACAAATTTCAGATTTATTCAATTCCTCACAAAGATATACTGACAAATGATTTGTCTTCTTGCATGACCACCCAGAGCTGCATACAATTCGCCCTTCCCTCAGCCAAACGTATTAGGTGATGTTGGCTCCCCCTGACATGTTTCCACAGGCCTGGCTAAACATATAGGGCAGGATGCGAGTAACTTGTTTTGTCAGTGTGAGGAATTCCACTTGTGCAATGGAACTTCCACTGTGTGCCCCCTAAATCTGTTCTGGGTTTTTCTCTAGCCCTCTGCAGCTGATTTGGGGAGGGTGCAGGGTGCGCACGGGGGAGAGGAGAATTCTGTTGCACAAGCAGAAATTCTTGCGCTGACAGAACAAGTTCACTGCATTCTGTCCACAAATGCTTCCTATAGAACAATTTTGCGATAGTAAAAATAAAGAGCAGAAGAAAAGGGGTACACCCTTACTACATAAGAGCTGTGTATTAGATGCATGAAGTGAAATATTTTTATAACATTAGTAACAAAAAGGGTATTTGTGGTTATCAGGGTTGAACTATGTTAAACTCAAATGTGAAACACATAAAACTTAAGAATTTGAGATTTAACAGTATATAGCATTACTGAAGAATGCATGGCTACTATAAAACCTATCTCCAAAAGGAGCTATTTTATTTTGACAAAATGTAACATATTGCTTGACTGTAACAAAACCTCTTAAGCAGCTAGAAAACAAAACACTCTGAACTACATTTTACAGCTTATCAAAACATACTCCTAGGTAACATGAATCAAGATGTAGGTGGTTCTTTCAACAGCAAGCAAAATGGATTTTTGCTATTCCTAGAGATAGCGGACTAAAAAAAAAGAGCTCCCTCGAGAGGATAACAGAGCAGAGCTCAAAGGGTCCGTTTCATGTTCCCCACAGCAGAAAAGCACACAACCACTAAACAGAGCTGCTAGGTCTTAATCCAGAGATTGAGGGGATGGGGTAATTAGAGCTGTGGGTTATAAACAGCTTTCATAACCTCGCTGCTGTGGGGTTTCTGAAGGTGTAAATATGATAGGCAAGACATAGCAAGCAATCTTGCATTCTAGGCCTAGTGGCTTCACAGCAAGATGCTTGCTTGGCATTGGTGATTATGGGTTTGCCCTGCTTGAATGAACAGAAGTCAATGTCTAGAGATCTGCTAACACCCATAGGCAGATAACCCATAAACTACAACAAGGCCCAACAAAGAGCAATAAAGCAATTAAACAGCAATAAAATATATATGAGACAGAAAGATTACATACCAGTAGTACAGTAGTATAGTGCAGCTACTAAAAGCCAAAAGCCCTTTTAAATGGAAAGCTTTGCACTGCAGCAGATGGTCAAGGAGAGGGCAGTATCAACATCCAGGGAGTTCCAACAAAAAACCTTCCCCTTCATTCCAACCAAATGAATGTAGAACCAACAAAAGGCCTCTGCAGAGCATTTGAATGCATGGGTAAGCTAATACAGGAGAAATTTATCCTGTCCCCAAACCATATAGGGTTTTAAGATCGTAACTAGTGGTTCTACTTTGGTGGATACTGCCCCCTAGTTCTAGGTTGGATATACTACTGACTATTACAGTGGTACCTCGAGTTACATACCCTTCAGGTTACAGACTCCGCTAACCCAGAAATAGTACCTCGAGTTAAGAACTTTGCTTCAGGATGAGAACAGAAATCGTGCTCCGGCGGCGCGGCAGCAGCGGGAGGCCCCATTAGCTAAAGTGGTCTTCAGGTTAAGAACAGTTTCAGGTTAAGAATGGACCTCCGGAATGAATTAAGTACTTAACCCGAGGTACCACTGTATTTAGTTGAAGCTTCAATTTACTAGCTGCCATCCAGCCCATTTCTATTAATGATTTCTATTTCTATTAAAACTGCTAGTTTCCCTGGAATGTGATGAATGAGTAGGATGTAATCTGCACACTGATTGCATAGACCTCCAAATCTCTATATCACTACTTCTAGTGGTTTCATGTAGATACTAAACAACAAGGGTATAGAAATGTGTAAAACAAATTACAATTGGGAAAGGGGGCGGGGAACAGAACAGAGCCCAGTGGAACTTCATAAGCGAAAGAGATGAGAAGGAGGCCCCAGTACCACCTTAAAGAACTGTTACTCCAGGAAAGACTAGAATCTGTTTAAAAAGTGCTTCCAAGCCTCATCTTCACTAAATAACCTGGAATACCACAAGTTATTGTACCAAAAGCCTCTGAGAGGTGCAGCAGATCCAACAGGAAGGTGCTCCTCCTGTCCACTTTAGAGCCATGTACCTGGGCAATCAAAGGCATCGGATTCAAAACTAGGTCTGAAACTGAAATGCAGTGGTGCTAATCCATCTCTCTCAGAAAGGCCTTAGTAACCACAGGTCTCAGTAACCATTCTACCTACCTGAGACAATATCTGTCAGGAGACGGAGAGGAAGGTGCAGAAACTCCTCAGTTTCTTGAAGTTGTGATAAGTATGACTTGGCACAGTGCTTGGCAGCTGTATAGAGCTCCACATCACTGTGCTGATCAGCCAACCACATAATTTGCAAACAGTTTTTCACTTGCACTGTTCGAGCCAAGAAACGGGAGCATTCCTCAAAGAGGGCGGTTAGTTGGTACATATCTGCTACTTCGTAAGTCTCCTGCAAATCTTCTGCCCTCAACTTTACAGTTCCATAATAAATGTAGTCCACAAGGAGCTGAAAGACACTCTCACTAACATCTTGTAACTCAATCACCCGGTTATGTGCCTCCTTTAGATTGGAAGTGAACATAGAACGAAAGAAGCAGCTCTGAGCTGAGAGAACTAGCCGGTGCAGTTGGAATTCTTTGCCTTCTACAGAGATGGTGACATCTGCAAAGAGCTCATCCTCTAAGCACAACTTCATAATTCCTTGGGCCACACGGCCTGAATGAGAACGGTCAGTGAAAGTGTAATTTACAAAGTAGTTCTCAGTTAAGGAATTTCCAGTTTCCTCTGTTGAGGAACCTCCAGTCTCCTCCAGTGAGTCCATGTTGCCACTTAGATCTGACCTCCAGTAATCTGAAATACAACAGACATTGGAGATTCTTTTATCACAGACTTGTGCTGTACTGTATCTCAACTAAAGCAAACAAATAAAAAGAAAAAGAAAGGAAAAACAAATGCTACAGATAAGGAACACATGTCCTATCATGTAGAAATAGCAGCCAAAAGATTGTGTTACTTCTTTGTGTACCAGTGTTTTGTATCCAAGTAACACCATAGCAGGATCAAGTCATTTATGTACTATGTGACATAGTGCACCATATTTACAAGAACTCAAAAGTTAGACCAATCCTTAAATGGTGGGTAATCACAGATTACAAGACTTCGTAGAGTATGAGGAACATACTGGGAATACACCCCAGTATGAGTCAATGGAACTTGGCTAACCTGAAGAGAAGTACTCTTAACAAGGGTCCTTTTCCCATGAACTGCAGGAAGTTTATGTTGTTTTAAAAACTATCCCCAAAATATTGTACAGATATCACCAGAACACTAAAAAGCTCAGAAGCCTTTTGTGCTCTGCTTACATGGTGAGCGCATTACAACTGCAATATATGAAGAATGACAAATGTGCATTTTGAAAGACGTATACAAGTTGTACACCGACATCGGGAAGTTTGTGATGGGTTGGGTTTGACTGCCGGGCATACACCATCTTTAAAAAGGTACGTTTGGTTTCTATGGTGCACGAAGAGGCCCTAAAGACCACCGAGGCTGATGGAAGGGGAAAGCTGACCATTGGGCAGATCAAAAGCAAGGCAGTGAAATTCTTCGTGAGGCTACTCAGAAGTGAGACCCCTAGAGTACAATGAGACCTAGACCAAGCAATGTACTCTATAGCAATGCAGCCCAGTCTAAAATTGCCTGCGGCTGTTTCGGTATCTGCTTTAAAGCAGCTAGGGCTCAATGAGTTGCCAGGGTCGGTATCTGGAAACAGGTCTCTCGATGCTTTTGCTCACTGAGCGGAGGCGCCCAGTCCCAACATCGTGACGAACAGAACTTGAACAGGGATCCCGGGCGATTCTGCACCGAGTGCGGCGACGCCGAGCTCCCGAGCGAGCCCAGCCCTTCACGGGGCCGGGTCGCGAAGGGCCTCTCGCTCTCGAGCCGGGCCCTGAGGCGCCGCCTCCCGGCGTCCGGGTGCGCGGCCCCACCCCCTGGCGGACGGCAACCGAACCTTCCCGCCCCCGCAACGGGCAGGGCTGAGCCCCGAGGAGAGAAGCGCCCCGGCCTCGGCGGGCGGCCGCTCTTACTTGAGGCGCCTCCCTTCATTCCGCCGGCTCGGAACTTCGCACCGGGAATGGCTCAGGGGGACGCCAGAAGGGGCTGCACTTCCCGACGCCACTCTTTTAAGCGCTCCCGGAAGCTGGCCGACTACCCGATCCGCCGGCGCGCGCCTCTGACTTCCGGATCATTTCGTCCCGCCCCGCTCGCGCGGATTGGTTTTCCGGTGGTGGAAGCTTGCGCGAGCGGGACGCAGCGCTTTCTGCTACGTCGGACCAATAGGAGAGAGCGCTCGATGGCACGCGTGCGCCTTACGAGTTCGCTCGGTGTCCTTGTGAGGCTCCGGCTGCGGACCCTGAGCAGGCAAAGATGTTAGCGGCCGCGCTGGGGCTGGCTCGGGCCGGCCTGAGAGGTGAGCCTGCCACTTGGCGGGGTCTGTTGGGAGGAGACTGAGGGCTTCCCGCCTGGAGGGGCTGTGGCCGTTGCTGGTGAGGGGACGCTGGGGTGTTTGTCTGCAGAGGGCATAGCCTCCTTTCCTCCCTCCTTCCTAAAGGATCCTGGGAGCTGTAGTTCCGTCAGGAGGGGGCCGGGCTTTGCTGCGGTGTTCTCAGCTCTCTCACGAAACCACAGTTCCCAGAATGCTTTGGAGGGCGCCATGATGGAGAAAGCGATGCGAAACAGTTGGCGTTCTGTCCATCGATTCACCGCCACCTGCTGTCTCCGCCGCCGCCGCACACTTTGCTCCTCGAAATCCTGGTTTAGGTTATGCCAAATAAATGGACAAACCACAAAACGAGCGCACGGGTCAATACCAGTCTTGGCCCGAGGCAGTCCCTTGCTGGGTTTTTGGTTTTAAACTTTTCAGCAGCATCTGGAGGGACACTGGTAACTGCAGTTGATCCCTGTTTTATAAAACAGTTCTCAGTGTGAGTTCACAGTGCAGTCCTTGGTTTTCTACAAGCGTAAGGAGAACCCTGCTGGATCAGTCTAAAGCCCCAACTATAGTTCAGCATTCTGTTCTCACACTGATCAGCCAAATGCCTATAGAAACCCTGCAAGCATTTGACACCACTTACAGTTCCCAGTAGGGACGCAGGTGGCGCTGTGGGTAAAAGCCTCAGCGCCTAGGGCTTGCCGATCGAAAGGTCGGCGGTTCGAATCCCCGTGGCGGGGTGCGCTCCCGCTGCTCGGTCCCAGCGCCTGCCAACCTAGCAGTTCGAAAGCACCCCCGGGTGCAAGTAGATAAATAGGTACCGCTTACCAGCGGGAAGGTAAACGGCTCGCCAGATGCAGCTTTGTCACGCTGGCCACGTGACCCGGAAGTGTCTCCGGACAGCGCTGGCCCCCGGCCTCTTGAGTGAGATGGGCGCACAAACCCCAGAGTCTGTCAAGACTGGCCCGTTCGGGCAGGGGTACCCATTTCTTAACCTTTACCTTTACAGTTCCCAGTAATTAGCGCTCCACTTAAAAAAAAATGCATGGAAGGGATCTATATGAAATCCACACGTGCTGTCATCACACAATAAAATCTATACATAGGTTTTTAAACCATTTAAAAATAATTCTTAAGGGTGGTATAAGAATATAAGAAATAAAAATAAAATAAGGTATATCCATTTATTTCTTATATATTTATACCACCCTTAATCAAAAGATGAAAAGATTTTATGTATAGGTGTTAGTAAAATGTGGAGCAGGCCTGATATAGATGTTTCAAGTATTCTTTTGGGCCCTGAGTTTGTGTATCCTAGTCAGCAGTTTCCTGCTGAGCCGAACAGTAGACTTCAATCTTTTCAGTCCTAGCAAGCACTTTTAACCCAAACAGTCATTTGGGGACCCATTTCTTAACCTTTTACTATATATTTGCATGATGGTAGTGCTCCTATTGTAATATACTTCAGATTAGTCCACCAGTTGAAGACCAGTGCTGTAGATGCTATGTTTCAGCACTCCATTCTAAACTAGATTATCTTGACTGCAATTCCACTCACAATTGGTCTGGTTAAATACCTTTAATTCCATGTTTATTGCTCCTTGCAGAAATGTATATTAATGTACCATCTTGCTTTTATTATTTGTACATTTTTATGGTATATTTGAAGCTACTTCTTTGTGGAGATCAGTAGATGCTATGGCTGTAAATAATGGCAATTTAACACTTTCCCCACTCTTTATAGTTTCTGGGCGATCTGCAATGCTACTGCAAGCTCGGTTTGAAGGGAATACTGCTGTGACTCAACGTAAGTCTGACTTGCTTAGTGTTTGATCAACTCATCCTTTATTTTGCATTACAGTAAGTACAGTTTTGTTAAGTGAAAACTATGTACCACCTGATTGTAAGCAGTTGAAGTTTGATGTTAAAAAGGACATGTGCAAATGACTTCATCTCATTCATTCTTAAGTTCCTGGTAAACTTAATGTTTATAGAGGCTCCCTGATTTCTGAGACAATACTATCAGTTTCGTGGACACTGAATACTTACTAGGCATTATATTATCTGTCAGGCATGCACTAATCTGCTGTAGAGTTTGAATAATTATGTTTTCTATCGTGCTGATTGGCCCACTCCCCTCCAAAAAAGAACCCCACACACAGCAGAAAAGTTAATGGTACAATAGGTATATCTGACCATATTGACCAGTGTTGAACTGCTCCCATCCCTGTGATAGCAGTTGGAATAACATTGAGCTGGCTTGGCTATGAGCTGGTGCTGTTCTTTTTAGAATTCACCACCGTAAACTTTCTTTTCAGCTACTGTTAGACCAAAGGATGAAGTGACACAAAAGCAGCTGTGTGCTTTTGGAGAATATGTGGCTGAAATTCTGCCCAAGTATGTTCAACAAGTCCAGGTGGGTTCCATCAACTGTATCATTCTCTCTTGAAACTGTAATAGGCAGTACTAAGCCTTTTCTGAAAGCTAATGAGTGCTACAAGGAGCTGGAAAGGTATACAATTGTTCCTTGGTCTGCTGTTCTGCAGCCTGAACTGCTTTACAGTTTTCAACACATCTATTTGGAAGTCATTTCATTGGTTTTAATGAGATTTCTATCTAGGTATGTGTGCTTAGAATTTGGATGAAGTTGATCCATACAAAATTTTACTATTTCTCATTTTAACAGGTGACATGTTTCAACGAGCTAGAAATCTTAATTCATCCAGATGGGATCATTCCAGTTTTGACCTTTCTTAAAGATCACACCAACGCCCAGTTCAAAAACTTAGCTGATCTGACGGCAATCGATGTTCCATCTCGACAGAACCGCTTTGAGGTAGGAGCTGCTCTTCAAGCTATGCTACAAAGAAGATTCTAAGGAAGACGCAGTCTTCCAAAAAAATTCACATGGCTAAACAAGAATGTGAGAGTATCCTAGTTTCCCCCCATGTTGGTGCCTTGGCTTTATGCTCACTGACTACTAGTATATTACTTCTGGGTTACTTTCTCAGTTTTTGTTCTGTTGATCTATGTAGTCGCTGATCTAGAAATGGTGGTTGTGCTTAACAGTGTGATGTTAGTGACATTTGTTTTGGGAGAGAATTCTGTTGCTTAAACAGCTAATTGACCTGCTTAGTCATCAAGCATTGTCTTGGGAAGCCGCAGCACCTGTTTCCAGAAGTGGATATTTATAAATATACCTGAAAATATATTAGTTTGACAGAAGGGAAGCTATAATTTTACTTGTGGGACCCTCTTAGTAACAGCATCTGACAGCTCTGTACAGTCCAACAGAGTTATAACTTCTTTTTTCTTTGCCTCGACCATGTTAAAATATTCACACATATATAAATGTCTTCATAGATTGACCTAAATATAGCAATTCAAATTCTTCTCTAGCTCAAATTAGTTTAAATTGTGTTTCATCAGTGTAATACAATATCCAACTGAACAAAAAGTATTTAAATTTGTATCACATTTCATCTATGTTGTGGGTTTGTAGTACTTCCAGCCACAGTGCTGCAAACTTTGACAGATGGGCTCTTAAGAAATCTGTATATCTTGGAAATAAACCAGAGATACAGTGGTACCTCGGGTTACATACGCTTCAGGTTACATACCCTTCAGGTTACAGACTCCGCTAACCCAGAAATAGTACCTCGGGTTAAGAACTTTGCTTCAGGATGAGAACAGAAATTGTGCGGCGGCACAGCAGCAGGAGTGGTGCTTCAGGTTAAGAACAGTTTCAAGTTAAGAACGGACCTCCGGAACGAATTATGTACTTAACCCGAGGAACCACTGTATATGATCATTATAAGAAGTAGCCATTTCTTCATGTATAGACAAGACCTTTTGTTGCATATACTGTTAGCTTTGGAAATCATTTCAACATTAAGGAACTTTTTTTAAAAAAAAGTCCATGTGTCTTTTTTTATGTGGCTGTACTATAATCATACGTGTTATTCTTTTTTGTGATGTCACAATCTGATAATGTGTACTAATACATGACAATGCTGTTTTTTACCTTTTCCTTTTAGATTGTCTATAATCTCTTATCCATAGCCTATAATTCCCGGATTCGTGTGAAAACATATACTGACGAATTGACACCCATTGAATCAGCAGTCCCAGTGCACCAAGCAGCAAACTGGTATGAAAGAGAGGTAAGCTGCAAGGTGGTTGACATTTGGGAAGAGGGGACAGATCTGGTATGTTTTCTTGGAAGAAGAGGGAGCCCACTGTTTAATTTGAGTTGAACACAGTCCCTGTGGTCCATGTTGCCCTAAAGGGCCTGGTGCTGCTCGCAGTTTTCTGTGTCCACATTCCTTTTCTGCAAACATCACATTCTGTCCCTTTTGGCTCAATGGCCCTTTAGGTGTTGATCAGTGATCACTCCTTCCCAATGACATGGTCTCAATTCTATAGGCCTTAAGGTCCTGGATAACTTCTGTTTGGCATTATTTGGAGAGTGTTTGTTGCCATTTCAGGACAATTGAAACCACTTAGATGTTTTATCCAAGCAGCATATAAATGATGTAAAATAGAGTTTAAGCAAGTGATCGATGTATTTTTAAATCTTCAGCAGTTATACAATTGAATCTCACTTGCTGCCTTGCCTATGAGGTGTCTCAGCCAGCTAGCAATGAGTGCCTGATGCTTTGTATTTGTGAGGTAATAAAAATGTTCATATAAATCGGTCAAAACTGCTATGCTTTGTAAAAGGCAAAAAAATATATAATCTGAGGAGATGCCAGGGAGAAACTTTGGAAGAATGATTTGAAGTTTACTGCATGCTACACACTGAGAGAAAACTCTATGAAAATGATCCATAGATGGTATCTAACTCTGTGTAAATTGGCTAAAATGTATAATGTAGAATTGGATTTGTGTTCGAAATATAAAGAAGTAGAAGGAACTTTATTTCATATGTGGTGGGCATGCAAAAATGTAAAAGAATATTGGGAAATGATATATAATGAGATAAAAAAAACGTTCAAAACAACATTCCAGGGGGGGGGGGACAGGCATTTTTGTCAGGAATTATTCAGACAGAGGTTCCTAGGAGACAGAAAAAAATATTTAATTATGCAACTACAGGGGCTTGGATCTTGCTAGCCCAAAAATGGAAAGTGAGGGGTGTCCCCAGCAAGGAGGATTGGCAACTTAAGATGTTAGAATATTCAGAGTTACTGGGTCTAACAAGTAGAATAAGAGAATAAAAAGAACAGGTATTCAAGGAGGAATTGAAATTTTTTGTCGGGTATATTGAAAATAATTGTGAACAATTGAAAACGCTGACAGTATTAAAGTAAATTCAACAGTATAATTTGAAGTGATGTAAGTTAGGAAAATAGAATTAGATGGATATATCAATATATGGAGGAATTGTGAGAAAGTTAAATGACCCTTGGAAGGGGAGGGAAGTCAATAAATGTATGGTATAATAAAATATGTTTAATTTGTAATGTAAAATTTGAATATATATATGACCAAAATTGATATACTTTGCTGTTTCTTTACTTGATTCCCATATTCATAGGTTTGGGATATGTATGGAGTGTTCTTTGCTAACCACCCTGATCTGAGGCGAATCCTCACAGACTACGGGTTTGAGGGTCATCCCTTCCGGAAGGACTTCCCTCTTTCTGGATATGTGGAGGTATGAGCATTTGGAAAAGCTAGACTCAACTGCAGAATCCTTCCAGAGGCCCAGTATGGCATAGTGGTTCAAGTGTTGGACTAGAGCATGGTTCGAAGCTCAAGGAGGTCCTGTAGGCCAGTCAGCAGCTCTCAGCCTAATTCTCACAGGGTTGTGGGAAGGATATAATAGGGAAGGGGAGAAGCATGTATGAGCTCTGTGGCTGAAAGGTGGGATATAAATGTAATATTAAATAAACATCAAACCCTATAACTGAGTTACATTGAAGTCTTACTCTGCCGTACAGGCAATAGAGAATTCAAGAAAAGGGAAAGGAAGCTCACCTGTTTGTGGATATGTTCTCTGATATTTGTTCATTAGTCTCCTTAGGGCAATGGTTCTGCTGTTGCATGTTGTACCCTTGGTTTATGAGTTCCTATTTTGCATGGATGAAGTCATGTCCTGGACGTGGGAGGAACTTCATCCTCAGAAGGGACATTGACTCTGCTGGCAATGCTTTTGATTGGGGTGGGTGGGTGGGTTAACTCTTTCCTGCCTGGTCTCCTGCCCTGTGACCAAAAGTCCATGTATTAAGCACCCTTTGAGACATGCCTTTGATTAAGTGCCTTTGATGCTACATAATATAATGTCCTGAGAATCCTACACTTTATGACTTTTGGGCTCACAAACCACTTGAGAAGCTTTAGCACAGGCATAGGCAAACGCGGCCCTCCAGATGTTTTGGGACTACAACTCTCATCATCCCTTACCACTGGTCCTGTTAGCTAGGCATGATAGGAGTTGTAGATTTGGAAATAACTGCTTTTATCGCCTAACTGGAAAATTGACTGTTGGTCTATACTAAGCAACCTACAAATGAGGAGGAAGCTTAATTCTAAAATTGCAGGTATGTTTTTGTAGTTGACTGCCATCACCATCGCTCATCTTAATGCCTTTTCTCCTCCTTCAGGTCAGGTATGATGATGAGGTGAAGCGAGTGGTGGCAGAGCCTGTGGAGCTGTCTCAGGAGTTCCGCAAATTTGATCTGAACAGTCCCTGGGAGACTTTCCCTGCCTATCGCGAGGCTCCGCAAACCATCAAGATAGAGGCAGGAGAGAAGAAAGGAGATGAGAAATAGCAGCAGAAAAGAAGGAGAGGAAGCCAGAGATATCCTTGTGTCACCACCTTCCTGTTTGATCTAAGTATTTATATATATTAAATATCAATAAAAAAACTTGACATAAGGTTTTTTGTCTGGCTGATATGTGTGGGAAATGCAGCTTTCAGACTGGCTGTGAAACATGCATAAGATGTTATTAATATCCAGAAGATTGGAGCAGGGTTCAAGGTATACAAAGGAGCAGCAGGGAAGAGTACAAAGAACTGGGGAGGTTGTGTTTTTTGTTTTTTAAAAGAGCACTATGAGAACAGTAGACTCTGCTTCCCTTCAGGAAAGAAACAAAAGCCTCAAGAAAGAAGGATCCCATGCTTTATGACCATCAACTGTTTGCAAGCACAGACCCTCAGTTGCCCAGAGACACTGCAGGCACCAAAGTTCCAGCCTTGCTTTTTCACTTTTGGTAAAAGGCTCCATTCAAGAATTATTGAATACTCTGTGTAGCTGGAAAACTGATTTTTTTTGTTGAAACAAGCAAAACGGGTCGCATTCAGCTGCTAGTGCAGCAGACTTCCACGTGCACAGTGGAACTTCCCTTCCTCTCCCATGTGCCCCCCCACCCTCAAAATATCCAGAAAGACCCTCAAGCCGATTTTGAGGCTATGGGGGAGCAGAGAGGAAGGGGAAGTCCCATGGAACTCTGCACACAAAGTCTATTGGATTGTTAGGCCTATTTGTGTGTCTTCAAACAAGTTGTGGTCACGCAGCTGCTGTTGGAGGACACTGGCAGCAGTGTCTGCGGGTTATTGAGAAATTCTCTAGGCCATGAAGTTGGATACATTTTATTAATGTCTCTATCTGCCAATTCATTTGTGACCCCCACCCCAATATGCTGCAGTAAATGTGACCGCAAGCATATGGCTTTGTTACTCAATAATGAATGTGGCCATAAAGGAGGCTGCTCTTTGAAATGTGGAGCAATATGAGTTGTGGTTTTCTGGTTGCCCCTCTACTGAGAATAAACATTAAGCACCAAAAGTGAGCCAAACACTCTGCAGAAGCAAGACATAGATCGTTGCAGGGCTCAGGATGGTGAGCAAGACATAGATCGTTGAGAGCCAGTATGGTGTAGTGGTTAAGAGCGGTAGTCTCGTTATCTGGGGAACCGGGTTCGCGTCTCCGCTCCTCCACATGCAGCTGCTGGGTGACCTTGGGCCAGTCACACTTCTGTGAAGTCTCTCAGCCCCACTCACCTCACAGAGTGTTTGTTGTGGGGGAGGAAGGGAAAGGAGAATGTTAGCCGCTTTGAGACTCCTTAAAGGGAGTGAAAGGCGGGATATCAAATCCAAACTCTTCTTCAGGACAGGAATGGGGAGGCTGTGGCCTTCTGGATGTTGGACCCCCAGTTCTCCCCAGCCAACATGGCTAATAGTCAGGGATGATGGGAATTGTGGTCCAGAAACATCAGGAAGGCCACAGGTTCCCCATCCCTGAGCATAGGCTGTAACATAGAGGACCGGGTGTGATATAAGAGAAGGGGGAGGATGAGCGGGTGGAGGGCTGCAAACAATAGATTTAATTTGACCTCAGATATATTATATGGAAAGTTTCCTTTCTTGAGGGTTTGAACCCAGAACAATGTTTGGAATCCAGATGTTTTAAGCTTTTGTTCTAGTTAAATTTCATTTGTTTAAAAAAAGCTGCCGTTGCAGCAGTATGGGGGATTTCTGAGAGACAACAGAAGTTGTGCCAAAGCTCACTGCAGAGATTTGAGCAGCTGGAGTTCAGCACATGTGGAGCTAATCAGCTACAGAGTGCTTTCCACTTTGCATTGGAGGGAGTAGGGTGGGTGAATCTCCCCAAACATCTTCCCCTTTTCTAGATAATGGGGAGCATTTGCCATTTTCCTTTCAATGGATTTGTGCCTTTGCAACACTTTGCAGATTGTCAAGAATTACTGGAGTGAACTTAAATGACAAGTCCAGGGCCATTTTTGATGTTTCAGCGATCCTTTGTCAACAAGACATGTTCTAGAGGTTCCTCACACGCACCTCTAGGGAGTACCCAATTTGGTAAAATTTCCAGAAAACTGGCTTAGATGCAATGAATCAAACTCCATGGATTAGTGTGTGCTTAGACCTGTTTTGGAAAGAAGGGTAGCATTAAGATACTGTGGCACTTTTGTTGCCTCTCTTCCTAATGAGAGGAAGAAGAGATTCAGCCTGTGGAGGCCCCAAACCTGAAAATGATACAGTAGCTGGGAAAGATGAAAATGAAGAGGACTGTGGGCAACAATACTGTTTTGACTGCAGGTGTCTTTATAGCTTTGAAATACATCAAGGCCCTCTAGATATTGGTGTATCAATATGGGATTTGGGTTGTATTTCAACACTGCGCAAGTGGATTGCCATTTGCACACTGGCACTACCCTTCCTCTCCTTCGTCTGAATGCTGCCCTATCTGCTTTGGAAGGACCCACATCCCTCTGGGATACATGTTGAGGGTGCACGAGGGGGCTGCAGGGGAGAGGAAGGGGGAATTCCATTGCACATGCAAACGTCTGTTGTGCAAACTGAACCACAGCATTGGGTCAAACCTGATAAGCTTCTGATATTGGTACAAGGGGGGGGGGACTGGGTAGGTGCAGAAAGTTTCTTACCAGTCCCCTGCTCCATGAAATTATTTAAATATATAGAATCCAGCAACCCTTTTAAAACATTGGGATGGTGCTAAAAGAGAGAGATCCTACAGCAGGGGATGGGGAACCTGAGGCCCTCCGGTTGTTGGCCCAGCTCCCATCAGCCCCAGCCCACACAGCCAATGATCAGGGATGATGGGAAATGTAGTCCCAACAACAATTGGAGTGCCATAGTGGATTTGCAGGGTTATAGGTCATAAATCCTGTTTTTCCTGAAATCCAGGGGTGGGGGTAGGAAAGTGCTGTGGAAAATTCTTATGAATGGCTGAAACGGATGATAATATCAAACTTCTTAAAACTGGTCCTCCCATGTGGAGATAGCTGGCTGATGGAGACGGTTGGGTGTGTGTTGGTTTCTGACAGGTCACTGTACTCCTCTTTCTCCTCCAAGAGCAACGGAGTTGAAGAAATGACCTTTCTTTCCTCTCTACTGAATACTTTCTGGCATAGATTTGCCAACCCCACCCTCCTGTGGCATGTCAGAATTTCTGTTGGATTTCAGTGCTGGAAAGCAAACTTTGAGGGGGAAAAGAATGACTTGAAGCAAAATGAAACAAGCTGCACTTCCACTGTCCTTCAGGCAGTATCAATGGGCCTTTCTAAGGAGGAGTAGTTTATGGCCATGCACGTTTCAAATTGTCAGTATAAATCCTTGGTTATTAAGAGCATGTTCTTTCTTTTCTTAAAAGCTCGCAGCTGGTTGGGGGAAGGGGTAGAATCATAAAAGTCTTAACCTGGTGAGCCAAAAACCAAATAAGGAACAGCCCGATGCTCCAAGTGGAAATAAATGGGGCTTGCATTGGCAGAGCATTTGGAGAATCTGGAGCCTGAGCCTTCAAAGTTTTTTTCTTTTTCTTTTGCATTATGATGGAAACTAACTGTTAGGAACTGGGAATTGAACTGGAAGCCCTGCCCTGGGCTGGAATTGGAGAAAGGCCAGCTGTCTCAGCAGCAACTTCTTGGACTGTAAAGAGAGGAGAAAGAAACTACAGAGCAGTAAATAACTTCAGGTTCACCCAAAGTGTTTTATCTGCAGAAAGGGGTAAGGACTCTTCCTGACATGGCCCAGGTGTTGCAGCTGCACTTTGGAACCTGCCTGTGGGCAGCTCTGATGCTCTGTGTGTTTGCTGGATCCCGGAGACAGACAGGTAGGAAGCTCACCCACAACGGGAGAAGGCTGCTCTGCAGTGGGCAGCCAAGATATTTCTGTTATTATCAATGCAACCGTTCGGGATATTTTGTGCATGAGTGCCAGTGGAGGGTTTTTCATGGGCTTTTTTCAGGACTAAGGTTATCTGATAAAACTCAAGAAAGGATTGCTACTGTGCCAAAGAAAATAAGTCAGGATCTTGCTAGAGTGCAGACACAGATACTTTCTACTGAGTTTTCACACACCCCTTTCACATACTTTCTAAGGAATGCTATACGTATCAACGACTCTTCCTCTGTTTAATCTCTGAAACAAGCATCCGTTTGTATGGGACACTCATGCAGCTCTTCTCTCTTGGAATTAATAGCATGTTAACATCATCTGGGAATTTTCCAGCAGCCTTCAAACATAGGTGGCAGCTATGAGGCAGGTGCTTTGTGGGGAAAATCTTGACTTTATTATTATTTCTGCAGTGGTTTACTCTGTTGCTGTATTCTGCTTCCAATTGCTGCTCGCACTGTTGCATTCACAAAATGGCAAATGGTTTTGGACTAACAATTCCAGAGAGGGCTAGTTTCTGACTGGTCTATTTATATACTGAATTTCCGTAGCCGTTTTCTTGATACCTCACTCTCAGAAGCAAGAGTTTGAATTTACCGTAGTGATATGATTGCATTGGTAAGGTAATCAAATGTGAAGTTGCCAGGTCCTGGTTAGGAAAGCAACTCTTGTGCCTTAAAAAAAAGTGTCAGAGTTATTATTATTATTATTAATTTATTATACTTCACCACAAGGATTAAGTTAAATGTTAAAGGTTAAGTTACAACAATTTAAAATACAGCCGTCTAAAACAAACCACATTCACAATAATTGGATAGGTCCCAAAAACATACACCTCGGGTGGCAATGGCCAGGAGAAAAGCAATATTTTTAAAGGTAGCACAAAATAGGGCTTTTCATATCATTTACTGAAGGCATAGGATGCCTGCCACTGCCAACAGAACCTTTTTTCTTTTTAAAGGCTTGGAAGTCACTTGGGTGAACTCAACAAAACAGATGTTGAGAACTATACTACCTTCACCATTAGTGTTATTTTAATGGAATATTTCTGTTCCTGCCTGTCAGTCTCAAAAGACTTCCTGAATTATGTATTATGGAGAAGTGAAATGCAGCTGCAATCTGAGCTTTAATTCAAAATTGAAGACAGATGGCTTTGATCAGGAGACTGCAACCTGGCTAGAGGCATCATCTTTTCTAAGCAAAAGTGCACAGCCTCATTCTCCAAGCAACTTCTGTGAGTTTTTCTCCATGACTCTGGGGAGAATTACTCTAGAAGGGAAAGCTGGAAGCTGTCTGCAATAAGGAAAGTTACAGAAACAGCAGAGGTTATATTTCTTGCAGGCACCTCCTTAGCTTAATCTAATAATCCCAATGATGAAATTCAGAAAATACATTTCTAGAGCAAGCCTAACCTCTATTTTAGTTCTTATCTTGCCTCTGTGAGTTGAGAACCTTAACTTTTTACATCTGTGCCAAAAATGAAAATATTGTAGATCAGGAGTTCCCACTAGCTTTTTCATTCCGACAATACACTGAGCCTCCCTGTGCCTTATTCCCAAGGGTACTTGCCTAGTTTACCGTATTTTTCGCTCTATAACACACACCCGACCATAACACACACATAGTTTTTAGAGGAGGAAAATCCGTAGGCATGCCACCCGTAGGCATTCCCTCCATAACACGCACAGACATTTCCCCTTACTTTCTAGGAGGAAAAAAGTGAGTGTTATGGTGCAAAAAATACGGTATATATATTATTATACTCCACTTTACGTCCCTGGCTTTTTAGAGCCTGTCAACCTCCTTCCCTCCCACCTCATGGCTTTCAGAATTAACCTTTATATCATTGCATTTTGTATGTTTTCCGATTCTAATTACACACGTTACAAAATAACTCAAAATTTAAATAAATATGGAAAGGTAGAAAGTTTCTCATTACAAGACTTCAAACAACCCTGCTAGTGATGTTAGTTGCTTACAATAATCTTTCAGATATCGTATAAATTTACTCCAGTCCTTTTGAAACACTTGATCTTGTTGGTTTTCAATTTTTCCTGTCAGCTTCTGTCAGTATTTTTTCTTGTCAGAGTTCTGCAAAGTCCATCATCTTCAACTGCCACTCTTCTTTTGTTGGTACTTCGTTGCATACATAAATAGTCTTTTATCTTCCCTTAGTATCTCTTCACTCACTAAACCCAATAAAAAGGCTTCTGGTTTTTTAACAAAAGTATTTTTAAACAATTTCTTTAACTCATTACGGTATATATCATTTCCGAGAAAGCCTTTACCTCTTTACAAGTCCACCACATGTGCTAAAATACACCTTCCTTTTCCTTACATATCCAGCACTCATTAGTTCTTGTCTTATACATTTTGGCAAGTTTAGCTGGTGTTAAATACCATCTATACATCATTTTCATAACATTTTCTTTAAGTGCGCTGCATGCAGTAAAATTAATACCTTCCTTCCATAACCTTTCCCATGATTCTAATTGAATATTATATCCACAATTTTTAGCCCAATGTATTATCACAGTTTTAACCTCTTCATCTTTGGTACGCCATTCCAAGATACTTGCCTAGTTTTGGACTCCACAGTATAATGCACTCCAGACCGGCTTCTGTATGCAACTCCACTTGCAAAATATGGCCTGGTGCTGCCTCCCACAGTCCCTAGCAAAGAAATCTGGGAACAGCTGAACTTTTTGGTTTGGGGACTAGTGGCCCTTCGGTCATTGGTGAAATGCAACTCCATCATTCTTGAGCACTCACAATGTTTGCTGCAGCTGATGGAAGTTGTACTTCACCAACATCTGGAGGGCCACGGGGCCCCCACTTCTGGTCTAGCCTACGGGTTGTAACAATGGAGCGCATGAGTCCCTGCCAGGGGAAAATGCAGGATATAAATAAATATATAATAATGCCTAAACAGAGAAAAATATTAAATGCAGAACCAGCTAAGTATGAATACATAAAATAACGAGATAAGACTTCAGTATAACTTAGCATGTTAAGTTAAAACAATATACAACAACATGAAATGGAGGAAGTTCCGTGACCTTTAAACAGGCTACCTCACTTACAGCAAATTTCATCCTTTTGAACAAAATACAGTAGTTCTACGTTTTACTGTGATCATTGCAGTATACTTTATTAACTTTATCAGCATGCAGCGGAGGCTGGTCCACTGGGGCTACTGGGGCACAGACCTCCCACTGAAAATGCCTAATAATAATAATAAATTTTATTTATACCCCGCCCTCCCCGGCCAGAGCTGGGCTCAGGGCAGCTAACACCAATAAAATCACAATAAAAACATAAAAGGAGAAAAAGAGAGAGGAAAAAAAACACCCCAATTTAAAATACAGGTTAAAATGCAATTTAAAATGCAGCCTCGTTTTAAAGTAGCTGATAAATCAAGACCATAAGGGGAGGGAAACATAAGGGTCAGACTGAGTCCAAACCAAAGGCCAGGCAGAAAAGCTCTGTCTTGCAGGCCCTGCGGAAAGATGTCAAGTCCCGCAGGGCCCTAGTCTCTTGTGACAGAGCGTTCCACCAAGTTGGGGCCAGTACTGAAAAGGCCCCAGCCCTAGTTGAGAGCAATCTAACTACCTTGCAACCTGGGACCTCCAAAATGTTGTCATTTGTGGACCTTAAGGTCCTCCACGGGCCAGAATAATAATAATAATAATAATACTCCCCCAAATCTCTAAGCCAAGCAGTCTTTCCTGTTCCACACACAAGGTGGGGGGGGGTCACATGTCAGTGGGGGGGGGGTGGAGTCAGAGGCAGAAGTGGGTGGAAGAATGGATGTAATGCTTGGCTTTACACAGCATAATCCAGCCTTGCAAAAACCAGAGTCCCTACTCACATGTCTCTCCGTCCTGATGAGAATGAGGCATTATTGCAGATCAAGCAACGCACTCCAGTCAGACAAAGAACCCAGAAGGGTGCAGAAGTAGGATAAGTGAGGAGCATGATCTGGAGAGGAGCCATTGTCTAGAGGAAATCCCTCAGGCCAGCTGAAAAGGCCTGGAGGGCCTGAGGTTCCCAACCCCTGACTTAGTCCAACCGGCTTTAAAAGGCCTGAAACATTTTGAAGGGGAAACCCTCTGGGAGGTTTATATGCAAGGATGGAGCCTCAGCCAGTGGCAGACTGTCTGTTGGAGTTGTGTATGAGGGAGCTAGGAGAGAACAAGACCATGATGAAGTAAATATCAAAGCTATGCTCTGATTGTTAAATAAATGAAGCCACATTATATTGAAGAAATTTGGCATCTGTCTTTACTGGTGTACCCGAGAGAACAAAACAGATTGTATCATTATTGCTCCCCATTTATGGACTTCTCTCCGCAGGCTCACCTGGCACCTTCATTACTTACCTTTAGGTGCCAGGTGAAAACGTTTCTCTTTCACAAGCTGTTTGGCTGATTAACATTCTATGGCCTTTTAAATGTGTTTCTGGGAAGTGGGTTATTCGTTTTGTTTTTGTTTTATTATGTATTTTGTGTTTTTATTTTGTATTTTTATATTGTGAACCTCCCTCTGATCTTCATATAAAAAGTGGTATACATTTTTTTAAAATAATAAGAAAGATTATTTTATAATAAGTGTTATAACTGAGATTTTTACCTCAGGTTAATATTGAACACAATAAAATAAATCTCAGAAAATCAGGCATTTATGGGAAGGAGGATAGGTGAAGAGATGTTGATTTAAATACTATTTTCTCTATTGTTTTTCCAGATGAACAAATTGACCTCCAGGATGCTCCAGATACAAATGGGGTTGAGAATGCTGGCATCATACTAGAGGTAATTTAGGCAAAAGCAAATCCACAAAGAAAAGGATGTGAGGTTCCTTCACCTTTGGCATGGCCTGCCGATATCACTGCAACAGCCACAACTTCTTGGCCTACAGCTATCCAACCTTTCATTTTGTTGGTGCCAGGAGGAGAAGTGTGATTGTCATTGTGTAGGAACAAGGACACACTTCTGCCCCTTCTTTAGTACTGAGGAATGTGGCTGTGTTAGGTGTGAAGATGGTCACTGTGCATCTAGGAGCTTAGGAATCTACCATATACAGTGGTACCTCGGGTTAAGTACTTAATTCGTTCCGGAGGTCTGTTCTTAACCTGAAACTGTTCTTAACCTGAAGCACCACTTTAGCTAATGGGGCCTCCTGGTGCTGCTGCTGCGCCACCACCGCACAATTTCTGTTCTCATCCTGAAGCAAAGTTCTTAACCTGACGTACTATTTCTGGGTTAGCGGAGTCTGTAACCCGAAGCGTATGTAACCTGAAGCGTATGTAACTCGAGGTACCACTGTATTGAGTTGGCAGCAGCTTTTGAGAGTGACTAGGGAAACCCAGTCAGATGGGCAGGGTATAAATAAAGTATTATTATTATTATTATTATTATTATTATTATTATTATTATTTATTATATTAAGCGTTTCATGCAGGGGACATTCCGAGCTCTACTTGGAGATGCCAGAGATTAAATCTGGGACCTTCTGCCAGCAGATTCTCTACCACAGCAATTGGTTACTGTTACCAATGCTTGAGGCAAATTTCAAAATTTTTGTATAGGGTATGGTAGCAATGGCCCTCAATAACATTAGTGCTCCGATTTGTTTTCTCTTGGCTCTTCAGTTTCGACAGAGATCATTATACTCCACAATGCCCCCCTTTTTTTACAGCAGCTCCATATTACTAAGGATTTCAGGTTCTCTTTTACTTCAGCTAAGGCACCGGTTGAAGCTTCAGTGAGGAGAAATGGAACTCCCGAGAAACACTGTTTTCTGTTTATGTAAGCTATGGTCCAGAAGATGGCAGTCTTGGGCTACTTCTGCTCATTAGACTGAGCTAGCTGGCTGGGCTATAGGAAGGAGATATGGAAAGATTCTGAACTCTTGATTGTGCAACAGCCCAGTTGAGTGACAAGAGAACACATTCAGTACTGGGCTACCAACATTTGCTGTTTCACCACTTTCTTTAACAGCAGTATTTCTTAAGGTGATGGTCTTCATCCTTCAGAATTGGAACCCACTGTTAACCTTCAACAGGGAACCCATGCTTAATATTTATTCTCCCTCTGTATGTGTGAACCTTCCACACCCTTCCTTTTTAAAAAATAATCTTAAATACACACACACCATTGCCACCAAAACAGTGGTGATATCAGTGATGAACTCTGTTTATTATATTGGAGCACAATTCATTTTGAGGTCTCAAGCAGCCAGATGCAGATGGGTATCTGAGCAGTAATCTTCACTTAATGTCCGTGAGCTTTGCTTAGCCTGTATCAGAATTTCCTGCCCTTATTTGTGTTGAAGAGCTAGAATCAGGAATGCAGGAAACAAATCTCCTCTAGGAGCAGAAATGATGTGGTATTGGATAGTTCCACAATCCTGCCGTTGTGAACAATATTCTCTTGATGATCCCTCACTCCATCTGCCATGCCTAGCAGTCTAAAAGACACCCAAGTTTGACAACATGCCTGTAGATGGGTACAGGCTATGTTGCAAAGGAAACTTTGGATAAGGAGTCACAGGGCTAGAATGGAGATAAAATTAATCTAGCTCTAGGCACGGGAAATTTGCATAGCTGTCAACTTTTCCCTTTTCTTGTTTTTCGAATCCTATTCGAAATAAGGGAATTTCCGTTTAAAAAAGGGAAACGTTGACAGCTATGGAAATTTGTGACCCTCCAGATGTTGTTGGACTTCACTACCCAATGGTCAACGGTTAGGGATGACGGGAACTATAGCTCAACATCATCTGGATATTGGTTCCCCATCCCTGCATTGGCCCAAAGCTAGGACTGCCAAGAGTCCTTTTTATCACCAGTTATTTCTCATGAGCCAATCTAAGCTGGATTGTAGATGCTGTGAATAGAGAAGAGTCCACAACAAGCCATTTGAATGGTGTCAGGAATTAGTTTAATAACACAACCCAGAATACGCAAGCAAGTAAGCAAGCCAAGTCACATGCAACAACAGAAGACAAATTTTATCCTCCTGGCCATTAGCCACTCTGCCTTGAGCAAAAATTAATTCTCGAGCATGATCTCTTCTTACCACAGAGAAAAAACTGTCTGCTGATCCTCACAATTCTATTCTTTTTCTTTCAGTTACTTTGGAGAGGAATTGAAATTATGGCCAATGAGACAATCAGGATTGAGGATGAGGAGTTTGCCTCTCTGCGTCCCACCAAGCGATTACTCCGGGTCTTTCAGCATGAGATTCCAAAAAACCCAGACGGGATTGAAGAGTACCTGGACTTCCTCTCACAGTCTGACACCCCTATAACTCCACTGGAATTCAAGAAGCTCATCTTTACCACTGTCTACTGTGCTTACCAAATTCGCTCCATTCAAGGCCTGGAGAAAAACCTCTGGATCAACCTTTTCTCTCAGCTGGTTATTGAAATACTCCGTGATCTCTGCAAACGATTCTGTTCGAAGGAATCTATGGATTCTGTTCAGCTTCTGGCCTCTAGGCCTTGGCAGGAAATGCCTGTCTATATTTCTGCACTGAAGAAATTCTACCGGTCTAGCCTAGCCAGGACCCAAAGAGCCTCTCATCCATAAAGGGGAAATCTTGGTCCCTCTAAGCCAAATTAATATGCAAATATATATTTTTAGGTTCATTCTCCAGCAATGTGCACAGAAGTGTCACCCTTCCTGTTTTCTTATCTCTGGTGTAGCTGCTGCTTAGCTTTTCACTGGATTTCTATGATTAGCATGTTGTTCAAGGCCTCTGCCCTGCGCTCTCTATAGGACATGCAGTTCAGACAGCACTTTGCTGTTGATTGGAATTGGGTTACTGAGGAACATGGAGTTACATGTCCCTGCTCTTGGCATTTTTATGTGTTACAATGCAATTTTGTGTGTAGCGAAAATTACAAGAAACCAGATCCATGTTAAACACTAGGGAACTCTTACAAATTGTAAGAACTGTTTACCAAAAGAACATGTATCTTCTTAGAAGGGAGCTTTTACGAAATTATGGACAAGCATCAGTTCAGGAGGCTTTATGTCAGAAAGAAAGTGATGAGACTGAATGCCCAATGGGGCAGTCCTTCCAGCTTAGTGTTTCTTCTTGTAGAACATAAAAGTCTTCAGGTACAGTGTACAATTTGCCCTAAAAGCCACTATGTCAGAAAAGGGTTAGTTTAGTTCTACTAGGTTTGGCATCCAGACAACAGTTGAGCAAGCCGATTGGGCACCTGAGGTGGCGCGCGTGCCCTGTGCCCAGGGGCGGGGCCAGCCGCTCATGGGGGCACCGCGGGGCCTCCAAGGAGTCTGCCTGCCTCCTCCCACTCAGTCACCCTACAGCTGAGGGGGAGGCAATGGGCGGACTGTTTGGGGCAGCGTGGGGCCTGCGGGCGCTCAAGCCACCGCGTCACTCCCAGAAGAGACGCATGGCTCAGGTGCACTGCAGGCCCCGTGGTGAGTGTCGCCCACCATTTTGTCACCCCCCTCAGTGGGGACACCCAGGGCGGACCGCACCTACCGCATCCCCCTTGCTATGTCCCTGCATCCAGACCATTTGAAGGAAGCAGTTAGCAAATTTAGTAAGTCTGTTCCACGACCTGCAACTTTAACCACTGAATGTACCATAAGCAAGCAAGCTTGATTGGCTCAATATATGAATCAAATATGCTTTGTGTGATAAACAGTGCACTGGGGAAGCCATAACTGAATTGTGGTATCAAACACTTGTGGAAATTTAATTTTGAATGTACAGTGGTATCTCAGGTTAAGTACTTAATTCGTTCCGGAGGTCTGTTCTTAACCTGAGACTGTTCTTAACCTGAAGCACCACTTTAGCTAATGGGGCCTCCTGCTGCTGCTGCACCGCCAGAGCATGATTTCTGTTTTCAACCTGAAGCAAAGTTCTTAACCTGAAGCACTATTTCTGGGTTAGCGGAGTATGTAACCTGAAGCGTATGTAACCTGAAGCGTATGTAACCTGAGGTACCACTGTATTAAGGAATGTGCCGTTTAGGGAGCTGTCTGTATGGGATTAGTTAACAGAGTTTGTAAGCAAATAAGACTAGAGTGTTGCATATGTTCTGGTTGGGACCTGATATAAACTTTTAAGGGCTATGCTACCTTTTAAAATGTGAATATATATACTTGTGACAGCATTGTCTTAGCCAAGAAATAGCTTTAGTGTTGCCCTTGGCTTTTTAACTTAATCAATCATTGCCTGTATGCAGAAGTGGGCTTCAGCAGGTGTCTGTGCCGGAATATCCCAATCCTACACCAGTTGTATTGGTCAAAATGCAGCATGCCAGGGCCAAGCATACAGGGAATAGATGCCCCAGACCCAAACATGGAAACAATGCTTTTAAAACAGCAGAAAAACTTATACCACAGAACAGAACTCAGTGGGTTTGGGTACCATTCATTTGCTGTTAAAGTGGCTCTAGGCAGCCGCATAGCTTTGCCCAGTGGACGTATGTCTGGCTTCAATAACAGAATTTAACCATTTGCAGCTCCAAAGCTTATTAATATGGAGACAACTGAGTTGCTCTTCAGGCACCTAACCTATCTGTTGAAGGCACCAACTGTGGTCATCAATATATGCAATAGCCAATAATACATTGTTAACAACACAGCTGTGCACACACAGAGGCCAGAAGTGTTAAGTGGGTGACATTCCACATCATGCATGATGGAGTTTCACCCTTCTCCTGTCTCTCATGCAGTCTTCTGTGTTCCCTCCCATTCTTGCTCTGGACAATGCCCCAACCATCTAGAGCAGATTATGGGGTGCACAGAGGGGAAAGGGGAATCGTTTCCACCATCTGTATTCTGCTAGTGAATAAATACCATTGGATTTACCCTATTTAGTTGATTAATTAGAGGGGGGCATTTTTAATTGCAGGGGCCAACTAAGGGCAGACGTGTTATTGGGTTTAAGGTTATGTTGGTTCCAGTTTTTTTATGGAAGTAGTTAATGCTTATTAACTCACACTTCCTTCAATATTGAGTTTTTGGCAATATTAAAATTTATGTAAATTAACAATTGCCTGTTAGTTAATTGATACCTCTCTTTGTAACCAATCTGCCTCACATTCTTTAATAATTAGCAGCTTCAAAACATACTACCATGTTCCATGAACTGGTGATGGAGGTAGCTATATCTAATCTAATACAAATCAATCTAATACATCAAAACAGACAAGGAAACCCAGTACCTTTTCTCTCAGGATTTTATTGAGTTCATTATTTTCATTACAGACACCCATCTCTCAGAGTGTTGGTCTGCATTTGCAGTGGATGTTATCAACTCCCAAGTGCCTTGCCGAGTCTTTCATAAGTTCTTCCAGTATTCCCATAAGCAGTTCCTTTATTCACATCTCATTTCACTGCCCCTATTTCTTCTACTCCCCAAGCTACCTCATGCTTTATGCTTAAATCAAACATCAATAATGAACAAAACACACATATCCCGTGAAGGTCATTCTATGAATGAATGAGTGGGAGAAACAACAATGGCTCTGCAGTCAGAACACAAGCGTGCAGCATAAGGAATGCACTGGACATACAATAGCATGCTCTTAACATTGTCATGTGAAAGATGACGTCCGTCCAGGACCTGCACCAGAGCCTACTGCATCTTGGCTTCTCTTATGCCCTTTTCATATATCTGTTTAGATTCTTGACCCTGGAGACATGTTGGCATCTGGAGGCGGTTTTGTCTTTGTCTCGGGATAGACCAGGAATCCAGTGAAGGTGATGTACTTGCCATGGTTGCTATAGGCACCATAGCCATCGTGCTGGTGGCTGTAGAGCCAGACGGTGTCGCCATATTGCAGAGGCAGCATAATGCTCTGGCTCTGCATCTCGCGCCTTTTGGAGTGGTTGTCATCGTAGATCATCGCCTGAACCTCGTTGTGGTTCTTCATCAGTTTCACGGACATGGTTTTGAAGGGCATCTTGCCAATGGTGAAGGAGAAATAGTAGGCGCCTGGAACGCGACACGTAAAGATGCCGGTGGAGAAATTGAAATCTTTCCCAATGTTCACAAATTCTGTGTCAAATGTGATTGGCTCGTGCTGGGTTTGCTTCTCATCTGACCCCAGGAGGCTTTCCGAACGGGCAGCAGAAAAGGCTGAGCGAGTATCCTGCGATCTGCTGGGCTGGTCCGAAAACAGGTGCTTCTCTGAGATTTCGTTCTGGTTCGTTGAAAGTTGCTGAATTACATTAGGTGAAGAAGGCCCTGAAGTTTCTCCTAGCTCTTGGGAACCGACACTGTTTTGAAAATAGCTGGATGTGTCTGGATAGATGAGGTACCCATTGAAAGTTGTATAGGGACCTACATTGCTGTAGAGGGCATATTTGGGATCTCCATGTAAGCGCAGCCAGACTGTGTCACCGTAGTCCAACTGCAACATGGCACTCTGGCTTGCCACTTTCCGCTCTTTACGGTGATGCTCATCATATACAATGGCTTGAACCTCGTTCTTGTTTCTCATCAGCATGACGGACAAGTTTTTCTTGGGGTACTTTCCAACCGTGAAGGAGAAGTAATAGGCTCCAGGGATACGGCATCGGAATAATCCAGCTTTGGGGTCAAAGTCCCCGCCAATGTTCACATAGACTTTGTCAAAGGTGATCACCATTTCAGTGCTGCCTTCCATACTGCTGGTTCTAGCGACGGAGAAAGCAGACCGGAACTCAGATCCAGAATCAGCAGGGAAGCCGTAGACAATGGAGCAGGTGATTTGACACAGGAAGCCAAACAAAAGTTGGGTTCTCAGTTGAGTCGTCATATCTAAAGAATTTTTTTAAAAAAGTGAAGGGGACAACATTTTAGTTGAAGTATTTCAAAACAAGGTAAGAGCAGGTTCAGCGCTGCAGCTTGATCACACTCAAAACTGGAACAGATTATCAGCAGGGAGGGAAGCATTTGAAATCCAAGCACCAAAGATCCTGTGGCAATCCATGTAAGACTACCATACCTTGACCAGTCTCAGCTGGCATCAGCCCACACGTTTATGTATGAACAGGAATGAACTCCAAGGGCATATCCAACTCTGACTGTTTAAAATCAAAACCATCCAGAACAATACCCTTTGATGTGGGAAAATGTGGCATGGGGGAAGTTGGGCTGGCCAACTTTCTTAAGTGCCAGCTGTGACATGAGTCATCATGGATCAGTGTTGGAAGGTGGGGTGATAGTGGAGGAGACTGCTGGAGTTTCATGTGAATCCAACCATTCAACATGTGTCTGCAGACAAGCCCTGCAGACTTCTAAACAGAGCTCTATTTGTTGCTATGGCAACCTAATTCTGTCCAATATTTTAGTTGTTTCTCCATTTTTAACCAGTATTTGTTCACCTAAACCTACTATTGACATTTCTCTCCCTTTTCAGTTGAACACTGCTGTCTGGTTTTAAGGAACACTGATTGCTAATTCAAGATGCTTTGCCCACTGAGAGCAAGAGGTCCGGAAACTATTGTTAACAGGGCTAGATTCAAAAACAGAGCTTGGGGTGGTAGTGGAGGTAAATGTATTTTAAGCATAGAATTCTTTATTACAATAAAATAAATTATCATATATACAAGCACTCCAAAAATAAATCCTTAATAGGCCAAATCTGCTTACGGTCTCCACCAAAGCATCAAATAAATGGGTTTGGCTCATCTTCAAAGATATTGCAGAGGTTTTAGCCTATTAAGGATTTATTTCTGGAGGGTTTGCTTATATAATAATTATTGTGATAAATAATTCCTTGGTTTAGAATGTATTTCCCATTTCACTCTGACTTTGACTGCTAGTCCCCCCTGCCTCCTTTTCCTAAGGTGCCTTGCTTGTTTGCATGCCAGGGCTGGATGTGATTTGGTCACCCATCAAAGGGTTTGGGTGATGATGAGATGTGTGGGCTTTGTCCTGCTTAGCCTATTAGCAGCTCTGGAGTAGGCAAATGTAAACAGAGCTGCTGAGATCTAGGGCTGCTCCCTGGTTGGTTCCAGAAAGGCTACTTCACTGCCAAACAGTAGGGGCATTTCACTGGGAAAATTAGGAAAAAAGTGAGGGGGGGGGGACGACAACATGAAAATGAATACACCATTGTTCACAAACCTGATTTTATCATTTGGTAGGCTAAAACTCCAGACAGATAATCCAGTTCCACCCCCCTGGATGAGGCAATCTGCATGCAGCTCCACACACAGGAGGGGATGGAACCAGAAAGCACAAAGCACAATGTCTATATTAGCAGTAAAAACCAGACCTTTCGTGAAAGGGAGGGGGATCCAAACTACAGGATAGAAATAGATTGGGTTGCCTACCATAAACAACCATCGATGGTCCACGAGAAACACAGATGAGAAAGAACTAAATGCATTTCCCTCCCTGCTCCAATATATATAATCCTAATGGCAAGAGGCCAAAGCATGATCTATTGGCACTTTCAGCCTGAGAACAAACCTGGCAGTCATGGCACAGACATGGAGCTCTTTTCACTGTCCTTTCTTTCTTGTGCTCATTAAAACATCACTCAGTCTGAGAGCTCAATGGCTGGGGTCTCTTGTCTGCACTGTCTGTCACTTCAGAGCTGGCCCACTGCCAGGTGGCAGCCTATTAATTTAGAAGGCTGTGCTGTTGGCATCAAAGGGTTTCAAAGGCAAAGTGCTAGAGATACCATGAAAAAGATACGCTTCGCCATGTGTGTATGTGTGTCTGGAAACTCTGAAGCACAAGCAGAAGTAAAGCAAGTGGCCTACAGGTGTTGGGATCCTCTTCTAGGGAGAGATGCTGGTAGGAAGAAAAAATACTGTCGTGAGGATTTCAGTCCTGGTTGTCTTTACTCTCAGGCCTGTGTCTCAAATTCCAGGCACAAATCTGGACTTCTGAATGGTTTGATCTGTCTAAATCAACAGTTGCATAATTAGAAATAGAGGGAAATATCAGGTCTCTTTTATCCCCGTGTGCTGCAAACAGCAACTGCTTTTGAGCAGACCCCTTTCATGTAAAACCTTTGCACGCTCATTACCCCAAAGCTATGAAGACTGTGTCTACAGGAGGTTTCCTCTCAATTCTCTGGTACGATAGAATAGTAAACACATTCACTATTTTCACATTCACAGAACAGGAAAAAAAATACGCCTTCACTCAAAGCTGCTTGATGTACACTTTTTTACTCCAAAGCCACATGTTTCAGTTTTTATCTAAGTAACTGCTTCTAAATTAAGATATTATAAGGTTGAATCCAGATCCTGTGAGCAGTTTCCACTCGTGAAATGGGACTCTCTCACCACACTCCTCTCCCATAATGGTTTAACATTTTCCCGAGTTCTCAGAGTGGTTTACCAGTCAATCCCTCGTTCCAGAGAACTTTGGGAATTGTAGCTCTGCAGGGGGAATACGGGGTCTCCCAACAACTCTCAACACCTTAATATACTACAGTTCCCAGGAGTTTATTTTTTTTGGGGGGGGCGGGAGCCATGGTGACTCTTTAAAGTGGTACCATAGTGCTTTAAATGCATTGTGGGGGTGAGGCCTACATGAGACTTAAATTCAGTGCCCAATACAAGCCCCACATTTAACAGGAACTGGCTCCACTCAGCTCTGAATGGCGCAGAAGGACAGCTTTGTATCTGCCACACAATTGTCTCTATGAGCATTAAAAGTGGTATGAGAAAGACTGTGTGTATGCAGAGGTGCTTTGAAACAATCGCAAAACCCTGCAAAGCATGTTTACCAGAGGTGAAAATGGGATGAATGTACATGTCATGAGAAGCAATCTGTTTCAAACCACCTTCAACTGTCTCCAGTCTCAGTCTGTGGATCCTTAGTGCATTCAGATATTATGGCCACAAGATTGCACTGAAGCCCTGGAGGGCTGCTATGTCTTTGTTCATACTCAGGCTGGGGATGACAGCAAAGGACTGAGCTTGACAGCATGTAGCCAGCATTGTTCCAAAGCACGTCTTATTCTCTGGGACAGGTTCAGCATTTCTCAGAGAGGCAGCTGGTAGCTGCTATGCAAAAAGGGCTTGCAGACTTGAAGACGTCTCCACTGAATGCTGACCCCCATGGTCCCTGAAACAACAACTGCCCTGTTACTGCTTCAGTGTTAATTTCCGGATAAAGTCATTATAGAAAAGGCTAAATTTAGCCGCTTTGCAGCAGCTCTTGGATGAAGTAGCCACTTAGTTTCATTTTGAATTAGAGCTCTTCCTAAATAGTCAGCAAATTATTTGCATTTTCTCAGAATTCCAAATCTCCCTTTGACAAAGGTGTCAGAATGGTTTGATCTTCTGTCTCAATCAATAGTCATTCATCAGAAATAGAGGGGACTATTGAGCTACTTTTATCTGCAAACATTTTTAAACCACAAAAATATCATGAAATGCCTTTGTACATGCGTACATTCAGTTCACATTAAAGGACAACCTACTTAACTCACACTTTCTGAAAGAAGATGGAAACCGAAACACAGCCATCCCTTCAGATTCATACTTCTCTGAATTTTGCAGTGCCCTTCTCCGGCCAAGTAATATGGACAAAAGCGTATATACTAGTGTGAAGTGTGAAAATGTCATATAAACATGCACTACATTAGGGAAAATATGCTTTGCAAAAATGATTATATTAGGTAAAATTCCATACAAAGATGTGTGTATTAGGAGAAATTTGTACTAAATGCCGATAAATTTTTACAAGGACTTCTTTTTTCAAAGCCCAAACTGATGTGGAAATGCGGGGAACTGAATTCAAAAGTGGGAAAAATGAAAAATGGAGAAACCATCATTGACATATTCACCCATCTCTAAGCTGACTGAGCTGCAGGCTCACCCTGTGTGCTGACTGGAAGGGAGCAGTGAGCAAAGCCTGGTGCTTTTTGACTGTATGTTGTGAGCTAGGGGTGAAATGAAGCAGTTTTTCATGGCTATTGCTGGAAAAGCTGGAGAAGCTGTTAACACTGTTCAGTTTTCCAAGCCAAACATCTTGGCAAGACTGCAACAGTGACCAAGGTGCTCCTTGGCCAGGGCACTATTTATCCTCAGGCTCACCCAGATCTGAATGTATCACTGGTTTTTGTCCTCATATATTAATATAGTTTCCCAAATGTTCCCCGGATAAGAAAATACTTACAAAAGTAAAAGTGGTTATGTGATTTGTTTACATTGGTTAGAAATATTTAGCTACGGTATTTACTGCATTTGATGGCTATTTTACCAATCCTTGTGTTGTTAATGTACAAAATCCATTCCCCTCCCCCAATAAAAAAGTATGAAAGAAAGAAAGAAAGAAAGAAAGAAAGAAAGAAAGAAAGAGAATTAAATATAAAGTGCAGCTCTGGTAGTAGTGTGTCCCATTGAGAAGACTCCCATGGAAGTGAAAGGGATAAGAGATTCCATGTGGACACATTGCTCCAGGGGTTGGAAATCAGGCAGTTGAACAACTAGATCCTTCTCTGCTAAGCCAGGCATTTACTAGGTCCCATCATTAGGTAAGAACCCACTTCCAGACATCAGCAGGATCACTTTGCCTGGATTATCTAAGAAGATAAGGTGCAGGAGAAGAGAAATTTCAGTTTGAACATCCATAAGATCCTCCAAATTAAGGTGCTCCCTTGAGGGTGCAAAGCATACCTTAAATCCTTGGGCCAACACAGCCACATTCAGGTTATAAAGCTGCATATCTTCTGAAGCATACTAGGCAGGATATAAATGAGTCCAGAACATAAATTAGATGGTGATTTCTCTGTAAATGTTATTTATTAATGAAGTCAGCCTCTCGGCCATCAATCATGAACAGATGGCAATTTTTATGTGGTTATAGCACCCAGAGTGTACCCACATGTGACTCATCTTATTGCTATTAAATTAATGACCGGGAAGTCAAGAGCTGAAACATTTAACAGTTCACATATTCAGCCACTACTTTCAGCCCCTCTCAGAAATTAAGTATTTCACCATTTTCTCAGGGAAACAAATATCAATAGCCTCACATTGGTTAGAGAGGAGTTTTTCTGACCTCTGGCAAAGTCAAAATGGTAGGTGAAGTTTATCCTTGCATTTTTATGTTCATGGTGTTAAGACTGCAGGTGGTGTCCATAATGAATCTGTGGCTATGGAAAGGTGAGCCTTCTTCTAATTAATGAGGCCAGAATTTTATGAGGAGGCACAGGATAGTTCTATATTTTAATCTGGACACTGCAGATGTTCCACAAACACAGACTCTTTGGACATATGGCTAATGGATTAGACCCATGATCGAAAAAAGGTGAACTGCCTACTCACATGAAATGATGTAGCTGCACGGAATGATATAAGTACTTCTCAATATCTTGTGAGCTACATTTTTTTAAAAAAAATCCTGGTACTTTCTAGCCGGCTGCACTGTAACACATCACCCTAATGTCTTAGGACAGCTGCAAGTGTCTCAATTATATGAATCATCAAAAGCCTGTACAATGAGCAGCCTGCATGCCCTGTGGTTAGCAGAGACGTGATAAAGCTTTTTCTTTGATTTGCCCTGATACTGTGTGCTGCCTGTTCCATTCACAGGATGCTGATCCCAAGTATCAGATGATGACGCAATTTATAATTTGCGTGCATCATCACAGGAAAAAGTTAATTATACCTTAGAAGGACTGAATCTATATGAAACTAAGGCTCTGTTCGTGGTAGAAGATTTTGCCTGCCTGGTTGTCTGCATTGCCAAAAAAGAGGACACACTTTTGCATAAGCCTTGCCTATGCCAATCTATACGCATGGATCCATTTGTAGAAATAATAACTAGAACTGAGTGAGGAAGACTATGAGAAGGTGACCTGTGTACCTACCTGGATGGTCAGCAGCATAGGAACATAGCAAGCTGCCTTATAGCAAGTCCAACTATTGGTCCATCTAGCTCTGCATAGTCTACATTGACTACCAGTGGCTTTCCAGGGGTTCAGACATGGGACATTCCCAGCCCTGCCTGCAAATGCTGAGGACCTGGGACTTTCTGCATGACGTTCTGCCACTAAGTTAGAGCCCTTCTGCTTTCAAGGCTCTTGCTCATTCTTCTTAGGGTTCTTTGTCTTTAAACCAGACTTGGACCCTTCAAATAGAAGAGTGGCCTCTGTGAAGCTGCATGCCCACCCTAATGCAGAGCACTAAAACTACCCAGTATGTGGACTCTATTTCAAGTGGTAGGGTATTCACTATGACACTTAGCTCAAGGTTGATTATATAGTAATATGGGTTGGCACTTTTTGAGGGGTGCACGAATGATGATTACAGTGTTTCCCATTCCACTATACCTGATCCTTCTGCACGCCCCACCCCAATAATATAGTCTTACAAATCCCAGAGAATATGACATCGGGAATATTCCATACAATTTTGTGCATTCTAACAATGCATAAGCCTCATGGGATTTCAGTGTTAATATGCCACAGTCAAATGGGCAAAGCCTCAATGAGAAGACTTAAGTATAGGAGTCTAATTCCTCAGCTTCAGTTTATGTTGTGCATTCAATAATAAAAAAAACACCTTTCCAGCAGTTGTTCTGCAGCCTTCTGGTCCCAGAGAGATTTCCTCTGGTTTTTGGCTGGTGGAAGAAATGCACTTCTCATCCTCCTGGTACCTGATGATCTTTAACATCCCCCAGAGCTGTCTTTTTAGGTGTTTGGAAATGGCTAATGCCTGCAGAAGAAAAACTACAAACTCTCTCAAGAGCCTTTCAAAAAAACAACAACAAATCAAAACAGGTTTGTACTCAAAATGATTTTTCCCCCTGTGCCTAATTCATTTGGGACCTTAGAGTGGGCATTAGCAGCAAGTTATCTGAAGACCACTGCCTTGTTTCCTTTGTATTTACACTACCTCCTTCTTCACACAGATCCTAAGATTTCCCAGTTCACTTTCCTGCCATATTATATGTTATTCATGTCATAAATATGACATGACATTTTGAATGGCAGATATGACCCATTAGGCAATGCAAAGCAATGAACAGCAACAATATATAGATCAGAGGTAGCCAGAGTGGCCACTACAAACTCCCACCATCCCTGATGATTGGCCATTTTGGCTGGGGCTGATGGAAGTGTAGTTCAACAGCATTTGGAAGACACCACATTAGATGGCTCTGCCACAGATCCAGGCATTATGTTTGCAAACTGACATCATATTCCAGAGAATATGTTATATTTCAGAGAATCTTGTTAATTTTTGTGTGTGTTATTATATTTGCTATTGTTTACCTAAGTGGAAAGATACAGGTGAAGCTGCAAGTGTTTACTGGTTTGTGTGAGGGCTTATCTTCTTATCTATCTTCTTATCCTTTAGGTTAGGAGGGAGGAGGGAGAGAGCAAACAAAGCAGGAGACCAGGGTGCCTGCAAATTATCTGTAAAGTATCGGTCCAGCTGGGCTACCTCCTGGGAAGCTGTTAAGCCTGTTGTTCATCGGTATATTGCCTTGTTGAAACACTTATCACCATGTTATTTCAATACCTGTATTCAACCGATAAGGCCCTACTTTATACCCAATAATAAAGGTAAAGGGACCCCTGACCATTAGGTCCAGTCGTGACCGACTCTGGGGTTGCGGCGCTCATCTCGCTTTATTGGCCGAGGGAGCCGGTGTTTGTCTGCAGACAGCTTCTAGGTCATGTGGCCAGCATGACTAAACCGCTTCTGGCGAACCAGAGCAGCGCACGGAAACGCCGTTTACCTTCCCGCCAGAGCAGTTCCAATTTATCTACTTGCACTTTGACGTGCTTTCGAACTGCTAGGTTGGCAGGAGCAGGGACCGAGCAACGGGAGCTCATGCCGTCGCAGGGATTCAAACCGCCGACCTTCTGATTGGCAAGCCCTAGGCTCTGTGGTTTAACCCACAGCACCACTTGCATCCCTATACCCAATAATATCATAGTTTACATTTACAGCTTCTTTGGGCAGGGTGGCACACCCTGTTGTGGGGATTCAAACCTCTGACCTTCTGATTGACAAGCCCTAGGCTCAGTGGTTTAGACCACAGTGCCACCTGCGTACCCTATTTGTATCTTACCCTTCCTCTAATAACCCTGCAGCAGCATACCTGGGGTGATCTCATTTTCACAGCAACCACATTAGATGGTAAGACAGGAACTTGCCTAAAGTGATTCAGTGAGCTTCTTATGGCTGTCCAAATGTGTTTTTATTCAAACAGAGTTTACAACATGGAAAATAAATTGCAAGGATATTTGACGGTTCAAAAGGTGCTATTCAGACCAATTATTCATAAGATTATCATTGTGCTGTCAGCGTTCTCACAAAGATAGCGTGTTTCACTGTGATAGCCATACCTGTCTTCCAAATGCTGATCTCTTTAAATGTGGATCCCCTTTGTTTCTGATTCACATTCTTGCTGCTATTTGTAAATTAATCATAAATTCTAAACTTGAATAGTCTGCATGATGCTGAACTCAATGGCACGATTCACTGAATGGGTCCCGTCAGCGGAAGCACTGTGGAAGAATTTCTGCTTGCACAATGGGGCTCCCCTCCCCCCTGTCCTACATGCCCACCCCCTGAAACTGGTTCAGGGAGGGGTCAGGAGAACCCTCAGCATTCAAAGGGAATTGGCAGGTGTTCCATTTGGCAAGCTGAAGAACATTATTTTGAATTCTTCCCAATGTTCTTTCCACTAAACCACACTCATTTGTTGACTCCACACTCTTATTGAGTCATGTTCCACCTAGAGAAGACATCTCTTTGACTAGTTAGTCTTCAGGGTTTAGTCAAAGGATCTCAGTCAGGATATATATATATATATATATATATATATATATATGCCTTATCAACAAAGATATTATCTCATAATTCTCCTCCTCGTACGGCTGGTTTAATTTTGTCTCCTTTTCTGTTAAGAAATGCATCAAGCATCCTCTACTAAGCCAGGATTATGATACGCTCAATGCAGATAGCCTTTGATTGCTGATATTATCAATAAAGATTTGTTCTTTTCTGAGATTTAGCATGTAATTTTTGATTTTTATTCATGAGAGAGGGAGACTGGCTGTGATCCTCAGGCTTCATTTCCTATAAAAAATACAAAGTGAATGAATCTCCTATAAACATAATAACTTTCATGATCAGTCTGTATATCTTCAGGTTCTCTATGGCTGCAGCTCTGAGTCTTTCCAGATTCTGCATCTCTCCAGTTATAATATTGTTGTTTAAAGACTGAAAACATATGCTCTGGAATCTTTGGTTTTTATTTTAAGAGGAACTGAACTATGTAGAATTTTCATTCTGAAGATAATCTTCAAAGTTTCCAGATGATGGTTCGAGTCACTAATGGTATCTGTCATAAAAGAAGGCTTCAACTCATTAACAGAGTATTAAGTGTGACACCATGGTTTGAAACTGCTCCACTATTGGTATTGTCAGTTGATCTTACGTTCACTGTTCTTGTAAGAATAAAAAAATTCCTTCCAGTAGCACCTTAAAGACCAACTAAGTTAGTTCTTGGTATGAGCTTTCGTGTGCATGCACACTTCTTCAGATACACTGAAACAGAAGTTGCCAGATCCTTCTATATAGTGACATCCATGGAAAGACCTGGTTTGAACAAAGACATTGGATTCTTATCCCATTATACATAACTAAGCCATTTCTCACCTTTTCACCCCTTGCCTTTTCCTGTAAGACCTATTACAGTCGTTAAGAGTCGTCAACAGGCTCATCTCAGCTATCTGCCAATCTCCTATTCGCACCACCCTTCTGAGTAATACCCCTCCCCACCTTCTCACTATATAGAAGGATCTGGCAACTTCTGTTTCAGTGTATCTGAAGAAGTGTGCATGCACACGAAAGCTCATACCAAGAACTAACTTAGTTGGTCTTTAAGGTGCTACTGGAAGGAATTTTTTTATTTTGACTATGGCAGACCAACACGGCTACCTATCTGTAACTGTTCTTGTAAGACTTAGAGCTCATCCAGATTTCCTTTTGTGCCACACTTTCCAGGCACAGGTTTGTGCTTTAAATCTCTGTTTCCAAGTAGCTTTTTGGTATATTCCCCAGCGCTTCCCCTGGGAAAACTGAATCAGAGCAAATGGCAATTGGGTTCTCTGCAGGTTGATATTTGCTCAGATTCAGTGGCAAAACGAGAGTTTTCTTGGGGAAAGTGCAGAGGCAAAACAAAAACCACTGAAACATGGAGCATTAAGCCGCGACCTGTGTCTAGGAGTGCAGCACAAAATGAAATCTGGATGAGCCCTTAAAATGCAGTATGGATAAGACACAATGCACAGTTAATTGTTATCAGGTTTGTCTTAATGGAAAATGAAATGCTCAAAATACTCCACATTCCACATTTTAATGCCTTTTACAAGTCTTGCTGATATTGACAAAGGTGCAGATGGGATTTCTTCTTCAGACACATTCCTCATCTATGCTTCAGGAAAGCAAAAAACCAAAAACTAATCGCATGCCTTCTAGATCAAGATACTTTCCCTTGGCAACATATATATGCACGACACAATACCTCCAGTTAATATAATTGACTTCACACTCCTTTTTCAGCAAACACCTTCCATAACTGTTCCTCCAGTGAGGGCAAATCAAGATATCCATATGATGACTGTTCATAATTTCCAGAGTAGTTCTGGAGTGCAACATGCTTTATCATTCTCTCTCAATTTGCTCCAGTAGCAAGCCTATGAGTTAGGTGGCTGCCATTTCTCTGTCCAATATTACAAATCAAAACAGAGAAAGTTATCTTCCCATGGCCACTTGATGAGTTCATGGCTGATGAGACTTTCAGATTTAGGACGCACAGTTACAATTCCAACATGTAATCTGCTGGAATCTCACTAATCATCTCCCTAACATGATTAAACAAGGTTTTGACCTGCTGGCCTCCCTCTGATCAGTGGGATCACATGAGGCTCAAATTCATGTCAGAGATGCAAAGGAAGTAATTATATCGTTTGTGTCATAAAGTTTATGGGAGCAGCTTCCCTTACAGTAAGAATACATGGATCTCTTTAAAGCAGGGATGGGGAAACTGTGGCACTCCAGATGTTGCTTGAAAACAACTCCCATCTTCCTTGACCATTGGCTAAGCTGGCTGAGGCTGAAGGGAGTCAGCAACATCTGGAGGGCTACAGGATCCCCATCCCTGATTTGAAGATACCACATTACCTGCTTTGTATTTCTGATGCCCTTGGAACAGATCCAGCCCTTTGTAACTGGATCAGGAAAAACTGAAGCAAGGAAAAGGGTAGGTGGGAGAGGCAGTACATCATCATACCTTGAAGCCCTGATATCGATTTGCATAGCTTCAAAAATGGCTGTAATTTCCAGCTAATATTCTCTCTACAGTCATCGCCAGTCTCTCTTTGCCCCTCTCTTGAGTCTTCATCTCAGCACTGCTAAGGTAGACATTCTAGCATTTGACAAATACAGGAGGCTGAGGGGGAGGTTGCCACCACGAACTCATCTCTCCCTGCTCCTCTCCTCTAGCCTTTGCAATCAATTACCAGCCTCTAGATGGATATCTCTGCTGCTTGGCTCTGTGATCAGTTCCTGCTCCTAGCAGGGTGATTCCTACTGGAAGCCTCAATCCTTTGATCAGGCACAGCAAGGATTTTCTCTCTTGTTCTTTACTCTGATTAGAGCATGCCAGTAATTTACAAAGCATTGGTGAGAGACAGTAGAGGACTATGGAGCTACCAGAATTGGCACACGAAAGAACACACAGAAGGGGGATGAGAGAAATTTCCAGCAGGCTACATGTGGCTGCATAAAAACAGTTGGACAACATTGAAGTACTCAAGTTGCAGTGAAAAAAGTTAAGCAGCATAACATTGCATGTACAGTATCTGGATTCTTAAGTTGCAGCACTGTGGCCTTGCTCTAATGCTACACTTACTTATACTATCAGTGAAGCTGCTGGTCCTGCTATGGCGACTGCCTCCAGCCCCCAACATAGAAGGGTTGCATAAGGGCACTTATAGGGCCAGTCCACCCATGAGGCAAGGTGAGGGGACCGCCTCAGGTGGCAAGATCCACAGGGGCAGCAGATGCCAGTGCCAATCTTTCTTCCTCTCTTGTTCCTGATGTACATCTTCCCTGACCTTCCCTCGTGGGAACTGTATCCTGGCTTCAGGTAAGCCGGAGCAAAAGTTTTCCTGCTTCTTTCACCCTTGCAATGCATAGGCTGATTATATGTATAAATGGAACCACAGGCTCAGGCTTTCAGTGAGTAATGAGCTTCTAAGACATATAAGAGCCAGGATCTCTGCCTCTACTGATTGCTGATTGCAATCAAGTGATCTCTGAAATTTCTGGGGAAATCCAGAAAGTGAGGCAGATAGCAGATGTGAGAGTGGGCATAAGCCAAGTGTGTGCCCACATTATGTTTCCAATGCAAGTATTTCATGCATGCACTACCGTGTCTAACACACTTACCATGTGAGTTGGCCCATACTCATGTAGGGTTAACATGCCAGTGATCAGTGACCAGGGCAGGTGCCACTGCTGGCATGCAAATGATAGTGCTTTCTCCATAGTCACTAGTTGTCTGTTTTAGCCCTCATTCCTTCACTCAAAATGCTTGGTCTTTACTTTTAAGAACTGAATATTCAAGGGATGCACAGAACAAATGGGTGGAGATTAACGAGCTTGCCACATTAATGGTATACATATCATTTTGTAACTCAATTAGAGATTGTCTCAAGTTTTAAGCAGTATATAAATATATGGAATGAATGAAAGAATAAACCTGTGATTTGTTACTTCTAGGGAATAAAGCAGAGTTCAGACTTTAGCTTCTTAGACTGACTCTGCCAAAATATTATAGACTGTCTTCAAAACTAATGCAGGAGAGGCATAAGAATGGGATGAGAAGGCACTACCCCAGTATGATGTTTTATCAGGGGGTCTCTTTGCTAAATAGTGGTAAATGAAATAAATCACACATAACATTCAAATCAGACATAGCTCTGATGCTTGAATTTGTTGAATTCAAAAGTAGGCAAATAGCTTTGAATCCCATAAAACTCTGGCTTTGATGATGAAATGTTGGTTTTAGGTTTTCGAGCTTTGACTTTCTCTGTTTTTCAAATCCAACAATGTAGCCTGAAATGGTCCTGGAATAATTTAGTTTGCCTTTGAAAGGGAATGGCAGATTAGAAGGTGTTGTTTTATAGTGGCAAGGGGAGAAAAATATCCATTCTTGTTCCATGTCAGTTTGCATCACTCTAAGCATGGCCAGGTGTGTATATTTCATGTATCCACAGACTCCTTTGTTGAAATGCAAAATTTGGTTCCGAAAGTATCTCACCTTTTATATTGAGAGAGTGGGGGGGGGGGGGGAGTCCAGACCACAAGGCTGTTAAGAAAGGCTTGGAAACATGAGGGCAATATCTGCTAACGGCTAAGGCACTTCCCAGATTGTGCAGAATGTAGAGTAGAAATCTGATTGCCATACACGATCCAGACGTTTTTCCTATGATGAGCTGATCTGTTTCAGCAGAAACCACATTTTCTAAGTGCTTAAACAACAGCACAATGTTGCTGAAGATGTGTGTCTCACAATTCTTGCACAAATACTGTGTGGAGACTTGAGTGGTTGTGCTGGTGTTGTGGGCTGATATTGGGACAGTGCCTGGGACATCATTGCAACAGCTTATGATTTAAATTCCTCCCTCGCCATTCTGGGGGTTTCAAATGCCAGCCATTAAGCTACCTTTCTGCCTGGTTCTTCCCTTCCTACATTTGAAAACTGTTTACTCCACCTCTTTACTATGTGGGGATTAAGAGATGAGTATTTTTCCACTGCAACTGCATCAAAACCAACCCAGATTGTCTAGATTCGGTCCTCAGAAATCAGGAAAGAATTGTGGGGGCTTCCAGTGGCCAGTGATTGAGGCTTCCACACCATGAGCAGAAGTTTATCAGTCATGATCCCATGTGCTGCTATTCTGCAATGGCTGAGCCCCCTAACCATGGCCTCCCTTCCTTCTTTCCCTGCACATATTATTCCCAATCATTCAACCCTGCTTTGGAAAGAAAATTTAAATGGATCCAGTGTCAAAATCTAAATGGGCAAAACACCAGAATGTAGGAAGTTGAGAATATTTGCATCTATTTAATCTGATTGCATAACCGAGTCAGGAGACCAAACCTGGAACTCAGGGATGCATGATTTATGTACAAAGGGCATTGTTTGCAGAAACTTCGGATGAAGAAATGGGAATGGATATTTGTATAAGTAGCATGCAACCAATATATTATGGCTGAAATTGCAGACACAGAAAGGAATTGACACCCATGAACCCTGATAAAAATCCTCCATTACCTCTGATGTAATGGACAGAGCTTGACTGAATTTGCAATCTGTCATTCAAAATTGTGAAGCCAGCAAATATAAGAGTCGTAACGTTTGAAGGCTGGGCGGGGGTGTGTGTTTTGGTTGGTGTTTTACTGTTAGTTACTTGCTTTACGGTCACAGCAGGCTATTCGTGCATACAAATGAGTCCAGTAATCCTGCCCCCCTGCCCAAAAGATGGAAAAGGTTGGTTTAGATGTGACTTCACCTCAAATTCAGCCTCACGTTGAAATGCTAAGATACTTCCCTCCCACACTTGTTATGATTGAGACCCTTGATGTATTCAGACAGATCTGGAATGATTTTCCTGTTATTGGTTACGTATCCGATATTAAGCACAGAAATAAAGACAGCTGCCATGTGGCTAAATGGGATGATATCCTCAAAAGCAGAGTATGTTAAAATCTTGTTACGCACTAGCTCCCTGGAGAAGAGAAGCTGCAGGAAATTACTGTAGCACCAAAAATGAATAATTGAAGCAAAGCGCATTCAATATGTGCATAAACACAGAGGCCAGAGTGCAGCCTCCTAACCAGCTGGCAGTGCAGAAACTCACAAAGAAAGTGCCGGATAGATAGATTTCTCAGGAGAAGCTGACCCACTTTCGTAGGAGCTTTGAGGGCCCACGAAGAGGTCACAGCAAGGACTGTGGCAACATCGCCCTGGATCGGGATGGCCTCTTGATCAGAAGGCAATTGCTTCACAATGTGAGGCAAATAAACAAATGTTAAGAAATGAGCCTCAAAACGTGTTTCCTGGGTTTAACACCCTGCTCATCCTCCTGCTCCTTACCTGCTGGAAAAAATTGGCCGAATAGAACTCTGTCCTCAGGTTTCAACTCCAGAGACCGACTAGAGAGATTCTCTGTATGCCTTCCCAGATAACCTTGTGTCATGAATTGAGATGCCCACCCACCCATACACACACACACACACACATACGTTCCAGTATGCCTCAGTTTCTAACCCTAGAGAAAGCAGTCAGGGAACCCAAAGATTATGAGAAATAGAACGAGAAATCAGATGATATCCCATCATTGTGGTGTAGAGAGGAGGTTAGCAAAACAGCGCTCCACTTGAGAGATCTCGGGGGTCAAATATCCCAGACTGAGGAGGTGTCCTTCATTTTTAAAAGGTTGGACCTTGGTTCTATTGACATGAATCGATCCCTTTAGCTCCATTGGCATTAACTGATTTTCACATTTACGTAGAAAATATGGGGCGTCCCCGCCTCAGTAAACACAACTCTAAAACATCCCTTCTTTTTTACGTTTTGATCTGGCGGCTTCCTAGATCAGTGACAGGTGGGGGGAGTGGATCAGTGGGGAGAAGGACACCTGGAAAAGGAGGTCACCTGTAAGGACCTTAGAATGGGGGTGGGGGTGGAGCTGATCAAGAAAACCTACAAGGCTGAGGAGTCTTTATCTATATCCAGGGCTACACCATCTATATCTTGCTAAATGCCTCCCTGTCTCCGTCTCCCTGCCAGGATTCTGCACGGGGCTTTAGCCCGCAGGCTCCATCCAGACTCCCCCTTCCGGACCAGAACAAAGCTCCATAAAGATAAGCCATGCATCAAATAGGTAATCCCATCTGCCCCGGATAATACTTTACAGAGAGACACCCCCCGTTCCCGCTTCACAGTAGGACAACCCCCTCCTCCTTTTCAAACCCTCCATATACAGCATTCATTGCCCCCTCTCCGGAGGAGAGACCACTGTATCAAAGCAGGGGGAGAGAGAAAAAGAAAAGGTGGGAAAAGCAACCTCGGGCGGCTGCCTCTCTCACGCACCCCCAATGGAAGCTGCCCTGGGGGCGCTGCTGTAGGTGGCGCTTCGCCATGTACCTGCTGCTGCTGCTGAAGTGGCCGTCGCCGCCGTCTGCTGCTGGAGGAGGCGGGAGAGAGCCGGCTGGACGGCGGCTGCTGTTGCCGCTGCACTGACAGCTCTGGAAGCGGCGCCGCGGCTGTGAGGAGGGCAGGCAGGCGGGCGGGCGGGGGCGGGGTGGCTGGGCAGAAGGGGCGCCGGCGCGCGCGGGGCTCCGGCGCAAAATCCGGGGCCGGAGGAGGAGCCGAGGAAGGGCGCGCGCGGAGGGCGGGGCGCGGCGTCTCGCTTCCCATGCCAGGCAGTCATGGCTGCGGCGCCTTGCTCGTGGGGGTGGTGGGGTGCCTCTTCCTCAGGGCTCCTTCCAATGGTGCTGCGGAAGGCGCCTTTGATGCAGAAATTCAACAGGTGTGGCGTTGGGGGGGGGGCGAAGCTGAACCTGAGGGGTTTCTGCCTGCCAAAAGCAAGCGCAGGTCCTTGGGAAGGAGGAGGAGGCTGTATCCTTCCCCGCCTCCACCCACCAAATGACTAGCCCTTCTGGAAAGGAGAAGGAAGGGAGGGGCAATGCCCAAGATCCAGGTCTTGGGGAAGCTAATCCTTAGGGGCAGCTGGGTCCACCTTGCCTGGGAGGGAGCGGGTGGCGCTGTGGTCTAAACCACTGAGCTTCTTGGGCTTGTTGATCAGAAGGTTGGCAGTTCAAGTCCGCGCAACGGGGTGAGCTCCCATTGCTCTGTCCCAGCTTCTGCCAACCTACCAATTCAAAAGCACACCAGCGCAAGTAGATAAATAGGTACTGCCGTGGCAGGAAGGTAAATGGCGTTTCCATGCGCTCTGGTTTCCATCATGGTGTCCCGTTGTGCCAGAAGTGGTTTATTCATGCTGGCCACATGACCCAGAAAGCTGTCTTCGGACAAACACCGGCTCCCTCGACCTGAAAGCGGAGATGAGTGCTGCACCCCATAGTTGCCTTTGACTGGACTTAACTGTCCAGGGGCCCTTTACCTTTTTACCTTACACTGCCTGGGAAAGAACATGGTATTTGCAGTAACAGCTACCTACCTTACCCCTTGACACATCCTTTGTAATCATGGTGGGACCTGTTGAATTTCTATTGATGCAGCTGTTAAAGGCAAGAAAAGTTAAAGGGTGACAAACTAAGTGAGAGAGAGAAACAGAGAAGGAAACTGCCTCAAAGCAAAGGCCAAACTAGTCCAGCATTCTGTTCCAACAAAAATATTCATGTAGGAGCAGCTGATGCAGAAGCCTTCAGAGTGAGGAGGAATGCAGTGTTCTTAAGGATCAAACTTCTGCTTACATTCTTCACAGTCCTCGCTTTTAACAACCCTTTCGGTTAGCAGCCCCTCTAAAGTCAAAATCTAGTGTGCAAATTGAAACAAAGAAGTTCTGCAAGGTAGAACTTTTAAAATAAAATTATTATTCCAGATTATCAGAGATGCAAAGCTGAGGCCTGCACAAGCATTTAAAATAGGCCATCATTTTAACAAAAGGAGGAGAACAAGGAAAGACAAATGAGTGACCAACTTTTATTTGTATATGGCACTTTGCTGTGCCACCTACTACCCACATCTGCCATGTGGCTGTGTGGGGAATCATGCTTGTGGCTTTTGCACAAGTGTAATATGGCTTACAAAAAAGAGGAATCCACCCAAGATTACTCTTTCTGTTCAACCTTACACCTTAGTTTTTGCTCAGCATCATGGACAGTCTACATTTGAACTTTATTGCGTTGTCTTTGAAATGACTGACACAGTCATTGAGTGCTGGATCTGTGTCTATTAACTTGTTCTAATTTCCACATACTAGACTACAGGGAACTGGAGGCATGTGTAGATTGTGCATGTTATTTTGTGTGGGGCTGATGGATGGATGGCCCTAACCTGTGATGGGTTTTTGTACTCCTAGCCTTCAAAGATCCTATGACCATCAGAATAATGAATCAAAACCAAAGATTTAAGATATCAAATGAAGCAGTTGCTAGATCTTCTCCTAGCCCAACAGCACCATGTGGGTAGAAAAACAGAGGCAGAAAAGCTTGCCCACTCTCTTGCCTTATTCTGGTGGGGTGCCATTACAAGAAAGTCTTAGAGCGGCTTTCTTTTTCCTGGCCATTACCTCTTTGTAATGGCCCCATAGCTTCCCACTAATTTTGACCAAGGACTGGCAGACCACCAGAAGTGCCTTCAAGGAATGGATCTGGCCCAGGGGCTTGTCACCCCCTTGCTATAAATTTTCATGTCCTCGGCTTCAAGGCCTCATGTGTTGACCTGAGGAGGACTGTGATTTGGATAATACAGCCACTTCGCTTGAGGGGGAGCCCTTCAGCAGCACATTAACTCCATCATGAGAATGTGGTTCTGCCATCATCCTTGGGGTCCGCTGAAGCTTCTCCTTCTCTACCACCTTGTAGCACCATGCAACTGCAGATGCCAGGAACAGTGCTCCCACTGAGGTGCGGAAAAGGTTTGTCTCACAGAGTGGAAGCCAAGCACCCTGAACTCATAAATTCGGTTGAAACCCTTGCATATCATTATAGAGTGAGAACATGAGAGAGAGAAAATCTTGGTAAATGGCACACCAGGAGCAGTAACTCCCTGCTTTTGGTGCTGCCTGTCATTTCCTGTGTGAACATAGCACAATTGCTCCTGCTGTCCATCCTGAATGCAGCTGAGTTTTGCTTGCCCTTTGCCCTGTCCTAAGGGGACTACTTGAGCAGTGTTGTTTGAGCTTGCCTTTTTATTTTCTAGCTAAAAGCAGTTATTCTGGTCAATTGAGCTGAGTGTGTTTGACAGGTTTGCCCTCTGTGTTGCTGTATTGCTGGTGTTTCAGTGGTGCCAAAAATACAGTGTTTTCCACTATGCTTCAGCAGAGAACCAATATGCAGTAACAGAAGTACAATGATCGATGAGCAAACACTGACTGTAATTAACAGCAGACAAATGTGAGCACAAAAGATCATTTGTCCAAAATGTGCATCTATTACGGTTGTTAATGTGTGATTAAAAATTCAGTTAGCTTCATCTAGATTCTAAATTGGTCACATATGATTAGTGGCTAGAATGTTAGACAATTCTAATTTGGTATACCTTGAGTATAATAATATTATTTACTATTGTAGTTCTTCTTCATCCCAGAGCCTCTGGGTAGAGAATAACAAAACCTCAATTCAAAGATTTCTTATGTGCATATTCCTTTTCCTGGGCAAAGCCATGAAAATAAACGAGGCAGCCTACATGAGGAAGAGATCACTGATGCAAATGCAGAGCACAGGCCTTGATAGATTGGGATGTGAATAAGATAATAACCATCTGTACTGTCAGTCTCCAGTCATCCCTAAAGGCAGGTGTTCAAATTTATTTTATCTGTTTTTATTTATAAAGATACTTATATACCACTGTATCATAAAAATATATTGCAGAGGTTTACAACAATATAAAAACAAAACCAGACAATAGAATCATAGAAAGTTGAAAACTAGTTAAAAGAGAAAATAAAATTAAAAAGAAACATCAGTTAACCATTGTGGGCGATGTACTCTTAATTGCTGCATAGGCCTGGTGGAACAGTAAAGTTTTCTTCAGGCATTTAAAAGTTGGCACAGAAGACACGCACTTATGTTCCTCACAAACACTTTTTTTATAATGGACAAAAAGTAGGGAAGTGGAAGACATAACACAGAGTAATCACAAAGATTTCTGGGCAGGATGCCTACAGCAGAGAGCACGCACAGTCTTCCTCGGACAAGGGTTCAAGGCCGACCCAAGGAGGGAAATGCACTTTTGCCAAGCAATCAAACAGGAGGAAGGGGCCAGGGCAGACTCAGACACACACTGTGAGTAGCAACCTCCAGTGACTCACCAAACAGAATGTCAGAGGCAAAAGAGAAGGAACTCAAACTCACAGAGCAGTTACTTAACCTCGCAACCGCAATAGCAGACCCAAATCACACTCATAACAGGCTGTTTGCCTCTCTCACCTCAGTACCTGGCCATAGATGCTAGGGGTACAGTGGCTGCAGGAGGAGCTAAGAGCACATGTTTTACACATGTGTGGTGCCCCAGGTTCAAATCCAGGATACATAGCTGAGCCAGTCGGGAGGAATGCTTTATGGACCACTAGCCTGGCTAACCAACACTTCTGCTTGTATTACTGATGTGGGCATGCCTGTGGATTGAAGGAGTATAGGATATGGCCCCTGTGCTGCCTACATCCCACTCATCATTCCACCCCATGTTAGCTCGTCTGCCTGCATATGTAATCATGATCACACTTGGGCACACTCAAAGGCTGAAGGACCAGTGGTTCCATAAAAGGAGGGCTTGAACACCACTGCAGAACAGGAGACACCAGAGGCCAAGTTGCTTATGTAACTGAGATGCTGGAGACTCCTAAGCCTGGACTGGAGACCACAGCCCCTATCTCTAGAGCCAGCAAGGGGCCACTGTGTTCAACAGTAACATACACTCTACAGAGCTGATCAATCACTTCCCAACACAAACTCATGGAAAATGATGGAGTGCTAGGATTTGGTAGTCATTTTATCTTGCCCAAAGTGACTTAACAACCTCATCGGAAACAATTATTAAGTTCACCACATGGAGCACTTAACCTATTTCAAATACCACCCGCATGACAAAGATGGTATTGCTGGAGACAAAATACAAAGGAGCCGATCAATTGTGCTAGAACCCAAAAGCTCTATAAAAAGAAAAAGGATAAAACGGAATTTTAAAAAAATCTCATTCCCAGCTGCTCTATTTATCATAACTGATAAAACGACAATTCCTTAAGTGTCACATAGGACTTGCATTTCATATTCAGTAAAGTAGGGAACCCAGTTCTTTTCTTGCCTGCCCTCTGTTTACCTTCTCAAGTGGGTCACTGCGACTTCTTCTGTAGTAGTAGTATGATGTCTTCTCTTGCTGAGACACCATATGGGACTCCTTCGCTTTCCTGGGGTCATCTACAGTGCATAATAAAATCATGTTGCTTGATGCCATTAATATGCATTTATAAGGAGCTCATCCTGCTGTTCTCCATCCTTAGGAAGAAAAATTGTGCCCTCTTAATGCTAATTAAGCAATCGTATAAAGCTTCTCTATTACACTTAATCATTTTTCTGATTTATTTTTAAAACAGGGATGGACAGGTCCGTGGCCCTCCAGATATTGGATCCCAGCAGCCATCATCCCCAGCCAGCATGGCCCATGGTCATGGATGATGGGAGTTGTAGTCCAGCACACCTGGAGTGGAAAGGCAATTCTAGGGCCCATCTGAAATCTTTCTTGACTCTTTAAGCAAGGATGAGGAACTCCATCGTCAAAGTTTCTGATGGCTAACCAGGACACAGAGTGATAAGATGTAGAATGTAGAGAAGGAAAGAGCCCTGTGTTGGATTCACACTTCGCTGTGATTGGAATCGGTCCACTGAAATCAGTAGGGCTTAGGTTATTCACGATTAACTTAAGCCCCATTGATTTCAGTGGGTCTCCTCTGGATTCAACCCTCAATGCATTTTCTTGGGGTGATCTTGCTTGGATTGTAGTTGACGACACTAAATTTCTACTTTGCACTACAAAATTATATCAGCTTTATGCTTTTGGAGAACTGTCATAGCTTTCCCTAAAGAATACTGAGAATTGTGTGATGATGAGTTGCTGAGAATTCTTTGAGATCCCCAGTCACCTTTGCAGAACTACAGTTCCAAGGGTTCCCTGAAGAGAATGAATAACTGTTAAACAAATTTAAGTCTGTGGTGTAGAGAGATATGCCCTAAGGAATGCCATGAACACCACAGAAATGATAAGTAATATTTAGTTCAAAGGAGGGGAAGCCTCACCTGCTGTGTTCAGAAGTCTACAGGATTTTGTTGTTGTTGTTTAGTCGTTTAGTAATGTCCGACTCTTCGTGACCCCATGGACTCCAGCACTCCAGGCACTCCTGTCTTCCACTGCCTCCCGCAGTTTGGTCAGACTCATGTTTGTAGCTTCAAGAACACTGCTCAACCATCTCGTCCTCTGTCGTCCCCTTCTCCTTGTGCCCTCCATCTTTCCCAACATCGGGGTCTTTTCCAGGGAGTCTTCTCTTCTCATGAGGTGGCCAAAGTATTGGAGCCTCAGCTTCAGGATCTGTCCTTCTACAGGATTATGACTCTCTAAAACAGATGTAGGGAACCTTGGGGCCTCCAGATGTTGCTGAGCTCCCCATATCCCTTGCAATGGGTTTTGCTTGCTGGGGCTGTCTAGAGGACCCAAACTTCTCCATACCTGTTCTATAGTAATTTCTCCCCCTAGAAACCTGTTCTCATCCACATTAGGTTGGGAGTGCCAGCATTCCACATGCTATTCCTTTTAGAACAAAACTGATGATAATGTTAACTGAATTTCCTTCATATACACCTGATGAAGCAGATCTGGTGAGCTGTGGAGGTGACAACACAGGAACAGCCAATTTTGGTGCTGGCTCCTTATCTGTGGAATGTTTTCCCTAGAAAAATACACCCAACGACATCATTATTAACTTATAGGCTATGGCATTCCTGTTTCCCCAGGCTTCTGGCTGTTAGCTTTGGATGATACTTAGTATGATTTGGGCCTCTTTTGTGGTTCTCATCTTTTAGTGGGGTGAGGTAGGATGTGTCCTTGGGCACTCCAGGAAATATTTGTTCACTTTATTTTGATTTCCTTGTTCTTTAACTAATTTATGCATTTTTTAATTTTATGATGTTGTAAGTGTCAGTTTGCATTTATTAGTGCAGAAAGTATTGAGCTGATGTGTAGAGATCTTTCCTATTCTAATTAATTCAAGAGGGTTCTGGAAGCTTCTGGAAGCTTCTCTGTATGAAAGAAACAAGTAAAAGGTTCATGATGTTTGGGTTATTCCTTCAGAGAAGCTGAGTACAGCTGGTTTAAACTGGTTCTCTTATGTCTTTCAGTCAAAGTCATGCTGACTATAAAAGTAGGGCCTGAAGGAGCCCGGGTTTCCACTTTCTCTTTCTATCTCTCTTCCTTCTGGTGTGGTGTATATAGTATGCTTAGTGTTAAAGTTTAGACTTATTATAAGTTATTATAAGTTTAAATTAAGTCTACTGCAACTGGATTTCTTATGGACAGTGCCAATCTTGAATGTATTGGATTTGTGACCATTATTCTCATTTGTCTTCAGTAGCAGTAAAGCTTTGCTGGATGAAATACAATTGCCTCTGTTTTTTGGGAATCCTGCAACATGTTTAAGTTGTTACTCTGCTAACTATACATTGGAATCTACTGTGGATCAATACTGAGTAGAATTCCATGACAGCAAGACACTTTTGAGACTTTTTTTGTATAATGTTTCAAATAAATAATGCTAATAATAATATAGATGCTCCCCCATGAAAACTTAAGCTTATTCTTATATGTTGTTATAATGCATAATTATCTCCTTGTATTCAAAAAACCAAAACATACCATACAATTAGAGCCATGCAATTTTGCCAAGACAGCCCCTCTGTCGTGGCTTTGTCCCTTGCATCAGGTATTTTCTGTCAACGAACTGTACATTAATTCTCTTCTTAACATTTTCAGAATATCATTGGGTTAGTCATGCCATCTGTTACTTCAAGTACAACCACACAGCTTTCTGGTGGGACCAAGCATATGCTGCCCTTATAGATTTGGATGTCACGTTTTGCTCCATGGCACAAATTTTTAATTTACTTCTCCACATCCAGCTGAGAAAAATGTCCATGGAAACAAAAAACAACTATGTTTCAGTAATTTTAAAAGTGATGGTTACCAACTGGAGAAACTGTGAGTAATTCAGGCCTCCTTCTCTACATGAATTAAGGCAACAAAAGTTGAAAGACTTCCTCCTACATGTTGGCTCCTGAAGGCTGGAGGGGGGAATTGAGAGACCTGTTTCTTACTCACCTTGTATCACAGGGGTAGGCGGTCAGTGTGTTGCCTTCCAGATGCTACATCAGTCCCAGGCAGCATGGCCAATAGTCAGGGTTGGTAGGGTTTTCAATCCAACAACATCTGGAGGGCACCACTGTAGTGATTCCTGCTGCATCCAATCTATACTCTTGGGACTTTTCCAGTTCTGCCAGTTATGGTAATTTAATCAATCAGCTGTGCTTGATATTCCAATTTCCTTTTTCCAGAATACCTCCCACAAAAATGTCTGGAAAGACTTTTGGAATGAGACTTTATTTGTGAAAATGCTGCTGCTGTTTAATTTTTGCCCAAGTTGACAGTTATCTAATTGGAAAAGGATCTAGGATCTCTATCTTCAATAATGCTTTTGGCTGCCTCGTCGATCTCTGCTCCATAGCTGTGGAATCATAATTTCATTTACCTCTCTATTACACTGTTACCCATACTACTTGGGTATGATTCATGGTCTGCTTCCGTGATTCTAGTCCCTCAATGGGAATAACCTTGAATGGGCTCATTGATTCACCATTTTTAAACATTAACTTCTATCGGATGAATTCTATAGTAACTTTCATTGCCTTCATTCTCTGTTAACTAGTCACTGTGAAATCTCTTCAATTCCTGCATCCTTTCTGTATTCAACTATATGCAGAACAGTACTCTGCAGAGAAATGCATGCATTTTCCAAATGCAGCCCAATCAGGCTTTAGTCTGGTGCTGGGATGACTCTCCAAATGACCTGCCCTTTGGCTCCAGGTTACCTGAGCCTTGACATGGCCTTTGGGTCACATGGTGTACCAATCCAGGTACTGATGCTGGACTATTGCCATGTGCTCTTTGTGATCTCTTGGTCTTCTCAACTCTGCAATCCAGCTATAACCAGGACTGCACAGTGCTCTTCAACGTTGGGTCCCATCATCCCAACCTTTTTAGACTTATGGTCAGAAATGACGGGAGCTCACCTGGGGGCTCCAGTTAGAAGCACACTGCCATAACCTTCTACTACAGTTGAACCTCAGGTTGCGAATGTGATCTGTGCGGGAGGCACGTTCGCAACTTGCAGTGTTCGCAACCCGAACCAGGGACTCCCTGGTCCTGAATGGGGCAACTGTGCCCCTGAAGGAGCAGGTGCTCAGCCTCAGAGTCATTTTGAACTCACAGCTGTCCATGGAGGCGCAGGTCAATTCTGTGTCCAGGGCAGCTGTTTACCAGCTCCATCTGGTACGCAGGCTGAGACCCTACCTGCCCGCGGACTGTCTTGCCAGAGTGGTGCATGCTTTAGTTATCTCCTGCTTGGACTACTGCAACGCACTCTATGTGGGGCTACCTTTGAAGGTGACCCAGAAACTACAACTAATCCAGAATACGGCAGCTAGACTGGTGACTTGGAGTGGCCACTGATGCCACATAACATTGGTCCTGAAAGACCTACATTGGCTCCCAGTACGTTTCTGGGCACAATTCAAGGTGTTGGTGCTGACCTTTAAAGCCCTAAATGGCCTCGGCCGAGTATACCTGAAGGAGCGTCTCCTGTTGGTTTCTGCTCTCTTCACTGTGCAGCGAAGTGCTTGTCACAAGACAATGTTTACATTCCACAGTCAGAGCACTGTTGGGTTTTCCCACGGGAATGGGAAGCTGGATGTGACGTACACTGGTTTCCTGTTTTTTTTTTTCTCTGTCTCTCGGTGTTCTTTGTTATTCCGAGGAGAAGGACGGTTGCTTCTCTGCTCCAGCAGAGGCAAGATGCATGTTTGTAATTTCTCAACTTTGAACTGAAAATAAAGCAACTTTAAGCATGTGGCACGTACTGTTCGTCATTCCGTTGTGCACAGGACTCTGCAATATCAACATTTTGGTTATCGGGCCCAGAAAGACGAAAATCAAACTGAGAAGCTGAGTCGGAATGCCGGCAGAGGTACAGAGACACCGATCGCGTTATCTGCTCTGCGCGTCAAGTTTGATTGATGGAGGTATGTGCTCATGCTCCGGAGCAGCCTGCCAGTTTCTAGTTTATGGTTTTATGGCTGGACTTTGTACTTTTAAAGCCGTTTTGCCGCGATACAGTTTAAGGCACAAGCTAACAGGCATGGATGGCTGGGGAAAACGAAAGTACTTTTTACAAGTGCTTTTGGAAGCTTGATTAAAGCAGCAGAGATGGCTAATGCAAAGCTGGCTGATGCTTTTGGGATTCCTAAGCTCAATAAGAAAAATTACACGGAGTGGGTACTTTATGCAGAGGCAATTCTGCGGAAAGAAGGTCTGTTTAATGTTATTACAGACAACCCCCCAGCTCCAATTACAGCTGAATGGACAGCTAAGGATTCCAAAGCACGGGGAACGCTTACGTTGATAGTATCCCCAGAGGAGCTCTGTCTGTTGCGTGGCAAGACCACAGCCAAAGAAATTTGGAACACTTTAAGAGAGGCTCACTTGAGGACAGAAGCTGGTTCCTCAATGTACTACTATGCCAAGCTGCATGGTATGGCTCTTGCTGAAGGTGGAGATGTGCGTAAACACCTGATGGAGATGCAGAATCTGAGACATGAGCTGCAACAGAGAGGACTCAACTTTCCAGAGGCTGTGTATTCCCTTATGATACTACATTCTTTGGGTCCAAGTTGGGAGTCCGTTGCCACTCAGATTGCTGTTCAACCAACTGCTCAGCTCACAGTAGCCTATGTTACTGCCGTGGTCCAGAATGAAGCAGATCGCCGGGGTGCTAGCTGCATGGGTAAGGGGGAGTCTTCACAGACGTCATCCCAGAATGCAGTGGAACCACCAGAGGGCGCCAAAGCTTTGAAGGCAGTGAAATGCTACTCGTGTGGACGTCTAGGCCATATGAAGAGGGAATGCAAATATCCCAGGGCCAAGACAGAGCAGCGCAGCAGAAGCTCATCGCGTGGAAAAGGCCAAAGCAAAGGCAAAGGTCCAGTGTCCAGGACAACGCAGCACAAGGCAATGGTCTCACGTTTCACTCCAAACGTCGCAAAGGTCCAGAAGACGTCTAGATCTTTCTTCGTTGTTGATTCAGCAGCTACCCACCACATGTGCAACGATAAGAGACTGTTCGTGTCTTTTACACCGCAGGAAGGTGCGATTCACCAGGCGGATGACCACACGATCCCCAGTCAAGGCTACGGAACTGTTGTTCTTCACAGTTTGGACTTAGAGATACAGGATGTACTGTATGTTCCAGATGCCACACACAATCTTCTCAGTGTGATGCAGCTGAATGAACGGAACATTGACGTTTCCTTCAAGAACAAGAAATGCACCATCACAAAGAAAGACGATTATGTTTTGCATGCTGAATGTGTTGATCGTTTGTTTGTTTTGTATTATGATGATGTTGTGCAGAATGATACTTGTTGCATTGCAGGTTCCAACAAAAGTTTGCATGCAGGATGTATTCATGATTTTCACAGGAAATTTGGTCATTTGCATTTTGAGGCAGTATCTAAGATGCCTACCTTGGTTGAAGGTATGACTATTAAACCCTGCAGGTACCACATGAAGTGCAAGGCATGCGCAGCAAACAAGGTGAAAATGGCTGCGAAAGGTAAGGTGTCTAGTAGGCAAGCTACAGAACCATACCAGATTGTTCATGCTGATTTAGTTGGTCCACTATCGCCCTCTTTGGGTGGCAATAGGTTCTTCATGGTTCTCATTGATGCATTTTCCAGGTATATTTATGTGTACAATCTCAAGCAGAAATCAGAGGCTTTTCCAAGGTTCAAGGAATTCTGTGCTTGGTTGGAAAATGTGCATGGTAAGAAGATAAAAATTCTTTTCACAGATCGCGGGGGAGAATTCATTTCTCAGCAGTTTGAAGCTTTTCTGACTGAGAAAGGAATTCAACACGATTTGTCCAGTCCTCGCTCGCCATGGCAGAATGGGCTTTGCGAAAGGGCAAATCAACCATTGCTTCAAGGGTTAAAAACCTTGCTGCATGATGCTAATCTTCCAGAGAGTTATTGGGCTGAATCTCTCTCATGTTTTGTTTACAGTTACAATCGCAGGTTATCTTCAGCGATTGGTTGTACCCCCTATGAAAAGATGTTTGGCAAGAAACCATACATCAAACACATGAAAATATTTGGTTCTGACATGTGGATTCACTCACCACAAAGCTCCAAGTTAGGCAAACGTGGATTGCATGGTATCTTTCTAGGTTATCAGAAAGGTTCTTACAGAATAATGATGACTGACTCTAAGATAATTAGGCTCACAAGAAGTGTTGAGTACAATGCCAAGTGGGGGGAGAACGTGGGAATTTTCCAATGTTATCCTGATGACAGTGATGAGACTGAGGATAAGCAACAACAACCCGCACCCACTGATGAAGGTTCTGATTCTGAGTCTGAAACTGAATCGGATAATTCAGAGGATTTCAAGAGTGCGGAAGCCTCTATGCGACCCTCTGAAAGCTCTGATCAGGAATTGGAAGAACCATTGTTCACAATAGGCCACTTTTCTCCTAAGAAGGAAGAGGAGAGTGTTGAAGACCAAAGGCTAATTCGCAGGTCACAAAGAGCCACAAAAGGCAGACCTCCAAAGAGATTTGCTGATGAATTTGCTAAAACAGCAGTAGCAGCTGTTAAAAGCTCCAAGAAGGTATTTGAACCTTCAAGTTTCCAAGAAATCCAGGATTTGGATTCTAAGGAAGCTGAGCCATGGTTAAATGCCATGAAGGCTGAGCTCGATTCCTTAGAAAGGAACAAAACTTGGGAGCTAGTTCCAGTAGTTCCAGGAATGAAACTGCTTGGAAGCAAATGGGTCTTCAAAGCGAAGACTGATCAAAATGGCAAGATAGTCAGACACAAAGCCAGATTGGTAGCCAGAGGTTTTGCACAGGTACCAGGTGAAGACTATCACGAGACCTACTCACCCACTGTGAGATATGAGAGCATTAGGCTTATGCTCAAGCTAGCTGCAGAGGAGAGTCTACACATTAGTCACCACGATGTAAATACAGCGTTTTTGTACGGATCTCTAGGTGAATCACTTTATATGCATCCACCTGATGGCGTACAGGTAAAACAGGGATTTGTTTGTGCTCTGAAGAAGTCCCTTTATGGTCTCAAACAAAGTGCACGGTGTTGGCACACAAAACTCACTGAAGCATTGTTTTCTCTAGGTTTTCAGCAAGGGAAAGCTGATCCATGTGTGTTTGTCAAAGGAGAGGGGCAAAAGAAGCTGTATTGTTTGTTTTATGTTGATGATATTTTATTCTTTTGGAAAGATGTCACAATGTATAATAACGCCCTAGCTCAACTGAAAGAGCACTTTGACATGAAAGATCTTGGTGAGGTAAACAACTACCTATCTCTGGAAATAGAGAAAGATCAAAGTGGTAACATTCTAGTACACCAGTCAAGGAAAATTGCTGATGTGTTAAGCAAACTAAACCTGATGGATGCTAACCCTGTAGATACACCAATGACAACAGGTTATCAGGTAGAAGACACTGAAGAAGCATTTTCTGACACTACACTGTACAGAAGTGTGCTAGGCAAGCTAAACTTCATTGCCAGATGTTCAAGACCTGACATTGCTGTTAGCTGTAATTTGCTAAGCAGACAAGTTAACAATCCTACTGTTAAGGATTGGAAAGCTCTGAAACGCATAGCACGCTATTTGAAAGGCACTATGCATTACAGACTGAGATTTAACAATCAGAAGTCTGGTGGTCTTGAGATTTTTGCAGGTGCAAGTTTTGGAAGTGACACTACAGACAGGAAAAGTACGTCTGGAGTTTGCTACATGTACAATCAGGGTCTATTTGATTGGTCATGCAAGAAGCAAACAACAATTAGCTTAAGTACTTGTGAAGCTGAACTGAATGCACTGTCTTATTCACTTAAGGATTGTGAATGGTTGTTACAATTGTGCAAAGACATGAAAATTCCTGTCAAATGTCCAATCCAAGTTTACCAGGACAACAAAGCATGTTTGGCTTTGCTGAATTCGGAAGGTTGTAAGCAAAGCACGAAGCACTTGCAATTGAAGGTGCAACATGCTAGGGAACATATTCAGAAGGGACTCGTAACGGTGTCCTATATGCCAGGTAATGAAATTCCTGCTGATGTATTGTCCAAGATTGTATCAAGGGATCAACACTGTACCTATGTACAGAAGTTGGGTTTGTACTGATATTGTACGAACACGCTGCCCAGTGATGTTCACAGAAAGGGGGAGGATGTTGGTTTCTGCTCTCTTCACTGTGCAGCGAAGTGCTTGTCACAAGACAATGTTTACATTCCACAGTCAGAGCACTGTTGGGTTTTCCCACGGGAATGGGAAGCTGGATGTGACGTACACTGGTTTCCTGTTTTTTTTTTCTCTGTCTCTCGGTGTTCTTTGTTATTCCGAGGAGAAGGACGGTTGCTTCTCTGCTCCAGCAGAGGCAAGATGCATGTTTGTAATTTCTCAACTTTGAACTGAAAATAAAGCAACTTTAAGCATGTGACACGTACTGTTCGTCATTCCGTTGTGCACAGGACTCTGCAATATCAACATCTCCACCCCCATCGTTCAGCCCAGACACTGAGGTCCAGCATCAAGGGCCTTCTGGTGGTTCCCTCACTGCAAAAAGCGAAGTTACAGGGAACCAGGCAGAGGGCCTTCTCGGTAGTGGCGCCTGCCCTGTGGAATGCCCTCCCATCAGATGTCAAAGAAATAAACAACTATCTGATGTTTAGAAGACATTTGAAGGCAGCCCTGTTTAGAAAAGTTTTTAATGACTGATGTTTTAATGTATTTTTAATCTTTTGTTGGAATGTTGGATGTTTTAATGTATTTTTAATCTTTTGTTCCCCAGAGTTGCTGGGGAAACCCAGCCAGATGGGCGGGGTAATAATAATAATAATAATAATAATAATAATAATAATAATAATTTCAGTTGAATTGGGGAATTTTAAGCTTTTCTGGGGGCCAAAGACTTGAGTATGGAGCTTTGAATCCTGGCTCCCAATCCTCTTCACATGCATCCACAATCCTTGTTTCAGTAGTAGTAGCAAATTATGGATAGGCACATGCAATTTTAAAAACATTCAGGACAGAAAGATGACACATATTGGAAGACAAACACAAAACCATAAACTTATTTCACTAAAATTGAAGAAAGTGTATTTGTGTTCATGTATGTTGGTATTTATTTATTAAATTTGTATCCTACCATTCCGCCTAATGGTGCTGAAGGATTGCATCCAACATTGCCTTTCCATGAACAGAAAAAAGTCTTTCTGTCCACAGAAGGGCTTTTGATACATCAGAAGCCTGTGCTAATGGAAGGAGAAAGGTGATATTTTCCATTCCTCCTGTGGTCCCATTTCCCCGCAAAACCTGTTCTAGAAGAATCCTCAATAACTGCAGATGCAGTGGTGTGGAGGGCTGCAAGAAGGAGGGGGATTTGGTAACCCCCAATTCCATTAGTGGAGCCCTAAGTGCAGAAGGAAGGACTATGCCTAAAATGTTGGGTGCAGCTTGTCACCTAAAATCTTACTTTGAGACTGATGCTGTCTTAAGGCTATGGGTTCACATGGTGTATTAAAGATAAATGCAAAAGATGAGAAGTTCATATTCCTATACCTTGTATCTGGTTTCAAAGTTCTTGGTGGAAAGATAGATGTTTTCACTCTCAGTAAATAGCTCAGTTTTTCAGTGAAGATTAGTTAGAGGGCGGTTCTTTCATGTAAAAACTACTAGTGATCTAGGATGCCAACACCATATGCTCATTTTAATGCTAGTCAATGTCAGGGGTTTCCCCAGCCCTAATTAAATAAATTATGTGTTTCAGCCAATCCTGGTTACTTTTTGGGAGCAGTGTGGATTTTTTAAAGCATAATTCTGTGTTCCAGAAATGCTAGCTGTAGAACCATAGGATTGCCAAATTCCTAATACTTCAACAGCTGTGGAAAGAATAGTTAAGAAATAAATACTGCCCTCTCCCCTTCCTCCTGAGATGCCTTGCAGGACTCTTCCAAACAATAGGCTGGTGATTATTATTACTGGTTTCTCTAATTGGTTAAGGTTATTCAACCCTTATCTGAATGCACACTGAATCACTCATGTTTTACCGCTGCTTATATCATATGGTTCCTGCCAACCTAGCAGTTCGAAAGCACATCAAAGTGCAAGTAGATAAATAGGTACTGCTCCAGTGGGAAGGTAAACAGCATTTCCGTGCACTGCTCTGGTTCGCCAGAAGCAGCTTAGTTGTGCTGGCCACATGACCCAGGAAAATTATCTGCAGACAAGCGCCGGATCCCTCGGCCAATAAAGCGAGATGAGCGCCGCAACCCCAGAGTCGGTCACGACTGGACCTAATGGTCAGGGGTCCCTTTACCTATATCATATGGTAAACGATGTTTTTCCTGATGGAGGAAGATAACAAGAGTTTAGATTCAGTTCCTTTATGTATCAGCTCCTGGCAACCAGGTGATCCCTCTTGGTTTGTGTTAGACTGAGATACCGTATTTTTCGCTCTATAAGACACACCAGACCACAAGACGCACCTAGTTTTTGGAGGAGGAAAACAAGAAAAAAAAATATTCTGAATCTCAGAAGCCAGAACAACAAGAGGGATCACTGCGCAACGAAAGCAGTGATTCCTCTTGCTGTTCTGGTTTCTGGGATAGCTGCACAGCCTTCATTCACTCCATAACACACACACACATTTCCCCTTTTTAGGACGGAAAAAGTGAGTCTTATAGAGCAAAAAATATGGTACTTTTGTTTTGATTCAACTCTGTTCATTGAGTTTCTCTGTAGAATCGTGCCAGATTTGCATTGTTAAAGTGAGCGTTGCATGCAACACACTCTCAGTTCCACTCAGCCAGCCAATAAACTGGTGCCTTTTCGCTTGCTTTACATGAAATCATTCCCTCACAATGGAAACCGGATCAACTGTATCAATTTTTTTGCAACCCGAGATATAACTAAATAACAAGCCAGACTTCAAAGCTAGGCAATAGCAAGGACACCAATAAGGAACCCCTTCTAGGACAATGAGAAGGGTGGGGGCTTTTGTGTAGGGGGACCTCGCTGACAAAGGAGCAGTTGTGCTCAGATCCAGAAGTTCATGTGGAAACCCTGTTTCATTAGCCAAATGAGTTCCACTTTGTCATCCAAATGAAGCAAATGGAAGGTTTCCAACCAATAGACTAGTGGCATTGTAAAATATTCACAACTCCTGAGATCATTTCCAGGTGACCTGTTCACTAAGCATTCATCATTTGTTTGAACAAAATTTGCAGGGAGGTTAGAAGACACCAGCTATTTATTGAGCATTCATTCTGATTTGTTATAGGGAGGTTAGATAATGCTGTGCCAAGCAAGAGCACTATGTACACTTCTAAGGGTGGCTCCAGTTGAGTTGGAGGGTGAATGTCTGCAGTAAGAATGGAAGAAGAAATATAGCTTGGCTCACAATTTAATTTAGACTTATCTAATTTGCACTTCCCATGATGATACATGAACTGAAAAGCAACTCCTGAATTCTGACATGCAGTTTTCAACCAAAATATGTGCACAGAAATGCATGTATTAGGAAGAGGTGTGGATACTAAAGCATTACTGTCAGGGAATTGCCATCGGAGGAACAGGTGGTGGAAGGGCTCACGGAGGCTGGGAGAGACTCAGCAGCTGAAGCAGGAACCAGCAGGGGGAGAGGTGGATCTCTGAGGGAAAGCGAGCAAGAGGGAGGGCTCAGGGACACGTCCAGCAAGAACAGTGGGGAGGTTTCTGGACCTCCCATAGGGAGACCCACTCCTCGCCGGAAACTGTCACGCCGCGAGTCCAGAAGACGTGTTTCCGTTAAGGAGCTTTTATGCTGGAAGCGATTCCGAAAGCAACCACTGTCGGAATCTGCAAGTGACTAGAGCAGCCATGTCTGAGGGGCTCCGTCACAGACAGAGGTTTGTGAACTTGCACAGACTCTGAGGGACTACGATTTTACGCACAAGCAGCTCATCATTAGGGGGAAATGCTTGCAAATATTAGGCAAAACTGAATACATTCATGGTTTTCATGAAGACTTTTAACTCACCAAGTGATGCAGAAATGTAGAGATCTGAACTTAAGATTGGAAAAATGAGCAGATTTGTCCATTCCTAGCCTGCTCTATCACCTGTGCATTTTAAAGTCCTGGAAAACCAGGGTCCTAAAATGCATGGGGAACTTTCACTTGCAGTGTTGACTCCCCATTGCAGAGACAGTTGCCCTCCAGCTCATGGAAGGCGATAGAGAATGAGTGCTGCTATTCTCATTTTCCCCTCCTCCCGTGGAAAAATGGACAGCTGAAGACGGCTTATATGATGGTGACAATTTATTCACCTGCAATAATAGTTCTCCAGATCCTATGGGTTTTAAATCTGTTCAAAGATGTCATGGCTTTTATTATGGAACCGCACATAACAACATGAACTCTAGATGTATTACCAGTTTTCCAGTTAAGTAAACCTGCAACTTGCACTTGTCACTCCGCATCCATTTCTACACTCACAGAGAGCAGATTCTTTCAGATATTCTCCTTGCAGCTCTCTGCTATCTTCAGACATAAATGGTTATTCAAGCACAAACACCACACCATCCTAGTCACCCAGCCTTTCTCCCCACCACACTACATGCGCATGCACACACATACAGCTTCTGACTCACAGCCATCTGTGAGATATGTGATTCAGTGGTCACAAGGAGACACTGTTTTGGGAGACCACTGATTACAGTTTGGGTACTTGCTTAAAATAAGTATGGCTCTCTGAATTGAGCACATCATCTACATACACCTCCCCCTGTACTTTTGTGATGGATATAAGGAATTTCCCTAATTCTCATAGGTGGAATCTATACACATATAAAAAATGTTCTGAAAATGTTTTGTTTTAAAAAAATACATTGAATTTTCCATAAGGCTCATGATCGCCATTTAGTGTCACATTGTATACGGCACTTTAAACGTTTTATTTGCAGCTGTATAGCTGAGTCCTTTTAGTGTCTTTTTATGTGAAAAATCTGTTTACCTGCAAAGAACACCCAAGAGTAAGCAAACATTGTTTACTCCAGTGTAGATTCTGAGGGCCACAGTAGACGTTATGTGTGGGTTCCATGAATAAAGCTCCATGCACATGCGTGCATGTGGGATTCGGATCAGGACCATTGTGTGATTTCTTTTAATGGTGTTGTCGTTTTACTGATTCACCAGTGCAAATTCACCCCCACCCCCCACTCTGAAGCTGTTATTAGCTGCAGAGGGGAAGGCTTACAGGCACCCACACCAACTAAAAACTCTGAGGATTGTTCTTGCTGCTAGTATGCATTTATGATTGCTGTTCAAATGGAATACACAGTGGAGAGAATGATTTTTAGAGCAAACATACATTTTAGATATTATAGATCTGGTTATTGTGTCGACACAGGCCAAGGAAATGCAAAGCATGTGTATAATGGGCCCCAAACTCAGTCACAGAGCGCATGCCTTGTGTGCACAATGCCTTGACATTCAATTCTCTAATATCTCTGGGTAAATAACCTCTGGTAGCAGAGCTGGGAAAGACTTCTGCCTGAGAACCTGGAACGCTGCTGTCAGTAGTGCCAGAACTGTGTGAGACGAGCCAGTGGTTTCACTTAGAATACGGCAGCTCCTCCCCATTACAGTACAAGGATTTTAAAAGGATTTAAAAAAAAGGCTTATGGGGATTCATGGAGGATATTAGGTCTATCAGTGGGACAATAGCTAAATGTACAGTGGCAATATAGCACTGAATATCAGAAGCTGCAGACAAAAGACCAGAATAATAGAGTTCTGCAGTTACAACAAAAAATCTCTGTGCCCCATGGAAGCAGGGCATTAACAGCAGGGTGTCATCTGTAGGTCTTAAAAGTCAAGTTGTTGGATATATTTGAAACAAAGAGAAACAATCTGCCCACACATTATTATTTTTTTACCAAGCAGGTAAAATAATAAATGATGGGGGTTTAAAAACCCCACACAAATTTGACTAAGGTCCCCTCCAGAGTGGTGTTTTATTGTGGGTGCATACTTGGCACAATCACTGTGCATTAGTTTAGTGGTAGATTTATTCTGCTTCAGTACGTATGTTCTCTGATGCTTCACCAAAGATACCACATTATTGCTGTCTGGAGGGGCAGTACTGCACAACAAAAGTGGGGCAAAAATAAAGTGGAACATCTATGGTACAAAAAGGATTTCATCAGGAAGCTGTGGGATATGTACTGATTGGAAATGAAGGTGTGTGCCTTTAGATGCTTTGATGGGTGACCTTTACAGAAGGCGGGACAAGGGGACTGTCACTTTGCTCCTGCTTCTTAACCTCTCTGTGGTTTACAGTAAAAAAAGGTAAAGTTAAGTCCAGTCTCAAACGACTCTGAGGTTGCGGCTCTCATCTCACTTTACTGGCTGAGGGAGCCGGCATTTGTCCGCAGACAGTTTTTCCAGGTCATGTGGCCAGCATGACTAAGCCATTTCTGCTGGAGCGGTACCTATTTATCTACTTGCACTTTGAGGTGCTTTCGAACTGCTAGGTTGGCAGGAGCAGGGACCGAGCAACGGGAGCTCACGCCGTCGCGGGGATTCGAACCACCAACCTTCTGGTTGGCATACCCAAGGCTCAGTGGTTTAGACCACAGCGCCACCCGCGTCCCTCATGTGGCTTACAGTGCCATTGACTGAATCACATGGTTCCAGTCTTGCCTTTGGGAACAAATCCTGGTTATTCTCAAGCATTGGAAGAGTGCTTTTGGGGGCCCCTAGTGGTTGTGCTAGGCATTTCCACGGGGCGCCGTTTTCTCTCTCATGCTGTTCGAAATCTATATGAAACCACTGGAAGCTGTCATTAGAATTTCTCCATAACATCTGAATCAGGGGAGGCTGTGCAGGACCTGGACAAAGTGGTGGGATGGATGAGGGAAAATAAGCTGAACTTGAATCCTGGCAAGACAGAGGCACTGTAAGCGAGTGGTTCATGTGATAGAGCAATTGGTCCATTAACCTCCCTGGACTGCCCCTGAAGGAGCTTTACCATGGCAGGCCAGGCAGCGGTGGCTTCAGTGCTGCAGTGGACTCTGCGTGAAGCTTCCCTTTCACTTGATCAGGATACAGTGGATGCTTGGGTTGCGAATGTGATCAGTGTGGGATGCACATTCGCAACCCGCAGTATTCGCAACCTGCGCCTGCGTGTCTGCACATGTGCGGGTTGCAATTCGGCGCTTCTGAGCATGCGTGAAGTGCAATTTAGCACTTCTGTGCATGTGCGACCGCTGAAACCCAGAACTAACCCGTTCTGGTACTTCCGGGTTTCGGCGGTCTGCAACCCGAAAAAACGCAACCTGAAGCGGCTGTAACCCGAGGTATGACTGTACTGCAGATAGTGCAGGATGCTGCAGCACTGCTGTTGACAGGAGCAAGACCCTGCCAGCATCTAACACTGCTCAGAGATCTGGACTGGTTGCTGATTTGTTTAGTTTCAGGACCACCTTACCACTTGACCACTTTGATCTGGTACAATACGTGTTCCATACTTGTAAGAAATTGTTCTTTTAGTGTGTTAGCACCTACACTTTGGAACTGCTTCCATCAGGCAGGTGCCTTCACTGTATCCTTTTGGGGGCCTGCTTAAAACATTTTTGTTTGGTTAAGCCTACCCAGAAAGGTAGCTATCGATGTGTTTTAATCTCTTTTCAGTTTACTGCATTTTCAAATTGTTTTAAAATGTTTTTAGTTACTTGCTTTTAACTGCTTTTGTTGATACTTTTAATATTTCTTGTCAGCCGCTTAGTTTTGTTACAATCTAATGGTACACGCACACACACACACACACACACACAGTAGCAGGATGTGCTTGTGAACCAAGCCTCCCTCTCTTTCACAGCACCACAACACATATATGTCCTCTAGGGGTCTTATTGATACATATGTGCAGTGTATAGGAAGGTTATAAGATTTCAAAATATCATATGCCAGGAGGGTTGTAAGAGCTCAATATTCATGGGATCAGATTATATAGTAAGACATCAATTCAACAATGTATATTCTGATACATTTGTATAATTTAAATGAAGAGGATGAAAATGGCAGAACTACTTACATAAAAACATGTCTATTGATGGATAGGGGAGAAGATTGCTGTAATATATTTAACTCTGCTGCATTTAGAAAACCATTTGAACTGAGAAGCATTTGTGATGTCCTTCCACCATCTACTGGATACTTAGGGGATTGTTTTTGGCAAATCAGCAAATGTTGATATTAAAACTACTATTCAAAACCAATTCGGGCTTGAAAAACCCTCTCTCCACTTTTCCCAACTTACTTTCACTGGGGTGGGAGCCTATCTGCAAAACTGCTTCCCTCCCAGCTTGACATGTTCATTTTTATGTGGTTCAGTCCTTGCATGTATGGACTGACTGTACCACCGCAGTTTTAATGTGGCCATCACTTATCCCATATGAATGACTTTGTCCGTGAGGCAGTAAAATTTTGATGTGTGGAGTTTTGTTTTCACACTGGGGATGCTTTCAAACACTCAACCTTTCACATAAAATCTGAGAGGGTGATGTTCTATCAGATCAGAGGACCATCACCGTGATTGATCCAGACTACATGTACTGCACATGTGGTAAGTGTTCTCAAACTGTCGTCGTATCACTTCTGACTGAAGGAGAGTCATTACATGGTCGAATGCTTCTCCATACAAAAAAGAGGAGTGGCCTATTTCTTCCCTGACATAGTGGGTTTGAAATAATGAAATAATGAAAACATATATACAATTTTTTTCCATATTATCATATCTCAAAGCCAAAAGCTCTCATACAAAAAGCCAGTAATTTTAATCAGATACAGTTACAGTAACAGTAACAGTATCATCATCATCATCATCATCATCATCATACCTTTATTGTCAATGTACAACCTGTGTACAATGAAATTAACTGAGCTTCCCTCCAAACACTCAGTCTCATTACACTCTGTGTGCTTGTCGCACAACACACCAACCCCGAAAGTCAGTTGCACTATATTATTTTCCGTTCAGCAGCCCACGGATAGAAACTGTTCTTTAGCCTGTTGGCACAACTGATTATACTTCTACATCTCCTGCCTGAGGGTAGAAGATTAAAGAGGTGCTGGCTGGTGTGTGAATCGTCCCTGAGAATTTTTCTCACTCTCCTAAGACAACAATCCCTTGCGATGTCATCTAGTGGGCTCAGGTGACAGCCCATAATACCATGTGCTGTGTTCACCACCCTCTGTAAAGACTTTCTGTCTGTGACTGTCAAGCCAACGTTTCACACTGTGAGAGGACACTTTCTATTGTGGACCAGTAGAAGGTGGTCATCAATTGTTGTTTAACATTGTTCTTTCGCAAGAGCCTGAGAAAATGGAGTCTCTGTTGGGCTTTCCTAATCACCTGAGTTATATTGTTTTTCCAAGTGAGGTCTTCACTAAGGTAAACTCACAGAAAATTAAAGGAAGAGACTCTTTCCACCCCCACCCCCCAGTATACAACGGGGCTAGTACCCCTCTCTTCTTCTGAAAGTCCAACACCATCTCCTTTGTCTTGCTGATATTAAGGTGCAAGTTGTTCTCTAGGCACTATGTGGAGACTTGTTGAACCTCCTCCCTATATGCTGATTCATCTCCACCTGTAATTAGACCCATTATGGTAGCATCATCTGAAAACTTAATAATTACAGTGGATCAGATGAAATTACAATCATATGTATACAACGAGTACAGGTAGGAACTCAGCACACATCCCTGTGGGGTGCCAGTGCTGAGCTTCAGGGAGGGAGATGTAACAGGCCCAATCCTTACTGTTTGTGTCCGATCCCTCAGAAAGTCTTTAATCCAGTCACAGATGGTAGAAGAAAGGTCTAGTTCCACCAGCTTGTTGATAAGAATGTCTGGAAGGATGGTATTAAAAGCCGAGCTATAATCAATAGACAACATTCTAACATAATTCCCCGGTCTCTTCAGATAACTCACTGCAAGGTGAAAGGCTGTCGCTATGGCATCATCTGTTGACCTATTTCTCCTATAGGCGAACTGATGTTTATCAAAATCCATTGGAAAACATGTCCTAAGGTGTTGAAGGATTAATCTCTCGAAGCATTTCATCACTACAGATGTTAATGCAATAGGTCTGTAGTCGTTTAGGCAGTTAGTTGCTGTTTCCTTTGGGACTGGGAAAATGGTGGCTGCTTTCAAACGCTATGGAACACAAGCCGTTTGCAGAGAGATGTTAAAAATCCTTGTCAGGACCCCTGCTAGTTGATTGGCACAATTTTTTACCACTATCCCCAGCACCCCATCTGGACCAGCAGCTTTACTGGGATTCACCGCCTTCAATGCACCTTTCACTTGATGGTCATATAGAATAAGTGGCCGAGAGTTTGTAGGGTGGCAGGCAGGAGCTATGATACCTGATCTTTTTACCTCATAGCGGGTGAAGAAGATATTCAGCTCCTCTGCCAACAAATCATCAGCCTTAACCGTGTTCCTCGTATTGCCCTTGTAGTTGGTTAGGTGCTGCAGTCCCTGCCACACTTGTTTCGCGTTGTTATCGGCTAGGCAATTCTCCACCTTAAGCTTATATTGTTGTTTTGCCACCTTAATGCCTTTCCTGAGCTTTGTTCTTGCCCCTCTGTATATATCTGTGTTCCCTGCCTTGAAGACAGTATCCCAAGCTTTCAGGAGTGACCTTACTTCAGCAGCCATCCAGGGTTTGCAGTTCCCACAGACTCTAATGAACCTCTCTGTTGTTACATTATTGGTGCACACTTTAATATAAGGAAGTACAGCGTCTGTGTATCTGTGCAGATCTTGATGTTCAAATATCATTGCTTGGGAATGGGATGTATGATTCACACACTTTCCCCATAATTTGAGATTGTTGTTGGGGCAGCATCTAACCAGATGTGTAGACCATCTTTCTATCATCCCTGAAACCAGAAATGAGGCACCTGTGGCCCTCTAGAAACTGTGGGAAACATGCCCTGGGAAGGCTGCAAATGTCCCAAGTCCCAAGGCTGCAAATGTCCCCACCGGAGCATTCCCCGGTGGCCCCCTCTGGCTGTAAATCTTCTTCAGTCCAGAGTAGCTGGAAGTAAGCGACCCTTCTCTCCTGAAAAGAGTATGCCAGTCTTCTGGCATATCACAGCAGAAGAAAGACTCAATTGTAATTCTAAAACTACTTTATTTGCAGTCTTTTATACAGAGACTCCATCAGTATGTCTCTGCTCTCTGAACACCAGTACAGAAAACTGTGACACCCACAGAAGTGAAACTAACTTCCAATAGTACTCAGAAGGAGGAGATAATACAGACTTCCTTTCTCACGCTCTCTCAGACACTCACATGATGTATACAAATCCTAGTACCATTCGCTGGAGCAGCTCAGATAGATAAAAATCCTAACAGAAACTGCTGGACTCCAACTCATCTTGGCCCCAGTCAGCATGGGCAATGGTCAAGGATGATGAGAGTTGGAGTCCAGGAACATCTGGGAGGCCACAGGTTTCCTATGCTTGCTTGAAGGAGTCTGTCTTTCGGCCAAACTAGATGTGGTGTTAAACATGTTACTGAGGCAATAAGTAGCAGTTTCATTTCTAGCTCTCTCTTCCCCTTTCCACAGCATCGAGTGGAACTTACCCATGTTTTGACATTGAGACCTTCTGCACTGCCTCCCTCCCAGCCCACTCTCCATCTGCAATAGCCCATGATTTAGAGTGGGAAATTAAGGTTGGAAATTAACCTTTTTAGGATGAACTTCAATGATGTTTAATGCACAGTTTTCAAGATTCTTTGGGGGGTTGCATTAAATGTAAACTCATTTCAACTTTTATCTGTGCAAGTAGTACAGCATTTAAAGAGTGTTAAGGGCTTACTGTGTATTTATAGGAATTGGTTCTTACTTATTCGTTTATTTATTTGTAGCACTTATAAACATCACAATAATCCCCAAAGCAGTAAACATAAATAAATGAAGCAAGCAAGCAAGTAAAAGCAGATCAAGCAGTCTGAATGGTCTTTTGAAGCTCAAGGTAAGTTCTGTATCATTGACTGAACTGCTTGTTTGACAGAAGAGGTGCTCAGGAAATTTGACTTTCAGAGTCAGTTCCTTTTTAAACATTTCCAAGCGTGCTGTAACCTGGCCAACAGTTATTAACAGCAGAGAATAAGGTGGCAGGCAGTAGATGGATGGCTCAAAGTAGAAGGGAAGAATGGCTAAGAATATTCAGTGAATCATGGAAAAATGCACTGTTTTAAAATGAACAATGTAGACCAACTGCCATAGCAACCACAACTGGTGAAGAGAGCACTGGCTTTCCCTGTGCTTCATTTTATCCAAAAGAAGTACAATGTTTGCAAGTGAATATTACATCTTAGCAACATGCATGTTGCCTGTTCCTAGAAGCAAGCCTATGCCTTGCTATTTTATTTGTCTTCCTATCTGGTCACATTTATATCCTGCCCTTCCTCTCACAAGGAAACACATGATGTAACCCCGGAGTTTGTCCTCTCCAGGAAGAACATGGCCAGTTTCAGTGTTGCAAAACCAGAAGGCAGATGTAATCACAGAGCCTATGGGGTAAAAATGCAGGATATAAATGAATACCCTGATTTAATAGCCTACCATTTTCTACAGTGCTTGTGTTGCATTATAATTTAACAAAACTAGTGTTGCTCTTATTCTGGCAGAACTCAAATTTGAATCTTTTCCTTCCAATCACATTTCTCTTTTTAAAATAATTTTTCTTTTATTAATATACAAAATATAACCCAAAGCATAAAGAAACGTTTAAATCTTTTTCGAGAAACCATACAGGAAGTGACTTTGTCATTCAGGAAATATGGCGCATGAGAATGTTACAGGGTTCATTCACATCCACAGCTACTCTTGACTCACACATTGTTAACCTCAAGAGCAGTCTGCGGTAATGTGCTCTATGTAAGAAGCTGCAGCATGTGCAAAACAGAGCTGCTCACTGACAGAGATGTATTTAGGGCAGTGTGACCAGTTCCTCTGCACTGGATGCCAAGCCTATGGGGTGCTGCAGGGTGTCGCAACTAAGATGTAGCAGGAGTGCCAACTCCAATAAAATATTTTCGGGGGGGGGCAGGTAAGCCCTGCTCTACATAAGTGATCACATGACGCAGCACACCCACACCATATTAATGGCAATGCTAATAAACTTGGGGGGGCACTTCTCCTGCCCCCTCCCAAAGAACTTCACTGCAAAGTAACTGAGTGAAAACACAAAAATAATATACAATTTTGAACTTTGTGGGTGTATATGTTTTACATATACTGCATGGATAGATTTCTGAAATGCATTTCCTAGAATATCCAAAAGATGGAGACAATGTATAGCAAATATTTTCTTTGAGTTCTGTTCATTGTAACACATTTTGCGCAGATACATAACCACTGCCGGATTTACGTATAAGCTGAACAAGCTATAGCTTAGGGCTCCACTCTCTTGGGGTCCCCCCAAAATTTCACTATTAATACAGTGGTACCTCTGTTTAAGAACTTAATTTATTCTGGTGGTCTGTTCTTAAGCGGAAACTGTTCTTAACCTGAAGCACCACTTTAGCTAATGGGGCCTCCCGCCTCCACTGCACTGCTGGAGCACAATTTCTGTTCTCATCCTGAAGCAAAGTTCTTAACCCGAGGTGCTATTTCTGGGTTAGTGGAGTCTGTAACCTGAAGCGTCTGTAACCTGAAGTGTCCGTAACCCGAGGTATCGCTGTATACTTCTTCTTAATTGTATTTCAGTTCAACTTTGATAAAATACATATTTTGTTATGTGCAAATGGCTTTAGATACCTATTAGGTCCATAAATTACCATATAGCATATATTCAGCACAAAATTTGTTGACAATTTTGTTGTTGACAAAGGACAGCTGGACATATAAAGGGCCCCATTACCTACAGTAGCTTAGGGCCTCATCAAACCTAAATCCGGCCCTGTACATAACATTATACTGGATCTCAGAATTTGACAATGATTACAGATCAGTGGAGCAATACAATTCAGACTTGTCCCATTATCATCTGTGGGACTTTCCTCTGGGTAAACATGCATATTTTCCTCCTGAGATCCATCACGTTTCTCCTGTCCTGGTCTCTTCTTGTGCTGGTTCACCACTAGGTCTATATGGAGGAAAAGGTGTTTGAAAACTAAAACTTTATGTGGTATTTTACCAACTGTGCTTGAAAAGAGAGGGTGAGGTGGGGAGTCACACCGTAATAGTAAGTATTCCATAACGAAAACATGCTTTTTGAGCTGAGAGAAAGTAAAAGGCAAACTTAGTTCTAAAGTGTCATCTGTGGGGATAATCTCCACCCCCCCTGCCCATGGAGTGTCATTCATGAACTGATAATATGCAAATTATAGTTACAATTAGATCATAGATTTGTTTTTAAATTGGGAGATTTTTGAATGTGGTGAATAAATTGGGAGGTTTTTTTGAACGTGGTGAACTTTAGTGAGTGTGGTGATTATGGAGACCAGGACTCACGATTCAGTATTTCCAATTGTTTATGTATGTATGTATTGGCTCCCAGTACGTTTCCGAGCACAATTCAAAGTGTTGGTGCTGACCTTTAAAGCCCTAAACGGCCTCGGTCCAGTATACCTGAAGGAGCGTCTCCACCCCCATCATTCTGCCCGGCCGCTGAGGTCCAGTGCCGAGGGCCTTCTGGCGGTTCCCTCATTGCGAGAAGCAAAGCTACAGGGAACCAGGCAGAGGGCCTTCTCGGTAGTGGCGCCCGCCCTGTGGAACACCCTTCCAGCAGATGTCAAGGCGATAAACAACTACCTGACATTCAGAAGACATCTTAAGGCAGCCCTGTTCAGGGAAGTTTTTAACGTGTGATATTTTATTGTATTTTTGGTTTTTATGGAAGCCGCCCAGAGTGGCTGGGGAGGTATAAATAATAAATTATTATTATTATTATTATTATTATTATTATTATTATTATTATTATTTAAGAACATAAAAAACATAATAAGAACCTGCTGAATCAGGTCAAGGACTCATCTAGTGCAGCATCCTGTTCTCACAGTGGCCGACCAGATGCCTGTGGAAGACCTGCAAATAGGACCCAGGCACAAGAACACGCTTCTTTGGATTTCAGCAACTGATACGCAGAAGCATCACTGCTTCTGACCCTGGAGGCAGAGGATAGCCCTCATGGCTAGGAGCCATTGATAGTCCTCTCCTCCATGAATTTGTTTAATCCTCGTTTAAAGCCATCTCAACTGGTGGCCATCACTGCCTCCTATAGGAGCAAGTATCATAATTTAACTATGCGCTGCATGAAGTACTTTAGCTTATTATTTGGTACAATTTGTAAGAGAAAATGGAGTGAATAGAAATGTAACCATGTTTGCTGATTAAAAAAATAGCTATTCCAGAATCTTTTATCAAATGTTTACGGCAATGATATAGGAAAAGTTGGGTGGTAAACATTTAAAATTAAAATTTCCCCACTGACTCCACAGTAACTTACGAGAGGAATTAATGGATGAAAAGTAGAAAGTTCTCTTCCTTAATGATATCAGATACTCTGCCTCCAAGAAAAAAATCGCTACTGATTTATATACAAATGGTATCTCATTCCTGCGAAATGGATTAAGAATAGGCAGAGCAGAAATATCCTGGTCCATGACTTTATATTGCTGTTGTACAAATGATTCAGGACTGCTTGGAAGGAGGCTGAAGAATCTCTTAAACGTGAAGATTATTCTAATGCTATCAGTTAGATTCATGCTTAGGAACATAAAGGACATAAAGAACATTCAAGAAATTGTTAGTAAACTGCAATAATTGAGTTATCTAGTAAATGAAAGGCTACTGAAGGTCTCTTTAGTCAATTGGTTAAAAATAATTTGGAATGCCTTGTGTATTGAAATGTTCACATATGATAAAATTTCATGTCACAAGGGAGAAGCTAAACAAGGCAAGAATATGAAAACTGGAATTGGTTATAGAATGTACCTTTTGAATACTAGCATTTTAATAAAATGATTACTCAGGAGTGTAATTACTGCTTAGCAGTACATATGATATGATATTTGTAGATAAATCAGATTTATGATGGTATCTTTATTGGATTTTATAAGAATCCCCATTGTAGTTTATGAAATACAGTATAATGAACAAAATGTAATTTCTGTTTTTAAAAATCAATTATATTATTAAAAAAATTCCCCAGACGATTACCCATTTAAAATGCTGATAGTTGCTGCTTGAGCTACCTATGTATGTTTGCCCGCCTGTGGACATGATGATGGTGATTTCTGGCTTTTACAGAAATATTTGCAGAACACTTTTTATATTTTTCAGTAAAGTTTATAAAAGAAGGAAGGACGGAAGGAAGGAAGGAAGGAAGGAAGGAAGGAAGGAAGGAAGGAAGGAAGGAAGGAAGATTTTTGCAGTGACTCTAGCTGGAGAACAAGACAATATTAAGACAGTCTATAATTCAATATTGTAACTGTCAGGCTTTCCAACTTATATATATATATAACTCAGTCACTAGAGCATGAGTCTCTTAATCTCAGTGTTGTGTGTTTGAGTTCCATGCTGGGCAAAAGCTTGCAAGTGGTTGGACTAGATGACACTTGTGGTGCCTTCCAACACTACAGGTGGAATCATATATATATATATATATATATGCTTTCGTAGATTTTCACGGGTACAGGAATGCAGGTTTTGGTGTCTTCGGGTGTCTTCCCGTGTAAGAGTCGGGGTGTCTGTGCGACGTTTCGACGAGGTCTCACTCGTCATCTTCAGGCTGGTGCTTTCGGCTTCTTGTTACTGGAACAGAGCAGAGTCTGGTGTTTGAGTTCCTATAAATACTGTTGAGGGGTGTGGTGTATAGCCTCCAACGTTCTGGGCAGAGAGGAAGTTCCTAGATTAGTGTGCCTTTTCTTCTTTTGTTCCTTAATTACTTGAGGGATATCTTGGGTGATTTCATGAGTGATATTCTGAATACCACTGGGTGGGTCATTAAGTGTAGATTAGTTGCTAAAGCTTTCGTGTCTTGACCTCTTGAGCTTGTGAAGAGTTTTTCTGAGAAGATGGCTGTGCTGCATTTAGTTGTGCTCTGGCTTGGCTTCGTGTATAGGGGCGAGCTGTGGTTTTGTGCCTTGTGCCAGCCAGATCTGTGTAGGGATTGCAGGGGGGTGCAGCATCCGGAGGTGCCACTATAGTTTGGCTACTGGATGGAGTCTGTAATATGTCTGTGGAGAGGGTCTGGGTTTGGGTCTGGTGTGGTTGATTGGTGACGGCGTTCTGTGTGCCTCTGGTTCTGGTGTCGGTTTTTGTGGGGAGGGCTAATTTCCAGATGTCTGGCAGGCGGGACGTGTCGTCACGCTTGTTCATGTTGTGAGGGTGTTTCTCTATCTCGATGGCTTCCATGATTATTCTCTTGTGGTGATGTTCCATGTTAAAGAGCAATTTGGAATCTGCAAAATTAATTTCGTGTCCTGTTTCTTTCATGTGTTGGAAAAGAGAGGAAGTTTTTTCTTCTTTTTTGACGGCATTCTTGTGTTCTGCGATACGTGCATTTATTCGTCTGTTTGTTTGTCCAATGTACGTGGCTGGGCAGACTTTGCAGGGTATTTCATAGACCCCTTGGTTTTCCAGCTGGATTTTGTCTTTTGGGTTTCTGAGGATATTGGCTATTTTTTGGTTGGTGCAGAAGGCTGTTTTGATATTGTGTTTATGGAGGATTTTGCTGATTTTGTCTGTAGTGCCCTTGATATAAGGAAGGAGGGCCATGCCATTGTTTTCTTCTGTGTCTTGGTTTTTGGGGGGTGTTTCTTTTTGGATTAGCTTCGTAACCCTGTTTTTCTGGTATCCATTGGCGATTAACACATTTGAGAGATTCTGTAACTCAGTTGTCAAGTGGTCTTTGTCAGCCAGGCGTTTGGTTCTGGAGATGAGAGTCTTGGCTACGGAGTTTATTTGTGCAGGGTGGTGGTGTGATTGTGCATGTAAGTAGCGGTTGGTGTGTGTTTTTTTCCGGTAGATAGTGTGTCCTAGGGAGCCATCAGGTTTTTTGTAGATTAGGACGTCAAGAAAGGGGAGTTGGTTGTTGTCTTCTATTTCCATAGTGAATTGTATTTTGGGGTGTAGGCTGTTGAGATGTGTGAGGAAGCTATCTAGTTTTTCTTTCCCGTGTGGCCAAATTACAAAGGTGTCGTCAACATATCTGAGCCAAAGTTTGGGTTTGTGTTCTGACTTGTCTAAAGCATTGGTTTCAAAGTGTTCCATGTACAAATTTGCGATGACCGGTGAGAGGGGTGATCCCATAGGTGCTCCTTCTATCTGTTTGTATCTTTGTCCATTGTGGATGAAGTACGTGTTGGTTAGGCAGTGGTTGGTCAGGTCCAGGATGTATTTGGGGGGGTTGTATTTGTTTTGAATGGCTGTCAAGGCTTCATTAATGGGCACTTGAGTGAAGAGAGATACAACATCGAAGCTCACAAGTAGGTCATCGGGATGTAGGTATTGTTTCTTTATTGTTTCTATGAACTGGAAGGAGTTAGTAACGTGTGAAGCGATGGATTCTGCATAGGGCTGAAGTTGCTTAGCGAGAAATTTAGCGAGATTTTGTAGAGGTGAGCCTATGGAGCTGACTATTGGTCTGAGTGGTGTTCCTTCTTTGTGTATCTTGGGGAGACCGTAGAGTTTGGGGCATCTGGATGATTTTTCTCTGGGGATGATTCTTAGCTGGATTTCTTCACTGATAGGAGAGGCTTTTATTTTGGATTTGGTGGTTTTTTCCAGATAGGTGGTGGGATCTGTTTTTATAGGTTGGTAGGTAGGGTCTTGGAGTAGATTTGATAGTTTTGCTTGGTAGTCCGATGTGTTCATCACAACAGTGGCGTTGCCTTTGTCTGCTGGGAGAATGATTATGTTGTTGTCTTTCCTCAGGTTGGTGAGTTACTTGTCTTTCCTCAGGTTGGTGAGCTTCACACGTTACTAACTCCTTCCAGTTCATAGAAACAATAAAGAAACAATACCTACATCCCGATGACCTACTTGTGAGCTTCGATGTTGTATCTCTCTTCACTCAAGTGCCCATTAATGAAGCCTTGACAGCCATTCAAAACAAATACAACCCCCCCAAATACATCCTGGACCTGACCAACCACTGCCTAACCAACACGTACTTCATCCACAATGGACAAAGATACAAACAGATAGAAGGAGCACCTATGGGATCACCCCTCTCACCGGTCATCGCAAATTTGTACATGGAACACTTTGAAACCAATGCTTTAGACAAGTCAGAACACAAACCCAAACTTTGGCTCAGATATGTTGACGACACCTTTGTAATTTGGCCACACGGGAAAGAAAAACTAGATAGCTTCCTCACACATCTCAACAGCCTACACCCCAAAATACAATTCACTATGGAAATAGAAGACAACAACCAACTCCCCTTTCTTGACGTCCTAATCTACAAAAAACCTGATGGCTCCCTAGGACACACTATCTACCGGAAAAAAACACACACCAACCGCTACTTACATGCACAATCACACCACCACCCTGCACAAATAAACTCCGTAGCCAAGACTCTCATCTCCAGAACCAAACGCCTGGCTGACAAAGACCACTTGACAACTGAGTTACAGAATCTCTCAAATGTGTTAATCGCCAATGGATACCAGAAAAACAGGGTTACGAAGCTAATCCAAAAAGAAACACCCCCCAAAAACCAAGACACAGAAGAAAACAATGGCATGGCCCTCCTTCCTTATATCAAGGGCACTACAGACAAAATCAGCAAAATCCTCCATAAACACAATATCAAAACAGCCTTCTGCACCAACCAAAAAATAGCCAATATCCTCAGAAACCCAAAAGACAAAATCCAGCTGGAAAACCAAGGGGTCTATGAAATACCCTGCAAAGTCTGCCCAGCCACGTACATTGGACAAACAAACAGACGAATAAATGCACGTATCGCAGAACACAAGAATGCCGTCAAAAAAGAAGAAAAAACTTCCTCTCTTTTCCAACACATGAAAGAAACAGGACACGAAATTAATTTTGCAGATTCCAAATTGCTCTTTAACATGGAACATCACCACAAGAGAATAATCATGGAAGCCATCGAGATAGAGAAACACCCTCACAACATGAACAAGCGTGACGACACGTCCCGCCTGCCAGACATCTGGAAATTAGCCCTCCCCACAAAAACCGACACCAGAACCAGAGGCACACAGAACGCCGTCACCAATCAACCACACCAGACCCAAACCCAGACCCTCTCCACAGACATATTACAGACTCCATCCAGTAGCCAAACTATAGTGGCACCTCCGGATGCTGCACCCCCCTGCAATCCCTACACAGATCTGGCTGGCACAAGGCACAAAACCACAGCTCGCCCCTATACACGAAGCCAAGCCAGAGCACAACTAAATGCAGCACAGCCATCTTCTCAGAAAAACTCTTCACAAGCTCAAGAGGTCAAGACACGAAAGCTTTAGCAACTAATCTACACTTAATGACCCACCCAGTGGTATTCAGAATATCACTCATGAAATCACCCAAGATATCCCTCAAGTAATTAAGGAACAAAAGAAGAAAAGGCACACTAATCTAGGAACTTCCTCTCTGCCCAGAACGTTGGAGGCTATACACCACACCCCTCAACAGTATTTATAGGAACTCAAACACCAGACTCTGCTCTGTTCCAGTAACAAGAAGCCGAAAGCACCAGCCTGAAGATGACGAGTGAGACCTCGTCGAAACGTCGCACAGACACCCCGACTCTTACACGGGAAGACACCCGAAGACACCAAAACCTGCATATATATATATATATATATATATATATATATATATATATATATATATATATTTGCTTTCGTAGATTTTCACGGGTACAGGAATGCAGGTTTTGGTGTCTTCGGGTGTCTTCCCGTGTAAGAGTCGGGGTGTCTGGGCGACGTTTCGACGAGGTCTCACTCGTCATCTTCAGGCTGGTGCTTTCGGCTTCTTGTTACTGGAACAGAGCAGAGTCTGGTGTTTGAGTTCCTATAAATACTGTTGAGGGGTGTGGTGTATAGCCTCCAACGTTCTGGGCAGAGAGGAAGTTCCTAGATTAGTGTGCCTTTTCTTCTTTTGTTCCTTAATTACTTGAGGGATATCTTGGGTGATTTCATGAGTGATATTCTGAATACCACTGGGTGGGTCATTAAGTGTAGATTAGTTGCTAAAGCTTTCGTGTCTTGACCTCTTGAGCTTGTGAAGAGTTTTTCTGAGAAGATGGCTGTGCTGCATTTAGTTGTGCTCTGGCAAAAACCGACAAAAACCGACACCAGAACCAGAGGCACACAGAACGCCGTCACCAATCAACCACACCAGACCCAAACCCAGACCCTCTCCACAGACATATTACAGACTCCATCCAGTAGCCAAACTATAGTGGCACCTCCGGATGCTGCACCCCCCTGCAATCCCTACACAGATCTGGCTGGCACAAGGCACAAAACCACAGCTCGTCCCTATACACGAAGCCAAGCCAGAGCACAACTAAATGCAGCACAGCCATCTTCTCAGAAAAACTCTTCACAAGCTCAAGAGGTCAAGACACGAAAGCTTTAGCAACTAATCTACACTTAATGACCCACCCAGTGGTATTCAGAATATCACTCATGAAATCACCCAAGATATCCCTCAAGTAATTAAGGAACAAAAGAAGAAAAGGCACACTAATCTAGGAACTTCCTCTCTGCCCAGAACGTTGGAGGCTATACACCACACCCCTCAACAGTATTTATAGGAACTCAAACACCAGACTCTGCTCTGTTCCAGTAACAAGAAGCCGAAAGCACCAGCCTGAAGATGACGAGTGAGACCTCGTCGAAACGTCGCCCAGACACCCCGACTCTTACACGGGAAGACACCCGAAGACACCAAAACCTGCATATATATATATAGTGTATATGATTCTATATCCTTTGCTCTGTGGAATTATTTATCTCGAAGGTGTCTGCTCTTGGATACTGGTGGAGGTCTTTTGGTCACTGTTGCTTTCTCTGTATTTTACATTCTGTGCTGTTCTTTGTATTCATTCATTTTGTTCTTCTTTTTAAAAAAGCTTCATAAAATTTTGTATTTAAAAAACCCTACTTTAAAAGAAACTAATCACTGCCAGACTTTAAAAACACAACCCACAGTCCTTGCCCCCAGAATTCATGCCCAGGAGTAAGTAAGGAGAGGCTAGCTGCCTGATTTTGCCAGATGGTTCTGCACCTAATAGCAGACAGTGATTCAAAGGTAATGAAAGGCAGCTTGTTTCCAGCACAGACATTCTGTTGCTTTGAAACAATCATTAAAATGTCACCATTCCTGGGCCCTCCTGCTCAGGCTTTTCTCACTCATCTCAGCAGTGGGAATCTTTACTCCCCCCCTATCACCCCATGACAGTGTAAGAGTTCAACTACACCTTTGCAGGCAGATATAATGATGTGCATTCCATGAAGAGCTTGTGTTTTCAGCTTCACATGCCATAAGGATAAAAGCTTGGGCGAGTGCTTTCATTTATCCTCGTAGTTGTTTGAGGTGTCAGGAAAGCTGCCCGCTCTTCTGTTGGCAATTCCAGTCACTCTGTGCAAAGCCAGACTCCTTTGAGCCAGTGTGCAATCAGGCCAGACTTGCGCTTGACAAAGACAAAGGGCCAGAGCGCATTGTTCTTTGGTCTCATACCTCACCAGATTCAGAAAATGCACACCGCTGCCTCCCATGATGCATTTATGTATATTTATGTATAATGCATTTATATATATTTTTGGCTGTGTATGCATCATGCATTTAAAACACATTGATCTTGCGCCAAAGCAGCATTCTTTGCAACAGAGCTGAAATTCCCTGCCCTCTTAACAAATGACAGTTCCCAGGATACTTTGGGGAAAATGTGTGATTTATATATATGTGTGTGTTCTTTTTCTGCAGCTAATATAAATAAAACAATATGCCTCAATAATCTAGTTCATTGCCAAAGTGAATAATCAAAGCTAACAAAATCGCTATAAACAATTTAGTAATCAATACAACAAATTCTCACTTTCAAGGGGTTTGCATCAGCATAGGCTTGCTCCGGTACCATGGAGAAAAATGTCTTTTTGTGTGCACAAAGGGGGCATAAAATTCCCCCTATCCCCCCCCGACCTGTCCCATATTTTGCCTGACCTGTCCTTTATTTTGCCCAACCAAAGGTGGCAACTGCCCTTAATCTGGTGCTGCCCTCTTTGGCTTGTGTCCCCTAGCAACTGGCATCCAGAGGCATACTGCTTCTGATACGGGACCAGCACTGATAACTTCAGCCTCTCTGAATTTGTTGGATTGCCTTTTAGACCCGCCACTCAAGTTTACGCCATCTTACAGGATCAAATGCTATAGCTAAACTATGCACTGTGTGAAAAAGTATTTTCTTTCCTCTGTCCTGAATCCCCCCCCCCCCATTCAGCTTTGTGACTCCAGGTTCTAGTATTGAGCGAGAGGGACAAAAGCTCTCTCTCCACTATCTCCACACCATTCATGATTTCTTTCTAGTTTTATTTTGAACAGTGGCCCATCGTGCATTTTTTAAGTCCTTGAGAAAAGCAAACTTCTAGCCCCTTGACTGCACCTGCTTAGGCTGTTCTAATTGGCCTCCTGCTTATGCATTTGGCTCTCGTTCTCAAAATGAAACATATTTCCCTGCTAGAATTCTCAGCTGCTTCTCCTCTGCCGACAAAGGCATCCTTATTACGTGGCTTGTCGTTTGTTGTTTGCATTTCGAGGAAAATCAGCTGAACTGAAGGCAGAAGATGTGGCCTGACTGCAGAGCTGCCATCTGCAAGGCTGGGGCCAGCCCAGTTTTGGAAAGGTCAAGGAGAGCTGCTGGGCAGGGAGAGCTGGGGCAAAGCTGCGCAAAGCTCATAAAGAGGAGGGGAAATTCAAGCATAATCTTCGCCTCCTGCTTCCCACAGCTCTCTCTGATGCTTTTCCCTTAGCAACATACACCGAGCGATGAGGAGACCTGGGAGAGAAAGAGGGAGAGAGAGAGACAGCTCCAGGCACCACCTGACATAATTAATTTTAGATCAAACTCGGCTCAGCATCACGGACCTCTATCCCACTGTTCCCATAACATCAAGGTAGTTTTGGTGTAAACAACAGAGATTTCAGGAAACAATTTTAGAATAGCCCGAAAACACACATTGGTACGTTGGGACAGGCAAGGCCTCCTGTCAAAACGTTATGCCACTCCGCAAAGCATGTCCTCTGGCTCGCTATTTGCAAGTAAGAATGAAAATGCAGTGAAAACAGCAAAAGGGGGGCAGAGCTGTGTTTGAATTAAGCCATCAGTTTTTGTGTGGGTGTGTCAGATCCAGGCTCACACTAAACTTGCTCCGTTCCTAGATTGGGATAGTCTGCCCTCAGTTCCCCATGCTCTAGTAACCACCCATCTGGACTACTGCAATGCACTCTATGTAGAGCTGCCCTTGAAGTTGGTCTGGAAGCAGGAGCTATCATTCTGTGAGTCTATGAGCTACTGCAAAATGTGGCTACTACATGGACCGGTAGCTTCACCGAAAGTGCTGCACTGGCTGCCAGTGAGCTCCCAGGGCCCACTTCAAGGTGTTAGCACATACAAAACCTTAAATAGTAGCTGAAATTATGGTACCTAACACCAAGGAAACTAGCTCTAATATGCCCAGGAACCTCATCAAAATGCTGGAGAGGATGCACCTCCACAGGCACATACCTCCACATGTGGCGGGAATGCCCCAAAATCCAACAATCATACAAGAAATATGCAAAATAACTAAGCAAGTATTAGAAGTCACCCCAGAACTGGCCCTGCCACACATCTTTTAATATAATAGTGTCCACTCACATCACAAAGAGCTCATAATCCACCTACTCTCAGCAGCCAGAAATATCATAGCCAGACACTGGAGAGACCTGTCAGAAGTAAGCATGGACCAATGGTACCAAATAGCCTTCTTAGAAAAACTAACCAATAAACTGAAACTGACGTGGGGACAAATGGAGGAAGATGCCTTCACCTAGTATGGCTCCCCTTTATCACATACACAGCCCAACAAGACAATCACACATAGCTGTCAACGTTTCCCTTTTTTAAAGGGAAATTCCCTTATTCTGATTAGGATTTTCCCTTAAAAAAAGGAAAAAGTTGACAGCTATGCAACGAATCCACCAACAGCATATGCATCAATATGGCTAACCTGATTAAAAAACACCCACCCACCCACTCGCACAGGAAAACAAAGTTCACCACAGCCAATCACAAACAAGGAACCACACCCTAGGCCAACCCCAACCTCTCTCACCAGCAAAGGAACACAAGTGAATAGTAAAGAGAACCCACAAAACCCCACACATACATTAAGTAAAATAGAAACATCACCACCCGACTCCACCCCCACTCACCACGACCCCCTCCACTTCTTTCCCCCTTTTCTTCTTAATGTAACACTAATGTCTCAACAAATGAAACTGATCTGTAGAAAATGTAACTTGAAAAAAGAGACATTGCACATACTTTTGTAAACCAAGACATTTTTAATAAAAATAGTGGTGTTTTTTTTTTTAATAGTACCTAAAATAGTACCTAAAACTTCAGGAGAGATTGTAGGCCTTGTTGGTGGTGCCACCATTGGGTGCTACCCTCTTGGCTTTTACCCATGACAGGGCCTTTGTGGTGGTTGCTCCTCATTTATGGAATGCCCTCCCTGGCGAGATACGTCTGTCCTTCTCACTATTTACATCCTGGAGGAATTCAGAAGCCTAACTTTTCCCACAGGCGCTTGATGACTGAAAGATACTGTTCCTGGGAACCTTGAAATCACAAACTGTTAAGTTGTATCAGCCCTGCAAGGAGGACCAAGTGCCTTCAATAATCCATGGTCTATGGCAGGCCCTGTCAGGCCTTCCCGTGGCTGCAGTGGACCCCTTCGGGCCTCACTCCAGCTAGCTTCACCAGTTTGCATGGTTCCAGGAGAAGTGTGTGACTGCACAATGTGCACTGGCCTCCCCCAATCTTGGGGGCAACCTGGAGCCGGTGTACGCAAGGTATCTCCACTGCCACCCATGGGCCTGCTCTGCTCCCCCAGGTCAGGCCTGAGCCGGGGGGGGGGGGCGGAATTGCAACAGGCACAAGCACTGCAGCCAAGGCCCAGCTACTTCTGGTGCAGAGCCAGGCTCCGGTGAAGGAGCCTGCTATGGGGGTGCCTGTTTGGGCCCCCTCTCAAAATGGCACCTGGGGCCATGGCACCCCACCGTACTACACCTGATTGTAGGTGGTAGCATTCTCCTTGATATGCTAGCTTGGTGTGTCCAGGGATGCAAATCTTGCACTAGGCAGTTCGGCCACAGTTTGTCACCTGATGCTGATGGGAGCTCGGCTGTTAGATTATACAGGGGGTGGACGTCTCAGCGCCTCTGAGATTGTAAGCCTACCTCAGAGATAAAGGCTAGGGACACAGGAGTTGCCTTGCAATGGGTCAAACCCTTGGTCCATCCAGCTCAGCAATGCCTATACAGTGGTACCTCGGGTTAAGTACTTAATTCATTCCAGAGGTCTGTTCTTAAGCTGAAACTGTTCTTAACCTGAAGCACCACTTTAGCTAATGGGGCCTCCTGCTGCTGCCACTGCACCGCTGCTGCACGATTTCTGTTCTCATCCTGAAGCAAAGTTCTTAACCCGAGGTAATATTTCTGGGTTAGCAGAGTCTGTAACCTGAAGCGTATGTAACCTGAAGCATATGTAACCCGAGGTACCACTGTACGGATGGGCAGGGTAGCAGCTCTCCTCCAGGCTTTCGGATGGCAATTTCCCCCAGCCCTTGCTGGAGATGGCGGGGATCAAACCTGGTATCTCTGGCACCTGGTTCGTGTCTTCCGCCACTGAGCTACAGCCCTGGCCACCTGACAGAGGCTTCTGGGAAGTGCTTTGTTCCCTCTCAGTAGAATCCCCTTGCTGGGGAAGCTGCGTCTCCTCCATCTCTACCCATCATGCCACTGTTGAAAGGACAGAGGCCCTGTCAGGGAAATGAGACTAAACCTAGACGGTTCCACAAAGCAGAAAGATCAAAAACTGAAATTCCCGTAATGAAGCTTCTCATGACAAGCTAACTTTTCACTTTTCCAGTATTATAACTGAAAACTCTGCTATGAATCTTAAATACATTCCTGTATAAAAGAGAGAACCGCAGGAGGGAAGAGTCTTAGTTAATGCTTGCAGACAGGGAGAATTTTGCATGTTGCTTCAACCATTATTAAATACTCCACCGAGCCCAGTTTGAGCTGCTTGCAACGTGAATGACTTCTGGAAAGGTGTTTCAGATACAAACACTCTACATTTGCACTTTTACCAGTTTTATTAGCTTGTCTCTAAGGCATCGTTCCTTTGAAATGCAGAGGCTGCTGCCTGGAAACCCTGACCCTGGCTTCAGTCTGGGCGAGATGGAAATCGGAGGCCAGCTGGGCTCCATAATTAGGAATATGCTGGTGCATAATTGGGGAGATGAGGATCTGAATGAGCTCAGTGTGACCAGGACTGAGGAGATGAGCTGTAAGAAGATTAAGGACATAAATGTTTTCAGTGAATATCAGGTTCCAGCAGGCTTCACCCCAGACCCTACCCCCTAGGGCAGCTGTAAGGCCCACAGCCTACACCAAAGTCCACTAGCACAAACCTTCCAAGTGCTCCTATTTTCCAGGGACAGTCCCGGAATTACAGAAGCCATCCTGGTTTCTGATTTGATCCCAGAATGTCCATGTTTTCCTTTTTCCTCCCCTCCATGACTTGGAGAACAATAAAAAATGGTGTCTGTCTGTGTGTGTGTGTGTGTGTGTGTGTGAATGTGTGCTCAAGGGCAAAAACGGAGTCATACTTATCCTGAAAATAAAACAGCTGCACCAAATGAAGGAAATGGTGAAGCTGGCACACAGCTATAAATTTTGAAGGAAAATGTCACCAATCCACTTTAAATTCTATAATTGCAATGCAGCCAGCCATTTTTAAAGGAAGTGCATGGAGTGTTTATTCCTTTATTGTAAATGGAGCCTTACACTGTCTACTCGTAAGTAAGTCCCAATGTATTCAATGGAACTTACTTCCAGGTAACTGGGCCAAGAGTGGGCACTCTTATACTGCAATCCTAAACATTTTTACTCCGAACTAAGTCCCACTGAGTTCAATAGGAGTTACTCCCTAGTATGTTCCTGTTCATTCTCACAGTTGTTGTTGCTATTATTATTATTATTATTATTATTATTATTATTATTATCATTATTTCCTTCCTTTTTCCCTGACAGGGACTCAAGGCAGCTTACAGCTAAAATCTTATTTCATTCCATTTATCTGTCAAAGGTGTTGCACACAATCCCTTCCCTCACACATTTTTCCTTTACAACAATTCTGTGAGGTAGGTTTGGCAGAGTGGTTGCAATTGGCTCGAGGTGTCCGATGTGTATATGATGTCTATGTGTGCGACAGGGTTCAAATGTGGGAGAGGTTTCCTGATGTAGTTTCCTATTTTCATCAGAGAAATGTTGGAGGATGCGCTAGCACAGCCTGGCAGTGAGCAGCTATGAGCCACCATTTAAACACTCCCAATATCTGAGGCATTGCTGTGAGACACTGAGGAAAATTATTTTGAATGCACTGCTACCGCATTTAAAGCCAGAAAAAAACATTGTCACAAACTAGGTCTAGGGAAGGAGGGAGGACAACACGCAGGAAACACCAGACTGCAATAGCTTGGCAGTCTCACCATCTGGAGTCTTCAAAGCAAGTGAGCGATCAAAGGATGGCAAATTCCAAAGAAAATGTAGAAGCAAATGTAATCATCTGCTAATGGTTGCAGATCCAGTTGCTCTAAAGGTCCAAAAGCTGGCAACCCCCTTTCTTCTATATTAGGAAAAGGTGCTGTAGCCATCAGATATCAAGTTAATGATTTGCAAATGCAATACATACATCTTACCATTGCCAGCCTCATTTGGTTATGTATTTGGACATATGGACTGCTTATATTAACATATATGTTTAAATTAGGATCATTGGGTTGTTCCTATTGTTAATGTGAGCTGACATTGTTTCTTTCTGTTATATTTGTGCTCTGTAGTATATATGGATTGCCGCTACACTGTTCTCAAGCCAGTCGCCTGGCAGCTGATTCAGTCCTTAAATATGAATTGATATCAAACTAATGTGAAGTGAATTGTTTATTTGTGCTTCTGATGATGCTAGGAAACTGAGCAGAGTTCAGAATATTCTATTTGTATGAAAAAATAAATGGAGTTCAGTTAAGCCAAAGTGATGCTACACTGACAGGGCTGTTTCAAATTCTGGATCCTTTGGAATCTGGTGCCAGGGCTAATGGTTCTGTGGGGAGGCTGCCCCATAGCACTTTTTTTTGGGGGGGGGATATGTTTGCAGATCTGCCTTGTGAGCTGAGCCTTGGTTTTCAAAAGCTGGATACTGTCAAGGTCCAGGTGTCAGTAAATTGTTATCTTTCAGTTCTGGAGGAAATGTAAGATGACTACCATCATGAGCCAATCTCCCAATCTGGCCTGAAAATGGAGGGAACAGGATCGAAAACTGCATTCCAAATTGATTTTACACAAGAGGGTGGAGGAAGCTGCAAAGTCCATCATGCATTATGTGCAGTCTTTCAGTTTAAAAGGTGGGTTCTCAAATAATTCCCATTATATGTGAGAAATATATGGTTTTGGAGTAACCAAGCAACTCCCTTGAGCAACACTTTCTTTGATCTTCCACTGTGTCCATTATTTCACTGATTTGTGCTTTCTTGTATCTGGGAAAGGGAACAAGGTCTCAGCAGTCAGAGGCAAAAAACTTCTGAACACCAGAAACCACAGGTGAGTGCTCTTCTGCTTGAGTCCTGCTTGCGGGTTTTCCATAGGCCCCTGTGAGAACAGGATCCTGTACAGTGGTACTGTACCTTGGGTTAAGAACTTAATTCGTTCTGGAGGTCCGTTCTTAACCTGAAACTCTTCTTAACCTGAGGTACCACTTTAGCTCATGGGGCCTCCCGCTGCTGCTGCCACGCTGCCGGAGCACAATTTCTGTTCTCATCCTAAAGCAAAGTACTTAACCTGAAGCACTATTTCTGGGTTAGCGGAGTCTGTAACCTGAAGCATCTGTAACCCGAGGTACCACTGTACTAGATTGGCCTGATGCAGCAGGCTCTTCTTTTGTAACAGGGAGGAAATGAGCTACAATTTCTGCTTTCTGATTTTTACCTTCCATATGAGAAATTCCCTCCTGTGAATTTCCCACAATTTTCTCCGTAGTAGGAACTAAGGCAGCTGGCTTTTGTGTGAGAGAGTGTCATACTAGTATATTGTAAAAAATGAATACATTAAACTAGGAAATGTAGTCTACCTTATCAACTTTTGATGAGGCAGCAAATACATTAAAAATAAATAAAAACACACGGCAAGGAGAGGTCTAGAAGGAGTTGTGAAATACTGGTCTTTCCTAGAAAATGCACCCAAACAAGATTTTAAACTTTTCTAATGATTTTTAGTGTTTTGAACATCTACAGACGAGTACTGGCTGGCATTTGAGGATAAGCAGAAAAGCCTTGGGGGGAATCTTACGTAGCTCGCTGTCCTATTTATGGAATTGCTTTTAATCCAGATGAGGTGTCCACTAATTTAAGAGAAGGGGAAGTGGCTTTTTGCAATTCCTCTTTCCTGCTGCAGACCATCGCACCCTTGAAAAAAGACTGCTCCAGAGGGTGGGAGACCCTCCAGAAGAGTATGGAAGGTAGCACAAAGGAGGGCTGTGGAGGGAACCAGCAACTTCAATCAAACGCCTGAGGAAGCAGATTTTTTTGGGATTCAAAAATTATGTTGAGATCCATCTCAGATGGCTTGCTTAAGTGTCTTGGCAGGAAGACAGTACTGTATATAAGTGCAATAAATGCAGTAAACAAATAAATAAAAGTGAACATTCATTGCAGGGCCTTCTCTTTGGTGACCCCGCAACTCCGTTCCTCTGAAATTAAACAGGCTCCAATATTTATGTCCTTTTAGTGGGCTTTGAAGACTCATTTTTTCTTGATGGCATTTAATGATTAATATAAACAGGAGGTGTTACACAAGGGTCTGGTGGAGTTTTAAAATTTTATTTTTATCTCTGTGCTTTTGTTGGGTTTAATATTTTCATTATTTATTAAGTTTATATCTTCAGATATGTTGCTTGCCACTTTGTGGAGCACATTCTCAAAAGAAAAGCTATAAATCCTTTTAATAAATAAATGAAATAATAATAATAATAATAAAAACTATCAGCATTGTGGAAATGAAATGTTGCTCGCTAGTCTCAAAAACTTTCTGACTGCTTCTCATCTGACAGGAGGGGTTGATGGAGAAGCTGAGGCTTGACAGATCCCGCTTGGGCCACCCACGAGAGTTGTCACTGGTTTAGAGTCTCATGGCAGGTAGCAAACAGCACAAACTTGAACTGTCCAAGTCAGACTTGCTTGCCTGACAAGTCTAGGCCTAATGCCATAGCAAATGTTGACGACATCTGTTCAGGAAATACTCTTGGGATGGGAGATGGCCAACTTCTCTTTACCTTGCCAGAAAAGCATAATGTGGCCTCGGCATAACTGGCAATCAGACTGACTGGCTCAGATCCTGCCCTCTGAGATGCCGGAATACCCTTTTCCTGTAAAGTTCTTCGCTTTGTAGTGAGCATCACAACAGAGTGAAATGAAAAGCATCGAACCTACTACTATGTGTAGCACTCCAAGCATACAGCAGAAAGTATATAATTCCTCTGTACATGAGACAGACACATTACACCCTCATTGCAAAAATTCCATAAATTTGGACCAGGTTATCAAATATGGGGGGAGGGGATAGAAGGTCGATTTTGGCCTCCCATTGCAGTGTTTTATATTCCTCTCCTAAGACTGAAACTATGCAGTCAAATGGGGGAAGGTAAATGGGTTCAGTTGGGGGCACTATAAGATGGGCAATGTTTGTGTGTGTGCGCGCACACAGGATGGGGTTAGTTTCCTTCTCCCTGATTCTAGCCACTGAGAATCCAATCTGCTCTATGCTAGATTCTCTTTCCTTACTGTGGAATATAGTGGCAAATTAGAATATGTATTTATAGAGATGATTTAACTCCCACGAAGTCCTCCTTACAGAACTATCATTGCTTTGTAATTTTCCACCATGGAAGAAGGTCTGAGCTTTAAACGTAGCCTGTCACGGGGATTGCTTGATTTGCATGCACAGTTACTACTGCTTTGCTCTCCAGTTAAGCAGTTCACATGCAAAGGGCCAATTATGGACTTAATTGGTCATTTTCACTTGGAATAACATAGCTTTGTCTGCAATCACAATAATTACAAATACGCATTCAGAACAAATTTGCATGTTCCTGCTTGAATAATTGGTCTTTTCTTTTTTTTTAGAATGTGCCCTCCAACAGTTTCAGAACTTGATTGTTAAATGGCAGTGAGATGAGACATCTTATTTTTTGGCGGGTGGGGTGTGGGGATTTCGTGATGTTTAAACTGTGACTCTCAGAGAACTTGAATGAGGATATTTTGTTGCTGCGGGGGAAAGTAAGCCTCTGATTAGATAATGCTGTCTTAAGAACTGTTACGGAAAAAATCTGGGTGCGGGGTTACTCTGCCACCCAGCTCATCGGACTAAGTCCGTGGGTCCCTGCGGAAGAAAATGAGCTCAGCCGGACGCAGGAGCAAACTGCAGAAGATCCAAGTTTATTGCGCAACAGGTTCAAGGCGAGATTGAACAGTGAGAAAGGGGTGACATGAACTTTTGAGTTTTCCCTCCATGTCCCAGAATACAGTGCATGAAACGTCACGAATACATTATGGGAAGGTTGGGTTTCACAAGTTACATCATGAATATACTTTACACGTCATGAATACATTATGAAAAGGTGGGATTACATTAATTAGCATTTTCGGATGAGGGAGGGGGGATATGCGGAGCGGGAAATATACATAGATACACATTTATTGAGTACTGGTGGTGGCAAGACAATGGGCCAGGAATATACATCGTCTGTCACCTAGTATTGCCCGAAGGAAGGATTTGCAAAACTATCTGACAGGATTAAGAAGTTCCTGCGTACGTGACCTGCCGCTTTGGGGATTATGGAAGTAGGGACAGCATCATGGAGTCCAAGGGGAACTGAGTTGAATGGCACCGAGAACGAGCAGATCAGAACCACGGCTGATTTTATATCAATTTTTGAAGATTTCAGTGATTTCTAAGCCACTCTGTACTAGAGAGCAAAAGCAGAAACAGAGTGGATACATTGTAACAGGATTTTGACAGTATTACTTGAGAGATTATGGAGGACAGGGGAGGGGTGATGGAGTCCTAGAGAAATTGAGCAAATATATTGTAGTGAAGAAGACATTGCCCCCCCCCCGTTCCGTATCAGTCCCCCATTCGGAGATAGATTTGCATTAAAGTTCTGTAAGAACTTGCAAATCTTTTCTCCGCACCCTAAATCTCGGTGAATGGGATGTGTGGCTTTATGCAAACCTGAAAGGGACTTGCAAGCCATGCCTCTTACGGTCATTTGCAAGTATATCAGTGCAGGTAGCTGCATATAGGGTATTATATAAAGAACACCTCTTGTATTTTGTTGCTAAATTACTTGTGGCATTCTCAGTAGTGTTTTATGCTTTACACCTAGCAGGAAGGTCTAATTGACTGAAAAATGCAGTTGGTGTTTTGTCCTTCGCCATTTTTGTGTATTTCTCAGGTGTCAAGCTAGCTCTTCTGTGGTCTCACACTGACATAGTGCTACAGCAACACATCCTGTCTGTTGAATCCCCTCAGGGCTTTCATTTAACCATGTCGCCTGGCATTCACCATAGCTGGCACAGGTTTGGGCATCTCTGAGGGAGATGTCTTCGCCTTGGCCTTTAGCTATGGGATTTTATTATAGGCTGTGGTTTTGCACGCATGGGGGTTGCTCACTTGCACTTAAAGGACCAAAAGGCTAATTGCAGCCTGGATACACGTGCCCAATTCAAACTGAGTCCAATTTGAATTTATCTTGCCCCATGGTTCTCAACTCTTCAAACCAATCTGTTAAAAGAAAACCATTCTTAACAAGGGCAGTTGTCCAAATAAGTCAATTTAAGTCTATAAGGAATCATTCCTGCTAAACGAAAGCATATGCACCTTCATGTATCTTATCAGCTTCTCTTTGGTAAAGCGAGTTTTAGCACATTTTAAAAATGGGTAGGGAAGTTGGGAAGTTGGCAGAGTGCCAGGTGGAACAACGAAATGTGGTTATAAATTTATCTAATTCTAAACATTGGACTACATAATAGCCTGACCTATTAAAAGCATAAAATGTATGAGAATCCTTCACTGGGGTGTAAGGAATAAGACATTAAACATAAAAACAATTACACACAAAATAGCCCCCCCACAAATAACACACTGTCAGACACATTTCAACATTCCTACGTAATAACACGTAATACAAACAAACTAATTAAGTATCAGTTGCATATCTTGACACAATTGTGATCTTTTACGCATGTATCTTTTGAATCCTGGAGCACAGAGGCTTGAGGTTCAAGTGAAAAGATGTCCTTGTAAGTCAACTCCACCCCCCTTTGTCAGGCCCACTCCCCAAGCAGTCTCTGTTGTCTGTTGTTGCTGGTCTTGCGATGGCGAAGTACTGAGTTGAGGGGTTGTTGCTGCTTTTCATCATTGCACATCTGTAGAAGTGATATTCTGTAAGGGGGCAGGGTTTTGGGGTGACTTAAAAACACAGTTAGACAAGGAAAGGGCAAAAGGTAAAAGGGATGTCCTCCAGTTTCCATGGGAAGCTGCAAATAATAACAATCTTAGTGGATTAAACATTTTATTCATTATCATTATTGGACTATTTTGATTGTTGTTAGCCGCCCTGAGCCCAGCTTCGGCTGGGGAGGGCAGGATAGAAATAAAATTTACTATTTAGTATTATTTATTATCACATTTCCATATAATTACTGTTATTATCTGCTAAGTTTGTTTGCTTTCCTTCACTTAGTTTTTGTTGTTGTTGTTCTTTTCATATTATAAAATAAAAATTACTCCACATGTATAGAAAGAGAACTGAAAAAATACAAAGGTTAAAAAAAAAAAAAGAAAGCAAAAAATTAGATTACCAGTTAGATGAAAATGGACTTGACACAAAGACATCAGATTCAGAAAATAACTATTATTAAATAGTACAAAGATATTATCAAAACCACACATATTACTACTGGACTGGAAAAAATGGAAAAACAATGAGGAAAACTTAAAATTCACCATGTGCTATTCAATAAAAGAACTTCGTGAGACTGACTTTCAACATGTGATGAACATGTCCCCCAAAGTAAAACACAAACACACAAAAATGAGCTATGAGGAACCAAAAATAAATAAATGCTAAGACACACAATTAATAAGTAACCTGAAGTAATCTGTTTTGGCATTCTAACATCCCAAATGAAAATAAAAGTGTTTCTTGATGTGACATCAGCTGTAATGTTAATAGCGGAATACTGGGAAATGAGTTAATACCAATAAAATGAATGGCAATTTAAAGTTGTGCAGGTACCTTGCACTAGCCAAAATGACAGAATTAGTAAGAAATGCTCAGGCCAAAGGTAAACAAGTACCATTCCACAAACAATGTTTGGTTGTGCTTCGATTAACTTCATAGACATCATGGAGAAACTGATTAAATAAATGAAAACAGATTATTTGTAACTTAAAAAAATGTCAAAGGCACAAAGAGATAGAGGTCACTAATACAGCAGGGATTCAGACTTGTTTCACAGAACAGAAAGAAAGTTGCTGTGGGAGGAAAAGGGACAAACACTTTGTTATCAGGGTTCACATATCCTGTTAAAAGGGAAAATTATTTCATGTGAAAAGCCTGTCAGGAAATGCTGTTCCTAAAATTCCCAATCAGGGGGGAATGCTTTGATATTTACCTGTGAAAAGAATTTTGCATGTTAAGATTTGGAACCTGGAAAGCTCTTGACTTTTGATGGGCTAGTTTTTTTTTTTTTTTTTTTGTAGCCTTTTGTCTTAAGTAGCCCCTGGGGCAAAGACAGATTAAGGGTGATTTCCCTCAATGGTTCTGACTTTTCTTTTACATTTGGAAGAAACCTCCTCTCCCTCCTTACAGTCCCCCCCCCCCCGTCCTCTCTCTCTCTCTTCTTTAGCTGATCTAGCCTCTGTGCATGTGCAGAGTTCATGTCTCAGCAAACCTTTTGTACTATTGAAAATGTTGCATCCTTTGGCTAAATTAACATTTGAATAAGGGAAGGGAAGGGTATGGAGTAGATTTTGAAAACAGGGTTTGATTTTAAACAAAAAAGAGAAACTCAGCAATTTAAGTATTCACCAAAACTAGCAATTTCAGCCCAAGGAAAAGGGACTGCTTCCTTTATGTACAGGAAAGGGCTAATATCCCTCTGGCCATTCACGGAACAATCAACCGCTCTCTTATTTATGAGTAAAAATGGCCAGAGTTAGAATTCATAGGATTTTTAACATTCTCAGTCATTTCAGCCTTACCATTTGCAGACAAATTTTACTGCCCCTTTATTTACAGGATGGATGGTCAAGGCGCCTATGTATTCGTATGTGCTGAAACTTTGAGTTGACTTTGAAGTCTGATTTTTTTAAATAGTAGACAAAATGATAAACACTGTAATCACCCAAATGCTTGATGTTACCAGTTGTGCTCCAAAAAATAATGGCTTCATCTCGCACCTTTTAAAACTAAAAAAGCAAAGCTAGGCTGAATTTCAACTCCATTACCACACCAGAATTTAAGAATTACCCTCCAATGCTTGCAGACACATGGCCTTCCACACAGCCACAAATTGGGAGAGTTGAAAGGGACCCTGGGGTCATGTAGTCCAACCCTCCAAAATATAGGGTTCACAACAAGATCTCACAGCAAGATTTGTACTACCAAAGAGACATACACATTTAAGTACAGATTTACAGCTGGGAAAGGAAACATCTATGCTCATATCATGTACTAAAGAAGAGGAAAATAAAAGTACATAACTTTACACAGAACCCTTTTGCAGAACTTGAGATAGTTTGAGTGAGTTTGCTTTCTTAGATTAAAGAATGCAAGTTCCTAGAGAAATAAAGGAAGATTGAATTGAGCAGTTTTCCCTAGGATAGGGAAAGGATCTTTTATAAAGCAAAGTTAGTTCAATTGATATAACCACTCACAAATAATTAAAACAGCCATAGATTTGATTTAAAAGGAAGACAAAAGTGACAATTTTCCTGAACTTGCAGAGGAATAGTAAGCCTAATCTATGCCCCCCCCTTGCAGTTTCCTTTAAAGGAAGCTTACTCGGGAGTAAATTTACCTGGCACAGAATAAGAAGGAGAAGGGGGGAAAAACCCTGAAAGAGACAGAATGAAACAAGGGGGGGGGGCATTTTCTAAGAAAAGAGGCCAGGACGTCTTATAGAGACTACTGATATCAGGAGCCTTACAATAACTCTCACAATAACCAAATCAAAGTTAAAACTGGACTGACATAATTTTATTAGAAGGAACACCATACTTTCATAGGCATATGCTTAATGAAATACATACACTGCATTTTAGCTTGAGAGCAGTTGGCTCAACTAGGCTTTTGCAGCAGAAACATTAGGTTTTACCACTTGGGAGGAAAACTCTCTTTTGGAGCCCCTCTCAAATAACAAATATTTGCACACTTCATTCTCATTTTTTTGTCTTATTTAGGACTGCTAAGGTCCAGCATGGTTTCCTTAGATTTAAATTTTGAAGCAAGCTTGCATTTTAAACCATGCACACTTAAGAAAGGCAGTCTGCCAGAGACAGAAGGAACAGACAACACACATAACGGACAACATGTAAACATACATATTCTCATATATGTATTCACAGACAACACACATAACAGACAACATGTAAACATATATATTCTCATCCTTTAGTTGGTTATTGCAAGGAGATGGGCCACTACCTTTGGCTTCATTAAGTGAAATTAGTAGGAAGGTCCCACATGGTTTTATGAGCCTCCTTGCCTCTTCAAACACACCACCAGGTAATCAGACTGGTAGGGCTCACAACGCTTGGTTGACTGGGTACCCCTTTATAGATGCATGCGTTGCTGTTGTTGCTTTTTTTTGCTTTTTCTTTTTTTGGGGGGGTGTCTGGGATAGAGAAGGGGAAAAAGAGGGGTTGATTAGGATTGGTATGTCTAGGGGTTTGGTATGCTTAGTACAGGGACGTATAGTAAAGAGGAGAAGGGGCTTCTAGTTGCCTGGCAACTTCCTTAGTGGGTTTTAGAGAGCTCTAGCTATCTGGTTCCTTGCGTTCCATTTCCTATTTCCTTATTTCCTTATTTCCTGTAACCTGGGGTCTCTTTCCACTCTGCCGGTCCTGCCCAATTCCTCATGGGCTATCCCTCCTGGCAACCTCCTACCTATCGTCACATCTCAGGAAAAGGGGCCCTACTGGACGCCCGCGCCATGCAGTGCCAGATCGGGTGGTCCCTGGATAGAATTTCGGGTCGAAAATCCCCCTTGCTTTCGGAAGCGAGCTTACAGTACACGTGGTATGTAGCTCGACCGGTGCGGCTGGGATTGGGATAGAAAGCAAGACCACTTCCTGCCCCCTAGAAAGGACGCTCGGGAAGATCGGAAAGAGAGCTCCAACCCCTTGCTTTCAACTGGGATGCCCGTTGCAGAGAGTCGGCTATCTTTCAAGTCGGGTCTCTCCGTCTTACTTTCGGGCTCCCAATTGGTGCGGCTGGCTGGAGATTTTAAGGAAAAGGGATAGAGCTCAGAACCCCCCTTTCGGGTTGAGCAGCGGTCACCGGTCTCTCTCACTAACCGGACCAAGAGAAAGGCAAGAAGGAGCGATAGAGAGGAGGGCAGAGAATTCAGTTGCCAGGAGACTTCCACCCCCTTCCCACCAGTGCACTGGATTTTCCTTTTTCCTTATACTCACGCGTCTTCTATGATGATCCCGGGATCGATGAATAAGCCGGCTGGATCCCTCTTTTGCTCCCCGGCTGAACTCCTAGGGCTTTCGATTACCGCCCAGAAGATGGCTGGGGGTCCAAAAGGATCTTCCCAGGCAAAATGGCCCGGAGCCGGCTGAAGATTTCGGGGCCCCCAGTCAGCAGCTTGGGAGAACCACAAGCCCCACGTTGGGCAGCCAACTGTTACGGAAAAAATCTGGGTGCGGGGTTACTCTGCCACCCAGCTCATCGGACTAAGTCCGTGGGTCCCTGCGGAAGAAAATGAGCTCAGCCGGACGCAGGAGCAAACTGCAGAAGATCCAAGTTTATTGCGCAACAGGTTCAAGGCGAGATTGAACAGTGAGAAAGGGGTGACATGAACTTTTGAGTTTTCCCTCCATGTCCCAGAATACAGTGCATGAAACGTCACGAATACATTATGGGAAGGTTGGGTTTCACAAGTTACATCATGAATATACTTTACACGTCATGAATACATTATGAAAAGGTGGGATTACATTAATTAGCATTTTCGGATGAGGGAGGGGGGATATGCGGAGCGGGAAATATACATAGATACACATTTATTGAGTACTGGTGGTGGCAAGACAATGGGCCAGGAATATACATCGTCTGTCACCTAGTATTGCCCGAAGGAAGGATTTGCAAAACTATCTGACAGGATTAAGAAGTTCCTGCGTACGTGACCTGCCGCTTTGGGGATTATGGAAGTAGGGACAGCATCATGGAGTCCAAGGGGAACTGAGTTGAATGGCACCGAGAACGAGCAGATCAGAACCACGGCTGATTTTATATCAATTTTTGAAGATTTCAGTGATTTCTAAGCCACTCTGTACTAGAGAGCAAAAGCAGAAACAGAGTGGATACATTGTAACAGGATTTTGACAGTATTACTTGAGAGATTATGGAGGACAGGGGAGGGGTGATGGAGTCCTAGAGAAATTGAGCAAATATATTGTAGTGAAGAAGACATTGCCCCCCCCCCCGTTCCGTATCAAGAACATAAGAGTTCTGCTGGATTAGACCAAAGGCCTATCTTGCCCCATATTTGCTTGCCACAATGGCTAACCAGATGCATATGGGAATCCTGGAAGAAGATCGTGAGCACAACAGCACTCTCTGCACTCAGCAACTGGTATGCGATACTGGAGTCAGAACACCAGCTGCCTTGGTCTTTTTTTCTTCCCCACACCCCACCCGCCAAAAAACAAGATGTCTCATCTCACTGCCATTTAACAATCAAGTTCTGAAACTGTTGGAGGGCACATTCTTAAAAAAGAAAAAGAAAAAAAAGACCAATTGTCTACGGGCAATTGAAGTCTTGGCTGAGGACATGGGGACTGGGGGCAAGATGGCAGGGTGGGAGCAGGAAAGAGTCCAGAAACCAGGGGTTTGAGGGTCAGGAAGCAGGGAGTCACAATGTCAAGGGTCCAAGGACTGAGAAGCAAGGAGTTACGAAGCCAAGGTCCGAGGATCAGGAAGCAAGAAGCCAAATGCAACAAGGCAGGAAGCGTGTTCCTGTGGCAAAGAGCTGAAGGGAAATGCTGACCTTATATCCCTTCCCGGCTCCTGCCACCAGGTGCATTGAGTTACCAAACGGCCTCACCTGTGCAGTCGTGCCTTGCCTCTCCAGAATAAACTTAGGAAGGCCCCAGTCCTGCGAAGCCCTACTGGTCACAGGGCCTGGCTCCTGCACGCACTCCTGACAACAGCCACCATGACTTGCAGCCTTTGATAGAATATCCTCCATGAATCCCCTTTTAAAGTCATCCAAGTTTGCTTTGCTGCTTTGTGGAATGTGGCTGCCCTTACGGTTATCATATGACATGTGGCTGGTGCCAAGGGCTGCCTGAGACATTTTGCTGCCTGAGGTGGAGCAGCAAAAGGCACTCCCATCCCATTATGATGCTTAGAACTCAAGGCAAGCCAAGCTATTTTGGGAGCAGAGGTGGAAAATCCCACAAGCACTTTCCCCTTTACCTGGCAGTAAAAATACAAGAAAAATAAACAAATCTCCACGGCTCTTTCATGACTCCTGAAACAAGCTGCCTGAAGCAGCCACTGTACTCTGCCCAATTACCTCACTTCACCAATGCTTTCTTATGCTGTGTTATGTGACACTTTCTTTTAGCCACCTTACAAATTATTTGGAGGCAGTGTGCTCCTGTGCTGCACAACACCAGCTCTGAAGCTGACAAGTCCTAAGGTGATGACTAGGGAAATTGTTCAGCATAACTATAGCAAATGTACTGAACATAGCACAAAAACGTGCCTGCCTGCCTGCCTACTGTCGTGCTTAAAAAAAGAGAAAGGAAAATAAGGCTGTGCCTTTGGCTCGTTGCCTAAGTTGCATACGCCCATTTATCTGTTTACAGTGGGAATACATTCTCTGAGCAGGGTTGTGAGGACATACTGCCAATCAGGAAAAAATGCAATTGGCATGCACTTCAGTTGATCACATGGAAAAGCCCTTGTATATATTTGCTTTCAATGGTTGCACCCCCATTTCCCAAATTTGCTCAAGGTGGTTAGTGACAAGTTATATAGATTGAACTCTGTTTCTCAGACATGGCAAAGCTTCACCTCTTTAACCACTTTGCTGCTGTAGCAGACCCACCACTTAAAACCAGCAGTATCAGGCAAGTTCAGATGTGAACATCTGGCACATACACAAATATGCATATATGGGAACCATCTTGTACACCTGCATACTTTTTATTCGCATCAGAATGCCCAAATGTACAAGTTCTTTCTTTCTTTGATTTTTTTACTGAACCAATAGATGCGATTTTAAAAGGAGAACTTTTAAAAATCCTTCCAGCAGAGGGCAATCATGTATTTGAAATGGAGTGATAAGGAGCAAAGTTAAAGGGCTCTTTAGCCATTTGCTTTGATCTCCCTTCTGCCCCACAATAAATCTGATTTTAGAGTCGCAATAGGTTACATGGTTTACACAACATAAGAAAATAAGACCAATCTTGTGTCTTGTAAGCTGCTTAGAGGTTTATCTTGTAAGCCACCCGGAGGTTTTATTGCAATCAAGCGGTAAATAAATTTTGTGAAATAAACAAATAAAAAATTGGGTCCAGCACCCTTCTCAGAGTGGTCAGCCAGATCCCTATAGGAAACATACAAGTGGGTTTGGTGCTTTGTGAGTGCTCATTGCCCATGAAATTGGTCTACTTTTCTCCTTTTGTAAATGGAGAATCTAAGAATAAGAATATTGTAGGGAACCTTTGAGCAGGGAAAATGGTCCTTGTACCTTGCCGGACACACATACAAGCGATTATCCACATAAGGCAAGTTACATTTTTAGGATTATTTTTGTTAAAATCATAGAATTCTAGAGCTGGAAGGGACTACATGGTCTGAATGTTTAATCAGAGAATTGGTTTGATTAATGAGTTATAAAGGTCTCCTCAATCAGATGGCAGGGTTTGTTTGTTTGTTTGTTGAAAAGATAATACTTTTAAAACATGTACAACTACAGAAAGCAAGCACCATCTTAAATGAGCTATCACTCCTTTCTGACACAGGCATGCCCCTGCAGATGAGACTGAATAGTGGGAGGTTCACAATAGACAGAAACATGCATTTCTTCACACACCACACAGTTAAAATATTGTTGTAAGGATGACCATCAGCGTTGTGAAGGTATTAGCCCTCTAAGTGCCCTCAAGCTTTTAAGGTTGTTTTCTAAAAATAAAACAAAGTGTGAAGTTAGTATTTTAGCCTTCTCCTTTGTTCAACTTCTTACGTCTTTAATAATTGGAGTAATATTCAAATACTTCATAGAGTGGGCCTCTCAAAATCAATGGATTTGAGTTACTATGTCTACTGATTCATTAGGTCTACTCTGAATATAGCTAATGCTGGGACTTCCGGTTGGCGCCAGCGTTCAATGGCGGATTTCCCTCCGAGCTCCGGAGGTAGTCTGCTCCGCGAGTTCGGGTCTGACCGCTACGGCGAAGCGGGGACCCTTAAAAATCACAGGCGCGGAAGCCTGTGAGCAGGAAGACTCGGCGGGCACCTTTGCGCCCCCCCCAAAACCGCAAAGGAGCCTTTTTAAAGGCTCCAGAACGGCAGCGGGTGTGCGGCGCGGTGCTGAGAGTCGTCACCCAAGCCCATGGAGCGAAGCCACGTCACCATTGTCAGAGAGTGCTGATTCCTTCCTGAAATTTGGACTGAAAATAACTACCCGTGAGTAGGATTTAAAGATCTATTGGGACTTTAAGCTAATTAAAAGACGATTTGGCCGGAAACGGGAAAGGCATAAAATAAGGAAGTCTGCCTTTCCGGACTGCAGAAAGTTTAAAGCAAAGAAAGTGCAAAGCTGCAATTTGAGAAGGATTATTTGGAAAAAGAGTAAACTTGACATTAGAATCGAAACCCCCCTCTTGCATGCAGGAGCAGAGGGGGAGAAAGGTGGACTTTTGAGACCTGCATGAAAAGGAACTATTGGAAAACTTTATCCGCTGTCTCAAAGCCCTGGGAACGGACTGCCTGGATAGGGAAGCCGAATAGAGAACTGTCACTTTGTTAAAGGAAATTCTTTGAAATTGACACTTAACTCGACTTTGTGAAAGATACAGAATTACTGAACTGCTAAGTTTTTGAAACAAATCTGGGAATTGTTGAAGTAGACCTTTTGGGGGACGTTGGGGACTTTTTTAAAGAGACAGTTTGTTGCAAAAGTTTTGGAGATCTCTCCCCCTAGAGGATCCTGTTGAAACAGTTGCAAAGTGGACTACTTTAAGTTGAACAAACAAAAAACCAAGGTATTGGAGAAAAACTTAACAGTTACTGAAAGGGAGAGGTTCCAGAATGAAACAGGATTAACTGTGGTTAAGAAGGTGAAATACTTGGGGATTAATATGACATCTAAGAATGTGAATCTATTTAAAGATAATTATGAGAAATGCTGGACAGAAGTAAAAAAAGACCTAGAAATATGGTCAAATTTGAAGCTTTCCTTGTTAGGCCGAATTGCTGTTATTAAGATGAATATTTTGCCTAGAATGTTGTTTTTATTCCAAACATTGCAAATTGTGGATAAGATGGATTGCTTCAAGAGGTGGCAGAAAGATATTTCGAAGTTTGTCTGGCAGGGCAAAAAACCCAGAATAAAACTTAAGATTTTAATTGATGCAAAGGAAAGAGGGGGATTTGCCCTGCCGGACTTAAAACTGTACTATGAATCAGCAGCTTTCTGCTCGATGAAAGACTGGCTACTTCTTGAGAATACAGACATTTTGGATTTGGAAGGTTTTAACAATGTTTTCGGATGGCACGCATATATATGGTATGACAAGGTGAAAGCTCATAAAGCTTTTAAAAATAATATTGTCAGGAAAGCATTATATAATGTCTGGATTAGATATAAAGATTTGTTGGAAAATAAAACCCCAAGGTGGTTGTCGCCAATGGAGGCAAAAGCCGTGAAAAAGCTTAACATGGAGGCCAAATGGCCAAAATATTGGGAAATTTTGGAACAAGAGGGAGATAAACTGAAATTACAGAGTTATGAGAAATTGAAGGTTAAAGTACGAGATTGGCTCCATTATTATCAAATAATGGAGGTTTACAAACAGGACAGGAAAATTGGCTTCCAGGTGGAGAAATCAAAATTAGAAACAGAACTGCTAGAACCCAATACTAAGAATCTGTCAAGAATGTACAACTTGTTGCTGAAATGGAATACACAAGATGAAACAGTGAAATCAGCTATGATAAAGTGGGCACAAGACATTGGTCATAACATTATGTTTGCTGACTGGGAACAGTTGTGGACCACCGGTATAAAATTTACGGCATGTAATGCCTTAAGAGAGAATATTATGAAAATGATATATAGGTGGTACATGACCCCAGTCAAGCTAGCAAAAATCTACCATTTATCTGATAATAAGTGTTGGAAATGTAAAGAAACTGAAGGTACCTTTTATCACCTTTGGTGGACGTGCCCAAAGATTAAGGTCTTCTGGGAAATGATATATAATGAAATGAAAAAGGTACTTAAATGTACTTTCCCTAAGAAACCAGAAGCCTTTCTCTTGGGCATTGTCGGCCAATTGGTGCCAAAGAAAGATAGAACTTTTTTTTATGTATGCTACAACAGCAGCAAGAATACTCATCGCAAAGTATTGGAAGACACAAGACCTACCCACTCTGGAAGAATGGCAGACGAAGGTGATAGACTACATGGGACTGGCTGAAATGACTGGCAGAATCCGAGACCAGGGGAAAGAGACGGCGGAAGAAGATTGGATGAAATTTAAAATTTATCTTAAGAAATATTGTAAAATTAATGAGTGCTAAAATGTTGCGGTTATAGAAAATAGGGGATTACAGCTGTAAAAGATTAAGTAAAAGAAAAGAATAAGGAAAAAATAGATAAAATTAAGGGGGAGGATTCGCTGAAACAAATTTGGGAATTGGGATGCAGAAAGGGGAGGTACGGGGAAGTCGGTGAAGTAAGTTTTAAGAAAAAAAGGATTCGAAATTATACATGTTTGTTTTTGTGTGTGTATGTTTGTATTGTGTATTGTGTGTGTTTTTATAATTTGTTTGTTTTATAATTTGTTGTTTTTATAATTTGTGTGTTTTTAAAATCCAATAAACATTTATATAAAAAAATATGAATATATCTTATGCTGAATAAAACCCTTGGGTTTTATGAAAGGGGTGGGGGAACGTCCAGCCCATGAGTTAAATGCAGCCTAGCGGACTCATAAGAAGAGAAGACACCCTGGAAAAGACCCTGATGTTGGGAAAGATGGAGGGCACAAGGAGAAGGGGACGGCAGAGGACGAGATGGTTGGACAGTGTTCTTGAAGCATGAGTCTGACCAAACTGCAGGAGGCAGTGGAAGACAGGAGTGCCTGGCATGCTCTGGTCCATGGGGTCACAAAGAATCGGACACGACTAAACGACTAAACAACAACAGTGGACTCTCTCCAGGTCATACTCCTCTCCAGCTGTACGCTACACACTCAAGTGATTTTGCCTGGTTGGAATGTTTCCTTGAACATTCTTGCTTAAGTGGATTTAAAGGGGGGGCACTTAGAAACCTCTGACTTTTGCATAGCTGTACAAAGACGGGAGTCACATTGACTGTGCTATTCCCCTCTGCCTCCCACTTACCACTGGCATGCAGCCCTGGGTAGGATGGTTTTATGGCTTTGCCTGCTAGCAGTACAGAGGAAGGTTGGTCTACATATTTTTAAATAATAAACAAGAACACAAATAAATCACTGCTGAGTTGTACTCACAATTGTGAGGCCTGAGGAGATTATGCCTCCCCAGCTGTTGCCATTGGTTACAGACTACCTGTGACGTCACAAAAATACATGGCAGCTGAGTGGATAGAAAGGTGGGCCTTTCCCTCTTCCACAGAGGCAACAGCTATGGCATTCAGCACCATGCAGTCTCCCTCCACTTGGAGGAAGCAAATTGACAGATGGACGGAGGTGATCATGGGGCTGTGGGATGCTTTAGAGCAACAGCAAGGCAAGTTTGCTTGCAGAGCGGGAACATGGCTTGAAGGTATCTGAAATCCATGGCTGGAAGCTGGCTGATGTCTAGTGGTGGCCCTAGCAGAAGTTGGCAAACATTGGTGGGTGGAAGCTGGTGGAATTTGCATTTAGAAGCTGGTGGGTGCTTTAAGGCTGAAGCAGGCTGGCGTTTGTGGGTGGAAGCTGGTTGAAATTCACCTTCGTAAGCCAGCTGGCAGGAGCCAGTGGATATTTGTGAATTGATGGTGGGGTGTGAATGAACGGACAGGGAAAGAGGAGTGAATGTGTCCATTGGCATAATAATAATAATAATAATAATAATAATAATAATAATAATAATAATTTATTATTTATACCCCGCCCACCTGGCTGGGTTTCCCCAGCCACTCTGGGCGGCTTCCAACTGAATATTAAAAACAGTACAGCATCAAACATTAAAAACTTCCCTAAAGAGGGCTGCCTTCAGATGACTTTTAAAAGTAAAATAGTTGTTTATTGCTTTGACATCTGCTGGGAGGGAGGGCATTCCACAGGGCAGGCGCCACTACCGAGAAGGCCCTCTGCCTGGTTCCCTGTAACCTTACTTCTCACAATGAGGAAACCGCCAGAAGGCCCTCGGCGCTGGATCTCAGTGTCCGGGCTGAACGATGGGGGTGGAGACGCTCCTTCGGGTATACTGGACCGAGGCCATTTAGGGCTTTAAAGGTCAGCACCAACACTTTGAATTGTGCTCGGAAACGTACTGGGAGCCAATGCAGATCTCTCAGAACCAGTGTTATGTGGTCCCGGCGGCCACTCCCAGTCACCAGTCTAGCTGCCGCATTCTGGATTAATTGCAGTTTCCGGGTCACCTTCAAAGGTAGCCCCACGTAGAGCGCGTTGCAGTAGTCCAAGCGGGAGATAACTAGAGCATGCACCACTCTGGCAAGACAGTCCGCGGGCAGGTAGGGTCTTAGCCTGCGTATCAGGTGGAGCTGGTAGACAGCTGCCCTGGACACAGAATTAACCTGTGCTTCCATGGACAGCTGTGAGTCCAAAATGACTCCCAGGCTGCGCACCTGGTTCTTCAGGGGCACAGTTACCCCATTCAGGACCAGGGAATCCCCCACAGCCACCCGCCCCCTGTCCCCCCAAAACAGTACTTCTGTCTTGTCAGGATTCAACCTCAATCTGTTAGCCGCCATCTATCCCCCAACAGCCTCCAGGCACTCACACAGGACCTTCACCGCCTTCACTGGTTCTGATTTAAAGGAGAGGTAGAGCTGGGTGTCATCTGCATACTGATGAACACCCAGCCCAAACCCCCTGATGATCTCTCCCAGCGGCTTCATATAGATATTAAAAAGCATGGGGGAGAGGACGGAACCCTGAGGCACCCCACAAGTGAGAGCCCAGGGGTCTGAACACTCATCCCCCACCACCACTTTCTGGACACGGCCCAGGAGAAAGGAGCGGAACCACCGTATAACAGTGCCCCCAGCTCCCAGCCCCTCAAGACGGTCCAGAAGGATGTTATGGTCGATGGTGTCAAAGGCCGCTGAGAGATCCAGCAGAACTAGGAAACAGCTCTCAGCTTTGTCCCTAGCCCGCCAGAGATCATCAATCAGCGCGACCAAGGCAGTTTCAGTCCCATGGTGAGGCCTGAATCCCAATTGGAAGGGATCCAAATGGTCCGTTTCCTCCAGGCGTGCTTGGAGTTGTCTGGCAACCACCCGCTCAATCACCTTGCCCAAGAATGGTAAATTTGAGACTGGGTGATAGTTGGCCAAATTGGCTGGGTCTAAAGATGTTTTTAAGAAGCGGTTTAATGACCACCTCTTTCAGCGGGTCTGGGAAGGCTCCCTCACAGAGGGAAGCATTCACCACCCCGCAGAGCCCATCGCCCAGCCCTTCCCGGCTCGCTTTTATCAGCCAGGATGGGCAAGAATCAAGGAGACAGGTGGTTGGCTTCACTCGTCCAAGCAGCCTGTCCACATCCTCGGGGGTAACAGATTGGAATTGATCCCATGTAACAGGACTAGACAGAACTCTAGCACTCTCCCACCCTTCTTCTTGGATATTGGCTGGCAAATGATTGAGCGCGTGAATGGGAAGTTTTGAATGTGGTGGAGGCAAATGGTAGGTGCATGTGCTTGGATGAGAGGTGTGAAAGGAAACTGGTTATGAAGAGACGAAACCTGTGGAAGTAGGAAGGATGAAGTTAGTGGATGAAGTCACCAGGCAGATGTCAGTGGTGGTGCTTGGATGATGCTGTTGGATGGTAGCTGTCACCCTCACTGTCTGTTTTTTTGCTTTTTGATTCCAGGAATATCTGAAGGTGATGAAGCTTTCCCAAGACCATGCATGAAACCAACCATAGGGCTATCTGAACCCCCACCCCCCACCCCTGGTGAAAGCAATGAAGAGAATTACAGGGCTTAAATACAAGCCAGCTTATATTTCTATATAAATGCTTTTTCCGAATACATATACCGGTACCTTTCATGTCTCTTCTATCTTTTTCTTCAGACAGATAATGGAAGGTCAAATACCTGAGCTTATGGTGTGACCCCCTGCCCCCCCAATCAACACACATGAAGGGTGGGCTGTAAATATTTTTTTATAATAAACCATTACTGAGGTGCCCCCACAATGGTCAGGCCAAGGGAGGTTGTGCTGACGCCTCCTTAGCTGTTGCTATCAGCTATAGGCTGCCTCTGATGTCACAAAAGGACAGAGTGGCTGAGGGGAAAGAGGCAGTTACTAGAGGGAGGGAAAAGCCCCAGGAGGAGGAGGCGGCTGAGAGGGGCTGGGACAGGGCCGGCTGTCTACTTGAGTTGCCAACCTTTTGCTCTCTCGGGGCTCCTGTGCCTGTCACATCTACATAACTGTAAAGGGAAAAAATGCAAGAGGTGAAAGCGCTGCAATCTTCATTTTGTACTATGTTCTGCACCAAATACTGCCTTCTAAATGAAAAGCAGAACTGTTGAAGATGATTCTGGATATGAGGCTGATAAATGAAAATATGTCCCAGCTACGTACTTAAAATAGTGAAGAAATGTGACTTTTCTTCAGAAATTGGGGCGGGGGGGGGGAGAGCCAGAAAGCAGCTGTATCTACAGGCATGTCTTACTGAATTGGCTTCTTGCGTGCAGCAATTGCTTTGACAAGATTAAGGCCTCGGAAGTTTATTTATTACAGAAAAGCACAAAAGAAGGCAAGGACAAAAAAGAAGAAGAAAATTCTTGCAAAGCAACAAACCACCTGCAAATCCATCTCGCATTTGTATTGTCTCTCCGCGTTCTGCTCAGCTTACTCACACATTCAGTGTGACTGCCCCACAGGCTCACTTTTTCGCTCTCTCCCACCATTAACCTGTGTGCCTTTGTTTCCATCCCACGCAGAGTATTGTGGCTTCTTTCATACCGGCTCAGAGTTTCACACAGGCTCTCATTCCCAATCTTTACTTTTAAACCCATTTTCCTCTCGCAGCGGCTTGCGCAGTGGAGACGGCACATTCCTTCCTCTCCTCTCCTCAGCATCTCCACTTGATCTTTGGCTAGGATCTATTTTGCAGCGTATCCTAGGATTTCTGTTCACACCAAATACCACATTCAACAAACACTACATCACTTCTGGGGGTTTGCTTGGCATCAGTGAGCCTTCCTGGGTCAAAAGGGCCCTTCCCTTTGCTACTCCCACTAGCCAAGGACAATTATATTGCCATCAGCTACAAAGAAATAGGAACAGCCAAATTGTCTGGCGGCTTTTGGGAGTGTGAGAGCTGATAGCTGAGTGGGAAGCAAGCAGCTCAACAGTTAGACGCACACCACACAAGTGTCCTGTTTTAAGCGGAACATCCTGTTTTGGCTCCTGGGTTCTGGCTGCTCCAGAGAACGAGTCCAAAAGACACACCTTTCTCTTTTTGTCCCGCTCTGTGGCGTGAGTCAGTTGGCTCACACCAGAGTGTGGGACTAAAAGACAGAAGCAAATGGAACTTGCCGAATTGACTGGGAGACTCCGGGACCAGAGAGAAGAGATGGTGGTAGAAGACTGGAAGAAGTTTAAAGAATATTTGAAAAAATATGTTAATATTTAAATCTTAGAATAGCTTTGGAAGTGGATATAGGCTGTAGGGTTAGAAGTAGAAGATAGTGTATTTTAAAATAGTATTATTTGTAAGGGGTAATATGTGAAGATTTTTATGGTAAAAGTAAGTGTGATAAAAGAAAATGGTTAAAAATTATGATATATGTAAACTGCTAAAGATGAGGTAAAATGAAAATCAGATAGGGGGGACTTGGGGAAGTCTTGGGGACTTGGGGAAGACTTGGGGACTTGGAGGGCAACCAAAATGGTCAAAGGCCTGGAAACAATGCCTTATGAGGAACGGCTAAGGGAGCTGGGCATGTGTCAGGGAACTGACATCAGAGGAAAGGGAGTTGGTAGGGCTCCCAGAGACTGGGAGAGAGTCAGCAGCCAAAGCAGGGACCAGCAGGGGGAGCGAGGGGTCTCTGCCACGTCGTGAGTCCAGGAGACGCGTTTCCGTTAAGGAGCTTCTTTGCTGGAAACGCTTCCGCAGGCAGCCACTGTCAGACTCTACTAGTGACTAGAGCAGACATGTCTGAGGAGCTCTGTCACACACAGAGGTTTGTGGAGCCGCACAAACTCTGAGGGGGCACAATTTTAAGCACAAGCAGCTAATCATCCCCTGACAGCAGTCTGACAGTCTCTGTACGCTGCCTGTGCAGGAGAAAGCATCATGAGCAACCCAGCCGGAACCGGAGAGGCAGGGGTTGGAGCTGGTCCAAGCTTGGAAGAAAGGTATCAAGCTCTGGAGGTCCAACTTGCGCTGCAGACGGCGAGGCTCGAGGAGAGAAGGGCTCAGGATGCAGACAAAAAGGGGAGAACCACTCAGTTCCCCAGAAAGGTACCAGGATTGGTGCAGAAGTTTGGGGGGGACCCCAAGGATTACCATGCCTTTAGGACAGAGATGCAATATGCCCTTAATGTGCAGTTTGATGAGTTCCCTGATGAGGAATCGCGAGTTGCTTTCGTAATTGGGCATCTTGAGAAGGGGGCGCGAGACTGGGTTCGACCCCTGATGGCAACGCACAATGATATCCTAAAGGACACTATGAAGTTCTTTCGTGCAATGGATATCATGTTTTCCAGCGATATTGAGGAAGGGGTGGTGCGCAGACAGCTAATGGCTTGCAAGCAGGGAAGCAGATCTGTCCGTGAGTACTGGACTGAATTTACCATGCTGATTCACAGATTGGGGTGGGATTTATCGGCGGCACCCATTCAGATGCTATTTGAAGAAGGTCTTTCTTCGGCTGTGAAAGACGAGCTGTCCCGGAGCCCCAGGGCGGTGTCTATGGATCAGCTGACCAAATCTGCGCTGACCATTGGAGCGCGCCAGGAGGCAAGAGCCTTGGAGAGGCGGGAAGGGAGAGGGGAACGTTGGAAGGAGTTCCGCATTCCAGACATTCCTGAGCCAGCTTTCCCGCCGGCAGAGCCGATGGAAATCGGAACAGCCCGCGCGCGCGCAGTTTCAAAGCCCAGTGAGGGGGCTAAGAAGGAGGGAAAAGGAGCCCGGAAATGCTATCTCTGCCAACAGCCAGGCCACTTTGCCAGAGTCTGCCCCCAGAGGAAGGAATGGCAAGGGATGGTGGGAGCTGTTGAGGGGGGAGAGCAGGGAGAAACGGAGCAGGTAAAAGCCAACGCCTGGTTGCCACCGTCAGGGCACTGCAGCCAGGCCAAAGAGCAGTGAAAGTGCCCGTGCCAGAAGCTCCTCGACCTGCTCTAGTGATTGAAGTGTCGCTAGAGCTGCAAAATGGACACCCCCTAAAAATAAAGGCGCTGTTGGACTCAGGCAGCTCCTGCAATTTTATGAGCAAGGAGTTTGCTGCTGAACACCAGATACAGACTATCCCTTTAAGCAACCCCCTGCAGGTGACCACGATCGATGGCAGGGAACTGTTGGGAGGAGGAGTCAGCTTGCAGACCGTCCCAATGATAATGAGGGTGGCAAGGCACACAGAACTGATAGCGTTTAATGTGGCCACCTTGGGAGGCGCTCCCATTATTTTGGGAATGAGCTGGCTAGCCCTACATGATCCGCTGGTGGGCTGGCATCAAAGAGTGGTTTCCTTCGGTTCAGCACATTGCTTAGAACACTGCAGGGGGGAAAAGGGGTCAGCAGGGGCCCAAGCCACCCTGGCAGGGACTGAAGTAATGGAGAAGGGGAAGGTGCCACCACAGTATGCTGATCTCAGCGACGTGTTCAGCGAGAAGGAAGCTGACCAACTACCCCCGCATAGGCCCTTTGATTGCCACATCAATTTACTCCCTGGAGCACAGCTTCCTGTAGGCAAGTTGTATGCCATGTCAGACAGGGAAATGCAGCAGTTGCGAGAGTTCATTGACAAGAACCTGAAGAGAGGCTTCATCAGAGAGTCCAAGGCAGCGGGGGGTAGCCCAGTGTTTTTTGTGGATAAAAAGCACACGGACAAGCCGAGACTTGTATGTGATTTCCGGCAGTTAAATGCAGTGACAGAGCCGGCGGCTTTTCCTATGCCCAGGATTGATGATATTTTGACCAGGGTGCGGAAAGGAAAGATTTTTACAAAGCTGGACCTAAGGGGGGGCGTACAACCTGATACGTATAAGGAAAGGGGATGAATGGAAGACCACCATGTTCACCCCTTTGGGGGCATTTGAATACCTCGTTATGCCTTTTGGATTACAAACAGGCTCCGCGTGTTTTCAAGCCTTCATGAACCACGTACTGGGGCCTTTGCTCTACAAGAATTGCGTGGCCTTCTTAGATGACGTGTTGGTGTATTCGGAGAATGAGGAGCAACATGTGAGAGACGTCAGAGAAGTGTTGAGCAGGCTGCAAGCCAACAGGCTGTGGGTGAAACTGGAGAAGTGTCAAGGAGGTGGAATTCCTGGGGTACCGCTTGTCAGACAAGGGGTTGGCCATGGACCCCGGCAAGGTTCAAGCAGTGCTGGAATGGAAAACACCCAAAACCAAGAAGGATGTGCAGAGGTTCCTAGGGTTTGGAAACTTTTATCGTAAGTTCATCCGAAACTTCGCCCACCTGACGGCGCCCATCACGGACTGTCTCAGCAGTAAAAAGAAGTTTGTTTGGACGGGGGAGGCGGAGCGAGCGTTTGAGGAACTGAAAAGGGCCTTCGCCTCTGATGAACAACTTCTGCATGTGGATTTACAAAAAAAGCTGAGGGTCGAAACAGACGCTTCTGACAGAGCCATAGGGGCGGTGCTTCTTCTGCAGCCGGGGAAGGAGGAGTCAGAGTGGCGACCGTGTGCCTTCTTTTCGCGAAAGCTGAACAAATCCGAGAGGAACTACACGGTGTACGACCGGGAACTTCTTGCGATTCATGAGGCTTTCCGGAGATGGAGGCACCTGCTAATTGGTGCACAACATAAGGTGCAAGTGTGCACGGACCATAAGAATCTAGAGTATTGGAGAACTGCACGAGTGCTCAACCAACGGCAGTTGAGATGGGCCCAGGAGTTCTCCAAATTTAACTTTGAGATTTGTTACGTGCCAGGCCCGGAGAACGTTAGGGCGGACGCTCTCTCACGCAAACCTGAATATTTGGAGGGGGAGGGTGCACCCGAAGAGACCCATGTCATTCCCGAGGACCGCTGGGTGTGTGGGGCGGCATTGGTGGGGCAAAGGGAACTGGTAGAGGGAACGGTGCAGGATGAATACGCCCAGGACAAACTCAGGGGTCTCAGGAGGGAGGGAGACAAACCCGGGGGTTTTGAGGAGAGAAACGGGGCGTTGTACTACAAGGGAGCGTTATATATACCTGAAGGGGAATTGAGGGAAAAGGTACTCAAGCAACTGCACGATAGCCCCACAGCAGGGCATTTTGGGCAACACAAAACCATGTGGCTGGTTACCAGGGAATTCTGGTGGCCCAAGGTCAGGGAAGATGTGCGGGAGTATGTGAGAGGGTGTGACCAATGCCAACGAGCCAAGGGGGAGAGGCGGGCACCGGCAGGTTTATTAGAACCACTACCCACGCCGGAAAGGCCATGGGAGGCAGTGGCAATAGATTTCATGACTGATCTGCCAAGGTCCAGAGGGAAAACAGCCATCATGGTTGTGGTAGACCTGTTAACCAAGATGGCCCACTTTATAGCCTGCTCACATGCGGTCACAGCGGAAGAAACCGCTAAATTGTTTGTGGAAAATGTGTTTAGGCTGCATGGCGCCCCCTTGAGGGTGGTTTCTGACCGAGGGAAACAATTTACTTCCAGGTTCTGGAGGAAGCTCATGAGCTTATTGCATGTAGAGGTGAATTTCTCAACTGCCCGTCATCCAGAAACCAACGGGCAGGCGGAAAGAGCTAATGGTGTCCTCCAGCAATATTTGAGGTGTTATGTGAATGACAGAGAGAATGATTGGGTGGAGAAGCTGGCGTTGGCAGAATTTGCCTACAACAATGCAGAGAACGTGTCCACGGGGATGAGCCCCTTTTTGGCTAATCACGGGTGTCATCCCCGAGCCTTCCCAGGGGGGGAAGGGGAGAACTGGAGCGTTCCAGCTGCAGAACAGTTCGTTGAAGAAATGGAAGCGATCCATCGCCAGCTCCAACTTAATTTAAACAGGGCGAAGGAGGAATATAAGAGGCAGGCAGACAAAACCAGAAGGGAAGGGGAAAGCATTAGGGTGGGGGACCAGGTGTGGCTGTCCACCCAAGGGTTACCATTCAAAGGGGGTTGTAAGAAGTTAAGACCCAAAAGGCTGGGCCCATTTGAAGTCACGCAGCAGGTCAACCCAGTGGCTTTCAGACTCCGGTTACCGAACCACATGAAGCTGCACCCAGTGTTCCACAGGTCGTTGCTGTCACCGTATAAAGGGGACAGAGAAGGGAGGGTCAATAGGGGACCAGCTATGGAGGAAAAAGAACACAGCTACCATGTAGCGGAGATTCTCGATTCCAGGTGGAAGGGAGATCAAGTAGAGTATTTGGTAATGTGGGAAGGGGAGCCGGAGTCGGAAAACACCTGGGTCATGGCAGAGGATGTAGATGACGAGGTTTTGATAGAAACTTTTCATCAGAGATTCCCTCGTAAACCTCAGCCAGTGGCGAGGTTCCGGAGGGAATACTTCGCCACCACCGACGAAGAAGAAGAGTTGGAGGGGTTCTCTGATTCCGAGGCGGAGGAGGATTCAGCGAGCCGGAACGAAGACCGATGGAGGGAAATGTTCGAGACGTCTGAAGATGAAGAGGATTCTTTTCGGGGTTTCAGCTCCTCACCGCCCAGAGGAGAGAGTAGGGGCGGGGGGGAAGGGGGCCCTGGAGGGGAGGTGGATGTCAGGGAACTGACATCAGAGGAAAGGGAGTTGGTAGGGCTCCCAGAGACTGGGAGAGAGTCAGCAGCCAAAGCAGGGACCAGCAGGGGGAGCGAGGGGTCTCTGCCACGTCGTGAGTCCAGGAGACGCGTTTCCGTTAAGGAGCTTCTTTGCTGGAAACGCTTCCGCAGGCAGCCACTGTCAGACTCTACTAGTGACTAGAGCAGACATGTCTGAGGAGCTCTGTCACACACAGAGGTTTGTGGAGCCGCACAAACTCTGAGGGGGCACAATTTTAAGCACAAGCAGCTAATCATCCCCTGACAGCATGTTTAGCCTGGAGAAGAGGAGGTTAAGGGGTGATATGATAGCCATGTTCAAATATATAAAAGGATGTCACATAGAGGAGGGAGAAAGGTTGTTTTCTGCTGCTCCAGAGAAGCGGACACGGAGCAATGGATCCAAACTACAAGAAAGAAGATTCCACCTAAACATTAGGAAGAACTTCCTGACAGTAAGAGCTGTTAGACAGTGGAATTTGCTGCCAAGGAGTGTGGTGGAGTCTCCGACTTTGGAGGTCTTTAAGCAGAGGCTTGACAACCATTTGTCAGGAGTGCTCTGATGGTGTTTCCTGCTTGGCAGGGGGTTGGACTCGATGGCCCTTGTGGTCTCTTCCAACTCTATGATTCTATGATTCTATGATTCTATTCTATGATTCTATGATTCTATGATTCTATGATTCTATGATTCTATGATTCTATGATTCACCTAACAATGTTTAGAAAAAATAAGGACAAGACAAGAAATTGTTTGTATTGTTTGTTTTTCTGTTTGTGTTGTTTATTTGTGTTATAAAATGAAAAAAAAATTGTGGGGGAAAAAGACAGAAGCAAAACCTACCTTGCCCTTCCCCCTCCACATCAGCACTTTTCTTCCTTCTCTTGCTGTGGCACTTCTGGAAGCCAGCACTTCTGGAACTGCAGCACTGGCTTCCAGAAGTATTTCTGTGGTACTGGCAGTGGAGGAGCCAGTGGCTTCAGAGGAGGTTGCGCCAGTGATGGCATCATTGGCGGGAGAAAGTGCAATGGGGGAGGGAGGGGCAAGGGAGGAAGGGGGTGGGTGGGCAGGCAGTGGCAACTGCGCGAGCGAGCAAATGATGGGGGTGGGCGGGTGTCCCGATTTGGCTTCCCAAATTGTTGGAGGGTATGTGCAAAGCCACCTCAGGAGGGGGAAATTTAGAGCAGGAAAATGTTAGAGGGAGGGAATATTTAACCCTTTCTCTACCTATCAATTTCCTTCTGCGACTCTTGCCCTCCCAAGGTTGCTTTTCTCCCTGGGGAGTTCCAGTCAGCTGGTTCCAAGCAACTGTCCAGGTTTCCTTATGGATGTAACATTGAATTCTGCTCCGAGTTAGGCCAAACCTTGACTTAGCTTAGTGTGGCATGGGAGCAAAAAGGACCAGTGGTTATGAGCTCCTCTCTGGGAGCCTGCATGTTCTCAGAGTCCCAGCAAATCATCGTGTGGCTTAACTGTGTTGTGTGAGGCAGGCCAATTTGTATCTAGTTGGCTATGTGCTGAAATGTTTGGAAGGGCATGACCCCAGCATCTTATGTGAGCATGTGAGAAAATGAGCAATTGTGTGCTGAAGTCCTTGAAGCTGCTCACCAAGGATCTTGCACAAAAGGATAGCCATCTTTTTGAAGTGCGTTGGCAAATTTAGCACCAAGGCTTCATCCTACATATGTCAACAGTTCACGAGGTAATTATCTGATATGGAAGCAGTGGAACAGGGAAATGTCTGTTGCCCTTTGCTACGAAGGAAAACCTTTCATTAGTTTGGAGCAATTGTTAGAGGAGTGCTCGTGGTTTAGCATTATATCTGGCAGAGCACAAAATATTAGCACTGGCTGAGCATGGAAAACACACATACGCAAATACGCAAACACCATTATCAGCTGGGAGCTGCTCAGCCATCTCAGTGGAGGAGCAGCTATGTGCTCTATATTTTGCCACTGTCTACATACATGACTGGGACGCGGGTGGCGCTGTGGGTTAAAGCCTCAGCGCCTAGGGCTTGCCGATCGAAAGGTCGGCGGTTCGAATCCCCGCGGCGGGGTGCGCTCCCGCTGCTCGGTCCCAGCGCCTGCCAACCTAGCAGTTCGAAAGCACCCCCGGGTGCAAGTAGATAAATAGGTACCGCTTACCAGCGGGAAGGTAAACGGCGTTCCGTGTGCTGCGCTGGCTCGCCAGATGCAGCTTGTCACGCTGGCCACGTGACCCGGAAGTGTCTCCGGACAGCGCTGGCCCCCGGCCTATAGATGTGAGATGGGCGCACAAACCCCAGAGTCTGTCAAGACTGGCCCGTTCGGGCAGGGGTACCTTTACCTTTACCTTTACATACATGACACTTCACAGAGCAGAGACAAAAGAGAGATCTCTGCTCCCCACGAGCATATAAACTTAATTTTGACAAGGAAAGAAAAGGAAGGTTGAGACAAGCCTAAGTAGCGCCACATATGAGCAAATGTTGTGGCGCTACTTAGGCTTGGTTGTAGTTGGTCTATCTCGCTCACGATTGCCAACACTGACTGGCAGCAGATCTCTTGGGTTTGGTTCCCTAGGATTTCACACACAAGTCTTTTCCCTCAGCCCTACTTGGCAGTGCTAAGGATTGAACCTGGGACCTTTTGCATGCAAATATCTACCATGTGTACTCTACCACTAATTTGTGGCCCTTCTCCAAATTTTAGTGGTGCCCTGTGCAACACTAAAATCCCCCCTTGCACTCCACTGTACAGCATTATTGTGGTGCCCCCTGCAGCGTGGCACCCAGTATGGCCAAACCGGTCACACTACCCTAAAACTGCCTTTGTCCATGCCCAAATGTAATGCAGGAATGCAATAATAGTGAATGGCTCCAAGTCACCCAGTGAGATTCATGGCCGAGTGGGCATTTAAACCTGGGTCTCTGCAGCTTTAGTCCAATGGTCTAACCACTACACCACACTATTCACTAGGCCACAAAGTTTTACAGAAAGGGCATTTTAATGGCAAAAAAGAGAAAAGTGATACTGTGTACTTATTCCATAAGCAGAGATAAAATGGACAGTCATTAGGGATGGGAGGATCTGTCAATTTCTCCTGATAACCACATTTTTGTATGTTCCTTTGACCAAGGTAAGCAATTTCCTCTAATATAATACATTTTTGTGTGCTATTTATTTTTATGCATGCTTTCCCCCAACTCATGCCTTTTTATAAGCATTATTTCACTGCAGAACTGCATCACAAAATTTTGAATTTTGAAAGAGGGCGGTGATTTGTATTGTTTCGGAAAGTGAAAAACTGATAGATTCACCTTTAAGTCTGAAGTGAATCAAATTTCCTTCCCACCCATAGCAGTCATTTAAGCCTTAATTTTTAAAAGAACAGCAGACCTTCAGGTCTATTTTACCTGTGCCATTTTCCCATATAAAAATGCCCCTGAAGCTGCTATTTGCTCCATGGAGGAAAGCAACCAGGGGCATAAATGGCATTTTTATGTCCTCCTCCCTGGGGAAACAGCAGCTTCAGGGGTGTAATCGAGAACGTGACAAGCCCATCTCTCCCAGCACTACCAATCTGAAATACTCCCTCCACATGGCTTCTTGTGACGCTTCTAGTTTTACTTCCTGTGGCAGTCAGTTCCATGAGTGAAGTATGATGCATTGTGTACAATAGCGCTGCTTTTCTCTCTCTTTCAAACCTAGTACAGTTGTACCTTGGATCCCAAACACCTTGGTACTCAGACATTTTGGCTCCCAAACTCCGCAAACCCGGAAGTGAGTGTTCTGTTTGGCGAACCTTCTTTGGAACCCAAACATCCGACAGGGATTACATGGTTTCTGATTGGCTGCAGGAGCTTCCTGCAGCCAATCAGAAGCTGCATTTGGGTTTCCAAATGTCTTGGAAGTCGAATGGACTTCTGGAAAGGATTCCATTCAACTTAGAAGGTTAACATCACTGGGAGAAAGAGAAAGCTCCATCTTCCGTACACTTATATCATTCCTGTTATAATCCTCTATATCCTATTTCTTCTGAGACACCTTTCTCCTAGCTCTAAAGCTGTTTTGTCCCTCCTTCTGTGCCTTGTTCCTTAATCCTATCAAAAGTTTTGCTGCGATACTTTTGAATACCTGGTTTTTCATTGTGTCCACATAGTGGGTATAGTGGCTGGGGTATATTGGATGACAATGGCAGAACGAGAGGGTGGGGACGGGCGTAGGAAAGGGGGTGGTACATGCCAGGTGTCATCCCAGAGGGGGGTAACAAAGTCGCCCCAGGGCAGATTGCTGCCCCCCAGGTGCACAGCATGTGTGCTGCTCTGGGTGCCTGAGTGGCTAGCTCCTCCGCTGGGTAGGGAGAGCTTTGGTGGCAATTTGGCATAAGCAAAGAGAATGTTTGCCCATTGCAGTCTGATGATCTCTTCAGAGAATGCACTAAGTAGTAGCAATTAAGAGTTTCATTTAAAGGAGCTGCTATATGGCCCACGCTACAAATCTGCAGAAAGGAGGCTGGCCTGGCCTATTGCTGAATCATCCTCTGGGGAAGCACAGGACAAAGGCGCAAGCTGACAGCAGGCACAGTTAGCTCTTTAAGCATCATCATTCAGTGAGTCATTAAGGTATTTCCTATAGAAATGTCTGCATTAGAGAGGCATAGATTCATGGGCTCTGCATTCACAGCCAGACCAATCATAGAATCTCAGAATTGTAGGGACCATGAGGGTCATCTAGTCTAACCCTCTGCAAAGCAGGAATCCTTTGCCCAATGTGGGGCTTGAACCCTGAGATTAAGAGTCTTGTGCACTATTGCCTGAACTATCCCAGCTAGGTATAAATACACTGGGGCTAACTCTACCGTAATGCACTGTTATGCTCCCCCTACCTAATTCTCCAAGAGCTAAAAAGTTCCTGGAGGGAGTGCTTAGCTAGGTTTGGGGTTTTACAGCATTTTGTCACATTTTCATTTATTTGGCATTATGCAAGTTGAACCAGCACGGTGCAGTGGTTATAATTTTGGATTGGGACCTGGGAAATGGGTTCAAAACTTCATTCAGTCATGACGCTTATGGGGTGACCTTGGGACACAGTCACTGTCTTTTAGGGTTGTTGAGGGAATAAAATAGGGCGGCGGGCAAAACCATGGAGGAAAGGCGGGATAACAACAACAACAACGGCCTGGAAACGATGCCTTATGAGGAACGGCTAAGGGAGCTGGGCATGTTTAGCCTGGAGAAGAGGAGGTTAAGGAGTGATATGATAGCCATGTTCAAATATATAAAAGGATGTCACATAGAGGAGGGAGAAAGGTTGTTTTCTGCTGCTCCAGAGAAGCAGACACGGAGCAATGGATCCAAACTACAAGAAAGAAGATTCCACCTAAACATTAGGAAGAACTTCCTGGCAGTAAGAGCTGTTTGACAGTGGAATTTGCTGCCAAGGAGTGTGGTGGAGTCTCCTTCTTTGGAGCAGAGGCTTGACAACCATATGTCAGGAGTGCTCTGATGGTGTTTCCTGCTTGGCAGGGGGTTGGACTCGATGGCCCTTGTGGTCTCTTCCAACTCTATGATTCTAGGTAGAGGCAGACAGCTAAAACTAAAAATGTTAGTTTATTTTGCAATAGCTGGACAGCTTAAGCACCCTTTTAGCAAATCTGCTGCCCTGGATAACCCTTTCTCCAGATGCTTCATGAAATTATAAACCTCTTGTCGTGTCTTCTCCACATGATTGCTTTACATGTAAGAACATATATACCAAATACATCATGTGTTGAAGGCATTGCAACAGCTGCCCACTATCAGAGATGACCAGAAATAAGGAAGTAATAGTATCTTATTATCTTCCCAAGCTCCTGTTTGACTCAAAGTCCTCCTTGTAATGGCTTGCCTTGAAAACAGAGGGCAGGGTATCACCCAGGGTCTGCAATAAGGCTTTTAGCAGAATGTTCCAACATCACACTAGCCATCAAAATGGTGTTTTTGTTCATTGAATAGAAAGCGGCTTTTTTGACACCTTGTTTTGTCAATGCTGCTAAAAACAGCACAACAACCCAAGTCTCCTGCTGGCCATACAAATGTTTGCCCTTTGAGGCTCCAGCCCTGCTGGAAAAAAAGTAGGAGCCGCCGTGTTCTCAAGCAGTGGAAAAAACAAGAAACTTAGTATGAATTACGCATTTTAGTGGACCAAACAGTGAAAGAACAGAGCTATTATGCAAACAGCTTTGAATCATCAATGAAATGCTTTCCCCAGGTATTTCGTAATAAAGGCTGTTCCAAATCATAGGAAACCTTTGAGCATTTTAAAACTGTTAATCCACTCCCCCTCCCATTCAGATTAGACTGGAGTACAGTAGTCTACACCCTCACCTATTTGAGTTTGTATATGAGGAGCAGCTTTGGTCTCTCCCATTCATATCAGTAGGCATTCCCTTTTGTGATGGTCTCTGCCTTTGAATGTGTGAATTCTTTTATGCTAGTTAACTACTGATAGGGCATGTGCAGAGATCAGAGATAGCTGCTGCATACCTTGGGTTAAAAACGCGAGAGAGAGAGAGAGAGAGAGAGAGAGAGAGAGAGAGAGAGAGCAATTTAATCTTTATTGATTTTAAATATTGAAACCACTCACCCCAAAAAGAACAAAAGAAAAAAACAAATCACACCCTATACAAAGAGAATGTTACTTATAAAATAAAGTTCTTCCATGCATTGGGACTTTCGTCTTCCTCAGTATAGGTCCTTTGTTTCCTTGTTGACTGCATATTGTATACCCTTTATTATAAATTGTAATCTTTGTGGCATATAACATTGCAGAAGTTAATCAAAGCATGTCAAAGGTTTCATATGTGAGCAATGTTCTTTTAAGTATAATTTGTATATATCTCATTCTTTGTTAAACTTTGGTTTGTCTGGTTCCTAATTTTTCCTGTCATCTTTGCCGATTCTGCATATTCAAATAATTTCACTTGCTGCTCCATTTTAGTTGGTATTTTATCTCCCTTCCACCATAAAAAAACAGAATAATCCCTGACCAAAAAAGTGTGCAAAAGCACATTGTGCAGCTTTCTGGTTTTGTGCAACTCTGAGGGACCAAAAGGGGAAAGAATATTTAGGAGCACACCAGAAAAAGTTACAAGTGCAATCAGAAAAGAAATGAAAGTATTAAGTAAGTAGCAGGCATGGAAAGTGGCGCGGCAGAGGGATTATTGATCCAAACACACTGAAACAGATCATCCACGATCCATCTGGAGTGGCATGGAGCCCCATTTTCCCCAGTTTATCTAATTACCCTTGTATCAGGTTATTGGCATCTGTCTCAAGAGACAATGAGATGCACCTCCAGTGCAGACCCTCCAAGTGTTCCTATTTTCCAGGGACATCCCTGATTTAGAGAAGCCGTCCCAGTTTCTAATTTGATCCCAGAATGTCCTGCTTTTCTTTAGGATGTCCTTATTTTCATTGGAGAAACATTGGAGGATATGGAGTTATTCCACCCCAAGCCATCTGAAGGCAATCCTGTATAGGGATTTTTTTTAATGTTTAATGTTTTATTCTGTTTTTATATATGTTGGAAGCTCCCCAGAGTGGCTGGGGCAGCCCAGTAAGATGTGTGGGGTATAAATAGTAAAATTATCATTATGGAGTGGGACGTCCCTATTTTCATCGGAGAAATGTTGGAAGGTATGCCAGTGGTGCAGTCAAACCACTGGAGAATCACAGCACCCGCTGTGGCTGTAGAGACTGGTAACTCGTAACTGCTACCTCTCACATGGTTTTTGCTGTGTAGCAGCACCAAAGTGACCTCTCAGGGGCACGAGCCTGGGCAATGTGTGTGGAAGTCCTGGGCTGCCCAGATGACAAGACCCCCATCTCAGCCTCACTGCTGTGGTCCAAAGGAAAGCAGAGCAATACGTTTGGCACAAGCTTGGCTGCAGGAGTTGCCGGAAGGAGGCGTACAAAGCACCACCACCCAACCTTTAAGGGACTGCACTCTGAATTTGTGTAGGGTTTACTGTGGGAATGTTCAGGGAGGCAGGAGAGGATATATTGTTTAATTATATCCTTTCCAACTTGTGTTAACAAGTTCTACAATTTAGCAGAGTAACATTTTTAAACTTGTGCAGCGGATAGCGTTTGCCAGGCTTGTATAAGCCTCAAAAATAAGTTTCCTGGTAATTTCCCCTTTAGTCCCTTATAAAAAGATAGACACGACACAATCTTCTATAAAAGTATAAAAAGAGTTTACTCATTCATTCTGTTCACAGATGGATCCCAGAAGACAGACTTGAGTTACAAGAGTAATATACCTGGAAACTATCCCATAAGGAGATAGCTCCTTTGTCCTCTCTTGGCTGAGCATCTCAGATTAAGCAGATGTTGCTTCTTCGAGGAATGGAGTCAAAGAGAGAGAGATGGCTGCCCTGCCCTGTGCTTTTGTCATTACCTGCATAGGGAAGGTCACACCCACCTCTGGTCATATGTAGAGAAAGCCTTCCCAGCCCAGAAGGAAACAGGAAGTTTACCTGCTGGCTGGACAAACATTCCTCCTCATGTGTAAACATATTCACTCTGGGAATGTTGTATTTGACTTCTCTGTGTTTTACATCCCACATATACTCCTTAGCCTTTTCTCTGGAAGATGTACTGCAAGGCAGTAGGTATCAGGTAAACCCAAATTTACAGGGGAAAAGCATGGGGACTGGTTTTGTATGAGGACTACACAAATTAATGGGGACCCAAACAGTTACAAACACACAGTAAACTCCAGTGTGGAGAAGTCCCTACACAGACAGACATCCCTGTATTCCTCCTAGATGCTTTTAAAGCCCCATCACTCACCTCAGCCCTCTCTGCTTCTCTTCCTCTGTTCACCACACTCAAAAACTTCAGGTTCTATTATTTCCTTCTTTTGCACACACAGCTAGCTTGCCCCTCCCTCTGGAGTGAGGGGATAAGGATGAGTCACTAGCATGTCCTAGATTTCCTGGGCTGTTGGCCTTTCTTTTCCTAACAAAAGAACATTATTAGCAGTCATTCTGGTATCATAGGCATAGCTGTCAACTTACAGATTTGAAAATAAGGGACCAGCAGCCTTGAAAATAAGGGACCAGCAGCCAAAATAAGGGACCTGCAGCCTCACCTGTTCCAGGCACTCCAGTCTTCCTGTCCTTCTGCAGTCTGGTCAAACTCATGCTGGTAGCTTCGAGAACACTGCCCAACCAACTATATAACCAGAGGTTCAACTGAACAGAATCTGAATCACATGCACCACAAGGCCTATGCAGCCTCAACTTAAGATGGCTCCCTGGCCTGGCTTTGTACTGCAAAGTTTGCTGCAGCACGTGCAACAAAATGGCGTCCAGCATTCAAAAAAAACCCCAGCTTGTATTAACTAGCCACACACAAGGCATGCAAGCTCCAGCCCCCAGTCATTCTTAGGCTTCTTATTGGGTGAGCAACCCAGCCAAGCAACACAGTTGGAGCCTCCCTCCTCCCTGGCCGGCAGGGAGGGAGGGGGAGGAGCTGCTTCCTTTGAAATTGAAGGGACATTATTTAAGGGACATTTAAGGGACATCCATCAATAAGGGACAGTAGCGGGACATGGCGCTGGAATAAGGGGCTGTCCCTTCAAATAAGGGACACTTGACAGCTATGATCATAGGCCCAGATTCAACTAGTAGATGCACTAGTAGGAGCCAGCACAAGGAGTCCTGCTAGCACAATGGGACTTTCCACCCTCTCCTCTCCTATGCCCCCCACAAATAAGCTCTGTGGGGCCCAGGAGAAGCCCCAGACAGCATGCGGGGGAAAGAGAGGGGAGTCCATTGCATTGGGGAACCTGAAATGCTTGCACTGATGGAACGATTGGGAGAACACAATGTCTAATTCCCCTCATCAATCCTTTTCTGTCTAACCACTCAAACTCACAACACAATATACATTTTTGGAGCTTCAGGGTTAAGTTATACCAATGCAATATAGTATTAGAAGAGAACACAGCTGTGGTGGGAATATCAGAAGTCTGGTGGGACTGCGATTATCAGCTGGGACACGGGTATACCTGGGTGTAGAGATGTACAGAAAGGAGAGAGTAGATTGCACTAGCAAGGGTGCTGGTCAAGATGGCAAAGAGGAGTTTGAGTACAATAAACTGGAAACTTCAGGAGGAATGAACTCCGCTAGCTAATCATTCTGGGTAGAAATATCAGGCCAATAATGGAGACAAAACTAGAATTAGTTAGTTCTGCCTATTATGGGCTGTGGTTCCAAGCATTGTTGGATTCCTGGCCTTCTGTCCTACTAGCCCCAATAGGCACCAGCCGCCTCTGCTAGCCCCACAGCTATCAAAGGTGCAGGATCCCCTGTCCCCTTTCAACCCCTTGTCACCCTAAATCAGGGAGGCAGCCCAAAGAGAAATGTGACAATAACTGATGGTGACTTCACTTATCCTCACAGTTCCCAAAGGGCTTAGCTGCAATTACATCTCTAATCAGATTCTAGGCATCCTCTGGGACAACATGAGACATGTATGAGCACATTTCATGAGTCTTGTTTTGTTTTTGTTTCTAAATAGCAGGCATAAGGACTGCAGTGCATGGGAAAGGGATGGTTAAGGGTGAAGTGGGGGGAGGCAATTTTCAGTCTGGGGAGAACGGTAAAATCTTCCTTCCCATGTGCTGTAGTACCAAACTTGATCCCACTATGCCTA